>NC_063181.1:37655958-38370230 GCF_023159225.1 Perognathus longimembris pacificus | reverse complement strand
TTTATGCAAGTCCTAATTTGTCAAACTTTTGTTACTCAATGGAAGCTATCTTCTTCAGGAAAGAGCATGCCACCTCAATGGTGTTGATCAATCGGCTGCTTTCTGGTCCTGTGGAGTTTGGACTTCCATCTCACAATGACTAGGATGCAGGAGACATTTTTACTACCCGAGTTATCCCAGCTAAAAATGTTTCATTTGGGGGCAAAGAAGTTAGTTCCTTATTGTGGTGGGCTGTATTCAAGCAGTAGCACTGCTGAGGGAGACTCCAGCAGGCTATTAAATACTCGACCTCTGAAGTTTCTTACCACTGATTGGTCGTTTTGGTCTCTTTCCCTAGCGCATTAGCTTTCCAGTTGAAAAGACTTTGATTTTATTCCTACTTCCTTGTCCTAGGTCACAGTCCAGAGCAAGCAGGAACACCCCACTCAAACTGTTGCCCTTTTGCTCTCTGGTAAAAATGCCTGATGGTTTTGGGAGGATTAAATGAGATGCTGAAAAGCATGAAGTTGTTCTAGGCCTGAAACATCATGTACACAAACCCAGTACCAACTTTCTCCTTCCTCCTACTTTTGACTCCTTTTCTAACCTTGAATTTTTTTTCCCCCATCTTTGGTCTTGACAGTAATGATATGTTTGTGTTAGAAGAAGACATTTAAGGTTCAGGGCCATTCATGAGACCTGAGATTTAGGGTTGAAGAATTATCACAGTAAAGTTGAGCTGCAGCCCCAGCTCTCCCACTGACAAGCTGTGTGACTTTGAGCAAGTCATTTCAGCACGGGACATTTGGGTTTTATATCAGAACAACTGGAGGTATCAATAAATGGAATGTTCAAGAAATTTCGGGGCTGGGAATATGGCCTAGTGGCAAGAATGCTTGCCTCATATACATGAAGCCCTGGGTTCGATTCCTCAGCCCACAAATATAGAAAAGCCCAGAAGTGGTGCTGTTGCTCAAGTGGTAGAGTGCTAGCCTTGAGCAAAAAGAAGCCAAGGACAGTGCTCAGGCCCTGAGTTCAAGCCCCAGGACTGGCAAAAAAAAAAAAGAAATTGTGATGAGGACAAAAGAAGTTACTCAGTGTGAAAAAAAGAGCATGTTGCCTGGACAGGACTGAGAAATATTAATGTCCTTTTCTGTTTCAATCAGAATTCATATATGAATAAATATATGAGTGTCAGCATTTCTAGAACCAAATTGTAGGGGTCTTTATAAGTAAATTAATTTCACTGGTCTCAGTATGATATAGAACTGTACTAGTTACTTGAACCTCAGTACAATAAAAATGATATTTTACCTCATAATGCCACACTTACTATTCTTTAGGCAGTGCCAGTAATCAGTAATGCAAAGGCATTATATGACAGTCAGGATGATAGAAATTTCTTCTAAAAAAGTAAAAGACGAGAGTGCTGACTACATTGTATTTCTCAAGGGTATTGAGACTGGGATATGAAAAAAACTACAGTTGGGATGTAGCTCTAAGAAATAATTTGGCTGGAAAGACCACGAATTTTTGCTTTAAATAACTCTTTTTATTATTCCAAAATGGGATTTGTCAATGCTTGACAAAAATCATGGAAAACATCATTTCATGTAGAATTATTTGCATGAGCTAAATAAAACATGAGGATTGTTCAGTTAAAAACATTTAAATGTATACAATACATGTATACCTGCACGTATAGGTGTATGTATGTATATCATACACATAATATCCTAAATAAAAAGAAATTATTTTGTAATTAATGAATAAGATTGAAATTGTTAAAAAAAATTTATGAAAAGATAGCAATTGGTAGGTTTGAGGTGGTGGACCAAAAACCCCCAATCCTCATATGAGCCTTATTTAAGAGAAAAAGGAAAAGAGAAAAAAAATCTGTTAGAAGTAGAAATACTTTAAATGTACTGGACATTCTGTTGCACTGACTAACTGGACTTTTGGGGTCATAATCCTACAAAAAGGGGAAAGTAGCTAATAAATCTCTGGATATGCCTAGTTGAGAATGTTTAATATTTTATTTTGTATAATGACCTTCCTTACAGAGAGATGCAATTTTGAAAGAACATGGCACTTATTAAAAATGTGTAGTAATGAGCATAATAAATGTATCCATTATTCTTTAATGTAGGACTAGAAACATATGCTTTGATTACCTTAATTCTTACTTTTATACTTTGATTATCTTAATTGTTACTATTTCAGGTATAATGGATTTGGTGCAGGAACTGAATTTGCAATCAGCATTGGAGCAATGAGGCAGCCTCTTGTAGGGGAAAATATTTATAACAATCTGGGGAAGATTTTAACTGGGTATTAACTTTCTGACAGTGCAATACATATAAGTAAATAGACCTAATAAAATTTGACGGAAAATAATAGAATCTTCCTAGGGTAAACTAATTTTTTTTTTTTTTGCCAGTCCTGGGGTCTGAGTGCCAGGGTCTGAGCACTGTCCTTGGCTTCTTTTTGCTCAAGGCTAGCACTCTACCACTTGAGCTACTTCTGGCTTTTTCTATATATGTGGTGCTGAGGAATCGAACCAGGGCTTCATGTATGCGAGGCAAACACTCTACCAAGTAGGCCGTATTCCGAGCCCGGTACACTAATTTTTAATTTTGTTTTATCAGCAACATGATGCAATACATTAATACTTGATTTTCTATGTTTACAGTGTCTTTCCAGGGGAATGTGTGCCTAGAAAAAAAGAAATTTATAGACTAGTTTTTAAACAAGTGTAGTGAAGGATATTCCATGCATGTTGATTATCTAATACAAAAGTATGTCCTCTGTAACTCATTTTAGTCCAAAACTTTGCCATTTAAAATTAAAATGAACTTGCATAGATACAAGTGTATTTGAAGAGAAAATGAAAACAACCATGGAGTAGTCAGTAATCATGAATACAAAAAAGAAAATCTTATTCTTAGATACTAGATTTCTTGAGTCCTAACTGTGTTATCTATGTTGGTGTCAGGTATTGATACAATTTTATTTCTCTAGCATCTTTTCCTTTTCTCCCTTATTACTTGCAATCTCAGTTACCTTTCTCTTTATTCTCCTATTTCATACCTCACTACTACTTCTTCTCTAGTGGTCTACCCCAAAAGCTTCACTTTTCTATCTCCCACTCTGTTTTGAGACCAGTGTTTCTGAGGATCCAGAGCTAGAGGACATATGGCCGAAGCCTGTGGTTTCTCTGTTTGTGGGTTGGGGAGGAAAGAAGGGAGACCCTTAACCACAGACTTGGCCACTTAGTAGCCCAAGGACTTTCAGTATTGTCTCTTCCTTTCCTAAGTAGCAGGAAGTGTTTGTTTTATGAAATATGTTGGTGTCACAGCAATAAGAGCTCCATAAATAAATGGAACGATCTAAGGACAGTAGAATTGAACTCTTGTTAGCATTTGTTTGTAATCCCTTGGTAGAGCTTCCTGGGTCATAATTGCTTGATCTTCTGGGAGCAAGAAGAATCAGCAGCCATTGATTGTTACATGATGCTAAGTATTGCCTACAAAGCGAATCTTAAGAATGATTAGTGGCAGAGTTCAGGGTTGCAACTCTGACCTCTCCTCATTCTAATCCTTAAAGCAAGTTAGACTTTATAGTTTTCCCCCACCAAACAAGTCTTATGGTTCCTCAAAAGGAGTAGGCAAAAAAGAATACCATATAATCAGTCGAAATGATAGTTAAAAATGGAAAAAGGAACCATAAATTTCTTGTATCTTTCTACATTTGTTATAACACAAAAATATGGAAATTAATCCCTGTCTAGAAAGAACAGGGTTTTTTCAGACATCTGATCCCATAACCATTTTGGGTTATGTTGTGTTTTCATGTGGTTGTTCCTCTGTATGTTTTGTGTTGTCATTTTATCTACATTGTTCTGTGGAAGTGAGAGAGAGAGAGAGAAAAAGAGAGAAAGAGAGAGAGATGGAGGTAGGGAGTAATACTGTATCAATCCACTGTCAGTCTGAATGTTTATGTGGTCTAAACCCTAACTGGCAAAATGTTATTCATCTACTGACATCAATGTGACACTATATAAACTTGTTGCTATGACTTCTGGCTTCCTAAGATGGTGGGGTTGGGACACAAGTCTAGATAAAGATAAATAACTTTTCTTAGTTGTGGGAGAATAGATGCAAATATTTTGAATTTTATAATGCCCACTTTCACAAGTCAGAAATTATCCAGATGTATTCAAAAGGTTAGCCAGATGATTGGTGCTGTCAACAATAACAATAAGGGAACAGTGATGTTCACAGATCTGAATTGTATTGAGACCATAAATGAATTATTAACATTTAAAGCCCTAAAAGATTACATAGAGAAGCAGGTCAAAATTAATTTTTACTCATGAGGAAACCAGGAACTAGAAATGTAAAATAGTAAGGTCTTAACTCGTGTACTTATAGTTACTAAGAAATAGAAGTGGTCATTAGGAATTAGAATGCACTTCCCTCCCTAGTGTGTTTTCAATATTCCATGGTACTCTCACAAATTAGATAATTGTTTTAAAACTGGATGAACTTCATTTTTCTCCATCATTCCAAGTCCTTTGAATGCCCAGTCAATAAGCTGAATCCAGGAGTTTACTTATAAAGAAAGAAAACAAAAGAACAATACATAATGTCCCTTTAATGTTCCTGTGTATACTTACACATCTCCCCCTTGCAGCTATTTGGTTCAGTCCCCTGCGCTTTCCTGTCCAAAATAGGTTGTAAGTCACATGGTTGCTTTTGTTTACCTCACTATATTTGATGAAAAATTTCCAGACAAAATCACAGCAAATGCAAACAAGCAACAAAAAAAATCCCACATTTTACTTAATTACTATTGATAAGGCCCTGATTTCAGGAAACAGTGGAGTTCAAAGAAACAGAGCTAGTTTCTCTTCTCAAACAGCTCTGTTTGCTAAGAGATAAACACACTTGCCATTAATCAGGAAACAATTGATTAAGAAAGTAGTGGCTCTTCTGGGTGCAGGTCGCTCAGGCCTGTAATCCTAACTACTGTGGAGGCTGAGACGTTAGGATTGCAGTTTGAAGCCATGCCAGACAGGATAGTCCATGAGACTCTCAAAAAGCCAGAAGTGGAGCTTTGGCTCAAGTGGTAGAACACTAGCTTTGCGCACAAAGGCTTAGGGACAGTTCCCAGGACTTGAGTTAAAGCCCAGGTTGGGGACACACACACACACACACACACACACACACACACACACACACACACACGTTGAGAAGGAATGGAAGAAATCAACAGCATCTTTGTCCAGGTGGGTAGCTGACTTGAGCCTTGAAAGATGAATGTGATTCTGCAGAATATGGGTATTTCGTAAAAGAAAGGCTAACAGCAAAACAGGTGCTCGGTACATTTTGGATGGACCTGTTTGATTGGTTGGCAGGTATCTGATAGGAAATGTTTACCAGGCATATATTATGTGCTCAATGGTTTATATGTATTACCAAATCTTCCTAAAAAGCCATCAGGTAGATATTATTCATTTTTTAAAGGAGCTCATAAACTGAAGAGGTGGTTAGTCCAGATGGGAAAATAATGATAGTTTTGACATTAAAATAATATGGATGGTAACAATAGTGATGATGATAGGGTGATAATCTGACTGATGAAGTAGGAAGTAAAACGGGTGTAAAATAGATTATAAAGAAAGAATTGCTCAGGTCTAATTGAATGTAGGGAAGGAAGGAAATGATTCTGTGCATCTTAGTGATTCAGTGGTTAAATTAATGAATCTGAATGACAATACCATGGATTTATTCAGCATGCATTTATTGGGGATTCTACTAAGTATTTATGAATGTATATTATCAGTGCATTTATAACAGGAAATGACTTGTGTTCCAATTTTCAGGAAGTATGCATTGCTTGCTTCTTCCTGATGGAGCCACTCAAATAATATTAACTATTCTTTCTTCATACTATACAAAAATTAAAAGCAATGGGAGAGAGAACACAAAGAAATTTTACTTTACTTTCAGACATTTATTATTGCTGATGAATCACAGTCCTTTTAGAATATGTGCCTTTGATGGAATTTATATCCCTAGTAATTTATGCACTGAGATTTATTTTAGTATGGAAATTGCAAATGGAATTGTATCTTGAGTTATTTGGCATGTGATAATACAGTCTCATAATATATGCATAAACATACCATTTAGTATACAAATTCATTCATATTAGTGTTTCTGTGTGAGAATTTTCAAGTTGTAAAATTGTATAGTTATTATGTAAGGGTAGAAAACATTCCTTCTACTCAGTTATTTTTTTCCTATTTAGTCACAGGCTGTTTGAACAGAGCTATATATTAAAATGCACAAGTTAGTTCATTTGGCTTGTTCACAATATAAATTCAAAGGTACAACTGTTAATCTGAGACTTTGGCAGACTATTAATAATGGCACTCTCAATTTGTAGCTCTTTCATCCATGTAATGTTAGCGATCTATGTACTCTGTTCTAGGGAAAGGAATATTTCAAGATTAAGGAGGCAGTCAATATGTGGGGATATATTTTTAGCTCTTTGGAGCTGGTAAATGAAGTTGTGCAAAAATGTAACTTCTACTTACCCAGTGTGAAACAAGCCATTGGTAGTAAAGACACAGCACACACATGGCATTTCAGAGGCAAGCAATCAATATTAGATGTCAGTAATGAATATTTTCTTACTGAGTTGTATAATTAATATTATTGTTAGAATAGGAATTTTAAAGCATGGTGAAAATACCTCTAAAGATTAAAACACTACAGTAAGGACTCTCCTTTGTCTTCTACATTACAAGTCTAAAGGGAAGTGGTTCGGAGATCAGAGACCTGACTGTGGTGAACATTTCTAGGCCTGCCCCCTGATGCCCTGCAGGAAGAGAAATGGCACTCATCCACGCGTAGCTCCAGGGGGCAAGCACCTCTTCTCATTCATGGAAGATCTCAGTTACATCCATTGCTTTCACACTTGTGTTCAGACTTTTAAATAGAAGTAGCATTTTCATATTTGAGAGAGAGGTTGAGAGAGAGAGAGACTTCCTTGGTTCCTTGGTTCAGTTGCATCATATCTAGTTTGTCCTGAGATGCCCTAACAATGCCACAGAAGCAAAACTACTAGAAGACCCAAATTCTGGGTGCCTGTTGCTCAAACTATTTTTTTTTAATTGTGAAAAAATGCATAATATGACACTTATCATCTTAATGATTTTGAAGTGCAGTAGTGTTAGCTGTATTCACATGGTTGTAAAAGAGATTTCTACAACTCTTTCTTCAGCTTGCAGATGTAAAATTCTACAACTGTTGGATAACTTTCCAGTTCCACCCACCCTTCAGCTCTAGGCCCTCAGAATTCGACTTTATCTTTCTATGTAAATGCTTTACATAATTGGCAACATAAGGTATTTGTCTTTTGTGACTGGCTTTTTCTAACAGCAGAATGCCCTAATAATTCATCCATGTTGCTTCATGTGTCCAAATGACCTTCATTTTATAAGGCTGGATACTATTGTATGCATATACTACATTTATCTTCAATTTGTCAAGCAGTGAACATGAGTACCATCTGTCTGTCTATTATGAATAATACGTATGTGAACTTAAGGTGTAACAGCTTATTTTGTTCATCGAGTGTGAAAGTTCAACAGTGATTCCGCTTTGTGAAAACTACTATGTATTATTGAAACTTAGAATTAATGCACTTTGCTTATCATGTATTAAAAATTCCTCTGGGAAAATGCAACCTCCAATAGAGCTATAGATTTTGAAGATGCAGTAAAAACTGGCTGACTGATTTTGACCACATACTTATACACACAGTTATTTAAACAGATTATCAGTTTCAAAAACCGATTCCTAATGGATGATAATGATGATGATGATGGTAGTGGTGGTAGGAAGGATCTAGTCCATTAACATGGGCTTTGGCTAAAGTTCAACCAGGGAGGTCCTAACTAGGATTTCCTGATACAATTTATAGTTTTCTTCATTGTCAAGACACAGTTTTCTCCAGTTGAGCTTGTGAGAACAATCCGGTTTATAACACTAGTAAGTTTCCATGGAAAAGGACATGTGTAGATGACTGAAAGTCGGGAGCTACTCTGACATCATCCATGTGCACACTGTGACTGAAAGAGTGTAGTAAGAATTCATCTTAGATTTCCAGATGATCAGCTTTCCTAAGTCTCCCCTAATAGGTTGGACTTGTTCATTGCTTTATATGTGCAAGGGATAGGTTAAATTCCCAGGCTATATGTTGGCAAAGTTAATGATGCACAAATCTTACCTTACTGTTTTATTTATTGTTTAGTTACCGAGGTAAAACATTACTTTGCCTTTTGAATCCTATTCTATATGATTCTGATTATTTTTGAAGAAATAAGGAAAAAGCAGGTTTCTCCTAAGCATTTGACTGTAACAAGGCCATGTCTTTAGAAATAGACAAAGGTGACGGTATGTTAGTATAAATTGCCCTTATTACTATAATCAGTACGGACCTAATTTCTCCTTGCAATGAAAGAGTCTTTTCTTCTCTCATCTGATAGCTTTGTTCTTTAGGATGTACAGAGTAAAATTCTTTCCTTGATAGCTTTTGATAGAGAATATGCCCTTGGATAGAAGGAACAAATAAAGTATGCAAACTTTGCAAAGCTGGATGACCCCCTGATTCCTATACAGATTCATGTGATAGTTTGTTATTATTTTCTGTTTATATGGCACTAAGGAATCAAACCCAGGGCCTCACACCTGCTAGGCAGGCACTTGACCACTAATCCACATTCCCAGCTCATGTGATATTTGAATTTTTTCTGGGAATTACTTTTGCCTCAGAATATCCCTGCTGTCTTGCTGGTTATTTCATGTTGTGATAGATGCATGTTATCCGCTCAATATGATAAGGATGGTATTGTTAATGGGTAGACAGGAAAATTACAGGCAAAAACAAACAGAAAAAGATAAACTAAAACATATATAATGTAACTCGTTTTTCCTGAGTATATTTATTTGGATTCATTCACAGTTCATCACAGGTATCATATCTTTGGCAAGATTTTTTTTTTCACTTTTTCCTGAAGTTCATTCTAACCTTCCCATCCATGGCTCTAGCACCTAAAAGGAAAGAAGAGAAGAATTCTGTAACTTAGTCAATCCCGCAAATCGTAAATAGAGAAAAAATTTCTTATAGAAATCATAAAGGAAAGTGTAAGTGCTGAAAGATAAATCTATTTTGACTTCTTCTGGATGTAAAAAAAAAGAAACAGCGGCTAACAGTGTTCCGAAAGAGGGTAGATCAGATAAGTAAAGTCAGATTGGAGTCTGGCATTTGGAGTTAAGCAGCTTTTCTCTGCTGTGTCCTGACATTTAAGTTAATAGAGTGTTTTCTAATGGATTTCTTTAAAATATTACAGTTCATCTGACATGTGGTTAAAATGTATTTCATTCCTTAACTTTGAAGAAATGATTAGAGTGGGTCTTATTGGGTCAGGGCTTTCACAATCCAAGTTTTACCTTGTGGCCTATGCTAAAACAAGAGTGTGATTTTTCTGTGCAGATTGAACCCTAAATTTGCCATTGGAAACTAGCTTCATTGTTGTTCTCATAGTCATTGAAGAGGGTTGTAGAAGTGAAACTTGCAAAACCTGAAAGTGAATATGAGTTCTATTGTTTCTCATTCTTATCTCCTTGGTTTATATGAATTTACCAAATTGGTGCCTTGGTGAATGTTTGATTTCATAGCTTCTGTTAAAAAAATTAGCATTACATTATGAGCATTTTCATGCTATTAGTGCTGAGACACTTGAAATCTATATATTTGGTTTGTTACTGCTACCCCAAGACTTTCTCTCAAGTTTTAAGAATTATCTTTGCAATTAAAACCCACTTTTGAGGCTCTCTCTCATCTTTGTTGTAATTATCTTGCCACTGGAGTGCAGGGTAATTGGGTTGCTTTTGGCTTTTCTGATCAAGTACAAGGATATTTAGGGTGTGAGGTGAAGGAGTTTTGAGGGGGAAAAAAACCCCTGCTTTTTGCATGCTCTTGGGAGAATGGTTGGTTGAAGGGCTGTTAGCCATATTTAGGAAGTTATTCTATTCTTATCCATGCCTTTCCTCAAGTCTTCCTTTCCAAATGTGGGATCTCTGTAAGCCTGGAAATATTGCTGTAGTTTAGATCTTTATTGTCCCCCAGAGTGCACATGTTAAAGATTTAGTCCCCAGCGTTGCACTGTAAGGAGGGAGTGGGAACTTACAAGGTGGGGACTTTATTGAAGGTCTTTATGTCATTGAGTCATGCCCTTGAGGAGGATTGTGGGACTTGGTTCCTGTCTCTCCCTCTCTCTTTCCCTTCCCCACCATTAGGTAAATGCTTTTGCTCTGCTTCAAGATCTTGCCATGGTGTGCTACCATAAATACAGTGACTTGGGCTGGGGATATAGCCTAGTGGCAAGAGTGCCTGCCTCATATACACGAGGCCCTAGGTTCGATTCCCCAGCACCACATATACAGAAAACGGCCAGAAGCGGCGCTGTGGCTCAAGTGGCAGAGTGCTAGCCTTGAGCGGGAAGAAGCCAGGGACAGTGCTCAGGCCCTGAGTCCAAGGCCCAGGACTGGCCAAAAAAATAAATAAATAAATAAATACAACATAAATACAGTGACTTAGGGCCAACCAATCATGGACTGATGTAACCTTTCTGTACATCATTTTGACAATAAATAAATTAATTTAAAAAATTAAAACAAAAAATACCCTGTGAGCCAAAATACCTTTATTAACCTTATGTCAGGTGTTTGTTTTCATAATTGAGAGTGAATAGACACATCATAGTGGTAGAAAAGGTCAATGTTATGCATATTGACATAGTCAACAGCTTAGTAAGTTAAAATTGGGTAGCATTTAAAACCTGTATTAATCTACATATATTACTTCATAGCACATAGTATTCAGAGATCATTTGTTGAGGGAGGAACCCTAATCAAAGTGTTTAGACATAAAAGTATGGATTTGGATAGGTTCCTTGGTTTGCTTAAAATTGCACATCTACGGATAACTAAGGTAATGGATATATTAACTAGTTAAATTTCATCGTGTGTGTGTGTGTGTATGTGTGTGGCAAAGCATCTATATCTATACATCAAAGCATCTCTATAGAGCCCATAGGTGTACACTATCATCACATGTCCGTTGGTAATAACAGGGATAAAAACAGGGAATAACTAAAGCAACTGTTTCACAATAAGAGGCTGGTAATCTTTTGTTTCCTCCCAAGAATTAAAACTGGCTAAGAGACTAGCCGATGGTTTCCCTAAGAAACTGTACTTACTATTTGATTCTCCTCTCAAGTCTACAGGATTCCTTTGGGTTTGTTTTATCAATAGCTTTATTTTCTAGCAAATTGAAAACAAATGCATTTAGATGATTCCTGCTTAGCTTTTGGACTCATGGGTGCTGGAAGGGAGCTGGGTGCGGAAGGCCAGTGGGTGTTTGGGTTTATGCTGCCTTTGTTCATCCTCATCGTGTTACATTTGCTTTCCCAAGCCCTTCTGCCTTTTAGCAGGATTGACACCTGGGGCCTGACCCGGAAAGGCAAAGGCTGATTTGATCAGGAATGTCTTTGTTCCAGGAATCTGGCGCCCAAAATGCTTTGTAACAGTAAGAGGAGCATGAGTATCCTGGAATATGTTTTAGTCTGTATTATAGGGAAATCTTCACCTTAATTTATGGAGACATATATTAATGGAATATATGAAATGCAGTTATCTTCATAGCCAACTAAATGATTTTCACTTTAAAATAAAAATCTTTAAAAATGTCAGGCCATGTGTAGATACATTGCCAGTTTCTTATGCTGTTTTTGCTAACTTGATGCTTAAATATATATTTTTTTGAAAAAATATTGTTATTGAGTTGTACAGAAGGGCTAGAATTCCATCCATCAGGCAATGAGTACAATTCTTCCTAGACAGTGTCATCCCTTTCTCCTCTTTACTCCCGTTTCCCTCTCATGTCCCTGCCCACAAGTTGCAGAGTTCATTTTTAAATCTCAGTTTTTAAGTATAAAGATTATCCGTCCTGACAAGAAATGTACTCACTACCTAACACATGTAACTGTAATCCATCTGTACTTCACCTTGACAATAAAAATAAAATAAAATAAAAAAGAATATCCATCCCAGAGCTGAGAGTGAGGCTCAAATGTAAGCCCTCTGGGTTCAAATTTCAGTACCACATAGGAAAACAGAAGAAAAAAGGGAGATGAGAGAAAGAGAGAGAGAGAGGAAGGAAGGAAGGAAGGAAGGAAGGAAGGAAGGAAGGAAGGAAGGAAGGAAGGTTGGTTAAAAGTGGAAGCTAATAACATCAACATTTCATGGATTTCTAAAGAATATTTTAAGATCGCTCTCTGAAGACTCTATGTAAACAAGTTTAAAGTACTTTAGTTCAAATGAAAATTTGGTTAATAGATTCAAAAGTAAAGTGGTATGACTTGTTTATGGAAAGTCATGCTATACTCCTTAACTACAAAGAAAGGTATTAGTTTCCCTATTACTTTTCCAAACTTCTTAGTGTCATTGAGTTGCCCTGCCCTTTCTAGTTATGTCTTGGTTTGTCTTTCTAAATTTAACTACTCCTCTGCTTGCTTTGAAACCATAGCTATTCTTTGTGACTCCTATTGCAATTTGTGATTTACATCTTATCCTTTTCTCCTATTGTTGAATCTGGTTTTTATTCACTACTTCTAACATCTTCTTTATCTTCATGTATGGATTTCATTGTTCTCACTTTCTCTCTGTCAACTGGAGAAAGCACACTAAACTCCCCAAATTCTTATTTAGACAAGTCAGTTCCTATTTGCATTACTATTAATAAAAGCCCAACTAACCCTAATCTAAATCTGCTAAATCAGTATGCTGGAGAACGTATATTTTTCATAGCCAAAACATTTAAGAGTGAACTGTGAATGTATAGTAAGCTTCTTATATAGAGGTGTTACTTTTTGGGCCATATTATTTTACTTTCTTTCTTGTCCAGGTGACATACAGAGAGGTTACAGTTACATACGTAAGGCAGTGCGAACATTTCTTGTCAAACTTGTTACCTCCTCTTTCATTTTTCTCCCACCTTCCCTTCTTCCCAACCCCACCCCTAGTCTTTTTCAAATTAAGGTTTTAAAAGGTCTGATAATATTGACCTTCACAATACTCCTGTTATAATAACAGGTATCACCCTCACCATCATCATTATAAATAAATATAGAGAACTCTTTCTTTCTTTCTGAACTAGCCATGAAGGATAAAGCATTTATTTGTGTGAGAGAACAGGTATGTGCAAATTATTTCCACTGAACTCAAAAGTTAAAACTGAAGTCTATTTAAGAATAAACGTTCATTACTAGCCAATCTTTAGACATGTAATTAAAACAAGATCCCAGAACATCTTTCAAAAGATTCAGTGTCACACCACAAAAGCTAATTCTTTTAATTCCATCAGATGATTCCACCCACTGATAAAATACTGCCTGTCTAATCATTGTGATTTAGTACTGTGTCACGCTATATCAAATAAAATCTTCCAAGGTTTTAATTAAATTTATTATAACAATAGATGTGGTATTGTTGTCAGAGGATATGAAGTTTCTCTATCAGAGTACTGATCACAAAATTTGATATTCTGAAGCCTTTTAGTTTATCTGTAGTTGAGGGTTTAAATATTTGTTCAAGGAATAATAGCATAAAACAAGTAATTTTTAAAACTACTCCTTTATAGATGACTGTCTCCTATTGTTTATACTTCCCCTATTTTCTCTTGATGGGGTAGTAGAATAAATAACAAGTTGTAAGCAACTTGTTTCATCTTAATTTATGACTTTGTGACAGGGAAAGGTGCATGTAAAAGAAGCTTCTTTCATCTTGTGTTTTTTTCCCACGTACACAGTTGTTATTTAGTGCAGGTAAATCAGACATCTCCTGGAACAGAATGTAGTCTAGGCCCAGCTCTGCAGTGAGTGGGGGGCTGTATTTGTACTCTGACTCTTTGCATTGCTCCACATTTCCTATGACCCCTTGTATCCTGCAGTGAACTGAAGGTATCCAGTTTCCAAACTGAGGTTATTTGACACAGCCCCAGAATGACATTTGAGCTGGTTGCTCTTGTTCAGGGCTGCAACGCTTCAGATGAAACCTTCTCCTTTGAATTTGAAGGTTCTTATGCAGCATGAAAAATTGCACATGCCATTTGTGGGGCTAAAATGTACTGTATCATTATGAAAAATGAATAAAACAACCTTGATTCCTCTTATGGCATTTTACCCAAGTCTGATTCTAACTTTTATTTTAATGCACAGAACCAAGTAATAGAATCCATGGCAATCTATGTTATTTACCTTTATTTCTCACTCTTTACAAATGTTTGAAAAGCTAAATACATTTTTATGTACATGTCTCTTATCGGTGCAGTACAAGCTTATTTTAAAAAGCTTATCATGGCACAAAGCTATCCAAATTGGTTTTATGAAACAAACCTGTAATTTATTCAGTCTAGGACATGAATAGAAAGTAAAAAGTAAGGTTTATTAATTCCAAGAAGGGATCATGACAGCTCAAAATAAGTAACTCGAGGAATTTCTCACCTGAACTATCTCTCACCATGACTATATATAATTCCTTTTGATTTGTGTTCAAATTTAAAGAATTTAAGGAAATTAACTTGAAGGCAATTAATAGGCGAATAATGACAATAATGGATACTAAAAAGAGTTTGAGACAATTTCATTCAGACCACAACAAATTTCTTCTCAGGATCTTTTTTGAGCAATTGCTTCAAAAGCAATGTCTTTATATACATCCAGCAAACTTAGACAAAGCAAAATCTCTGAATGCAATCCTAGATACATGCCTTATAAATTCTGTAGAAAATGTACTTCAAGAAGTAGTGATGATTTAATTTAGTTTCTCAGAATGACAGAAAGTACAAATGGAACTTTAGTATAAGTGATTTCTGGTCCCTTCCCCTCCCCTGAAGTTTTACAGGCCATGAAACATTCTGAAATACTGAGTGGCTTGCCCTTAATTCCTCTAAGTCAGGGACACATTTTGATTGAGTCCAAATGTCTTCAGCAATCAAGAGCTATGTCTTCTACTCTAAGGTACTTCTCCATCAGTCATGTCTGTGGACCACGCCTATCAGGTGGGTTAGCTCTGGTGCTGTAGAAGATTGATTGCTAAACAGTGAAAGGGATGGCTTCTGTGTCGGGGCTTATTCTTTCCTCCTCCTCCCAAAGAACATGGGGTGGTAGGAGAATAGCATTTGTAGTACTGAATCAGGTGCTGTATAAAGTCAGGTAGTACTCAGGTTACTAGCCGTAAAACAAGCAAGATCACATCCACATACGTTTTGGTTTAAATTACTCTCTAGCATTTTTTCCACTACCCACCCCAACCATAATGTATTTTCTCACAAAAAAATATCGAATCCATTCTGTGTCTTTCATTCAGTGACAAAGAACATGTCTTCCATAGTCCCCATTCAGTTATTTCAACTTTGGGCTTGAACTCAAGGCCAGTGTCCCTGAGCTTTTGCACTCAGTGGTGCTAGTGCTCTACAACCATTGGAGCTACAGTTCTATTTCCAACTTTTTGGACGTTAATTGGAGATAAGACTCACAGACTTTCCTGCTTCAGCTGCCTTCAAACTATGATCCTTTGGTCTCAGCCTCTTTGCTAGCTAGAATTACAGGCTTGAGCCACTAGCTCCTGGCAAGACTTTTTTTTTTTTAAATGTACAACTGAATGTTAAGATATTTTGTACATTAAATAAAAGAATCATGTGTGGCCAGTCTCATGCTTACTTCATGCCTTCATCAATAGTAATTTTTTATCAGGTTTGTGCTGGTATTGAGGCTTGAACTTGGGGCCCCATCCTCTCATTCATGTCAGGGTGCTCTACTACGGAGCCGAGCCTCTCGCCCTGAGGTTTGAATGGTGGTACTTCACATTTTCCAGATTAAAAATCTTGGTCGTATGCAGAGTGAAATGTTTGATCCAAATTTAGGCTGTCTGAATTTTATTGTTTCTGCTTAGCTGTAACATTTTGATTCAGTCTTTTTTTTTTTTTGAGCAGTAGCTGCATGCTACACCTGTTGTGTTTATTGTTTAATTCTTTTGATGTGGGGGAGGGGGTGCTAAAGAATGAATCCAGGTCCTTACATCTGCTAAGTACATCTGCTCGCCCAGCTCTAGAGTTGTCTTGAGGAGGGAATGATAGCAGTACATTAGCGCTTGCGTGATACACATGGGGGCTTGTTGGTTTCTCCAAAGCGGGGGAAGAGAGAAATACTACAATAAGCAAAATTACATTGCAGTTTTAAATGAAGATGAATGAATAAATGAATAAATATGATGGATAAAATACAGTAGTTTAGTGGCTATTTGACTAAATACATACTCCCACATGTAAAATATTCAAGTGTTAATTTATCGCAATAACTTGAACTTTCATGAATATACTAAGTAAAAATTCTAGTAATTGTGTAACCACAAATCAAGAGAACCAAGAACACTTGAATACTTTACTAACCTTTCACTTAGTTGAACTATGTGCCTGAGAACATGATAATAATTATAAGTAATGAGAGTATTAGTAGCAATTATTTCCATAGTCATAATAGGTGCGGGGTGCTGTTCAATATTGCAACACAGCTACGCCCATCTGCCTCACTCTGGTGTTGTAAGAGCTACCTAACTAGTACTGGCTGGTGATATAGGAGGGATTGATGCCTGCTCTTTCTGTGACATGGGGAATGGTTTGAGGAAAGTGCCAAGGGAAGATATTTGGGAACTTGTTCCTGAGATATCAGCCCTCAAGGACTCAGGCAGGTGGCCATCTTCTGAACTCGGGGCATCGTTGTTCACTTTGGAATGGGGCTGAGGTTGTGGTTGTGCAGCATCTTGGTCTCTGGCTGCCACCTTTGCTGGCAGATTGTTGCCAGTATGATTGTCATTTTGACAACAATTGTGTGTGCACGCTCATACTGGGGCTCTAACCCGGGGCCTGGGTGCTGTCCTTAGGTTTTTTTGCTCAAGTCTGGAGTTGTAGCACTTGAGCCACAGCTCCACTTTGGGCATTTTTGCTGGTTAATTGGAAATAAGAATCTCATAGAATTTCCTGCCAAGGCCGGCTTCGAACTGTGATTTTTCAGATTTCATAGTCCGAGTAGTTAGGATTACAGGCATAAGCCACAGGAACCTGGTGGTTATTATTATTTTTTTAATGTCTTTACAGGACAGAAGTTCGTAAATCTAGGTTTCAATTTCATCGTGTCCTCTCCATTTACCAACTGTGTGTGTGTGGATTTAGGCAACTTATTCCAGTGTTAGAGTTTTCTTTCCTTTTTCTTTTTCTTCTATAAAACCATCGTACTTTCTCAGCATCGTTTGTAAGGGCTAATCCGATGATGTAGGTGAGTCTGATTTTGTGCACTTCAGCAACAACTGGTTCTCCACCACTGTTGGCTGTGGTTGAATCTGATGCTCAAATATTGCTTGTGCAGCTTCTGTTCCCTGCTTGTCCTGTGTGCCCAAGGAAGGGCCAGTATCGGGATGCAGTGCAGCAAAGCCAGTTTCTCTAAAGTGCTGACAGGAAGAACAGCAACAGCGAACACTTAAGTTTCTTCCAACATTGCCCAGAATTTCTTCCATTTACGACCCTGATGAGAAATGGAGTGTAATATTTATGGACTTATTGATGTCACTATTTGAGCAGGGATGGCCCAGTTAATATCAGTTCTGCGGTAAATCCTACAAAACAAAGATGTAGCTACTCATGATTTGTGGTGCTTTCTTCCTGCTACGTTCTCAGGAAATTTTTAAATGGCTGCTTATATGTTTATCAGAAGAGTAAGAGGAGACTCTGGTTGTTATGCAAAATATCTGCATGCCTTTTAGTTACTACAGTTTCTGTGTCTGGATTATATATACTTAGGCCTATCATTAAGAAAAATGGACTCTGTTGTTTCATCTTTTTGTTTTGATTCTCTTTACAGAATCTTTTTAAACTCATATGTTCCCCTGTGATATTTTGTTCCTGAAAAATAATACTTTATTTCCTAGTTAGGTAAATCATGCCTGTTTTAATTGCTTATTGGGATGATGGACATAAAAACATGCTTTTTAGATTTAGCACCATTTTACCCCGGTTCACATTTTACACTAGTTCTCATAGAAACCTCAGGGGAGTTGTTTTCCTAGCCAATGTCCTGGCCCATTGGGTTGAATGGAAGAACTTTAACTGACAATGTAGACAGACAACAGAGAAAATACCTCAGGGATGAGAAGAGAAGAGACAAATAATTACATCAGTGTCACCTGTGATCTAAGATTTCAGTCAGTTTCTGGTATTTTGGTTATTGTTCCCATAGCCTCAATAGGACAGATCATTTTTCCTACTGGTCTTGTATAAAATGATGAGTATAGACTGACTGTCTCACTCTGAGTCCAATTAAGGGCTCATCCCAGCCTTTTACGGTGGTCAGCTTTAATGAGTGTTCAGGAGGACTCTCATTATACACAGGGCTTCTAAAATAAGATCCTGTCTCCATCAATTGCTTCACCTTCTTTAGAGCAATTAACATAACAATAAAGGATGTGAAACTGTACTTCCGGGCTTTGGTGAAATTAATTAATACCACTTCACCAGTAGGGACAAAAAGTAGATAACAGGTTTCATTACTTTGCATGAAAGACAGATTGTCACAGGCACAGCGCCAAGTTAACTCATGCTGGATGTGGTAGCCTTATAAGAGAGTTCTCCATGTTAATAGTTCAAAAAAAATAAAGAGTTTTCAATTTGTGGATGAAATGAACATGGTAAAGGTTGCCTATCAAAACACAACAACTATTTGGGTAGGATGAAAATTGAAAGTAATATGTAAAAGAATGATGTAGGAAAAGCAATACTTGCAAAACTGTTTGGTGTAAGTGAATTGAACACCTGGGGGGGAGGGCGGGGGGTATGAGGGACAAGATAACAAACAGTACAAGAAATGTATCCAATGCCTAACGTATGAAACTGTAACCTTTCTGTACATCAGTTTGATAATAAAAATTTGAAAAAAAATTATTTAACTGGAAGAAAGCAAGGGAAGGGTGGCATTCTCCAAGAAGAAATGTACTCATTACCTGACTGATGTAACTGCAAACCCTCTGTACATCACCTTAATTACAACAATAAAAATTAAAATTAGAAAAGTTAAAAAAAAAAAGAATGGTGTAGGAAAGGAAGATGTAAGTGTCTACATGCAGACACACACACACACACACACACACACACACACACACACACACACACATCCTGGGGCTTAAATGCGGGGCCTAGGCACTGTCACTCAGCCTCTTTGTGCTCAAGGCTAGCACTCTACCACTTGAGCCACAGTGCCACTTCCAACATTTTCTGAGTAGTTTATTAAAAATCAGAGTCTCACAGACTTTTCTGCCTGGGCTGGCTTCAAACCATGATCCTCAGATCTCAGGCTCCTGAGTAGCTAGGATTACAGGCGTGAGCTACCGATACCTGGCAACTCATAGTATTTTTTAATTGGATACACTAAAAATAAATTCAATGGACTCTCCCTTTGTTACCCATAGCATAATATCAAGTCTCTGGGATGAGCTACCACATTGCAGAATTAATTTAACTCAGCACTTGTTACCAATTTTTTAAAAAAAATTTTAAGGAAGTTGATGCATTATATCAGTTACAATGGTTTCATTTCCACTGTTGGAGTTCAAGGCCAACATAGGCTATGGAATGAGACCTTACACAAAAAGAAAATGCTACATTTCTACATGCACTGAGTTATGTCTCAGTTAGAAGCTCTGGTCTTAGAGATGCAGGAGCAAGATAGTAAGTTTTGATATTCTTAAGTAGAAACACATTCATCTTGACAAGAATAAAGGGAATGTTTGCTAATACATTTATAAATATGCTTATTTCCTGTGAATTAATATGAATCCTTGAAAGTTATTTCCTCTTACTCCTTTTTCATCTCTTAGAAATAAAGAAAATGTGATTCAAAATAATAAAAATGCAATGATATTTCAATATTATTATTATTTTAGATATCTAAGATATATTTTGTCCATTAACCTATGACAGCTTTCTAGTTAATCCTACAGAGTTACACTTGATTGCATTTAACTCTGAGTTACGATAATGAATTGAGTTGGGTGTAGTGTCTCATATAATTACTGTATAGAAGGTTATTATTAACAGTTAGCATGTCTGATGGTTGGTTGACTAGAAATTGTCTCCACTTCTGTACTTCCAAAATTAATGTGAGTGGAATAGCAAGTGTAGTCATTTAAATCATGTTAACCAATAACACACATCTTGGGTGACCAGCTGACGCCATTTGCTAAAGAACTGTGGTACGGGGTAGGACAGCAAGTGGGAAGGTGTGACTGGGATGTCAGAAAGTCAGTGGTAAAAACCAGAAAAGTTCCAGAAGTACTTGTAGCAAATCCCCTAATAGATTACTGCTCTGCTAATTCTGAATGCAATTTAATAAATCCAGTTTGTCAAGCACCATCCAGTTTTCCCCTATGAGAACATGGAAACTTAGTCATTACTGCCTGAGTTAAGGATGTTTGTTCAGTGAAGGAGACAGATGGTGTGGCGGTACAAGATGATGTTAATGGCAATAAGGGTAGCCATTTATTGATCATGGATTGATTTTTTTTTTGAGACATAGCTAAAGAAAACTTAATATCCTTCCCACAAACAGAATTTGCCTTTCCTTCCCTTTATAGTCTCAGTATGCCTTGTACAAAAGTTTATTATAGTCTGTATAGAATTCCATATTCAATTGTCTCTCACCAATAGACTGTAAGTTTTTGTAGGAGCTAGCATTTAGTGTTTTCAGTGAATGAGTGAACAAGGTGTGTGTGTGTGTCACAATAAAATATACTGTGTTTATTCTTCAATTTTACTAATGAGGAACTCAAGGATCCAAGGTCTTGTGTAACAACAATAAAGGTGCAATGTTAATACGTGATGGAGCCAACGATGCACAATCACATCTGTCTGATTGCAATGATTACCTTCTTCCCATTACCTCTGTTAAATAAAGCTGGCCCCACCTCCCAATGTGAAAGGCCCCTTCCTTTCAGGGGAGAGAGAAAATGAAGAACATGTTCATCTTGTCATGGATACTGATTAAGGAGTTCTGGTAATGTGCAGAGTAGATTTCATAGATAATGAATGTGGGAAATAAATGACTACATATAAAATATGATCAGGGCTGGTATGTTTAAAGAGGTTAATCAGAATGCATGTCCCACTCTGACAAATTAAGCAACAAATTCTGCATCTGTTCTTCTTTTTGGTAACCAACATTTTTTTTTTTTTTTTACAATTTAAACATGATGAAATTTCTGCCTGTAGAAGTTCTTTATTGCCTCTAGTCAGTGCATCCTCTTCTTCCTCCCGCATCTTTTTCTGTGTATTATATCACAGATTTAAAATTAACAACTGAGAATTCGGGTAGTAAAGTGTTGATATTAGACAGAATCAGCCTACATGGAGAATATGTTGGCATGTTTTCTTTACATAGTAATGTACTGACACTGAAACAAAATAAAAAATGAGTGAAACAAGACAGTTACACTACTGTGGGAAAATCCTTGTAAACAGAGTTTTATTGTAATTATTCTTAAGATACTGTCACCCATATGAATACTACAATTCAGGCAAATTTAGGACATTTATAGGAAGGTACTGAAAGTAAACATACCTGGTGCTTTTAGTTTATATGACATGGAAACAAACTGTGACACATTTAAGACATCACATTTATTATTAAAGGCATCACAGAGTCATTGCCAGGAAATCACTGTTTAATAGTTCAGAGTTGTCTTTGCCTTATTTACTATTTTGTGACGGGTGCAGGGTAATGAAACTTATGATCTAGTTAGTGTATGCCAATCACACATTCTTCCACAGATCCATGCCCCTAACCAACGTACTTCTTTTTTGTAACTCATCTCTTTTGTGTCCCTTTGTCTTCCTATAAAATCATCAACAACACAAGAACTAAGAGCTACTGGAGAATGAACTCTGTCTTATTTTGTCACATGATATATTACGCCTGGAAGAAATCCAAGATGATATCCTATTTCAACCCTTCTGTTAGGCACATAAACATAGATAGGAAATATTTTATATTCCGATGAAAATAGGTCTCAAAGTTAATCATACAAAAATCAAACATTAGAATTGTAGTAGGCTCAGGAGAAGCAGACCTCTAAAGCCTGCCTTTGCATTTCACTATCAGTGCTTTATTCTATACTATACTTCCATAGTATTATGTATTTTTAATTTTTTTTTTCAATACTGGAGTTTGAACTGAGTCCCATTCTTGCTTGGCAGGTGCTATACCACTGAGGTTATGGCCCCGGCCCTAAAGATTTAAATTTTATTTTGAACTGATATGTAAGACATAAAATTGCATGTTAATGAGATGCAGTTTATGCGTTTTTAACATTTTGCTCTTTTTCTTCAAAACTGATTATACTGCTAGCCTTCTTAAATCCTGACTAGTCACCACTTAATGTATGTGTATTAGATTTTCAGTTACACACAAAAATTACAAAGTGACCACAAAGTTGTCAAAATGTCAGGAAGTCAAGACTGACACTTAGCTAAGCATGGTATAGTAAATGTCTTTTGATTTTGTGTGACTTAATAACTCCTGAGTGTTACTGTATATATGTACATATGTATGTAAGCATGTATCTACGTGTCAAGTCTTGGTGCTTGACATTTATTAGTTCGTTTTCCTGACCACCGAGGAATTAGGTACTTACTGTGTCTTTTTCTTTTTCCACTCAACTGTCCCTCACTACTTTCTCTCTTGTTTCCTGGTACTGAGATTTGCACACGGAGTGATGCCATTGAGACATGCCTCCTGTCCTGTTTCACACTGGTTATTTCTGGGATGGGTTCTTGCTGCCTGCCTTGGCACATGCTTACGTGGCCATCGACCAGTTTGTAGGAATCCTGTTGTCCTTAGAATGACAGGCTCACCCCACTGGGTACAGTTCCCTCTGTGAAGAAAACAACAACAACAACAAAACATCTTTTCTGCATGGTCTGGCCTGGAACTACATTCATCCTAATCTCAGCTCCCGCATAGCCAGGATGATAGATATGGCGCACTGTTCCTAGCTGTGGGTTGAAAGGGAATCTGATGAACTTTTGTGCCACGAGTGGCCTCCCATCACAGTCCTGCCATTCTTAGCTTCCCAAGTATCTAGGATTAGTGGCATAAACCACTGGAGTCCGGTTTCTCTATCCTTATGCCCACCCTCGCCTTTTCCCTCCCCACCTATTCTCTCTGTCACCTTAATGTATATTAATTGTATGAAGGGGTTTCACTTATTTACATACGTCTATATAATAGACTTTAATCAAATTGATCCCCTCTATTGCTTTTTTCCCCTCCTTCCCAATTTTTAACCAATTTAGTGAGTATTCTTATTCTGTTGCATGCATGTGTCTAAAGTATTTCCAGCAGAAATGCTGCTCCTCTCATCTTCTCCCCCTTCTTCATCCACTGCTTTCTCTCCAATCTCTGCTTTGCACTCATCTCATTTTTTTTGTCTCTTTTAAGTGAGAAAAATAGACTCACCTAAATATTCGACAGTAGATCCCAAGCATTCTTTCCAGTGCCCCTGTGCCTGAAGGCATAAACTGCAATAATATGTACTTAATGCCTTGGGAGAGACTTACGATGACTTGAAAGACAGTGCAAGGCACTTTTGAAGGGGAGAGGAAGTAGGAGAGAATGGGAATGGAGGGCCCATAGCATCGTGTCTGCTTAGAGACATCAAGGGAGACCTTTACTGCAGGGTAGAATTTTGAAAAGTAAAAATTGGGGTAGTGCAAACACACACACACACACAATTTCTCGAAGTTCGGAGATAAAGTCTTCGATCAGCTTTTGAGGTAGAAGACATAGATAATATGAAAGGAACAATGCACATAGGGAGGTAGGAGGAGAGGAAAGAAAGTATGCAATCCTAGTTAGGACATTGTTGTAAAGAGGATCTGATCCTCATTAGGTCAGTATTGATGATTCTTAGGCAGACTGAGCCAGACAAGGCCACCTATGAACTAGCTACTTAAAGATCATAAGTATCTTTTCCCCAAAAGGAAATGTTGAACTTAGTACACTAATAGGGTACTTTATTCTATCAAGAAAAAGAATTTGATACATCATTTATCGTCCATTCTAATGGCTCTATACAACACCCTTGTTTATTTTCCAGTTAATTTTCATGTGATTGTATTTATTCATTCTCCACTCACTGTTTTTTCTCATGGGAGAGGAAAAAAAAGAACAGTGCATTAACATGCCAAAGAATATGTTTTTCTCTTTTAAATAATTTTATTTCTGAGCTTCTCCAGTTTCTTTCTAGTCTTCTGAAGTAATGAATATTCAGTAGGATAGAGTATGGTCAATAAGACTCAATTCACTAAGTCCCAGTAAGTGACTAGACTAAGCATTTAATGATGGACCAGCAGAGTGAGTTTTTTTTCTTTTCCATTTGCCAGAGTTTGACCTATGGCATTGAAGTGACTATGTTGCTCAGCATCCTGCTGTTTTACACCAATTCAAAATAAGTTCTGAAAAGTATCTAGGTCCTGGTCTGATAGTGCATGTCTGGACTCTCAGCTAGGCAGAAGTCAGAGAAGGGAGGATCAAAGTCCAAGGCCGACTAAGGCAAAACATTAATGAGTCTTACCTCAAAAACCAAGGGGGGAATGGTGGTTCATGGCTATAATTCCAGCTTTGGAGGAGGCATCCTGTAGAAAGATCACTGGCCTGAGGAAAAAAAATCAATTTTTATTGTGAAAAGTTATGACTTTCTCTTGTAGCACTTATATGATACTATTTTTAATTTTATTGTCAAGGTGATGTACAGAGGGGTTACAGTTACATATATAAGGTAATGAGTACATTTCTTGTCAAACTTTGTTACCCCCTCCCTCATTTCCTCCCACTTTCCGTCCTCCCCCCCCCCAAGCTGTACAGTTTGTTTCCAACATATTGTCTTTTGAGTATCACTGTTGCAATTGATTCACCCTTTGTTGTTTGTCTCACCATTTTAATGTTCCCTTTCCCGTCTCTAATTCAGACAAATGTGTGTACAATACTATTGAATGTTAATGCTTCTTAGAAAAAAAATGAAGCCAAGTATGACACAGGTATTTAACATTATACTTATAAAGTAACTTTGATCTGAGGATAGATTTTTTTAAAAGGAAGTTTTACACTGAACATCACTAGTGAAAACACCCCATGTACTAATGACTTACCTGATGGAGAAACCTACTATCTACTTCAGCTTTGGATGCCATGAAAACCCTGTCAGTTTAGCCACCAGTTCGTGAGCTGGAGGCACTGAACAGAAACTGCAGTACCTCCATAGAAACACTCACATGTTCTTCTGGAAAGGGGCAGGAAGATTTTCTGGTGGATTTCAGACTGGGAACTGATGTCGAGAGGAGTAGTACCCGGAGCCTTGCACACGCTCAGTGGTAAACCACTGAATCACCACAGTCCTAACCTACTTAAGTTCAGAGTTCCACAGGACATTTGATACAGTGCCTTTCTGTCTGTTTCTTCTCGGATACTCATTCACCTTTGGAGGTCGGGTTTTTAAGGAAAGCAATTAAACTAAATACTAATGAACAAACCAAGATGAGCACCCTCAGATCAGAGCCTGGCAGTGCTTTGTTTTGCTTCTGCTTTTCTGGCACTCTAATGGAGGCAGTGTAGCTTTTGGTCCTCAATTATTTTTTTGAAAATGTAGTGATAGACTGATACCTCCAATGTGATCTCTGTTCCCATAAAACAAGATGTGATTTTTCTTAAGATTGGACAAAGCAAATGTCATAGTCCCTACATTAGGTGTTTATATAATGTATACATTTGAGAGGCTTGTTGGATTCACTGAACAAGAGCTTTTCTGATGATAGCAATGTGGTTTGCTTATGGAAACACAGTCATGGGTAACATCTCTGGGCTGTTGGTTTGTAATGTAGGCGCCTGGTGTGGCTTTCCATTCTGGATACATCAGCTCCTTCTGGAAGTCAGCTGTGCTGATCCTCACAGGCGTGCTAAACACTGGCTTGCCACTCGGACCCGGCGCAGTTGCCAGGGGCAGGCAGCAGGCAGCAAGTGCTGGTTCCCATGCGCATATTCTGCTTTCCAAGTACAGCACCCTGACACATCTATGAGCTGTGTGCTGAGGGTTCAGTGACTCATGGTCCAGCACAGTCAGAAAACACAACACGGCCCAATAAGATAGTTGAGAGAAAGAGATGGAGCGGTGGGGGGTGGGAGGAATTCACATAGCTTTTGTTATCTAAATTGTTACATGTTTGATTTTTACTATTGTTGTCAATCTCTTTGCCTAATCTGTAAATTATACTTTATCAGCTATGTACGTGTTGGGAAAGACATCGTATATCTCAGGTTTAGTCCTGTCTGCAGTTTGCAGGCCCCCCCCCCGGGGGGTATTAAAATGTGTGCCTCTAAGATGGAGAGGGTAAGGGAGGGAGACTACTGGGCAAAATATAGAGTAGTAAGTAGGAGTTAAAATACAGGCATGTACGCTGCTGTAAACTCTATAATTCATAGAAATTGTAGTTATGAAAAAATATGATTCTGTTTTAAGCAACTGTCATTTATAATAACTTAGTTTAGAATAAATGTATGTGCCTTATCTGAACTGATTTATAGAGCACATATTACTTTGACAAATAGCTAAAGAAATTAAAAGATAAACTTTGTCAGCTATACTTAAACTGTAATTTACATAGAACCTTTTATCTTTATCATAATAAGTGTTATCACAGCCATTTGGGACGGATGATTTTAATCTTCATCTTATTTATGTAAGAGGTAATTTAAAGATTTTAGCTGTTCTTTTTGTACAATACGAATCCTGGATTTTAATATCAGGTTAACATGTTTGGACCAGCTCCACAAAGCAGCATCTTGCTGTTCAATGCAGATCCGCCTAAGGCTTCGCCCTTGCTGGCGAGTTGAGTCTGTTTCCATGTTTGTGTATTCTTTGTTTCAGTGTGCTATGCCAGCTGATGGCGTTCTGGGCCTGTGTTGATGTAAGTTGCCATGAAGCAGGGAAACACGGGCTGCAGAGCTGTCCAGGATGCTCAGCAGTGCACAACAACACAATTTAAAAAAGAGCACTTTGCAGAAAGATTCAGTGTCAGTCTTCGGGAATTGACTCTAAATGCAAATTGGCCTCCATTTTGGAACCAAAGAGATGGAAAGGAAGGAACCACTAAACAAGTGCAATGCACTTTTAGTCATAGCAGCTCTGGTGAGGACAAAAATAGTTTCCCATTTGTTCGTTTACAATAGATATTCAGACTCGACATTCTGCCATCCTCTGTCTTGTTGAAGCCTGAAATTCTCCCAGGAAAAGGATTGCCTCATTCTAATTCATCTTAATGTTTCTTCTCCCTTCCTACAAAGGGGAAGGCAAGTCTTCCAGCCCTCCCCACTTAGTAAGCTTAAAGGGAAAGGCTTCCTCTTAAGCCTTTAAGTCTCTTTTGTTACCTTTGTACCTCACTTGTTATTTACCTGAGCCCGGTCTAAATTTCTGTTATACAAAGCTATGAGCTCTTTTTATTTAGTTGGCAAATATACATGAATTTTAAAAATCTTTGGGCAGAGGGGCAAGAAGAACAAGCCAGAAGGTATATACCATTTTAAAATTCTTACCATACTTATTCTCGCACCTCCTAAAAGATCTGCATTCGTAGAGTTATTTTACTTAAGGTATAAGTACAGAAGAAAAGAATATCGGATTGTAACAATTTTTATTTCCATGACATGTCTCATCAGGGGCAAATAAGTTTTTTCTTCTTTCTAAAGAGGTTGCCCAGTTTTAAATAGGATGTTTGGAACTAAAGTGTTTTGTTTTTGTTTTTGTTTTGCTTCTTTGGTTTTTTTCCCCAGCAAAAATTTACTTAAAGGGGCTGGGAATATGGCCTAGTGGCAAGAGCGCTTGCCTCCTACACATGAAGCTCTCGGTTCAATTCCCCAGCACCACATATATGGAAAACGGCCAGAGGGGCGCTGTGGCTCAGGTAGCAGAGTGCTAGCCTTGAGCGGGAAGAAGCCAGGGACAGTGCTCAGGCCCTGAGTCCAGGACTGGCCAAAAAAAAAAAAAAAAAAATTACTTAAAGATTTACTTTTCTACTTGCTGTAATAAATCTACACAGATAAAGAATTTATATGCAATAGAATTGTCAGTATCTTCCATGTATATTCTTTATCTTTCTCCCTTCACATACTTTTATACCATTAAAAGGTTAGACCTAGGTGTACACACCTGTACTTCTAGCACTAGAGAAGCTGAGTTGGGAGAGTCATAATTTCAAACCAGCCTGGGTTATATTATAAAACCCTTCCTGGAAGGAAAAATGAAGGAAAATTAGAAGGTGTGTTATTAAGGAAACAATTTAACAATACTATTTTTAATTAATTTTTTCAGATATGCCTAAGAAGAAGCCTCTGAATTCTCAAACTTTAGTCAGTGCTTACTATTGATTTTTCTTTGACAATTCATATCCATTTGGACATTGTATCGAAACATAACTAGTAAATTAGTTTTGCGAGCATAGAGGTAATTAAATAAGTTATAAATTTTTGAGAGTTTTGACACTACTGACATAGTCAGGGAAAATATATATATTCTAGTTCAAGATGACTCTAGATAATTTAAATACATTTTTAAGGCAAAGTTAGATTTTTTAATTTGAGGCGGCTTGTAGATGCGCATGTCATTGTGAGAAACAGTATGGAACAATCCCTGGGGTTCTTTGCCCAGTTCCCCCTGGATGGTAATGTCCTACAAAACTGTAGTACAGTATGTGGACCGCAGTTGCATCATGGTACAGAATACTTCCATCACCACGAGGCACGTGGCTTTTAAAGAAAAGTTAAATTGATTTTAATGCTTCTTCTACCTTTGAAACTTTTTTTTCCCCCATGATCTCTGAATTCTTTAGCACTACCTATTCTTACATCTGGACAAAAATTTTACACTGGGTTTCTAGGAGAAATGATCTGACAAAGGATCGAGAAGACTCTGCGCAGACCTGAGCTCTGCCTCGCTGAGCTGTTCCCTCATATTTCGGAATAATGTTCTTTTGTGGGCAGTCTAAGATGATGATGGTCAACTTGAAGGAAAAGAAGGGGTGGCCCCTTTTCTCCTGGTAAGTCGTCAGAAACTAGAGGTTTGGGGATATTTCTGACCCAGCCCAACACTGCTTTCTCCATATTGCTGCCTCCCTCTAAGCCCCCAGTATTCATCAGTTCTGCATTTTTGCCTCTAGGCTTCCCTCTTCTCATCGTCCATTGAGAGAGGCTTATGAAAATATACATACACACACACACATATCTTACTAGTGAGGTATGGATGGATAGAGCATTTATGACTAACATTCTTTGTAGCTTTTAAACAATGAAAAACACAGAGAACGTTGAAGAGTTCTCTGCTTTAAATCTGTAGTTGGTGATGAATAAGAGCAGAGGAAAATGTGCTCCAATCTGTCAGCCCAGCTCAGAGTGGTACTTGGGAAAGACTTCCTCTAAGGGGACGTTAGGAAAAGGAGACACGAGGAAATCCAGCCTCACCAGGGATCGGTCCTGAAGAAATTGAATCTTTTAGCTTGCCAACCTAAAGAAATTACTCACTCAGCATGAGAACTTGATGCATGGCTACTTTCTGGCACTTTTTAGTATTTATAGGCTTTTTTCTTATTTTAGAAAATAGGTAGCCTTCACTGCCATTTCAGTGCCCTAGTTCTGAAAGATTTATTATAAAGCTATAGCACATAAAAGCAAAATGCAATGTGGTTTCGCCATTATGCTCACTATCGTCAATATTTCTTCCTACGGTCCACTATCGGTTATTAAAACTTTCAATTTTATACTTCTGGTTCATGCTATATCCTGCTTGTGGAAGATTCAGGTTACCAACTTGACTCCTTTCTAGTTTATCCTTTGAGGAGCCAAAGTCTATGACAAAATAAAAATAAAAGTCAAGAAGTCCAGACTGCACACCTAACTCATGTCAGAGGACTGGAAACAAAGAAATCAGTCCGAACTGAGAGCCCATTAAGGAGTCAAGGAAAGGAGAAAGAGAGCAAGGTTTTCTGTTCTCTGCTAAGGCTGATACATAAGAGAAGAAGCTGGAGAGAACCAAAAATAATACTTTGTCCAAAATGAGGTCTTGAAGGTCACACTGGAATGAGGTGAGTCAGGCCCGTGGGGTGCCAGAGAGAGGAGAGGTCCCCATGTCAGTCTTAGGTTTAGAATAACTTAGAAGATCCTCAGGATATCTCCAGCTCAAGAAGGTCATATAACATGTGGACTCGTGCTTTTGAGGAAGATCGTTTTCAGAAGGCCGGCAGAAAAGATGTGTAGGTGACAAGTCTCTGTCTGTATTGCAGCGTCCTGCACAGGGTGGAGGAGTAAGGGAGTCCAGTCCTTTGAAGACCAACTTGCTCCATGCGTGAGAGCATCGGTGAAGGGGACTGGGCTGTTTAGGGGCCACACTCAGAGTTGTACGTGGAGACTCGTCGTCCTGTATGAATGCTCAAGTGATACCATGAAGCCCAGGGAAATGTAGCCAGTTAGCACCGAAGTGAGGAACTCTACGGTGCCAACTGATGAATGCTCATCCTAGACAGTCATGTTCAGAAGTCTTTGAGTTGTTGTTTCTTTTTACAACCCTCATCCTCATAATGATCAATCAGCCACACTTTATATTAAGAGAACGTGAAAGGACTGATAGAACAAGCTAGGGAGTATTAGTAAACCTACACTCTATTATTAGGGCGGGGAATGTAGCTCAGTGGTAGAGTGTATGGCTTAGCACATGTGAGACCCTAGTTTTTGTCTCCAATGTCAAAACAAATAACAAACTAAAATAAAATGAGTTTTATTCTGGGAGCCCTTGGTCCGTGTCTACAATCCTAGCTACTCGGGAAGCTGAGATTTGAAGATAAAGGATTGAAGCCAGCATGGGCTGGAAAGTCCATGAGACTTTTATGTGCAATTAACCACTAGAAAGCTAGAAGTGAAGCACAACTGATAGAGCTTTAGCCTTGAGCAGAAAAACCTGAGGGACAGCACCCGGGCCCTGAGTTCAAGCCCTAGTACAGAGTGCACGTGTGCACGTGCACACACACACGTGTGCACGCACACACACACATACACCACACAATGTATTTTCATTACTAATACTTTAGTAAAGAATGAAACAAGGTTGTTATCGTGTCCTCTTTGATCATTTTAGATGGGCTCTTTGAGGAGAAATGTACACAAATTAGATGATGGGTAGGTGGATGGATGAATGGATGAATGGGTGGGTGAGTGGGTGGATGGATAGATGAATGGATGGATGGATGGACGGACAGACAGATGCTAAGTGAATATGTGCACTGAAAGACGATATTATGACGTTTTCATCTGAAGTCTAGAGTTGTTCCAGAAGGCAAAAGAACAAAGGAGGAACTGGAAACCACATATGGGATTAGGAAAGCTGAGCAGAGCATGAATGTACTGAGAAGGAAGGGCTATTAAGGAGGTTGTCAAACTAGACGGATGATCCATTACCAGTAGAAATCAGGAAGCTCTAAACCATTAGCGGAAGCTGTAAGTCCCACAGGCAGCGACTGACTGCAGGCTCTGACTACCTGGGGAGACAATCAGAATCCACCCAGGAATGGTTGCTACCTCTTACATGAAGATCATGAGAACACCGCAGGGTCCAAAGCACAAGCTTTGCCTGTGAAAGGTGGGAAAATGGTTACATGGAAACTGACCACAACTGCAGCGAATGTGCAGCCCAGGGTACTTATCAGACCTGTGTGCAACAGGGGTAGGTGTGCTAGAAGTTTAATGTCAGAACAATGACCAACTTTATTTGTGAGGAGGAGAGGCTGGCTGGTTTCGTGGCTCTTAGAAATGGTGTTTTCAGAAATGATGTTTTCATGCGCTTCCTGATTCCACTGGCCCCAGCTTCCTGGCCTGAGACAATGCAGTGAAGTGTTTCAAAGCATACACCGCCACTGTGTGCCCACATGTGATTCTTTCCATACTTTCCTAATAACTAAGAGACCCCGGATAACTTACACAATGTTTTGGTCCCATAAGATAGGCTTACAGCAACACTTAAATCACAGAGTTACAAAGCTTGATGACTCTGTGTGTGACGCAGTTTGACAGTGTTTGTCCACACGCAAGCACCAGCCTTGGAAGCATATTGTTCCTTCCTTTATTACTTTCTTCTGGTTGCTCCTGGAGATGTGCATGAAGCATAGGTTCTGGGCAGAGACTGATGTAGGGTACAGCCACAGTTGTAGAGAAATGGGCTTCCTTAATGTCTGGGCTAGTGTTTCTCTCTCTCTCTCTCTCTCTCTCTCACACACACACACACACAATTAGTTTTGATGGTATATTGGAAGGAATGCTATGAGCTGGTAAAGACAGAGCCTGTTGCTACCAATATTTGGAGGAAGAGGTTGAGACAGAGTTTTACTTCTGTCTACACACGTCCTTCTGTTGCATCACCATGCCCAGACTACCAATATTTTTAATGCAAAAAAAATAAATAAAGTAACTAAAAGACATAGAAAATGTATATCCTTAGGCTCTTAAATCCCTTAGGACCACTTGCTTCTTCCATGTTTATTGTAGTGAAGTCCCTATAGCTTTTCTCACCTGAGCCTCTCACCCCACTTTAAAACACTTTGCCCAGAGCTGGCTTCCATTTCTTGATACTGTGGAATAATACACTTGTCTTTATTCCTAGCTGCTAGGATTTGTCCAGCTTTTCGTAACAGTTACTTTTGAAAAAAAGCAACACTGAAAACTGCGCACACTCAAAAAAATCACATCAGGTCGTCGTTATCATTTTGTTCTTCTGATCTTCACCTGCTTGTCTCCGCTCTGCTAAACCCCAGGTGTGCAGTAGGGCACCATGAATGCGTGGGATGATGTGTGCACATCAAGAGCAGCTTTGCAACATATTCCACTCCGTGATACATTTTCAGAGGATGTCCCACCTGTCAGACCCAGTGTAATAACAATAACAGCGATTTCAACCATTACTTAAGTATACCATTGCTCCCGTACGTTGTTAATTACTAAACATAAAATGTAACTATCCTCCATCTCTAGCTCAGTTTGCATCTGTGAGTTCTTGTTCTAGTTTTTATTGTTCTCTTGAAACCACCGCTTTGCTGCTGGTGCATCTATTAGGCATTGGAAATGTTGAATTACTTTGCATCACATTTGTTCCTGTATTGTCTGGGCCCTCGTTGGCCTACTAAGGCCGTCACACCATAATCTCAAACACAACATATGCCTTGTGGCCCAGATGTTTTCCAAGAGGGAAATCTGCAGCCAAGAAAAGCAAGATAGTATCTTGAATACCCAAAGGAATTGATAGGGAGGAAAAGCAATCCTACAGCCAACGGTGCAGCTGTCCAAGAAAAAGTGAGCCTATTATTTGTATAGTTGGCGCTTGCAATGATCAAATAGTAGAATTTGGAGAAAGAATGTTTACGATAAGATCTTTTGCTTCACATATTCTCATAATATCTGCTTTTGTTGTGTGGACTTAGGCATTGGGCAGCGTGTAGATAAAACTAGGATTGTGGCAACAAAAAAAGAAACAACAGAATAAAAAAGAGTTCATAGAAACCTATTGTTGGGTATGATTAACGTTCTTTCCCTTTTCTAATATTTGCAATACAAAGAATGGACATTGCCTCCAGAATTAAACTTGGATTGGTTGTTATATTAAAACTGCTCTTTTGGGGCTGGGGATATAGCCTAGTGGCAAGAGTGCCTGCCTCGGATACACGAGGCCCTAGGTTCGATTCCCCAGCACCACATATACAGAAAACGGCCAGAAGCGGCGCTGTGGCTCAAGTGGCAGAGTGCTAGCCTTGAGCGGGAAGAAGCCAGGGACAGTGCTCAGGCCCTGAGTCCAAGGCCCAGGACTGGCAAAAAAAAAAAAAAAAAAAAAAAAACCTGCTCTTTTGGTTGTTGTGGTTCTTTTTCTCTCCTGACAAGATTTGCCTTTTATATTTTTGCAGTAAGCAGAGATACTTGTAAATTTTTTTTCACTTTGTTCTCAAGGCTAGCACTCTACCACTTGAGCCACAGCACCAGTTCTGTTTTTTTGAATGGTTGATTGGAGACTGGTTTTGAACCACAGATCTCAATCTCCTGAGTATCTAGGATTACAGGCATGAGCCACTGGTGCCTAGCATGTATTTATTTGTTAATGACTATATTTTCTTATAGCAAAAGCCCCCTTGGCTTAATTACGTATTAACAGAGTAACCTTATAACACAATAACTTTAGATGTTCATTTCATTGTCTTACTAACTGGTTCCCATCTTTTCCATAGCAGGCACATAGCTCGTGATTCCTGAACCTCTGGTAGTGTGAATGACATATGCCAGGAAAGCATTGTAGCGATCAGATTCATTCCTACCCATTGACTTCTGTTCTCATCTCAATGCCTGAAAGTCATCATTGTCCGAGATGATCTAAGAGACAAGTACTTTACTTGGAAGGAGCTGACCTGGTTCTGGGGTCTAGGTCTTTAGGTTTATCTTAGGAAGAAAACTTGTTGAGATGCCCTACCTGCCTTGGTTAAACTTGGATATACCCTAGATGTGGAAATCTTGGACTTAGTATAAGCTGAAATGAGACAAGCTTCACTAGCAGTAGCTACTCAAGGTTCAATTAGATCCCAGGCCTTCTCAAAGTCGACATTGTAAATGCAGGGGACTCTGTATTTTTTCCAAATGAAATCCTATTTTTTGTTCTTTAAATAGTAGAATCATATTTCCTCTTGTGGAAGTAGTACTTCCACTGGTCCCATGATGTACTTGACCTAAGTTACAGCCTTCAAAGAAGCTTTCAAGACTTCATCTCCCCCAGCACCATGTGACAGTGTCTGCTCTCCTCTAGTTAGACAGGCTACTAGATTTGCAAGTTCAACACGAATACACCATGTGTCAGTTCAGCACGTGGAGTGCTGGGTGGCGCCCTCTGCTTTCATTCTTAGGGAGCAGAGAATGGCTGCAGGACACCCAACCCAACGGTTATCTCCTGATTAGTTGTTGTTTTTTGGGGGGTGGTGGTGGTAATTATAAAGATCAGGACTTCAAATGACTAAAGTCAATACCTGTAAGTTTCCCGGTCCAGATAAAACTCCTGTGCATGTAAAGAAAGCAAGGGGGGCTGGGAACATGGCCTAGAGGTAAAAGTGCTTGCCTCCTGTACATGAAGCCCTGGGTTCGAGTCCCCAGCACCACATATATAGAAAATGACCAGAAGTGGCGCTGTGGCTCAAGTGGCAGAGTCCTAGCCTTGAGCAAAAAGAAGCCAGGGACAGTGCTCAGGCCCTGAGTCCAAGCCCAAGACTGGCAAAAAAAAAAAAAGAAAGCAAGGGGTCATACAATGACCTGAGCTTTCTTTGGAATATCACTATTACCATTTGGCAAAGTGATCTTTTATCAGGTTCTTGATATTTAATCTGTGATGTGATTGCAAAAGAATTAGAAATTTAAGATGACTTCATATTTCTGGGAGTTAGTCAACTATTATCTTAGTGGTAGCTTTCTAAAAATCGTATAGAAGCCTAGGAATTTTATTGTGGTTCTTCTCTCTGTGTGTCTCTCTCCATCTGTCTCTGTCTCTGTCTCTCTCTCTCTCTCTCTCTGTTAACCACTTGTCTAACGTATGTTTATCATCTAAGAGAAGATAGTCTGTAAACTGGGTTTCCACACAAACTTTCTTCCTGACTCTGTTATCCAAAAAATATAGCTACCTTCCTAGGGGCTTCCGCTCTCCAAGTTCCTATAGATACTAAGCATGGGTAAAGAAACAGAGAATCTAAAACTGAGCTGAAGGAAAGAGGATTCCTGTTGTAATCAGCAAATATTATGCGTAATACTGAATGGATAAATTTATTTATTTAGGATACATAGAGCAAATCTTGCAAAGTGTTTATGTATTTTAATTTTTTTTTGTTGATCTTGGGACTTAAATTCAGGGGCTAGCCGCTATACCTAAGATTTTTTTGCTCAAGGCTAGCACTCTACCACTTGGAGCCACAGCTACACATACATATTTTTGGTGGTTAATTGGAGAGAAGAGTCTCATGGAATTTCCTGCCCAGGCTGGCTTCAAACCACTATCCTCAAATTTCAGCCTCCTGAGTAGGTAGGATTACAGATGTGACCACTGGCACCTGGCTTTATGAACAGTTATGTAATGGATTAAACTTTTTAAAAATATTTTATTTAAAACTATAACAGTTTGCTAAAGTTAAATAAAGGAACAGTAGAAAATACATTGTGAGAACTGTTGATGTGATCAATTTGTAAAATTTGTAATTTTTTCCTGCTAATTAGGGGATCATATTAAAGTTTTGTGTTACAGAGATACCTTAACAACATCTTTCTTTTAGCTTTTTATATTAACAGTTATGCTGTTTTCTGCCCTGATGATTAAAATCAGATTCTAACTCTCATGTTTTCCCTGAAGAGAAAATGATATTGACTTTATTATCATAACATTCAGAGCAGCAAAATACCTGTATTGAACATCTATGTATGTGGGGAGTGTTCTAATCTAGAACAGAAAAAAAGAAAACGAAAAAGAAACCTAAGAGATCTATTTGCCCTTCTCTCCGCTTTATTTCCATAACTTAATTACCCCGCAAAGCCCATTTCTAATATACATAATGACTTAAGTGTATTCCAAGTACAACCAGTTTTTTTTTTTTATTCTCAGGACAGGGTCAAAACTACCTATTTACATACATACACTCTGAGAATTTAGCACAGTTAGCCTTTGGCAAGAGACATAGAGATTTATTCTGTGTAGCTATTTCCTAGCCTCTGGATTCTAGCCAGCTGCCTAATGGATTCTGAGTGAGTCAGTTTCACTCTGCCTCTTAGCAAAGTCCATTTGTCCCGCAGCACAGTTTGCTGTCACGCAGGGTCTTTGCTATGACAAGCACTGTCTACCCAGGTTTCTGCGTTCCTAGATTATAACAAGGCTTTGGTTTCAGAACACCAGCCTAGGGAGTCACACAGTTTCATTTCTACGAAAGAAACCCGATAGAATAAAAGCTTCTTGCAAAAATTAGCTAGACTCGGTTATCCATCCATATTAAAAAATGGGTCAAGGACCAAAAAAAAATCCATGCATTAAGATGGATTAATATTTGTGTGTACAGCAGACAGTAGCATTTGCCTTTTGATTACTTCAGGCCCAATGGATTTGTTCTTAACTCCAGAAAATTTATGTTTGCCCTTATCTTCAGGAAATCTCAGTGCACGTGCTGAGTGGACCAAATTTGAACGAGGGGTGGGATACCACATTTTCTCTACAGTGCCTCCGTTGGGATTGATACAGTTGAAATTTTTCTGACAGGGTTCCTTGTACCTGCTATTTCTAAGTCCAGTTAGGGCGCTGGATGGGAACCATCACCATCTCCTGTGAAAGCTTTCTAGTACAAGCAAGTTACTATAGTTTGGGTAGAGGAAACCCCTACCACAAAAGGTTTTTGCTGTTTCTTGATCGATTGTGAACAACCAAGAAGTCATTTTTCTTAAGGAAGACACGGGCATGGCTGCTATTTGCATACACATATAATCTTAGAAGAGATTGCAAAGCAACATTATGCAAAATGATGGTTGTTTTTAATGGCTCTGAGGACAGCTCAATTTGTCTTCTCTGTAGGTCACTTATTTTTAAGAGAATACTTTGGTTTTCACTGCCCCCTTCCCCCCACATTCCTAGTAGACCCTGGATATCAAGGGTAACTACAGAAGCAGTTTGCTGTGCCTTTTAAGCCAGTCTGTATTTCAGAAATCATTAGAAAGAACATGCTAGGTCAATTCCCATTAGAATTCCTTCTATCCTTCTGTGCAGTAAAGTAAAAATCTTGTGAGCCATTGTAGGGAGGGAAAAATGCGGCTTCTGTCAGTGAGAATGTTTGATGTCCCATTGGTCATGTTACATTTGTTAAATGGACATAAAAGACAGCTAAGCTGCATAGACTTTCTTTTCGAGAATAAGAGACAATGGCCTTGCCACTGATTCGGATCATTTGGACATAATGATACATACTCCAGGCTTGTCTGTTTTCTCCTTGCCTCTTGTCTTTTTCTGTATAGCCAGAGGTGCTGGTTTTTGGGTTGGGTTCAGTTTGCCTTCTTATCTTCTATACACCTTCTACCAGGAAGCAACTGAGTGTCCTGTTTTCACAAAGGTAGATGCTCTAAAGTCAGTTTTCATTTTCGCCTGACTCACCTCTATCTAGCACATATCTGGTTAAAAATCACATTTAAAAATGCATTCCTAGATTGTATCCAACACTTGCTAATATCAATTATTATCATAATTTAAAGCCTAGATTGCAGATATGCACTGTAATACTTTGCCAATGTTTCTTAGGATTATTCCTTTTTCCCACAGAAGAGTGTTCCAATTTAAATGTTTCCTTTTCTACAGCTTTCTATATGTAACAATTCTGACATTTCAGAGATTATGGTATTCTAATATTTAGTCTCGTGAGGTGCTTCATTTTTTGAAAATACTCTTTTATTGTGTTTTTCACTTCCTGGTCCATCTTGGTAGTAGATGGGTTTCTTGTTTTTCTTTTCAGCATGACTAATAATAATAAAGTTTGAGCTCCAGTGTCATATTCCATATTTTAATTGTATAAAGAAGCTCTGATGACCCACACTGACAAGATTCTGAGCCTAAATAAGATTAGGTCATGTCTGAAAGAAATCATCCAGTGAGTTGAGCAAAATGTGTGGGTGTGTGCACATGCGTGTGTGAGAGACTATGCCTTACACACAGCCTGGGACGCGGAAAGTATTTCCTCACACGCCTTCTACTCTGTGTCCTACCAAAGCCGGAGTAGGCAGTTAATACCTATTTTACAGGTGAAGATTAAAAAGCAAGAGGGAATAAGTGAATTTTTCTGAAATCCCACAGATAAGGTCCACTAAGCTGGACCTCTTCCTCTCAGAATATATGTAGTCTAGTCCTTTTGATTTTGAACCAGTTCTGAATAGGACTTGGCATATTGCCCGGCAATTAAGTGCTTTACAGCTACTGATGATCCAAAAGGAAAGGACAGGTGAAATTGTAGCATACCAATCAATCTTGAGCCACTCAAATTTACAAGGCGAGTTTGGGATTCAGGGACTGCTAGCCAGAACTATAGAATATCAGTGTATCTTGATCTTGGTCTTATAGGGAAGTACAGAAATCGATTAACAGCAAAGAACAAGTTTCTGATGGAGCCCTCACAGAATTTTCAGGGAAGGATTCATTATGGCAAAATATTCTTTGTCAGATGACAAAAAGGAATTGTGAAAAATCACAATGCAAATTGTTTGAGACCCAGTGTAAACTTTCTTGGTGTATGGATTGTGGCACTTTCTAATGTGGACCTCCAAGTGCAAAACATGTCACATGCTCAGACATACAATGACATTTTGCTAATGTCATTGCCATCTGTTAAAAATAAGATGCTTACAAATGAAAGTACTTAAAGAAACACAAGGATCAAGTTCTGTGCCCCTTTATCACAACGTGATAACTAAATAAGGATAGTATCAAACAAACTCTTACATATTTCAAGAACAAAGCAAAGGAACATCACATCCACAGTGTTTTAAGTCAGTGTCTGCATGCTAAAATCCAGACTGACTAGTCAATGAATGTGACCACAAAAACGATGATTTTGACCCAAAAGAATGCACCAACCTCCTTTCCAAGAATTTTCGCCAGTTTTCCATTTCTCTTCTTCAGCCCAGCCCCAGGTGGATATGAAGATGTCTTTCCATTTTCTTTTATGTGTAAGGAAGTGCTTCAGAAGACTGAGCTATAATATGAAGGGAAATGTTCTCATCACAATCAGCTTGCTTCGGGAAGCAGAGAAACTGAAGAGATATGGTTTCCCAAGAGTTGAATTATATTGGATAATGTCATGATCTGCTTCATTCACAAAGTTCTTTAATTACCTTAGAGGGGGGAAAGATATATGTGGTAGAAATCTGCCTAGCAGTCTTTAATTGAAAGCTGTATCTCTGCCCTCCTCCATTTCTCAGCTGCTTTTGATTTCCTTCAACAGAGTCTCTGGGTTGATTCACATTAGAGAGGTACTAATTAGAGCCCCCAAATTGTCATCATTTTAGAACTATTGATCTCATCAAGCCTCATGATTATTTTGCAAGAGCCTTAAAATGATGTGTAATAGATCTCCCAAGATAATAATCTGTTTAGGTTGTATATTCGATATAGATAAATAGAACTGGAGTGGTTTAAGCTATGGTATTGCATTGGTGTTGCCTGCAATTTAAATTGATCTGTAGAACTAGCATTCCTATTACATTAAATATTAGAGCAAGGTCTTTAAGAAGAGTATTTTAAAAAGTAGAGGTATTTTGTCAGCCCACTCTGTAAGAATTTCCATGTTACCTCAGATTAGGCAGTCCTCGACCAGTCATGGCTGTGAGTTTTGTCATTTTCAATTGGTCCTTCACATAGCTGTGTCAGCTGGAAGCTTATGTCTTAGACCTGTAATCTAACTGAGAAGGTTGAGATCTGAGAATCTGGAACTGAAGCCAGCCCTGGAAAGGCAAATCTAAGAGACAGTTACAACTAATCAGCACCAGCCTTGAGTAAAACCGCTAAGGGAGAGTACCTTGACCCTGAGTTTGAGCCCTGGTACTGGTACACACACACACACACACACACACACACACACACACACACACTCTAGAGCTCGTTAGTGATAGTAATAGGAAGGTAGCCTAAGGACATGGCCATTACTTAGAGATATATTTGCAAAAGCAGATGTGATTTTCATAAATCAGGAAGATGTGACTGCTGCTTTTTATAGCCTCAGAACTGTGGCTTAGGTTTATTAAGAATTAGAGAAACAAATTTCAGTGCTGTCAGTGATACCTGACTATAATATGGAACAATCTGTTAGACATCAGTATGTGGAAAAGATAAGAGCCATTCTTAGTGAATAAACACGTAAGGGAAGTTCGTCGAGTAGAATTGCTTTTTTAATACAGCATTCATGGAACAGCTGGAAAATGGGAGAGGTATGCGGGTACCGAAGAAGCATCCTGAGAGGCCAATTAGTGATTTCACTATAGGAAAAGTTCATTACAGGAGAGTTTATAGGGAGAACATCAGGCTCTCTAGCCATTAAGAAGCTGCTTTGTGTATGCGGCCCATGTTGCAGCGAGTGTTGTAAGACCTAAAACATAGCTCTAAGATGTTACTGTTACAGTTCTAGCTGCCTTTGACTACAATGAAAAGAAAGCATTGGAGACTGCAGCTGGTGAAAGGTGTGGTCAGTAAGGGTTGCATTAAAGAGAACTGAGCATCCTTAGGAAGGAAGAGTGACAATGCAGAGGTCTAGAAGGGAGGAGCCAGAGGACAGGGCAAAGGGCAAAGGCTTCCACTCCAGTGCTCTTCAGCAGGCCTTCTGCAGCAAGGACAGTGGGGACCAGAGGGCTCCATCTTCATGGCTTACCCTAGGATACCTCAGCCATTCTCTGAGAACTTGCAGTCTGTTTTTCTGGATCAAATATATCATAGACATTAAAACAATATTTGGAAAAGCTTCCATGGTTTTAATCATAATAATACATTCCTTAATTGAGCAATGCAAATGTTGTAAAGATTATTCATATTTCATGTTAAACAAAATTTGACCCTTACTGGCTTCAAAATTTGTATGTCAATCCTACTACTCAATAAGTGCCTGTTCAATAAGACTTATTTTTGAAAATATGCTTATCTTATTTCAACTTCCAAATAAATGTACGTTTAAAATCTTAAAAAAAACCACAAAACAAATATATCATAGACATAAACTATCCCTAGTCAAGTTGTTACTTGGGTTTGACTTTTGATCTGTAGCATCATCTAAGGATTTTCAGACATTGAATCTTACCATTACCTCTAGACAGAGCATCACCTAGACAGACTAAGGAAAATAGATTACCTGCCTCATCTGTTCACAAGTAAGGCATAAACCTCTGCAGCTACCGTTAATGCTTGTCGTGATGCTAAAGCTAACCCATTGTTACTCTACCGGAATATTTCAATGTCTTTAGTAATGATATACATTCTCTTCCTGTAAATTTGTATTTCAGTTTGCACGGTGTAAGAGTGCATTTGTTACATGGTCAATTAGTTTGAAACTATGTCTGAGCAATTCTGCAAGGATGAGACTATCATGCAACTATAACTTTAATTAACCAATCATTAAAAATGAAACCTGTCTACTTCCTCCCAGTCTATAGCTGACAATGATTGAAGGCCCGGTTTGCCCACAGTGAAGCAAACATGGTAATCAGTAAATGAGAGGCAGTGTTCAGACCCAGATTCTGATTAGCTAAACAGCTTGCCTAGGTTAGTGATTAATGCAGTTGTAGCGAGTGAAATATTCTTCTACAGAAAAAGGAAGAGAACTTTCAATGGAATGTCACTATGTTACAGTTTTCCAATAGTGTGAGCTACCTTTGAATGTAGATGTGCCTTAACAGTGGGACTTGAAAAAAAGTGAGTGGAAATATAACTTGAAATAGAGTGAAACAGATTTTCTTTTTTAATAATTAGTTGTTTATTTCCATATGAATGTGATTAGTGCAGCTGTTTAGACTTATTAGACTTTTTTGTCTTTTGCTCTGTATACATGCTAGTAGTTAGAATTAATGGTTCAGTTTTCTGTAATGTCAGTATATAAAGCCTTATTCAATAGGATTTAAAGATTTTGGTTATCAACAGAACAAAGAAGTAATATGGTAATATTCACATGTTCATTTCTCTTCTTTTCCAATTTAGCTTATCTTTCAAGTTTTGGTTGACTTATTAAAACAGTATAAATCGTAAGAATTGCATTTTTAACACATATAATTTATTGTGTATTTTTTAGCATATTCACAACATTGCATAGCACTTTTTTTTTTTTGCCACTGCTTCATTGCATAACATCCTGTGAGTCCAAAACAAACTTCACTCAGATCCTCACCACTCTTCCTTCCAACTGTCGAGTTATTTTTGAAGCAGATGTTCTGATTAGGGCTCTACCTTTTGTGTTTTCAGCTAGCAAAGAAGTCATGAATTTATGGCAGTGTTTCCCAATATGTACTACTACATATAACCTATTAGTTGTGTTTCATTATTCTCATGAAATGGCAAATATTTAAATATACATAACTTGTGAAGCCAATTGGGCCATATTGTAAATGGGATGAAATAAAAGGGCTCCAGTAAATGGTTTTATCAACTCTAATTGACATTAGGCAGAAGAAACTGCAGTTGTATGACCTATACAATTCTCATAAAGACACAAAATAAATTCCTTCCTAGTGGTGCAAGTACATCAAATAAATTAATATGCATATCTAAACAGAACTTAGGTCAGAATTACGTAAAAAAACTGTTAACTCTTTTTTATTTATTTAAGTAGTACTTCCTTTAACCACAGATCCAGTCCTTATTCTAGTTACCTCTGCCAAACCTGTGTGCTGAGTGGTTCTTGCACATCAGCTACAAGAATTGAGTCAAAGTTCATCTCTAGGAACAAAAAGACTTTGTAAGTTATTTGATAATGTAAATAAAAGTACAAGGGAATACATTATTATACCAGATTAACATATATATGTGTATTTCTGTAAGTAAGCACACCAAACATATTTTAAGATAACACTGTGTTGCTGTAGGACTCTGTATATTCTTGCCCTTCATCCCACTACCTGCACTGTGAACTCCAATCACATAGGCCGGCCTTCATTTGTTGGAATAGATTGTGTCCCTGATACCTCTGAATTGGTGAGCAACACTACTCTACTGAAAGCAATATCTAGTCCACCTGCCTCCCACTTTCCCCTAGCTCTCCAGCTAGGACACTCTCCTGCAGACCAGTATTTCATGGTGTACCCTGTGATGCATTTTTTCTGATGAAGCCAGATCACTGTTAGTCTTCTCAGAAAACCCTGGTTTTCGTAGTGGTATTTGTAGTTTTATGCTAGTCCTCTCTGTTTTCTAAGCTGTAACAAAGATTGAGATATACAGGCATAGTTTTATAATTATGCGCAAATAATATGCTTATAAACTCATGATCTTTTTAGGTTAACTCTAACTTTTCTACCTGTCCAGAATTTTTACATATTATGGCAATAAGATTTATTCTGTGTTCAAGAGGCAGAATATCAGTAGAGATAGCCACTAATCCGTTTTCACTATTAAATAGCCCAATAGTCTTCTCTTGGGAAAATGGCACTCATTGATAGACTGGTATAAACACTATATGGCCAGTATATTTAAAGGTGATTTTTAAATATTAACTGCTGTGATCTTTAACTTGAATTGTTCTACATTGTCATCAGGTCTGATATATTATTCTACTCTTGATTTTTCAACTTACTAAGTAGCTAAAATGAATGTGTTCAACTAAAAGACAATTTACTTTGCTAAGCTTGACAAAAGCAGAAAAATTAGACTTGATCAATATCACTTTCTAAATTTATTTATGTATCTTCTCACCTGAAGACTTTGGAGGACTCTTGATAGTCTAATCGCCCAATATTCATTTGCTTGAACCAAAAAGAAGGTGAATGGCCCCCCTTAATGAAATTAGGCCCACCTGAATGACACTTGAACATACATAAAGTGACAATAGATACCACTCAAGAGATCCCAAAATATTCCTTTGGCATTTCAGTAGGAAGTAAGTGGACATGCTAGGAACCTTATTCACTCATTTCCTAGTCATCGAGCATACTTGTAGAATGGCTTCTAATCTTTGAAACTTGACTATCATACCAAATATCAAAGATGAAAAAATCCTTGACTTCTCTTTCATGTAGGAATATGGGTCACTTATAAGAAAACATCAATGTAAAAAGAAAATCAATAGCAAATGCATGCTTGAGAAAGTTGAAGGGGTGAAACCGATCAGAATGCATTGTACTCATAAACTGCTTTGTGAAATGGCACACCCTTTATACAATTACTTAAAGATAATAAAAAAATAATTATCATGACTCACAAAAAAAATAGACAGTATGCTCAGAATGTTGCCATATGTCCAGAACGCTGCTGTAAGGCATTTACTAGAAGCTACGTATGTCTTTAAAAATGATCTGCATGCCAGTTTTACTGAGGAATCTTGTGAGGACCCATGTACTTTTATGCCTAGCAGCCTGTCAGTCTTCATATGTACATAGTGATTACATATACAATCATAGATACAGATGAACAAGTCAAGCTGCCGGAAGTAATGGCAATGTGTTTGAGCAGTTGGTCAGTAGAAATTAGCTTTTGAAGCACAGTGAATTAGTGCATAACTCTGTTTCCAGCATCCTTGTGAATTTTCACGTGTGAAACTTTTTTTTTTTTTTGTTGCCAGTCCTGGGGCTTGGACTCAGGGCCTGAGCACTGTCCCTGGCTTCTTTTTGCTTAAGGCTAGCACTCTGCCACTTGAGCAACAGCGCCACTTCTGGCCATTTTCTGTATATGTGGTGCTGGGGAATTGAACCCAGGGCCTCATGAATACGAGGCAGGCACTCTAGCCACTAGGCCATATCCCCAGCCCCACGTGTGAAACTTTTGCTTACCTCTTTCAACTTCAGGAAGGCAAGACTCAGGAAAATGAAGTGAAAACAAGGTTTCTTAGATTATTTGCATTTGTTTTGCAGTCCTGCTTTAAAAAAAACAACTCTCCTTAGTCTTGCCTCTAAGGACTAGGTTATTCAGTCATAAAAGGAGAGAACATAAAACATACTGAATGGAAGTTATCCTTAAAGGTACAATGTAAAACAGCTGGGCATGGTAGCTCAAGCATGTAATCCTAGCTACTTGGGTATCAGAGCTTGGGAGAATCACTGCTCAAGGTCAGTCAGGGCAAAAATGACGTTCATGATTCCGTCTCACTCACTGGTTGGTTAGGCAGTACACCTGTTTACCCCAGATCTCTGGAGGAAGTACAGTGCGTGAGCTCAGTGATATATATCTGTCATGCCTTGTGATGAGGGAGAAGCATAAGTAAAATCACAGCCTACATGTAAAGCATTAAAAAAAAAAAGACTAAAAAGGAGCAGGAGGAATAGCTCAAGTAACAGAGCACTTGCTAGTCAAAGGTGAGGCCCTAAATTCAGTCCCCAGTTTAATCCTACAAAATAACAAAACCGGAACAACAATGGCAAAAAATAAGAAAATATGGCAAATGTATTTGGGTTTGATGTTACATGGTTACATTTAATTATGTTTCATATTTGTTTACAGATTGTTTTTCTATTTGGATTTCTTAAATACCAGTAATTAAAGGATAGAAGGGAGTGTGGAAATAACATTTGAAGACTGCAGGGAATTCCCCACCGTTGTTATCTTATTATCTAGCCTGAAACACCATAGGCCTTCTAGTATAACAGCACAGATCATAGAGGGGTTTGCATGGACCCCTTCAGAACTGATTATTGCAATAATAAGGTGAATTACTACTCTGTCCTTCCAGCGATTTGATTTTCCAAATAGTTGCAGAAATGCTCTAATCATTTTTGTCCGATGGTGTTGTAGAAATTTCCTGTTGATGACTTTTATCATTTTTCTCCTTTTTCCAAGTATTCAACCCAGGCTAACATACCGTAGTGATATGATAACTTTCATACAAAGCTGTATAGTTGTTTTGATTCTGAGGCTTTTCCAGTGGAATCTGAGAAGCCAGGCAGAAAATCAATAGCAGGATCAAGTGAATGTTTGGTTCTTCCCACCCCCAATAACAATTCATCTCAAAAAAATGTTCTGCTTATGAAGACATGTATGAAGTCAGCTTCTTAAGACAGTATTCTTTACTGTATATTTGATACTGTCTCCAAAAGATAGGAAAGAGACATAATGAAAACAAATTGTGTCAGCTGGGTATCACTAGTATACATCTTTGAGGTAGCAGTAGCCTTGGAATAATTATTCTTAGGATAAGCAAAAGGATTTTTCCTGCCGTGTACACACATATACACAAATCTATGACTTACATTAAAATGATGCAATGTATTACTTTCCCTTTCATCTATGCATTTTTCTTTTTCTGAAGCGATTTCTTTCAGGACTTTTAGGCTTGACCTGGATGATACCTTTCAGTAAGAGGCAGTTCAAACAGCATTTTTATGATCTTTTTGATCCATTTATCGGACATATATTTATATATATAAAATTTACTTTCTCTAGGTCAGTTTCCTCACAAGAGAGAAGTAGAGAAATAGAAGCCTCTTGTGCTTACCTTTCTCCAAGACATAGCTTCTTTGAAAAACATGCACGTGGTTAAAAAAGAAAGTGCATTTTAAAAAACATGCAGATATCACTGGAAAAATTTCCTAAGGATTTGGAATAAAAGAGACCCCACAACTCAGTTTATGTTCTATCTTTAATTTGGTGGTATTTCAGGTGATTAACAGCTATGTCTCTATTGTTTTCCTGATGTAGGGTTAACAGTACATTTGGTCTTGGCAAATGCAATGGCTTCTCCAGGGAAACTCTGGGTGTGGGCGTAGTTTCTCCTGCAGTGGCGGCCTTTTACCATCCATGTCCCCTTGATTCTTTCATCTTTGCTCATATTGCAGTACATTGATTAATTTTAGATACCATCAGCAAAAAAGAAAAAAAAAGAATATGCTGAACAAGCATGGTATAAACTAATGGCATTTTATAGAACAGAGCTGGGACCCTTTCAGGAACAGCAAATGATTCAGAGGAAATGAGTTAATTTAACAAATTGCCAGTCGCCTACCAGACTTCCTAGCAGAGGAATAATGTACGCAAGGTGTGCTAAAATGTGGCTTCCTTCTTTTCGTTCCCTGTCTACTCCTGGCCTCCCCGTACCTGGAGGAGGGATTGTAGAGGATGGGAAGGACAGAGTGGTGAGCTCTTACAGTGAAATCACTAAGAGCTGAGCTGATTTAGGTGAATTTAGAGGTAAATCTTCAAGATAATCATTTCCCTTTTTTCCCTCGAAGTGTTCATTTATAACCTGGATATTTTCACTTTTAGAGCACTAATACTATCAGGCTAATGTTTCTTAAGGTTAGTAAATTGCTCAGTAGCTTTGCAGAAGACAGTATGAAGGAAAAACCACAACCCCCCCCAAACCCTTTGTATAATGGATTAAAAGATTAATCTTTATGTCGCATAAGTTAAAAAATAGCTACATATTTTATGATATGGCAACTGCAATTTAAACAAACAATAGGAACAATTTAAAATCTGCATTATAGACAGCCACTTCTAGATTCCCATGGCTCAAATCAGTGTATGATTTGAAAAAAAAAAAACCCACAAAAAATAAAAGACTTGACTTGCCAGCATTTTGTGCACCAACTTGAATCATCCCATCCTTTATTTTGCCACCACTGTCATGAAATTAATGGAACATATCCAGATATCTCTGGGTTGGAAAACATCGCTAAAAGCTAGTACTAGTTATGTCATGGCATATGCAAGTTCATATTTACCATTTACAGGCAGGTTTTATTGGTCCTAGTGCATTTAGTCACCCTTCCCCCATTCATCTGCTGATGGCCAATAAAAGCTATAGAAAGTCTCATCAATGAAATTAGTAATCCATGGGGGACAAGATGCAGTTAATGCCTGTCATTCCAGATTTGTGGTCACTGAGATGTACGTTTTATGGCTACTGAATATATTGGTTTGACTTAATAAAATATAGTGGTATTTGGATTGCTAGATACGCGTATTAAATTCTGAGCACGAACAAGTCCTTTGGTTGCCATTTGAAATAAATATATTTTTAATAAAGTATGGCTTTCGGGAATAGCAATCGGCATATGACAAGCAGCTACATATTTATAACCAGCTTCTGTTATACTTGACCAAAAGAGAAAAACTACTACAACGGTGAAAACTTATGTTAAACATTACAAAAGTAGAAGATTTATGAAGGCCATTAGGTATTTCTCCATTATACAAGAGGAGTCTGCCTTTTCTTTCTTAAGACCTAGTTCTTGATTGAGTAATTAGAACCGGGATGCTTGAAATTAAAGACTTAGATGTAGTAGTCTGTGACCTGTGAAAACCATATCAGATCATCAGACCATGGTTTGGTTATCCCAAAGCAGCATCATTGCCATGTTAGGTGTCCTGTAGAATAATGGAACCTTAAAAGTAGGAGCTATCTTATATAAAGTCCATTCCCAGCCCTTTCTACAACAAGACACTTGGAAGAACATTTGTGCGGTATTATCTATCAATCTGTACTTTGGTGTGGTACAAGGGAACATCCAACTTACTAAGACATACCTATTTTCTTTGACTCACTCTACAAATATTCAGCAGAAAATAGTTGGGTCCAGTTTCTTCTGTTAGAGACACATATTCCATATGTTTGGCTTTGATACAGTATTTGGCCAGTACACTTTACAGCAGTAAACACCAACTGCGTCCATTTCTTTCTTTCTTTCTTTCCTTCTTTCTTTCTTTCTTTCTTTCTTTCTTTCTTTCTTTCTTTCTTCCTTCCTTCCTTCCTTCCTTCCTTCCTTCCTTCCTTCCTTCCTTCCTTCCTTCCTTCCTTTTTTTGGTATTATAACATTTATTAAAATAATGCTGTGGGATAATAGAAACAGCAAAGAACCAAAGAACTAAAATGCAAGCTATGTAAAATCCCAACTAAAACCCAGAAGTGTCTAATGTATTCATTCATTAGCTAACTAAAAGCCCAAGAAAGACACCCAATAGAATAAAGTACTGCAAAACAATTGGCAATTTTCAGCTATCAAAATTGGGGATTTTGCATTTGTATCCTTTTCTCAATCAAGAAAAAAAATTCTTTTTGAATTCTATATAACATACATATAAAACAAGCTAGAAAAATACATTATAAACTTGGGACAGTGGCTGTAAATGCCCTTAGACGTCCCGTGAACCAGTTCTGTTTTGGCCGAACTCCCTGGTCCGTGTGGAGACCGTTCCTGGAGTGGCTGGAAGGTGGCTTTGTGGAATGAGGATGCGATGACAGCTGTTCCACTGCTGCCCCTGCAGTTCAGGGAACCTGGCCGGATGTGAGCAGCGTGTAGTGGGAAGACTTGGCCGTCCTTTACTATCCCCCCCACTCCTGAATTGCCTTCCCCTTTTTGGCACTTGTGTGAAGTATGGCTGATTTATTGCAAATTCAGCCTAATTTGAAGGCTCCAGGTGCATTCACTTCCACCTTGTAGTGATGCCTACAGGAAAGAAATCTTGCTGAAAAGCTGACTCTAAGAATTTGTACAAAGCTTATTTTGGTACCCTTAGATCCCAAAGAAAGCCCTTCCTCTGACAATGCTGTGGACTCCGAGGTTATTATTGCATTTGGACCTGAACTTGGAGACCCTCTGAGGACAAAAATAGGGCAATAGTGTATTGGGAAGAGGAAGGGTTTGTTAGCTTGAAGTTGAGTTTTAATTTGAAAGCTTCCTCAGGCCCATTTCAGTTCAATCACAAAAGAAATGGAGTGGAAATCCCAGAGGTACGGCAACTCTGTAATAGTGTATTTCTAATCTTTCTGTGGATTTGATAAAACCAGCTTCAAGACTAATGAAAAAATACAGCCCCATGGTTTGTTTTTATAACTGTGTGTATATTGTGTGTGTGTGAGAGAGAGAGAGAGAGAGTGCACCAATGAGATTGTGTGTCTATATACATTTTCTTTGCAGAGGAAACTATTTGTACCCACTGATATTATTGTTTATAGGAAACCAAGATTTAATTGCATTTGCTAATTGTTTAGTCCATCGTAGTGTCAGATTGGACATGTTGGCTTGTGCATCTTGTACGTACGCAGGCAGTGCTAGGAACTAAATCCAGGGTCTTGCACATATGTTTTCTACTGTTGATCTGTGTCCCCAATCCAGTCTGTGGATTTTGGTCTAGTAAGGGAACCACAGTCCTCCTCAATAATGAGATTCCTGTCTTTAGAAATGAACACACTACCATTGGCTACTGTTAAGTAGCCAGAGGAATCTTGTCCCTTGTGCAATCCACACAGCCAGGAGGCTGGGATGAAACTGAAGGGCCAGCACCTAGAATTTCTCTTTGAGGGGCTGTGACTTAATGGTCACACTTTACAAAGTAATCAGAGGTGGGGGGTTAGAGGGGGGAGAGACGGGAATTTACAACTAAGCGAAGTGTGTGCAAACCATGTCTTTCACGTCTAACACCAAAGATAAGACGTTTAGCCAGGCAAAGTGGTGCATTCCTGTGTGATTATAACTGCGATTGGGAGAGTGAGATCAGGAGGATCCCATTGGAGGATAGCCAAGTGACAGTTCTTGAGAGCTTATCTCAAGCAGTAAGAGCTAGACATGGTAGCACGCCCCTGTCATCTCAGCTACAGGTGAAGTACAAACAGGAAGGTAGGGTTTGTTGGTTTGTTGCCAAAAGCACAAATAGGAGGATTTATGCCCATGAACCATAGCCTGGCCAGCATAGACACAAAGGAAAGATCCTATGTGAAAAGCAAGAAGAGGTGAAAGTATGGATCAAGTGGTAAAGCCCCTGCCTAGCAAGCAAGAGGCTCTGAGTTCAAACCCTATTTCCTGAAGAGAAGACATGTCATTTAAATTCTAGGTATAAATTAGAGAAAGGAAAAGAAGGGAGGGAGGAAGAGTCAGGTTTTCAGTAACTTGAGCATGAATAGAGTAATGAATAGACGGAATAAGAAAATAGCCTGATTTTAAGCCACAGAGCAAGTGGGCAGCCTTAGAGCTAAAGGATGAAAATCTACCTCAAGAGAACTTTCACACAGCATGATGTAGTAAAGCAAAGTCCTCTGGACTGATGAAAATTATTCAGGCCAAGCTTAGGATGCTTATCTCAATTTTACAAATGGTGCAGCTTTATCTCAAATGAATGTGAGCTGGTAGTAAGATAGAAGGCACAAAGAAGAAGAGATTGTAAGTATCACTGAGAGGCCTCTCTTATGAAAACTTTAGGGAAGACTTTCTGATGTTAAATATATTCATGAGGAAGAGCAGGTGTTGGCATAGTTTAATTCAAACACTTTAAATGATCTCCCATTTATCTCTCCACTGCTTGGTAGATTGGGACTTGAAAATATCTAGATGTCATATCTGTATAGTTTTCTTATTCTATCTGGGTTACTGTACAATGCATAGTGCAAATCAAATAGAATCGTTGGGCACAGTATATGGGCAGAAGACTTCTGCACATAGGATGATCAGTTAGCTTAAGAACTATAACAAGCAGTATGTACTGTATACATGGAGTTGTATATACATTTCATTTCCAGGATTGTAGAATTATAAAGGGATAATTATTTTAATAAAAATCTAATTATACTTTTACTTAGGGCTCTGAGCCTCTAATGTAGTGAACCTTGCAAAAACTCAAAACAAGGTGTTTGTTTGTTTGTTTGTTTAATTCTTTGTAATAATTTTCTTGGACCTAGAAATCCTAAGGAAATCATGATGGCTTTCTTTTTTTCAGATTTTTGAATTGTCTTAAATAATAGTTCCTCAAATATTAGACATCATTAATATATATTTTGATCCAGTTGGTCATTAAAACTGACAGAATTAATCCTGTAGAACAGAATTTCCACAGGAAAAAAGTTTCTGACATTAATCTTTTGTGTCCAGACTCTATAATAATCAGCTAATAAAATTTCATTCACCAAGTTTACAAAGTCCTCTTATGGAAGTTTGCATTAATTTTATTCTAATATTGTCTGAATATTCTGAAAAGGTAAAAAGCTAAGACAGAAAATACCTAAAGAAAAATATATTCTGTGTTTGTAATATGTATTTGTTACTTAATAGATGATACTTAACTCAGATTGAGTCACTTGTAACCAATTACTTGATATAGCAGACTTTCTGTTCGTTTTCTATGAAATGACCTGTTATACTGGTACTTACACTAAATAATGAGGCTAGGCCAGTCTTAGAAATAAACATTATAAGACCTACAAATCATGATAGGAAATAATGTAGGTGATATTCTTTATAAGATCATAAAGAGATCATTGAGTGAAATAAAGCAAATACATCTGACAAATGGAAGGAAACAGCGCTTTTCTAATAGGGTCACATTATATATATATATATATATATATATTTTTTTTTTTTTTTTGCCAGTCCTGGGGCTTGGACTCAGGGCCTGAGCACTGTCCCTGGCTTCTTTTTCCTCAAGGCTAGCACTCTGCCACTTGAGTTACAGCACCACTTCTGGTCATTTTCTGTATATGTGGTGCTGGGGAATCGAACCCAGGGCTTCAAGTATATGAGGCAAGCACTCTTGCGACTAGGCCATATCCCCAGCCTGCATTATTATATATTTTGAACTACAGAAAAAGTCAAAGGTCTTACTGTCAGACTGTGCATAAATAATAATCCTGAACTTATATCCACAAGTAACTACCAATTGGCTTCAGAAAAAAGACATCTATAAAATCTCAAAATGGTGTGTTCCTATTTTTATTTGTACATGTAAAGTTCATAACTTTGCCAGATTCTGAAAGGAGCCTTTGGCCCTGAAGAACGACTACTGAGAAGATTCAATAATGTCTTATAAAATCAGGGACTTTGTAATGAGAGTTCTGAGTTTGAATTGTAACTCTGATATTTCCCATCTGTAAGCTTTTGGCCAATGCCTTAACCTCTCTGAGATGTTTTGCTTTCTGTTAAGTGGGAGAAATCGTATGGAATTTACAAGTCACTTGGGGAGAACTCTATGAGATCCCATGTACGTTTCCCTCCACCACACCAAAGTCACATAATAATTGCTATTTTCTTTCTCCCTGGCCTCAGAAATGACAGAAGTGGTTATCCTAAAGCACCTAAGAGCTAAAATGAGCTTTCTTCTCCTGGTGCTTATCACCATGGGTAGACTATGCCTGCCCCTGACTGGAAAGAGGAGTCCAAACTCCAGGACATCTTTTACTTCAGGATTTTTGTAATGGAAAGCATCCACACTAAATGTAATACAGCCCAGGGTGACACTCGACATTTATATAAATATTTAACAAAAAACAATGTAAGTTATTGCCTTTCCTTTTTATTATGGAAGAAAACACAAGATTGTTGACTGCTCACCAAGCTGAAGCCTCCATTTTTTTTTTTTTTTGCCCTCAAAGCTTTTCTCAAGGACATTAAACACTCTGCCTAATTACTTTTTATTGATTTCTTGACATTTCTGCTCAACATTGACTGCTTATTTTTAGGAAACAAAAGGATACTTAGCTAAAAATGTTAATGGTGCATTTCAAAGTACAATATTTTAGCCATGTCTCTTGCAGGAATTATAGGTTAAATGTTAAACCATTTTGGTATGTGCTTCAATTGTCTGAAATTGAAATACACAGAAAGACAGAAATAAATAGAAATTTCTGTGATCATCAAATTTCTTCTGCAGCTTTAACTTATTTTGAACAAATGTATGACTGACCCTGTGATAGTTAAAACAAAAACCCTGTGATTGTTAAAAAAAAAAAAAACAATTTTAGCATACTCAGTTGAATTTTTTTAAATCAGTAAAAATTAACTGAATACATAAAGGACTGATGAATATTACACACATAAACTCTATATTGTAAATATTTTTGTGTGCTGGTTACTGGTGCTTGAATTCAGGGCCTCAGCAGTGTTCCTTAGTTTGTCAACTCCAGGCTGGGATTCTGCCATTTAAGCCACAAATCCACTACTGGATTGTTTTGTGTGTTTCATTGAAGTAAAGCATCTCATGGGCTTTCCTGTGTGGGCTAGCTTCAAACCACAACCTCAGATCTCAACCTACTGACGAGCTAGGGTTATAGCTGGGAACAGCCATTGCCTAGCTATACATATATATTTACTCAGATGTTGCAATCATTTTCCACTCTGCTCTATAGCATTCTTTTTGTTAGGAATAAATATGTAAAGCAAGCTCGATTAGATGACCCTTATGTATAATCAAAGCAAAAGAAAGACACCATATCTTAGCATTGTAAAACAGTCAGTTTTGTAAGAGCTACTCATTTAAATTTCTGGGTAGTTAGATTTAACTTTCAATTAGAGGTGCTACCAAAGAACCTGCTTTTATAGAACCTTCTTATGGTACTGTTATATAAGAATATGGTTATATAACTTATCTGCATCTCTTAAAGAAATAACCTTTTTCCCTTTCCTGTTATCTCTTTCCTGCATATAATCAGCTTTTAAAGGATCGAGTGGTATTAATTTTGCATTGAGGTCAAAAAGAGATCTTATGCAAATATGCAATCTTGCACAGGCATCATAACTAAATTTAGCATTTCATTTGGAATAGTTTCTGCTGTCCTAACCCAACCACAGTGATAACTCAGCGTATTTATATTCCCTGTGCTTTTACACAAACATGAGTTTTTTTTGTCTTTGGCTTCTTAAAGAAATAAAAGAAGTAGTTTTTGTGACTTTGAAATAATTGCAAAGTGAAAATTATTCAGAGTCTTTTTTAGAAGAAAAGTGAGAATAATTTGATTGGAGGTTATATAGAATCTGTGATGACACATGGTAACAAGAAGTCACATGACTGCATTTCTTCTAGCTTTTCCAATTTAAACTGAACTAGTCAGGATCAGTGTAGGAAAGCTTAGAAGAACAGATAACCTTTCTAATCTGAAACAAGTAACAGGATAGTACATAGCAGGGACTGAAATTTTCCCCTGAGTGAAGACTAAAATAGTATCGATTTGACTAACATTAGACTCCTGGCTTCTGCTAAAAATACATAACCTAAAAGTAATATTTTAAGTCTCGTGCTGTGACAGTACAGTTTGCCAACATAGGCAAAGATTCAGCAAGGGATACTTGCTAGAGAGGAGAAGAAATGACTTTTGTAATCACCTGCAAAGGACTAGAACTCATGATCATCCTTCTCCAACTTTCTGGCCTGCTGAAATTAGAAGCAACATTACCATACAATCGTCTTTATTACTGAAAACAGAGGCATGCCATAGAGCCATTGTTAGCCTCATTTCTGCATCTGTGTAATACGGGATGTATTGCCTGCTTCATTGCATTACCACAAGAGCTTATTATATACAAATGCTAGAATGTCTGGCACATAGTCAGAGATCTGTTTGTTTAGCTAAGAATTTTCATGGGCTACTATAGAGATACCTCTTGAAATTCATCCACTTCTATTTTTCCTCCCCAAAGGAGAGGAGGTCCAAAAAAAAAAAAATAGAAGCAAAAGCCAGACCACAGTGATACTTCAGAAGACATGTTTACTGAAGAAAATGACTGTTAGGCTCTAAAGTCTTGCTATGATGTGAGGCTGTAAAGTTCTTATGCTATTAGGAGGAAAGAAAATGCTTAACAACAAAATAGAACATTCAGAGAACATCTCCACTTTTGCAATCATAAAATAACCTCTTTGCTTTTCATTTCTTTCCTCCCTGTCTGACCTACCTTGAAAATTATCTTAAGGCCAGACATGATAAATATCATGCCCAGAAGAAATGGAAATTGGGGGCATATTTATAGTGATCTTTGTTTTGACTCTCAATTCATTGAAATATAACTTGGGGTGGCTTATACCCTAGAAATACGAAGAATGTTAAGAATAGTAAGAAATGTTAAGAATGAGCAAACCTATTTTTTCTGTAATAACAAAGGGGAAGAGAAGAGTTGAGTGCCTTCTTAGAAAGACAACACTATTTTTAAGACTTCAAACTAACTCAGATACACCCAAGTAAGTAGTGAACCTAAACTGTCTTTTGCTTTGTGCTTTCTTCTTTGAGCCAATAATGATCTCTGTTTTCTAGAATTCATAGTATTTTCTCGACACCAGTTCTAACACACGGAATAGTCAAGGTACTCTCTCTCTGATGTTTATTTTCCTGAAATAGAAAGGTGTCAGTCACTGGTAATAACTTATTATCTAATGCAATTCAATTTAAAATACTTAATAATTAAAGTTAATGTAGAATTGATTTCCACTTCAGAAAATATTTTAGTGGAAATTAGAAAGATCCTAGATGCCTTATACATTACGATAAGCAGTACTTTTATGGTTGTTATTTTTTTAACTGAAGGAGTTGTAAGTTGAAAGTGAGAAAAGGATGAAAGGGGACTTTAGCGAGACTGCCTATATTTGATAGCATCTGTGCCTGGTTTTCATCTTTGTAAACAAATTTTAGGGAACTTGTCTCTTATTGTAAATTATGCCCAGAGAACTGGAAATGTAACAGATAAATTCTGTCTTCTTAGCATTGGTAAAGTTGTGTGCCAACCTCATTAAAATGACGACTTCTCATCTAATGTCAAACATGTCGTTTTTACCTTATTAAGTCATCAAGTTTAGCTGAGCTTTGGGAGGGTGCTGTCCTTGTTATTTGGATTATAAAATGTTCCTGGTCTCTTTCGGGTAGCTACACTAAGCCTTCAGTGCCACCTCCGAAGTTTCCTGTAATTACTTATGATAGTAATGGATTCCTTCTGTCTGGGTTTTTGCTCTTGCGGTTCTCTGATCTAAGCACCGTTGGAACTTTGTTCTGACCTCATGCTATGTTGAGTCACAAGAGTTGCTTATAAAATCGAGTGAACATTTTATTAACTCTGACATATCTCTTATCTCTCGAATTAGATCATTCATGTTTTTTTTCTAAGAGTTACTGAAATGGCCACACCATTGTCCTAGAGAGCCTTGCCTCTTCTCTATTCTTAGCCCAGCAACCTGGTCTTTTGACCTTGTGGGATGTTACCTGTCTCTAGATGTGATTCAGCAACACAGACCACATTGCCCACTCAGCGGATTAAATTTCATTAGACTTTTTCAACTAAACTGTGTTCTTTGTAGCACTGCTTCTGTTTGTACAGCTCTGCCTGAGAACTTCACATCAGGATTTAGGCTAGAATTTTCCATAAATGACACCAGCTTCCAGTCTGTCCTTTCAGAGAATACTGTGCATAAATTCAGCAATGAATAAAATAAAGTAACTAGCTCTGGGCATTAAAACCAGTTCTGGTTGTAGTACGCTCTCCTGAGTCTCCCTAATTTTAGCCTCTTAAAGGTAGTACAACATAAATTATGTGGCTGGCATCAGAAACCCTCATGACTGAACTAAACTTCCTTCGCTTCTAAGTCCCAAGAAGTGCCATTTGTCACACAGTCCACATCCTTTTTGCTTGCTCCTTCTCTCTCATAAATCCAGCATCAGACTACTGTTTATTTTCTTTCTCATATTTATGGGTAGTATTTTTATAATGCCTGTGGTCAGCATGTTCTGAGTCTATTCCCATAGACATGCCAATGCCTGCTTATGACTTTACAAGAAGTATTTGGCCACTATGCATTTGTTTGTCATTTTCATCCTATTCCATCCATATGTTTTGCTTGTTCACTTTGAATTAGTCATGGACAACTAAAATAGTTCACAGATCTTGGTTCTGAAAACTAGTATGCAAGCAATAAAAATGAGAGCAGGTCTGGGGTTGTAGGGTGCTAACCTTGCAAGCAGAGGACCTCATATTCAAACTCTGCTACCCATCCCCCCAAAAAATGAAGGGAAGGAAAGAAGGAAAGGAGGGGAAAAAAGATAGTTGCAGGTTTGAATTTGACAGTGGTTTAAACTGTATTTTATAGTATGTTACAGAATGAGCACATATTTTAGTAGTAGTGTTACATGACCTTTCTTAAATTTGCGTTAGTTACTTTGGCTTCGAGATGAACTAACTGTAGTTGCAGTTAGTGTTAAACCAAAAAGGTGCCAGTGACTCACACCTATAATCCTAGCTACTGGGGAGGCTCATATCTCAGGATCATGGTTTGAATCCAGCCCAGGAAATAAAGTCCACAAGACTCTTATCTCAGTTAGCCATCAGAAAGCCAGAAGCAAATCTGTGGCTTAAGTGGTAGAGCACTATCTTTGAGCAAAAAAACTCAGGGACAGTGCCCAGGCCCTGCGTTCAAGCCCTGCTACTGTAATACAAATGTAAAAGAGTCTGGAAAAAGGAAAAGAAAGCCCCACTCTGAGGTACACACAGCAGAAAGAGAGAGAGAGAGAGAGAGAGAATATAAGTGAAAAAATTAGTTTCCCCAAGTTTGATCGACAGACCCAACCCTGTTGGTTAAGATACATTCATGTGCCCATTTGATTTTGATCATATTCTTTTTATGGAGAACTATATGAAGGAAGGATTGGCGAATTCGGGTAGCATCTGTCTAGCCATCACAGTCCTTCTATTAGGTTCATTTCACTCTCTACTGTTGTAAGGCTTCTGTTAGGCAATGACTCATTTCCTCTGTGCCCTGAAGATTTGAGAAGTACTTGAGCATTAGTGTCTAGTAGGTGTTTAGACATTAATTAGGAGGGAACCCTTGAAAGCAAAGGCCTTCTCCCTGTGTGCTTCCCCTTCCCCTCCCCAAGTCAGTGCGTCTACTTGTCACCTCTGTGCTTTCCCTGATGGGTTGCCCATGTCTTCTCTTGGATCCTTCTGATTGTGCATTAGAGCATTGGATCAGTTGCATAAGGTTTGGCCAGGCCCATGTGAGCAGAACTAGAAATGCAGATCCTCACTACCCATATCATTGAGAAGCATTTGATGGTACTTTAGAATCAACTGCAGATCTCCACTGAAGGCACTTGACTCTTCTCCAGAAACGATATGGGAATAGAAGGGGTGAGAGTGAGAACAACTGACCCAGCCTGTGATTTGGGTTTGAGTGGTTCCTTCACCATGGTAAGCAGCCATGATTCATCCCCTCCCAGATCTATGCTTCTTTCCAACCCAGTACTAGAGTAGGAGGCCCCTGAAAAATGGGCGGAAAGGACAAAGAGCTGTACTAAAGACCTGCATGCAACACTGACAAAAATGGTTTTTATCTCAAAAGAAATATCTTAGTCTATGTGTATAGAGAGATGTACTACTGCACAAGGAAGGTCCCATATGTGGACCTTCTTTATAGTCTCTGTTTATGGCATTTCAGGAGGGATCCAGGCAAACTGAGGTAAATCCTGGCACCTACTCATCGCTCCTTCCTACGTGTGCTTGCCCATTCTCTGTTTCTGTTTTACTGTCACCAGGGAGACCAACGCTAGAGTGACATGTACACAACAGCCAGGCTGAGCGATGATAGCAAGACACTGAACACATGGCTCCGGTTTATTTCTTAATGTTGCACAGTTTGGAAAAGGAGTTCTGCATATGCACCTGCTCATTCCTTTCCATGGAATAAAGCTTTGTGCCAACAGCAGAAAAGCAGGTGCCTGTTTGTTTTGATTGTAGAGGTCTTGTAATCCAATCATATTCACATTCATATTTATATTCATATTCATTCTCTGTCACACACACACACACACACACACACACACACACACACACACACACACAAACCACCACGCAGGCTAGAGGAAAGACTCATTTATCATTTTGTTCCTTCTCCTGTCATAGCCCAGGTTTTGCCTGTAATGGTGTCTGCCAACTGCCCCCATCTCTGACCTAGAATCCATATTCTTTTTAGAGAAAGAGGAGCCATTATAAATTAAACAGTATTGGAGCAGCGAGTCCTCTTTAGGAGGGCAGGACAAAAAGAAAATCATTTTGTGGAAGTGAAACATTTCAAATGATATGTTTTCTTGAAGCCTTGTTGAGATTTTCTGTTGAGATTTCCATGTGTTACTTGGTTACTTAGGATTTGTGTTGGAAGCCTAAACACTGCAGATAGACATTAAATAACACATCATATTGCAGAATGGAGGTTTTCCTACTCGGATCACAAACCTGGGAACAAGTTGCTTCTGGGAGCTGGGGGAAAATATATGGCCTGAAATTAGCCAAGTGTTGCCGAATGGCATTCCTAAGCTCCGCATGCCATCACTAGTTTCCTATATACACAGCAACCTTTGGCCTCCGTGAGGAAAATACTGCGCTTGTGGAAACCATAACTGCCTTTTTATATCAACAGCCATAAGCAAACACAGAATTGTAGTAATTTGGCTAAATGGTATGCAGTCGTGTGCAGTCAGTTCGGAGGGGGCCTATTTTGAGCCGTAAGGATGATGTTCTGAGGAATCATTAATTATTCAGGCTTCTTTCCTTCAGAAGCAGCTCTTCAAAGTGACCTAACAAAACCCAAAAACATTTGGAAGATTTTGTGTATACTTCCTACAACCACTTTTTTTCCCCACTTTTCGGTTGTGGAGCCTGAACTCAGGGCCTGGGCACTATCCCTAAACCTCTTTGTGCTCTGTGGCTTGAGCCAAAGAGCCACTTCTGGGTTTTGAGTGTTTAATTGGAGATGCAAGTCTCACAGGGACTGTTCTGCCTGGACTAGCTTCGATTTGATCCTCAGATCTCAGCCTCCTGAATTGTGAGGATAATAGGCATGAGCCACTGACACCCGGCTCCTACCACCACTTTTTATCACATGTGAACAAAAGCTTCTTCATACAAAAGCACTGAACTTTTAAATTATTTGAAACATGCATCAGAAAACATTTTCTATTATGAAGATGCTCCCATAGTGATAGGAAATGACTGTCGTGATTATCTCTGCAATAAGCATAATTTCAGGCCAACTATGGAACTCTGTGCTGGTGGGTGTGTTTGGGGGATGGAAAGCAGGGTCTCATAGCTGCTGTGTTCTGAGCTACACCTCCAGAAATGCACGATCTATTCTTCTTTTGTTCTGTCGGTGGTTGGGCTTGAACTCTGGGTCTGGGCACTGTCTCTGAGCTTTTTTGCTCAAGGCTAGTGCACTACCAGTTTGAGCAGTGCCACTTCTGGTTTTCTGGTGGTTAATTGGAGATGAGAGTCTCACGGACTTTCCTGCTCAGGCTGGCTTTGAACTGCAATCCTCACATGTCATCCAGGTGTGAGCCTCCAGCACCGGGCTAGAACACATGGTCTAGGAGTCCATCAATGATGTGGTCTTGGAAACAACAGGTATTTGAGTTTTACCAGAGTATTGAGAATGGCCTCAATTCTTTGGTAGTATGATCAGTGATTTCTTAGAGTACGTAAAAGTAATGAGAAATTTGTGTTAGACAGTTTGAATGTCTTAGCAAGAGGTGGAATCCAAGGTGTGAAAAGCAAATACTCCAGATTTTATTTAGTTCCTGCCTGATTTAATTTTATACAAATACAAAGTATGCACAAGCCCTGGGTTCTATCCCAAATAGGGCAAAAAATGAATACAAAAGTGTTACTTCTTGATTGTGGCCCTATTACTTCCCATTATTATTTTGCTACTTTAACCTCTCTCATCTAGACTTCCGGGAAAACTTTACTACTTTCACGGTCTTCATTTTCTTCTGTTCTAATGGCTAAGGAGATACCAGTGTTATTCATCATGGCCCTATTGATTATGGTCTACTTATTAAACATTCTAGCCAGGGTATCAAGAGTTTTTGGACATATTGTTTCGTAGCTTCTGACTTTACCTCCTTCTTTATATGTAATCAATCCTCTTGGTCTAGTCAAACTGAGCAGCTAACTTTCCTGAATATGACATTTCTTTTCCTACTTGGTTTTTCTTTTTAATGGTGTCTTCTATTAAGAGTCACAGTCCTTCCTCTCCTTCTTAATATAGCATCCCTTTAAAATATTTCCCAGTCCACACATGTATTGCTAGATGTACAAATAATTAAATTATATTTTTGCTGCAAGAAATATCATTTCACGCACAAAAATTGATGATAATCCTTCAATGCCATTAATATGCAATAATGATCAGATTTCTTCTCATAATGATTAAACAACTGTTTCAGTATCGGAATAAAGTTCACACATTGGGATTTGGTTAAAATGTCTTTTAACTATCTTTTATGGGCCTTTATTTGGGGATTTTCTATTCACTATTTGTCTCTAGTTTAAATTCTCTCTTTTCTATTCTTTTAATACCTCACTATTTTTTCAATTATGTTTTTACTATCATTAAGTAGCTGTACAAAGCAGTTGCCATCCAAAAAATCAGTTTATGTGTACAGTGCATCTTGAGTGATGTCACCTTTTGGTTTGGTTTTGTTTTCATGGTCCTGGGGTTTAAAGTCAGGGATTTGGGCTTGCTAGGGGTTGCTGCACCACTCCAGCCACACCTCAGTCTTTTCTGTGCTCGAATGACTATTAGGAGAGGACCTTGCATCGTTCCCAGGACCGGCCTCTGACTGTGGTCCTCCTTCCTGTGCCTCCTGCAAAGCAGAAGTTATCTTCCCTGCTGGTTCCCTTCCCTCCAGCTAACTTGCTTGCCTGATCTGGCCTCCAGCTCCCATCCTCACAGTCTCTGCCTCCTGGGGGACATAATGGGAACCCTTTAATTCTCTTTTCTAAAAAAAAAAAAAAGTCTAGATAATCCTAGTTATGCGGGAGACCGATCTCTGTAATTTGAAGCTATCCCATTCAGAAAAATTAACTAGACTAACTCCACAATCACCAGCAGAAAGCAGGACTGGAGGCACTGTTCGAGTGGAAGAGCAGTAGCTGTTCAAGTGTGGCCCCTTGAGGTCTAACCCCAGTGACACCAAATAATCAAAAGCAAAAAGAACCCAGGTGGTTTATCCTGTGGATTTCTGTGCTGTCTGGGTGTGGCTCTTTTTACCCCTCCATGGTATCTCTAACTATGTTCCTCTGACCTAATTTACTTCCTGTACATTTGAACTTCTAAGTAGATGTTTAATTAGGATTTGGTGGGGGGGGGGAAAGCTTGTTAGATACGTTTATAGAAACGAACTGAATTTCATCCACTTAATACCGCATGTAGATTTGGATCTATTGAAATGGACATGTGGCTTCTGCTTCTAATTTTTATATATACCAGAGTTGTTTAATTTGTTGAATAAGATAATGAATCTGTCTCGTAGTTTCTCTCTTTGGACCTTTCATCTACTTTTATTTCTAAAGGTATTTTTAGTTGATGAATAAATTAACTTTTGCCATTAAATGTTACATGGTAATTTCAGCAATTAGCTGGATAACTGAAACCTGAGCGTTGCTGGGCGTTGGGGGTCCGCTTTGTTTATTTCTGTAGTTTGGCCCTCAAAATTCTAGCATGGGCAGTGACAGGACCTTCTCTCAGCCAAATTGATTTTCAGAGAAAATGCAGAGTGCAGTGAATAAAGTGTGCTTTCAACATTTAGCCTGGGTAGATCTATAAATATCTCTTTACGCTGAATGCTAACAGATCGCACCTGTAATGCCGCTTATTCAGCAGGCTGTGACCCATAGGACCTGAGTTCAAAGCTGCCCAGGCAGAAAGGTCCACAAGACTGCATTGCCAAAACAAGCAGCAAAAAGGTGGGCCAGAGGCCTGGCTCAGGCAGCAGATCACCAGCTGAGCAAGCAAGCCTGGCAGGTACAGACCCTGAGTTCACATGCTGGAACAACCAATTAAGTAACCACATAGGTAAAGTTGAACCATTCCAGTAGACTACTAACAGGTTTTGCATGATAGACAGAGTATACTCCCTCAGAACAGATATGGATGAGAAAAACAATGTAACAATCAAATAGAAAATTTGAGGACTTATAGCTAGAGACAGGGATTTCTAGGTAGCCCAGGCTTTTTTAGCTTGCAGTGTTAGGATTACAAGTACATACTGCTGGACTTGGCTTCTTAACTAAGGAAGGTCTGTTGCCTTTGTGAGGAAGAAAATGTAGCTTTCTTGTTGCAACTCCAGCCAGTCAATTACTGAAGACATAGTCAAATGCTAAAAATACCATCTCCTTCGGAATAGTTGTCACACTCTCCAGGTCATCTGTGTCATTGAAATGTTGATCGCTAAGAAGCTAGGCAGTAGAATCATGCTGCCAGAACAAAAGAAAAAAGCAGCCACTGGTATATTTGAAAAGTAACCTTTGCTGACAATCTTATTTTTCTAAGGATAACAGTGTCTGATGATAGCAGAGCATTTGCTTAGCAACTGCTGAGGTCTTCGGCTCTATGTTCTGTTTTGCTACAAATGACATCAGTGTTAGAGGAAAAAAAAACAACAACCCACATAATTTTGTTTTATGCCGAGAAACACTCAGGGGTCACTTTCCATTCTGCTGAAGCAGCAAGAAATAATATCATGGTCTACCCAGAGTGCTTAGAAGGGGGAGGGCTATCTAAAGGTGGTTTTATTAACGTACTTTATCCCCAAAACACACTTCACCAAACAAAAAGCAAATGATTGCTAATTCACTTCTGTGACCTCTGTGCACATTGTTGAATTCTAAACTAGAAGTATTTTATTAAACACCACAGAGCTGATCTTTTGAAGTGGTTTGTTTGTATTCTCTTTTAAAATAAAAGATGAACTGGAAAATGTGCGAAGGTCCTTTTTAGTCCCACCATTCTATAAAAGTTCCAAGGGTGACAAAAACCCCAAGTACAGACGTTAAACCAGTTATTATCCATTGGCCTTTGGAGTCTACATGTACTTTAAACAAACTGCTATGTCATATATATCTCTAAACTGTCAGTGAACCAAAGTCAGAAAAAAAAACCACATATTTAATCCCTAATTTGTTGGGGACCACATCAAATATGTTACCAGAAATGTAGGGCAGCTACGCTGACCTCGGTATTTGTGTCTGATGAGAAGTCAGCCAAGACACAACTATAGTAACAGGGATAGGAAACTTTATTAGGAAATAAATGTAGCAAAGAAAAGGGACACAAGCTTGGACATACTACAGGAAAACAGCACTTGAGTTCACTTCAGCGATTCTGCAGCGTCTCCCTCTATTACAGAGATTGACATTGCGTTAAATAGCTAGAATTAGGCCTAAAGATGGCTTTCTGATTGGTGGGTTTCCTCTCTGTTTCCTGTAAAGTTATCATGCCGTCCTATCTTGATTTCTTTGTTCTTTTGTCCTTACTTCTTAGCAGTTTTGTAGCTCCCATTTCCTTGACAGATAGGTTTTGGGTTATCAGTATATCCTGCCATCTAGCTGTAAGCTGTGTAGCCCACAGTTCCCCTGGCTGCTTTGCTGCTAACTTGTACCACTTTCAGTTAATTAGGGAAGCCTTAAGGTCCATGATACTTGATATCTTAATACTGCTTTCGAAAGCTCTGGTTCTACATGTGGAACCTTCATTGTTTTTCTTTGCTTCCTCTACCTTCCTTCTTTCCTTCTTTTCTTCCTCCTCTCTTCCCTTCCTTTCTTTCTTCTTTTCCTCCTGCCTGCCTTCCCACCTTTCTTTCCTTCCATCTTTCTCTCGCTCTCTGTCTTCTAGAACTTCCCATTTTCTTTTCTGTCATGCTGGTGATCCAGGCAGAATTGGCACGTGCTAGTCCAGGCTTTCCCGCTGACCTTCCCCCGACCCACACGCCTTTGGGTTTCCTCAGTAGAGACGAGGAAAGGACAGACCTAAAGCAATGGCATGGTACTTGCAGTTGCCTTGCTGGCCCGGTATCCTCCAGGTCTGTGTGGAAGGATGTCTTTTATTTCTTCCTGTCACCTCCCCACTTTGTGAGTCCTTATTTGCTGTTCAGCAAAGGATTGAATTACTATGCAAAAAGAAAAAAAAATGCCAACCTAGAATGACAGTGCTGGTTCCAGCCCACTCTGGCTTTTCCTCTAGGAAATGCATGGCTGTGTCTCTTGCCTTGGCACCCACCCACACTTGCTCTGCGGTTGCGCCGTCTTCCTGCGGGGCCTCTGAGGTCCGGCTTCACTTTCCAGAGCCACTGACTGATTTTTCCCATTGGGCCAATTGTCTTGAGGCCCTGATAGTAGTGGAGCTCTATTCTCAGCAAGAATAACAACTTTAGGGAACTCAAAGATCAAGAGAGCATGCCGATTTCTAAATACGTAGACATTGAAGATATTGCAGGTAAGGTTTTGAAAACGAAATCTAATTTTTTTTAGCTTGGCTCCCTAATATGGATTGAGATGTTAGAAGTGTTATAAGTTTGTGTATTTCATTGAGAAAACCACATAGCTAATTTCAGGTAATTTTCTGCTGGGAAACCATTAAGAATTATCGTAAAAGCTCATTCACTGAGGAAAAACCGAATCTAATGACTGCTCTGTGGGGCGCACAGAGTCTACTTGTGCTAATATCTGCTAATTGTCAAAGAATAGAATGATTTCTTATCAGCAATTTGCATTTGTGTAATGACCCTAGTTTATTGGTTGTATCTACTTCACTGATTAGGAAAACACTCTTTAAACAAGAGAGGAAGCAGCCATCCTTCTTAGTATTCCTTGAGTTTTTAGTGGGCCTGGCACCCGGCAGGAAGTTGTGTTGTTCCTTGGGGAACTACGTAAGAGTAAGCAGAAAATCGTTGATTAGTTTGCATAAATGTGTAACGGTATATTTTCCAGAATGTTAAATTATAAACCAAGTTTATATTATGTCCCGTCGAATATGGACATGAGGCACACCCTGAGCATGGTGGTACACACCTCTACGCTCAGCTTCTCGGGAGGGTGAAGCAAGAGGATCATGTACTTGACGTCAGCATGGGCAATTTAGCCAAACTTTGTCTCAAAATAAAACAAAATATCTTACAGTTCTTAAACTATTGTAATAACACATAATGCTATAGTAATCCGTGCAACTTGAAAGCTGAGTTTAAAACATTATGGAATTGTGTCTATCTTGAAATTTATAAACAATTATGTGTTTAATATGAGTTCTTTTTAAATTACTATTGTTATTATTACTATTATTAAGTAGTTGTACAAGGGGATTACAAATCCACAAATCAGTTTATGCTGTTAGTCAGTGTTACCCCTTCCTTCATTTGAGTTCATTCTTTTAGCTCAAACGGTTCCTCAGTTTTCCTATGCAAACAAATTTAGTGGTTATAAATTTCTGATAAGTATTTACACTAAAGGTAGGTTATTAATACTGCATGCTATACAATTTTCCATGATCCCACTTCCAAGCTAGGCCATCTCTCTTCACATTTTTCAGAATACTTACTTCCTAAGAAACAACATGTAAGGTTTGACTTTATTACATCTCAGAGTCTGATGAGCGATTATTACTATGACCATCGTTTGCATTTCCCTTGTCCAGCATTTACACCAGTCACAGGCACAGCTCTCAACGCTTTTCACTAGTTGTGGGGGGGGGTGTCTCACTTTGGGTTGGAGTTGACTGAGATCGTCCCTGAAAAAGAACAGCTGACTTGCTTCTTCTCTCAGTAGCTTCCGTGTGCATTTCACTGTATCTTACCCATAGCAGTCCCTTTTAGGTGAGTTGCTCATAATCTTAGAATTTTTTTTTTTTTTTTTTTTTTTTTTTTTTTGGCCAGTCCTGGGCCTTGGACTCAGGGCCTGAGCACTGTCCCTGGCTTGCTTCCCGCTCAAGGCTAGCACTCTGCCACTTGAGCCACAGCGCCGCTTCTGGCCGTTTTTCTGTATGTGTGGTGCTGGGGAATCGAACCTAGGGCCTCGTGTATCCGAGGCAGGCACTCTTGCCACTAGGCTATATCCCCAGCCCTAGAATTTTTAACTTTATTCACTTCAGTTGTTATCATTTTTATACATAATGGAAGGAAAAAGGGAGGGAGAGGAAGAAAAGAGGAAGGGAGAGAGATAGGAAGGGAAGGATGAAGGAAGAGAATGGAGGAGGGGAAGAAAGGAATTGAGGGAGGAAGGAAAGAAGGATAGGAGGGAGGAAGAGAGGGAGGGAGGAGAGGGAGGAAGGGAAGGAAGGAAGGAGGAGGAAAGGAGAGAGGGGAGGGAGGAGAACGGGAAGAGGGAGAAGCAAGGCTAGAAAGAAGGAAGAGGGGAAAGAAAACAAGGATCCAGGCTTTCTGTGTAGCAAGGATTTTTGTAGCGATTTCAGACTTCAGAATGAAACTTTCTGTAAGCGGCAAGCATAAAAGTATAGAGTCGTAGTTAGCAGGGCTCTTAATTGCCATCCATTTCGCATTTCTTAGATGGTAAGGCCCACATTGAGACAAGGAGACAGGGTTTCTTAATCGTTGAATGAGTGAGATCTATTTTACTTCCTTCTCTCACAGCTACTGGGGCTCGTTTTTTATGTACTGAAATCCATTCTACCTGCACAATCTCTTGCTCCTCCCAGCTCACTCAGAAAGATTGATGTTTGCATTGTTTGGTGCATGATCTGATTTGTCTGAAAGAATTACCAGATGGAAACAGAAAGGACATTACTGCAAAATGCATGGGCTTGCTTCGGGACTGACCATACTGTGTTCACCAGGGAGAGTGAATCGAAATCTGGCAGAAATCTGCACTGTGTGGCTAACAGTGCCTTTACCATCTCTGTCTGTCGCCCTTCTTTTGACACTTACAGCTTATGCTTGTGTTTGGCTGTTGGTTCTGAGCAGCTGCAGCTACTCCTTTCTGGCTTTCTTTCACCTGGGAGTTCATAGCTACTTTGCAATTCATGATCTGTTTTGTTTTTGTTCTTGTCTTGCTGCTAGAGGATAAAGGTTCTAAGCACAATAGTCCTCGACTGTGTGAGATCGGAGCCACTTCTTCTTCCTCTAAGAATTATTGCCCATCAATATCCCAGTAATGCCTTCAAATAATGATCTCAGAGTTGCTCAGTGAGATGTATGAGAGCTAACTGTGTTGCGATAGCATTATAACGGGATAACCACTTCAGGGAGAAATACTTTTTGGAAGACCAAAATAATTTTTTCCCACTTTTAATATAAATATTTATCCATCTTAACTCACATTGTCTATCCCACAAGAATTAGACTTGTCTGAGGAAGAAGATGACGTACCTGTCTCTGGCTTCTGTATGGCTACTTGTTATCATCTGTTTACCATGGGTGTGGAGTTGTGTGCATTTGGTGTGAGGGGCGCAGAGGATGCTGGTTTGGGTTTCTGTGGAAGTCTCAGGATTTGTTCTGAAAGAATCCAGCTAGTTCTGCTGCCTCTTTGGGTGACCTTCAACCCACAGCCGCCTGTCAGGGATTCAAACACCTCTGAGATGTGCTTGCAGTTCCGCACGGTGACAGCCCGCTGCAGGTGGCCCGTCCCGTGCTGTCACATGGGGTAGCAAGGAGACCCAGCCCAATACATCACCGCATGGAAGGCTGTCAGCAGCTGGAAGTCTGAAACACAAAATCTTTAACAGCTGAGGCAAGCCTTCTTCCTAAGAGCTTTTACAAGAATCATCACCCAGGAAAATAGTAATATCTGTTCATCATTGTATATGCAGAATCAGATTTTCACTCCAAGATGTAGTGTTAGGTCGAAATAATACACTGTGTGATGTATAGAGATGTTGTCTGTTCTGTGGTTTTAAAGCCCCAAAGATGCAGATTTGCCTTCATCTTATTCTGACAGAGGCTCTGGTAACGCACATCAGATCCCTTGCGAGATTAACTGATCTTTCTTCTTTGAAAGATGGCTTGGTTTGGTTTGTAAAACTGTAAAGAATTCCTTGAATGGAATTCTGAAAGGGACTTTAGGTCAGTCATGAAAATATTGACCCAAGGTAGTGTAGCTGAATAGTAGACCTCTTACTCAGCATGTGCACAGAAATCCCTGTTGAGTCCCCAGCACCTCAAGAAAGGGGAAAGGGGGCTGGGGATATGGCCTAGTGGCAAGAGTGCTTGCCTCCTATACATGAGGCCCTGGGTTCAATTCCCCAGCACCACATATACAGAAAATGGCCAGAAGTGGCGCTGTGGCTCAAGTGGCAGAGTGCTAGCCTTGAGCAAAAAGAGGCCAGGGACAGTGCTCAGGCCCTGAGTCCAAGCCCCAGAACTGGCCAAAAAAAAAAAAAAAAGAAAGGGGAAAGGTATTAGTCCAGTTCTTAATTATCTGTAGTAACAACACTCTGCTACTGAGCCTCACCTCCAGGTTCTTCATATGCTGGATGCTTTATAGCGAAGGGCCTGGACATGTGCCTGAGCCATGCTCTATTTTTCTCTTTTTGTGGTAGCTGGATGACAGGTGCATGACACCATGCTGTTTCTTTGCATTGAGTTGGAGTTTTAAGGATGTTTCTGCCCAAGCTGGCCTAGAACTGGCCATCCTCCCAGTCTTAGCCTCTGAAGTAACTAGTATTATAAGAACATGCCACTGTGTCCAGCTATTGGTTGAGAAAGGGTCAGCAGACTTTCCTTCCTTCCTGCCCATGACCTTCCTGATCTCAGCCTCCTGAGTAGAAGGGTTACAGGCATTAGCCACTGGTACCTAGCACACAAAGGTTTTTAATCTGATTGCTAACTACGAAAGTTAATATTCTTCCCTCCTTGCATATCAATACTTGGCAGTATTTGTCCAATTCTAGTTTGAAGCTAGATTTCATCACATAGATTATAATCATTGCAAGAATCCTCCAAAATGCCATTGGCCTATTTTCTAAATGGAGAAATTGAGGGGTAACTTAGGAGACCAAGAGACAAAAAGGCTATGAAGAATTAGGAAACAATCAATCTCATCTGATAGAATAAAGGCAAGATGGGAAGACAAAATTAGATCAAAAGTCACAACAAAATAGGCTTTTGAAATGATGCAAAAGCAGATTAAGATGGAAAACTAGCGTATGGTTGGCCAAGTAAACATTTAAAAAGAGCATCTGACACTCCCATAAATATAATATAAAAGAAATGGAGGAGCCAGGTGGCTTACACCTGTCATTCCAGATACTCAGCAGTCTGAAATGTGAGGATCACAGTTTAAAGCCAGCCAGGACAGGAAAGTCTGTGAGACTTTATCTCCAATGAACCACCAGAAAACCGCAAGTGGCGCTGTGGCTCAAAGTGGTAGAGCGCTAGCCTTAAGCAAAAGAGCCCCTGTGACAGCACACAGGCCCAAAGTTCAAGACCCATGACCAACAATAAATAAATAAGAAATGGATGAGCCAGACTAGAAATTCACATCTATAGGTATGAGGCAGTAGGAAAGAAATTAATTTAATCTCAAGATTGATTTTATTTTTCTGAAAGAGTACACAGAATTTTCACTGGCTAGATTCTGACCTTGCTTCTCATGCTGCTAATATCATTAAGTAAGCACTGTGTCAGCTAGGAATTTTTTTCTTGTGTAGTTTGAGCCCTGTTCTGTGGTATCTGAGGCAGGTAGATGAGGAGGTCATTTGCATAACTATGAAGTTTGACAACTGAATAGCAGGTTACACGAGAGGACATTGACAATCAGAATTAAGCCTTGTTTCTGTGCTCCTAATTCACAATAAAAATAAAATTTCTAGTGCTTTACATTTCTAGAGATGTAAGACGGTCTTACCATTTCAGCAAAAGTGTGTTGGAAAATAGACATTCAACAATGATCTTCAACAATAGAAATTAGAGTAATATAGCAATGTTAGAAAGGGTTTCTGATCTGTATGCTACTATAATAAACTCAATTGTAACTTTTTTTCATTATATGCTAGTATATATCCAATTCTAGTAAATATTTTTCTCATTTGGAACAAATAAGCCATGTTGAATTTTCCTTTGCTGTACATTGTCTAAGATACGTATAGTCAATATTCACATGAGCATACTATCTAAAGTAAATGACATAATTGGTTAGCCTATTGAAGAATTGTTACCAAAATCACTCTTCATTAATTGACTTGGTACCAACACCTTTGAGACTGTTTGGAAAATGAGTTTTACTTAATGACATAGGCCACCTAATTTCAACTACCTTACAAGATCCAGTACTGATTATTTAAAAGGTAGATTCCTCTGTCCTATGTAATTGCATGCAAATTAAAACCCACCATTGGTGGCTCACTCATGTAATGCTAGCTCTCAGGGGCCTGAGCTGTGAGGTCAAGGTTCAAAGCCAGCCCAGGGAGAAAAGTCTGTGAAACAACTATCTCCTCTTACCCACCAAAAAGCTAGAGGTAAAGCTGTGGTTCAAGAGGTAAAGTGCTCACCTTGAGCAATTCCAGCCCCAGGCCAGCACAAAAAAGAGAAAAATAAATTAACTAGAATGTCATTTGTATAATTTCAATCTATGTGGTTACTTCCTTGCTCTTGTTGGTCAAATCTGACACATTGGTGAAGTCCAATGGAAATTATATGAGCTCCTTCTGTTAGAAGAAGGTACTATTAAAGCCTTATAAAGAGAGAGTGGAAATGGATATGAACTTTTCCCCTTCTTTATCTTTTATCCAGCCACGTCTACATCTACCACGGGCACAAGCCATCTCGTCAAGTGCGCAGAGAAGGAGAAAACTTTCTGTGTGAATGGAGGCGAGTGCTTCATGGTGAAAGACCTTTCCAACCCCTCAAGATACTTGTGCAAGTAAGAAAAGAAATCCTTTCTGTGGCTTATCTCCATAGCTGCTAACTCCTCATGACGCTGCCTTGTCTTGTGAGGTGGTTTGTTGCTTCTTTTTCCAATTTCATTGCATTGTGTTGAATAATGCTATTTTATTTGTAGAGTGTTTTGAAACGTTCGCATTAGTTGTCATCATCTTTTCTTTGTTGTTCCTAGACATTTTTTTTTTGCTCTTTTCAATGTGTGGTTTGCTTTATTGTTGTTGTTATTGGTTGCCTTTGCCTTTGTGGGTTTTCTTTTTATCTTGAGTTGTTTTCAGTTTTTCTTCTTTGTTCGATTTGGTTTGCTTTTTTGCCTTCATATTTATCGTATTGTTTTCCTCATGGTTTTTCTTCATTGTTACTCAGAAGAGCTACCTACTTCTCTTTGCAGTGTATGAATTGAGCTATAAGATAATATTCCTCTCTTACTCCAGTGATCACCTGCAAAATGAATAGGACCACTAAAGGAAGCAGAAGGACAGAAGATTCTTGATGTGTTTGTCACACTTGCGATTATCTCATTGTCAAAAAAAAACCAAACAAAACAAACTTTAGGTTGATATTGCTCCCAGTATAGAAAATGCAAGTTGAGTGTGTTCAGAATTGCATTCAGTGTGTGTAACATCAAACTTTGTGGAAGAAAGCATGCTTTGGTGCGCTGTTGTCATTCACAGGTCTGGATGGACCTTTTCTTTCCAAAGACCTTAGGGAGTAGAGCAAGTTGGTATAGGCTCAAGCCTATTGTCCTAGCGATGTATGAGGCTGAGATCAAGAGCATCAAGGTTTGAGGCCAACTAAGGCACAAAGTTCTTAAAGGCCCATCTCAACTGTACGTAAGGTGGCATGTACCTGTTATCCACACTATATGAGGTAGTTAAAGATCACAATTCCGGGCCAGCCCATGCAAAACCGTTTACAGTACCCAGTTCAACAGAAAACTCTGGGGTTTTCAGTGCATATCTGTGTTTGAAACCCTATCTCAAAAAGAGCCTGAATAAAAAGGGCTGGAGATGTGGCTCCAGAAGTAGAGCACCTGTCTAGCTCTAATAGGACAAAAAGATAAGTATTAAATATATTTTTCTTATCAGGCAGCATAAAACAGTCATATTATCCATATGTTAAATGGCTAAAACTTTTAATAAAAATTAAGAGGGACCTTAAAATGCATAAATTTATTATGTCTTGGATTTTGCATGTTACTTATTCTACATGTAGTATTTGGTGTCTGTAAGGGATGTTTCACGTCATATTGAAATGATGAAAACACAACATTGGTTTTGCTCTCTGCCAATCATTATGTCCCAAGCAAGATGTAGGGTAGTATACAACTAGTGTTCCAGTCTTAAACAAGCCTTGATTCTATTGGTTAGTAATCAAGTGCATCTTAAAAAGTATGTGTTTCAAATCTGATCCTAAACCCAAGTGATGTTGTGGAGGAAATGATTTGCTGAACCCTGAGCTGTACAGTGGAATTCCTGGCGTTCCCACAAGGCCTCTTGACTGTGCATTTAGGACCCCCAGAACAGCCCCCTCCTTGCTCTCTTTTAGAAGAGTAGAAGGAAGCAGTGACAAGAGAAGCATGTTCTGGTGGTTGTATAGTTGATTTTTTTTTATCAATGGAGGCTGACAGTTTGTGCAAAGAGGACTAGGAACCAAAGTGTAGAAATTTAATCTCAATTACAAACCATCTCAGTTTTGAAGGGAGGTAACAGTTCAAGCCAAACTAATCATTGCAAAAATGTTAAAGCAAGATCCAAATGAAAGAGTATATAGGAAAAACACCTGATTTGTTTCACATATGAGTGATCTGTTTTCTTAATTTTAAAATTAATCTTACAGTTAATTTTAATCATTAAAGTTATTCAAATCTCTCTGCAGCAGATTAAATGTCATTTTGTCTTTATCTTTGGTTCAGCTGATTGGCTGTGAATATAGAGCACATATTTATTCTGGTGAATTGAAATGGAGACATCTTGTAGTTTTCTGAACAAAATAGAAAATACCAGAAGCCAAGAATTATAATATGTAAAACATGAGGTTTACTTATTATATGGGGAAAATGTTATTTTTCCTAATCTTAGGCATACAATGTAATTCTTAAAATAAATTTAATAAAGCATTTCAATTATACTTCCCTTATTTCTTCCCCAACAATTATACCTATATTATCTTTGTCTCCTATTTTTTTACTTCTTAAGAAGGGCATCTGATGGAAGTAGTGCTGTGGCTCAAGTGGTAGAATCCTAGCCTAGAGCTGAAGAGCTCAGGGACAGCGCCCAGACCCAGAATTCAAGCCCCAGGACCAAAAAAAAAAGGGGGCATCTGAGACCATTATATTTTAATTGTAATAATGAAATCTGATCATTTTTCATCATAGTCTTTGCAAAGATTTCCAAGCTGAGTGAGTGCATACCATCACTTCTGAGTACCTGTAAGCAATCAGTGCAGTTATTGTCCACATATTAATTTCGGTTCTTCTGTAGCCCCCACATGCTGTACAATGCAATCACATAAGTGCTGTTCATTTGTTCCATGTTGGTATTGGGCCAGCAGCTGCATTTTTTTTTCTTCACCCACACAGTTTCTCATTACATTTTAAGTCCAATTCAGGAAAGAAAACTACTTGGTTGGTTTTTGTTTGTTTGTTTTCTGAAACCTTGAAGAGAAATGTGTGTAGTACTTCTCTAATAAGGCAGCAAATTGTGAAGGCGCACCTCACATCCAATAGACTAGTTGTTTAGTGGCTTATGCTTGCCTTCTAGTTCTCAGCAAATTCTCTGTTCTCTTCTTTTCTTTTTATTTTTCATTTACCTTTTCTCCTTTCTTTCCCTTTTTGTAATGAGCATTTTAAGAATGTTTATAAATTATTATAGGATGTTTTTGAAAGGAAAATTTTGGACAACTATGATTTCAATAGCTTTTGTGTCATTTTTTTTTTCTGGACCATGACTTTGTTGCTATATCAAAGTAAGGCAGAAAGAGGAATTGGAATGTGTTTAATATACAAAACAATTTAGGTATTTTTTTGTTAAATGAAAATTGGAAGAAAAAAAGGAAAGGAGGGAGGGGGAGGGAGGGAGGGAAAAAAAGGAAAGAGAGAAAGACAAAAGGAAGGAAGGAAGGAAGGAAGGAAGGAAGGAAGGAAGGAAGGAAGGAAGGAAGGAAGGAAGGAAGGAAGGAAGGAAGGTCGGTCAGTCCATATAGTAAAAACTTTCCTAGCATTAAAAATAATCACTACTCAGAATTTAAACAAAGTTATATAATATGCCATGGCTTATGATACTAGTATATTGTTCACTAGACCACTTGACTAGAAACAGAAAGCATAAAAATGTTGCCTTGGCTCACCACGGTGCTGTCTGTGAAGCCAGTTCATAGTTTCCATATGGCCCCTCAGTCTAGAGCAAAAACATTTCTGAAGCATGAGCCACATCATTCAAAACCAACTTTATCCCTGACTGAAGACATGACTCAGAAACCCCACAAGGTTGCAAGTTTCCAAGTAGTCTCTCTGGTCACCTAATCCACTGTTGTCTTCTTGGGAGTTAGGGTAGAAAATTTAACAGCAAATGTCTTTCGTCTCCCCACTTAAAACAAGGTGTTCCAAATGGATTATCCATACCCCAGTTAAACACTTCTCAGAGGAGAGGTTTGCTAGTTACTTGGACTCCCCCTGGGGACTGTGTAGAAATGTGAGCGGTGGTTCTCATCTTTTATACTTCTCCTCTCCCTACAGTAATTTAAAATGTATCCAGAGGAAAAACATGAGTGACTAGTCCAGATTATATGAAGATGAGAAAAAAAAAATCGTTCCAATGTTGAACCTCTGATAGTGTGCATAACCATGTGCTTTAAAGAAACAAGGTCATTTGCTCATTAAATTGTCCAGATTTTCCTCGTTACTTGCCTTCTTATACGTGTTGGTCTGAACAGCTTCAGTGAAGAACTATTTTGGAAAATTTAAGTGTGATCTTTATAATCTAAAAACCATTTTTTTAGATCAAGCTAGGTTTATAAATCGACTCTATTGGTCAGTAGGCTTGTGGGGCTTCAGTGTAAGGGGATTCAGATTTTAAACCACTTTTGGTGAATTGTCTTGAGTCCTTCCACTTAACTCTCTAGACAGTATCTTTATTTATAACATGGAGTTATAGGTTCTCCAATTTTCTTACTCCAGGGAATCAGCGAAATTAAATGACTTCATTCCTGCCTTAGAACTTTTAACTCTAGGGAGGCAAGACGTTTTTCACCCCTTGTAATAAAAAGGAAATGGTAATATTACATTCTCTCTGTAGACATTGGAAAAATATATACACCTGTCTTAACAGATGGTGTTATCATGTTTAATCCCTAATATTTCATTTTATTTCACTCTAACAGTTTTTATTTATTGGAGCCACCAGCTAGCTTTATAACTTACACTTGACAGAGCATCTAATATCTCTTATCATTGCCTTTAATATATGCAGAAATGAGAAACAAAACAAACCATACTTGGAAGCCATACTTGAAAGGCTCTCAAAGATACATTTTTGATTTGGTATAATTAATATTTATGAAACTATGGCTCATATCGTATTGTACATTATTAAAATGAACAGAACTAGTTATGAAAAACGTATGCTTAAGAGGTAGTTAGATTAACCCATTATAATAAATGAAACTTGATAAATGAAATATCAATTAATATTTATCTATGGAACAGCGAGATGCCTAGCATTATTGCACAAATAGAGAAAATATAAGCCAAAGTCTTCAGTCTCTAGGAACTTACTCTGCTAAAGAAAATGAATACCTAAAGTAATAAAGCAATAGGAGTGAATGTATTCCAAATGGCACAATGCTGGGGTTTTTGTTTTTTTGTATTGTCAAAGTAATGTACAGAGGGGTTACAGTTACATACGTAAGGCAGTGAGAATGCTGGTTATTAAGGCAATAAAAATTTAAGAAGGAAAGAGAAATGGCTAGAATAAGTTAGAGAAGACATTATAAATATATTTATCATCCATGGAGTCTTTCTAATATACCAGTCTGATATGGACATGGCAGTAATGCTCTCTGTGAATCACAGGCCTACCCAGACTAGCAGCTCCATTCTAGGAAGTGAAGCAGACAAATATATCACCTTAGTTGGATGCTGGAGCCAGTTTATGAGCTCTATGGCTCTTTGTACCTTGTGATGCCTCATAGCCACACAGATTGGAGAAATTTCAGGAGTCGATAAAGTAGCTTTTGATATTGCACTAGAATTTGTTCTCGTGTGTAAGAACATACTGCAAACATCCCTCCATTTCTAGCCGAAAGAGCTGTTTCTTCCACCAAGACACTGCACTTACCTAGAGCAGCTCTCTGTTCTTTAACAAAATCAAACCACATTTATGAGAGAAATATGGTATACTTGTGGATCTAGACACTGGGCTTTTCAGACAACCACATCTTCAATTTTTTTCTATTTCTTTTAAAAATTTCTCCATGTATATACAATCCTGCTACATGCTTATGAGCTCATTTAGACTTGGACATCCCCACCACGGTAGCTTGAAAGAAGTTCTTTAGTTTTTGTAGGAACCAGTTTAGGTTCAGTTTTGCCGGAAGTCAGATACACTGATGAAGTGCTTTGAATAACTCATTTCCTTTTTCTTATGAAATCAGAAAGCAACCAAATTCATTTATTGCGTTCCCATGAGGTAGGCTCTGTGTTCTTGTTGAGGATCAAAAGATGAACAAACCCATTACTGATCTCTGCCTCCTAGAGACAAGCCATTGTACAGAACAGTCATATTTCAAGTAATTGACTTCATTATACATTATTGATGTGCTATGTGCTCTGAAGGATATTTAGGGAGCTAAGGGAATGGCAAGGGGGGACCTCATGTACTCAGAGGCTCTGTGGGAGGCAAAAAGGTATGTAGTCTTCACCTTGACACTATTTTTCAACAAAATGCACCATTTTGGAATGGTAATACTGCATGATGTAAGGAGAAAGAAACCACTCAAATGCTTAGCCGTAGAACCAGGATGGCAGAGGAGATGGAATGACAAAGCTCCTGGGAAATGCTAAGCTGTTCCTTGCAACAGGCGGGACATCCTCCAGAGAGGAAGGCCATCCCACAAATTAGCAGCCAATATGTCATTGTGTCACCGTGCCATGGAGATGTATGGGATGTGGATTGATCCTATATCCGATGAGATTGTTTGACCCCCAATTTGAGGATACGTCATGTTGGATAAACACTGGTGAGGGTTTCTGTCTGCAGATGTACATTTCAGAGCAAGCTGTGCAAATAGAGCTTGAGGAAGGGCACCAAAGTTCAAAGCCAGAGGAGTTCGTTTATAAATACTCCCCTTCACAGCTAGGATTATTTTATTTGTCCTAGCTATTGGAACACCACATTTGAGATCCAGGACAATTTCATGTGTGTGTCGTGTGAATGTTTACCCATGAGTCCTATGGGGCTACTACACGTATCCTCTTATCTCATGAATCAAAAACTAGTCTGGGGATCCTAAGAAAAAAGAAAGGGGGGAGGGCTAGCATCTGAATAGTGATAAGGAAGTGTAGCTTGCATCTGAAGGAAACATTGGAACATGTTTATATTTCATCTTTTCTTTAATGATGTTGAAGAGGGCACTCTCTTGAGGGAACAAATGGCTTTTGCAGGTGACACTGTAAAGAACCCTAAAACACAAATTAGAAAAGCATATACAAGTCTCAAGTAACTTCACTTCAAGACTGATAACAGAATAAGATTCATCTTGGAAAAATGCAGACTAATAGTAACAATACATTTGGGAAAAATAATAATAATCTACAGCACAGATAGTCAGCCAGCGAGTAGGCGAGTTCTGGCCAGAGTGCTAGCTGAGGGATGAGAAAAATCAGTGTTTGCAGTAGGATACAGTATGAAAGCAGACTGGCACTTTGAGCTGATATATATACGTTGCCAACTCAAGTTTACAAAGTGACGGCAAGAGCCCTTGACATCTAACACAGACCTACCACTATTTCTCAGTATGCTTGTTGACATTTCTAGCCTTTGATATTTGTAAATGTAGGCAACAAGTATAACTTCAGCTGCTCTACAGTTATAAATGGAAATACCACAGCTACTATTGAGGAAAAGCCAAAAGACAATAGGGACTATCTTTTTTTTTTTTTTTTGACAAAGCACTTTTAAGATTGTCCAAATATTTCATTGTGGACCCATGACCAAAGTGAGAAAAAGTATAGACTTTTGCCCTTCTCCTTGCTTGCTCAAGGGATGACCTAATAAAGAAGAATCAAGAAGTAAAGAAAGAAACAGGAAGGAAATCTACGACAGTTGATAGGTCAACCATTATGTGATTAATGATTTATATAAAAAAAAAGGCCAATCCTGTATAACCAGCAGTTTCTATATTTATAGAAGTCTATGAATATCATTGACTATGTCTGGAGTCTCCACCAAAAACTAGTAAATAATTTCTTCAATTAGAGTATAAAAATACACCAGACATGAAGCTGATTCTCAAAATACCTGCATCCATGATTGATTTCATGGTAAGCATATCTGATTATTCACACTATATCATTGATATTAAAATAATTTTATAGTGGATTAAGTGATTAGATTTGTTAATTTAATTAAACAATTGAATGTGATTGCCAGTACTTCTAAAATTATCGTGGTTTAAAAGGTTATACAGAACTTATTATTAACAATTGCTTAATGTCTGAAAGAAAGACTGTATCTTACAACTAATGCCAAGCTTTGAGTCACACATGTACAAACTAGACACATAATACTAAGTCAGTCATACATAGATTCTGGGATAAGGTAAATTTGAACATTCCTCAGTTTGTAGGTTGACTTAATATGGATTTCGCTCAAAAAATGAAATGAATTTCATTTCATGTTATACTTAATTTTGTGTAATAATAAAGGACACTTTGAAGACAATGTGTTTTAAAACACAGCAGGGTCTTGGGTATGTGTGGTGACTCATAAATATAATCCCTACTAGGGAGGCAGAGATAGGAAGGTCAGAGTTTGAGGACAGCCCGAAGAAAGACAATGCTAAAACTGGTAGCAAGATCCTGTGTCAAAGAACAAGCCAGGTGTGGTTCTTCCTAAAGTTGGATCCTACCTGAGAACTTACTAAAGCCAGAAAGGGGTTAGGGATGTGACTCAAGTTGTAGGCCCTAAACAAACATCAGTTTTCACCTGACTGTTACTGGGAAGAATTCTCGGTGTCTATGTGGTATTGCTTCATTGAATCCTAGACTCAGTGTTTCAGTAACAAGATTTAAATTTGAGACAATAGACTCACCCTTAAAAGGATTATAATCATTTTTCTAGTTGTAAGTGCAATGTTAAGAGGTTTTACTTGAGGAAGGAAATTTGTGAGCAGAGTTCAGGAAATTCCCATGAAACATTTCTGGAAGTCAAGAGAAGAGAGCTTTCCTCTAACTATAAAGATAAAAGACAGATGTTCAGGATTGAGCTGCCCTTAGCAAATCAGTTTAATTATGAAAGGATCTTTTCGTGCTACAGTCTGATCTAAGGTTCCGTTTAACACAGTAAGTACAGTGAAAGAGTTGGGAGAAGGTAGGGTGTAGGAGCCGAGGAGAATCCTCCCCCAGAGCCTGGGAGAAGGGAGACTGGAGGCGGAGACATGGCAGGTTCATAGGAAACACACATGCAAGTCCACACAAACTGAATTTTCAATCCATTCAGCACAGAAACAGAACAAAGATCATCCTATTAAGAGCAAATACTGAATTCATTTATTCGTTTGTTTATTTATTTATTTAGTGCCAGTCCCGGGGCTTGAACTTAGAGCCTGGGTGCTTAGGCTAGTGCTCTACCATTTGAGCTACAATTCCACTTCCAGCTTTTTTGGTAGCGAGTTGGAATAAGAATCACACAGACTTCCCTTTCTGGGCTGGCTTTGAACCATGATCCTTAAAGCTCAGCCTCCTGAGCAAAATTATAAGCATGAGCCACCAGTGCTCAGCTTGAATGTATTCATCAAAGATAATTTATCTTCTAATCTGATCAAGGAAGCTAACATGTATGTTTACATATTTTTGAAACTATAACAGGTGCTTGATTCTCATTCAAGTCCATAGATTTAGCTAATAAATAAACTCCAAATCATGTTCAAAAAAGATATCAACTGTCTCCCCTTCCCCCTATTATCTGATTCATGTAACTAACCCCTCTGTATCAACTTTACAATAATGAGAGAGAGAGAGAGAGAGAGAGAGAGAGAGAGAGAGAGAGAGAGAGAGAGAGGATGCCCAGAGCACATCTGTCAACCTGAAAGCACTTTCTGCATGCTTCTGGTTTCATTCTTTGGTCTCTGGAATACTTCTTTATGTTCAAACAAGAAAAAGAGAAAAAAAGGAGAGATCAAACCGGTAACATTCTTACCTTCCGGGAAAGTGACCTACTGGATGTTTCACGTATGTGGTAGATACGCGTCAGAATCCAGCTTCCCTGTTGTGTAAGGAGCACTTCTTTTTTTTTTTTTTTTTGGCCAGTCCTGGGCCTTGGACTCAAGGCCTGAGCACTGTCCCTGGCTTCTTCCCGCTCAAGGCTAGCACTCTGCCACTTGAGCCACAGCGCCGCTTCTGGCCGTTTTCTGTATATGTGGTGCTGGGGAATCGAACCTAGGGCCTCGTGTATCCGAGGCAGGCACTCTTGCCACTAGGCTATATCCCCAGCCTGTAAGGAGCACTTCTGTAAAACCTTACCACAGCTCGGGATGAGCCTGTCTCTCTCTCCACCTGATTCTCTTCAGTCAGGGAAGTCCGCAGTTCATGCAGCAGAAATCCATTTTGTCCTAATGCTTTCTTCCATCTCACTTGGCTCTAGATGTCAGTTAAATACTTTGATTTTGCTCTACGATAGTCTTAACAGTCTGCTATCAAAAATAGTGTTAATCACTTCTGTTGCTTTGCGCTTTGAGGCAGCAAATTCAAGGCACATAGTAGGTAGATAAGCACTCTATCACTAAGTTACATCCCTCACTCCCCACAGAAGGTTCTTGAAGAGTCTTGAGTTCTCTATCCCTGAGTAGTAGATCATTAAGGAGAAGTGATGTTGTGTTATTCTAGTAGAGATTGTGAGTATTAAGGTGAGCCTTGAACTTCACTGGTATGAGTATAATCTTTTTATTCAGATTCTTTTTTTTTTTTTTTTGGCCAGTCCTGGGCCTTGGACTCCGGGCCTGAGCACTGTCCCTGGCTTCTTCCCGCTCAAGGCTAGCACTCTGCCACTTGAGCCACAGCGCCGCTTCTGGCCGTTTTCTGCATATGTGGTGCTGGGGAATCGAACCTAGGGCCTCGTGTATCCGAGGCGGGCACTCTTGCCACTAGGCTATATCCCCAGCCCTATTCAGATTCTTTTAAAGAACCTGAAATTCTTTTTTTTTTTTTTTTTTTTTTGGCCAGTCCTGGGCCTTAGACTCAGGGCCTGAGCACTGTCCCTGGCTTCTTTTTGCTCAAGGCTAGCACTCTGCCACTTGAGCCACAGCGCCACTTCTGGCCATTTTTGTATATGTGGTGCTGGGGAATTGAACCCAGGGCTTCATGTATGCAAGGCAAGCACTCTTGCCACTAGGCCACATTCCCACCCCAAGAACCTGAAATTCTTTCATTTTTTTTAAGAGGAAAAATTTAGACCTCATAGAACCAAAAGTCCAAACAGCATGATACTGTAGAGGAACAGCAGAGAGCCTGTGCTTCCATAATCCTAGTTCAGAACTCTTACATCTGCAGCTTTAATGCGCATACAGATTTATAGAGGGTATTGTTAAAATGAAGATTCCTCCCTGTAATTCTGGACTGAAGCCGGTGAGTCTGAATTTTCCTCGGCGGTGCTGACAGTTGCACATGGGAGTCACAACTGGCCTACTTGTAGGTTTTTAGCGATAGGAAATAACTAAGAAAGTTCATCTCCCACGTGAAGGCAAAACTAAGCAAAAGGCTAGCTCTGGGTCAGATAATACTGAGGATTTCTGACAAGGATTTGTGTACTGCGCGTCATTTGAGTGTCAGTACTCCAGAGATTCCCCGTGGTCTTATAAACCATCCTCCTACAATGCTACCTTCCCAGGAAACACAAGAAGTTCAAAACAATTAGAAAATTATTTTGACCCAATTTATGTAGTTGACATCTGCCCCTTAATCACAGATCAGGCAAAGAAGAGTACCAGAATGACAGTTTCCTAATAAATGCATTTTTTTCTTTCAAGGAACTCATGAGTCCTCAGATTTCATGGTCCTGAAATAAAATAATAAGGGTATTTATCACTTCAAGTGCACTCTCTCATGTTTAGATAAATAGATAATTTATATTTATACAAACATATAAACAATACAATAAATATTTTATATGTAATATAGTATATAATATAGATACATATAATATATTTATATTATATTGCATATAATATACATATGTGCCATATATTATATCATATTATATATTACATGTATAACATGAATAATATATATGATTTATATATATTCACTCTTTGTATCCCTTTCTCTCATTCTGTCTCTCTCTTCCATCATCCCCTCTATCTTTCCCTTCTTCCTCTGTCTATTTATATATTTTACATCATGTTCTTCTTAGGAACTATGTGCTCAGTAAACACATTTTAATTTTATCAAGAATAAGAGATAAAACTAAATGGTGTATATTCTTAATTCTGGAATTACTTACTTAAATACAGAATATGCCTGTATGAATCTATAGTCCTGGTTACAAGCTAATATCTTTATCCCACAGGTCCTATTTCATACTGACATTTTTCTAGGTAGATGTTCCTCTTATTTCCTTTAGAGAATGTATTTAAAGCAAAAATAATCAGTTCTTTTGTATATATGTGTTTTGTACAGTTCTGAAAGAGTCCAATACAAGGTGTTTGTTGTTTAAGCTTATTGATTATTCTTTATGATCATAATTGTACAGCACACTTCTTATGGGGCAAAAGATAAGAAACTGCTAGTATTTTATGTCACAGCTATTCTTCTTGAAGTAAGGTATTTCCTGTCCCAAATCATATGATAAAATTTTTCGTATTGAGTTTGGCTTGAACAGGAAAGAAGTAACTCCTATATTAGGAAAAAAACAAACCAGTTTTATCCATAACTCTTTGATGTCAGAATGATACTGTTGGTTCTTATTTACTCCAGAGATAAAGAGTTGTGTAAAAGTCACCAGGTAGTTACTGCCAGGCAGGTGCTTTGCGTGGTTATGATGAACTATTAAAAATGACAAGTATGGGGGCTGGGGATATAGCCTAGTGGCAAGAGTGCCTGCCTTGGATACACGAGGCCCTAGGTTCGATTCCCCAGCACCACATATATAGAAAACAGCCAGAAGCGGCGCTGTGGCTCAAGTGGCAGAGTGCTAGCCTTGAGCGGGAAGAAGCCAGGGACAGTGCTCAGGCCCTGAGTCCAAGGCCCAGGACTGGCCAAAAAAAATGACAAGTATGAAGTAGTCAAATAAGGATTTTTTAACCTATCAGTATATTTGTTTTCTAGAACCCTTCAATGGTGGTTTATTGACGCATAATATTGGGTAAAGTGAATCTAATCTAAAATGCTTAAATACTAAAATAATAGCAACATAAAAAAGATTAACGATAAAGGACTTATTATAAAGCCCTACTGCATGGCCTTAGGAATAGTATTATGTCCAGAATGTAGAATTTGGGCAGGTAGATGGATGCGAGTAAATATAAATTATATGTGATTTCTAGCTTTTTTTTAACCTTACATGCAAAGTGGCATCACTAAATACTTTTGTAGAAGAGTAATTTCTTTAAAAATGTACTTGTCTTTGATTTGGAACAACTGGGTCAAGTGACAATCTACTATCTCTCAACATCACAAATAAGAATGAATTCACAGTATCTTTAAAAAAAAAAAACAAGGACTGTAAATTTCTTCTCAGTCATCTCTAGAGTATAAAAATGCTTGACTTTTATTATTTAACTGTTTTACTTACAATTGAGAAAGTAGCTAAGAAACAAGTACACAGTTGGGTAATAAAAGTTCAAGACCATCTAATGGAAAAGTCCCAGGCAGAACCAGGGAGCGCTTGTCATAGGCAGTGTTTGAACCCAGCAAGGATGGGTACGAAGTTAGAAGGGAGGTTGAGAGCCACCATCCAGCCTCACTCTAGTGAGATTTCACACAAGGTGTCTTTTGAAGATGGAAGCAAACAACCAAACTTGGTCACCCACAGTTTTCATGGCACATGGTTACTTCAGTGTGGTGTCTTTTCTTTTTTTCTCTATGTTGTTCAGTACCAGGTCAATTTTAGGAATCTCCATATTCCATAGGAGGAAACAAATGCCAGTCTGAAAGTTCAGTGTCTTTGGCATTCTATTGCTTATCACATTTTTGCCCTTTAGGTGCCAACCTGGATTCACTGGAGCAAGATGTACTGAGAATGTGCCCATGAAAATCCAAAACCAAGAAAGTATGTTAAAAATAATCTGAAATTTGCTTTCTCCCCAAAACTACAGCAACAATCACTACCACTTGGTGCTTTTACAACTCAGTTGCAATGGAATCCATTTGTGCTAATTATGGTTGAAACACTCACGGCATAAACCCACTCCCCATTCACTGAGCTTCGTGCTTAGCTGTCTCTCCCCAAGAGTGGAGAATGGCCAACCGGGATGAGCAGACACGGTGGTCATCTCCTTCCAACATCTGAACAAAGCGACCTAGTAGAAAACTAGGAGAATGAAACATGGCTCCCTTTGAAAGAAAGCAAATGCTAGGTAGGGCCTTTCCATTTCGTCCAAATTTGTCTCCATTTTGGAGGAAATGCCGCGCGGTCGGAAAGCCATGATTAGGACAAAGATTCTGTTCCTGAGAGTGAACTCACCAAGGTCAGTCAAATGACACTGAAGGAGCTTCTTTCTAGCATATATTCACCTCTTCTCTTTTTTCTCTGTTTTTTTCTACCATTGTTTTTTGTTTCTTCTCTCAGGTGCCCAAATGAGTTTACTGGTGATCGCTGCCAAAACTACGTAATGGCCAGCTTCTACAGTACGTCCACTCCCTTTCTGTCTCTGCCTGAATAGGAGCATGCTCAGTCGGTGCTGCTTTCTTGTTGCTGCATCGTCCCTCAGATTCACCTAGAGCTAGATGTGTTTTACCAGGCCTAACAGTGGCTGCCTCTGCCTGTCGCATGAGAACATTAACAAACGCCATTGTATTACTTCCTCTGTTTGTGACTAGTTGGCTTTGAGGTAACTGATAGGAGTGTAAGGCTCCGGATGTTTCTGAAAGTGATACTGCAGAATGTGATGCACATTGACAGTCCATATGAAGAAGTGAAATGATATAATAAATGCATTTAAAAGTCTCACTTGTATTGGTAAAATAAAAATCATCCCACAGAACAGTCCATCTCCTGTATCTAATGTCACCTTCCTGAAAGGGCTGTTGATACACTGTAACAATTATGCATTTGAAATGATGGTAAGTTCATTTTGGCCCAGTGTGTAATTTATAACAAATAAACATCATAAAAAGAGTTCAGATGTTTCTCTTCATTAACCAAACAGTTTGCATGTAGGCATTTTTAAAAAGTCACTGAGTAAGGAAAATTAAAGACAAACATTTCACAGCAAAGAAAATAGCCTGGCTTTTATTTATGTTTCTTAGGGAATAAGTAATTCAAAACTAGTTTAACCAATCATTTTTATGTTAGCATTTTTTCTATATCTGCATTTCTTCATGTTACTTTCAAAGATATTTTAGGAGAAAAGTTTACTGTTACTTTTCAAAATATTTTTACTTTGAGATATAACAACTCAAGTTTACAATATATGTGTGTCAATAAATAAATATATAAATATACATATTTTGAATTCAGAACTGGGAAAATCAAATGGATATCTGTGGCTTTGTGATTTTTTAAGATTATTTCTAAAATATCCACTTTCTATTGTATTTAGTTACAAGGAGAAGTCAACTATGCACTTTTAAAAATGCATTTGTCCTTCCCTTGTGGAGTATGATTACAACTTTTGGTTCTGAAATTTTTTAGAACATTGTGATGGAAATGGACTCCATTTAGTTACGCATTTAGAACAAGAGTTAGCAGAGCTTGCCTGTAAACTCTCAGATAAGAAATCTACCATGATAACAGTCATAGTCATTGCATTTTCTGATATACATAGGTGCTCTCCACTAAAAAACTAAATCTTTTATTTTCGATAGCAGACATTAGGTTATACTTTTCAAGCCCTGTCAATTTCTCACCCAGAAAAAAATATTTCAAATAACTATTACACTATATATGTATATGAGAATATATATATATGAGATCATGGCCCAAGCTATTTAAGGGGCCTTTGTTGTGCTACATGCAAAGAATAAGGCTATGTTAACAGTCATGGAAGTTAGCAGATAAATCTGTAGCATATTATAGGGAGATTACACACATAATAATTACTTATTTAATGAAGTGATCCATATTTACATACACTAGATAGCAAAGATTATGCCATAGGCCGTTTTCTTTCATAAGGAAAAATAGCAAACTGACATTGCTACACTTGCAAACACAGTCATGCTATTTGCATAAATATTTAAGCAGTATGTGTAGATTAATGTTTTTAAGGGAGTATCGAAAGTAAAAAATAGAAGGGAAACTTAGAATTGTATTTCTTACATTAATGCACATTTGAATTCAAACAGTATGGATCTAGCAAACCCATGTGGCAATACAAATACAATAAAACCATATTTCATAATTGAAGAAAATATAACATAAGTTATTCTTGCATTTTTGCTGTCATATAGAAAGATTTCATTGTGCAAGGTCAGGGCCCAGCTTAAAAAAAAACACAAAAAAAAACTATCTAAATAAAGCTATTTCCCTAACAACAATGTAGTTGCATCTGCCAGTGATCACCAAAGACATTTTCATTCCATTTTAGGCTATCTTTTCCCCTTCATATGACATTATTTTAAAATATCCACTCTGTATTTGTGAAGTCCAACGTGTGATTCCTTAAATAAATTATTTAGTAAAGTTGGAATGACACTTTGGGAAGACATCAGGAAATTAACATTCATATTTAATCCGATTTAAAAAAGATTGATAGGAAGCACATTTATGAACCAAATATGTAATGACTGTGCATTAGTAATGTCTCATGTCAGAAAAGCAGGAGCCTTCTAATCAGACATGGCTTTCAAGAGTTCATTGTCTTGCCCTTTATATCTGGATTTTCAATTTTCACTTTTGCAATCCCCTCAGAAAAATATTTTGCTTCCCTAAGAAATTTATGTTTAAGTAGTAATAAAGCCTAAAAAGGGCTAGAAGATATCACCACTGTAGTTTACTTTAAAATTTGTTTGTTTGCAGACATAATGTCTGGAAAACTTAATATAAAATTTAAAGGAAAAGGTAGCCCCTAATCCCAATGTATTTAAAAATCACCAAACCATATTTTGAGCTGAAGAACAGTGTTCAAAAAGAAAGTACAAGCTTAAAGTGTTTATTAACACATAATGTGCACATTAATTGAACTTGATATAGAGATTCTGGTTGGCGTGTCCTCTGGGACATGTATTGATTTGTAAAAACTGATTTAAAATAGGAAAGAAAGGACCCAATGTATATTTCATGAGACAACTATTTGTCTTGAAATATAACATATTTATTGTACTTCCCAAGAAAATGTTGTCAAATTTTGTCAGCTTCACATCTTGTAGCGTGAGGCCGTATATGTATGTGTTTATGTGTGCACGCGTGTGGCTGTGTGTGTACACGCATGCATAAGTAATGAAGAACTAACATGTAGACTTAACGGACAAAAATAAAAAAGCAAAAGCTTCCATAGCTTCCATAATTAGAAGAGTCAATATAGGGCAAGTATTTCATATTTAGAGAGACAGATCGTGACAGCTAATTATCTCGAGTTATAGGATATTTTTAAAAAGAATACCAACTTAGAACTTTTAGACCCATTCTGAGAGTAAACTTATCAGGCACTTTTAAAAGTAGTTTTGCACCAAAGGTTACTAGTGCATCAGGTATTTTGTGCATTTTGAAATGTTTTACAAACCTGCCGAAATAATGTACTTATCCAATATGTATATCTTTGCTAACAATAGAATAAAGACCATGCATGACAAAGTTGTCCAAAATTCCAAATGAGTGGAAAACTTTACTGTATGTGTGATTGAGTGTGTTTTCGTACACATGAAATTTGGGGAATAAGGAGACATTTCCAAGTGCTCAGTAATTCTATGGATTGGCATATGTGAAAACAAAACTGTATCCACATTTATAAAGGTAAGTCTAAAATTAAAGACCATACACAAAATTGGTCCTGACTACAATTGGCTTTGATACAACTGTTTAGAACTCTGAGGAAAACAAAAGCAATCAATATATCCCATAAGTCTGAGATTGTTTACATAAATAGGCCCACAATATTAAAAAATAAAATCCTCAGTGTCTTCAAATTTTAACAGAAGCTATCATTTTAGTGTGTATGTATACATGTATATATACATATATATACACACACATATTTAAGGAAAGTTATTCTCTTTTTTTTTCTAATGCAACTGGAAATTTAAATTAACCTCTAGGTTAATCAATTATCTTCAAGCAATTATAAAATCCTAAGGCATAGGATTACTGAGTCAATATTTAATAGTTTCTGACGACTCTGTAAATTAATTTTTTATATTACTTAGGGCATGGCAGGAAATCTCATGTAGAAAAGGAAACTAAATTGTTTACAGTAACCTTTGTGGTTTTGAATTATTAATTTAATTTAAAAACCTAGTGGCTAGGCAGAAGTTCACCAAGGAAGCAGGTGATACGGAATGAGCCCACTCCAACATTAGATTAAACAGAACAGATAGAAGAAATAACCTCTTCCTAAAAAGGAAAGTGTTTGCATATTCTGCTTTTGTGACTTACATTGAAAGAAATGTGGCTACCAGTAGCAAGAATCAATTAGAGCAGCATTCGCTCTGTGTCTAGAATGACTGGTGCATGTTTCCTCTGCTTGTTTCCTTGTTAGGCTGTATGGCCAGAAGTGATTCCAGTTTTAAGTACCAATTTCCCATTGAATTATTTGAAATTGGAGTTTCCTGATATGAATGACTTCCCTCAAAATCAAATTAGAGTTAGACTCACAGGCTTACCTAGAAAACTGTAAATACAGTGATATGTATGCATGGGCATGCTACTAATTTTATTGATGACTTAACCAAGCTTTCTATGCAACTAATATAGACTGTTAGCAGTGTTCATGTAGGCATGGAATTATCATTCTCTGGAAAGAGTTTCTCTAGATGTGTCTTGGTTTTAACCCTTAAATTATTACTGACTGGTAGGAGGGAAAAGGCAAGCAATGGAGGAGTTCTAGAAAGAAAATTGGGTCACACCCTCAAGGAGGAAATGAAAAAAATGTTTATTATCCATTTCCTTAGAAAATGTAGCTTTTCAATATTGATGTGCCAGAGTTTGTGTGAAGAAAACAATGAGAAAAAAAAGTCAATTTGACTAGGTGAATGTTGCACAGAAGCAAGAGAAATTTGTTTGGAATGGGATACATTACTGTACTGCAAATATCTTGTGCAACCAAATTAATCCTACACCCATTAGCTTTTCATTTAACTTGAAAAACATCAAGTCCTTTGTCTGAGTGACACTGGGCTGCACCAGAGGAAACAATGATATCGTCCTCCCATTATTTGTATATTAATTTTGGAAGCTTCAGTTCTTATAAGGGGCTGCAAGCTTTTAAAGTCTTTTTTTTTTTTCTGGCTATATCCCAGGAGCTTTTGGAATTTTCCTGGCGATGCAGTTAACCAAAAGAAAACCTTAATGTAGTGAGCAACCCAGGGTACATCTCCAGATGTACATTTCCCAGGGTACTATAGTTTGTCTCTATGCCACAAGATTACCTAATATGTGCAAATATCGTATGCATTTGATCAATGAGGAATGACCTTGTCCCAAGTTCTTTAACAGGTAAATGGCAGAGGCAGGACCTAAAGCCACAGTGAATTCTGCACACTTTTCCTCTACTGTTCTCTCTTCCACTCCCATGCCCAAACTCAAGTTTTTCCAGGAGCAACACCGCTAACCACCACCATCACATATTTAAAAATTATCTTATCAGATCACCTTGGTCTCTCTGAGATCAGTGATCACGTGAAGGCAAGGTAGGTTTCAGTCTGTATTGCCTCTGCCTCCTACCTGGTGAACTGTCCAGAAACTGGACTATCAATTTTTGTGATTTTTTTTTAAATGTCCCTCCTGGAGATCTTTTTTTTTTTCTTTTCTTTATCTCATTCCTCCAGCATCCATTTCCTTGTTTGAACCTGGGCAGTCTCTAGACTCAGAGCTGCCGGGATGGCTGGAGGTAGACCCCTATTTTGAGTTCCCTGCCTGGACTGCTCGGTAGAACTTCTTGATATCTCAGCACCATGGTGAGTTGAACCTAAAGGCTCTTAATGAAGCCTGGCATGCTGAAAGTTTCAGACCACATAATTGTCCTGTTGGCTTTTACTCCTGTCTCTGCCACTGGGTATCTTTGGGAGAGAAAAAAAAATTCACCTCCTCCTTGGAATTTTCCTTTATTAAGTAGGAAAGAAATTATTTTTATGAAAATGTTTCCAATCTAGGGTAGTGTCAAGGAGAGTTGAAGAGCTCTGCAGCCTCCCTCAGTGAAGTCTTTTAAGGGTTAATAAAGACATGTGCTAGCATTTACTCACCTCTTGCAAGCAGGAGTTCCCCCAGGGACTGGGGAGGCATACATGAACACTGCTTTCTCCCTCCCGCCGCTTGTCCTGTTCCCATGTGCACGCACAGACAGCGTGGTAGTCGTGTGTAATGTGTTTGGGGATGCAGTGTATTGCTCTTTTCTGAAACTTTTTCCCTTTCTTTTTTTTGTCAACTTTCTGCATTGGCAGAGCATCTTGGGATTGAATTTATGGGTATGGAACAATCATCATTCCTTTTGGCCTACAGAATTTAGAGCCTATGAGCTGAAATCTTTTTCCCTTCCTACTCTTCCTTTTCAGTTCCTAACTAATTTCCTTTCCTTTAGAAGGGATCATACAGCTATAACAATGATTTCTCTGCTTCCAATCTATGATAAGTTCAGTGAAACATTGCTGAGTGCAGCAGATTTTTAAATTCCCAAGCTGTTTAGTGTTCAAAATCTTTCCCACCTTCTATCAAGTCATGTACATCCCACATTATATGATTCAATGATGGGACAAGACTAGACTGTCGTTTAAAAGCTGAGGCTCATTGGATCAGTGCATTGGTACGGAACAGATCGAACCAGGGGCCTGAAAACAAAAGACATTTTAAAAGCATCATATATTCACAGCACATTTTAGATCAATGGAAGTGGGATATACAATGTAAAAATCATCTACTTAATAGTAGCACACAAGGCCCTTACACTGTAAACCAATGTTACTATATAGAGACTTGAATTGCTCGTTTTCTGGAGCTAGTCAAGTAGGACTCTAGTCAACACATTATCTTATGCATAAGGAAGCCTTGTGCTATTTTCAATGGAAATTCCAGTGCTAGTTGAATTAAAGTGGAATCACATTATCCAGCCATGTAATTAAATAGAAGATCTCATACTGTAAACTTGCAGAGTGTAGGCATGCTCCCCAAAGCCTTGTTCCTAAGTAATTGAATGTGAAGGCAGTTCCAGGGAAGGACAGGGAGTTGTGCTGCCTAGCCCAGTCTCCACATTGCTTTCTGAAAGCTTCCAGCAACCCTGGAATGGAGTCTGTGATCGACAGTGTCATGCCCTCATTAGCACGCTCTCTCATCCCACTCAAGTCATTCTGTGATGTTATAGAGTGACATCATACAGCAAAGACACCCTCTTTTGGTGGGAAACATCGGTGTTTACCCCCAATGTACTGTCCTCCGTTTGTGGAAAACGAAGCCATTGCAAACTCTAGCCATTGAAAGTTCCTTTCTCCCCCAAGACATTTCAGAAGAAAATGTTATTTGATTTGGGAAAAGCCAACTCAGGGCTTTTTTGCCTCAAAGAAGACTCTCCCAAGATCAGTATTACCCTTTCCTGTAGGAAAAAAAAATCCACCATCACCCCTGTCTTTTAGCATTAACAGGATTTTCCCTTATCGCTTTCCCTTGTTTGTTCTCATTGCTTTGGAATCTGATTATAGAACTTGATATTTCCATTTCCAAACAATGAAGTAGTTAACTTCTCCCTCAGTAGATCTTAGCAAAGACACATACTAGTATTTGCAGGCCTCAAAAGATGCAGGATATCCTAAACAGGTCTATTACTTTCTTTAAAAAAAAAACAACAGGGCTGGGGATATAGCCTAGTGGCAAGAGCGCCTGCCTCGGATACACGAGGCCCTAGGTTCGATTCCCCAGCACCACATATGCAGAAAACGGCCAGAAGCGGCGCTGTGGCTCAAGTGGCAGAGTGCTAGCCTTGAGCGGGAAGAAGCCAGGGACAGTGCTCAGGCCCTGAGTCCAAGGCCCGGGACTGGCCAAAAAAAAAAAAAAAAAAAGAAAAAAAAAAACAACAACTCCAATATTAAAGGCCAGTTAGACTGAGAGTCAAGGGTTCTGCCTCTTAACCGGGACACATTAGACTGAAAATTGTGCTTGATCTGATTCATTATGAGGTATCCCACTGAACCACAAAGGCAGAATATTTCCATTCACAGAGACAGACCCACCCATGAGACTTAGTCTTGGTTTTTTAACACTTTTATTTCCTCTTGCATTATGGACTCTGTCACACAAAAGGAGAAAAAAGTGAAGGAAGGAAAAGTCTAAAGGAACCCAATATTTTTGCTATTATTTGTCAAATAGTTTTCCTATAACACATTTATATTGAAGATGTCAGCTGACCTAAGCAAACCCATGAAGAAAATAAAATCGAAATGTAGATGTCGAGTTGAATACAGTATTTAATTCCTTATCTGTATTCTATAGGCTCTGCCATTCTAGTTTTGGTACTTTTTTTCATTGTCATATCTTTTATAGAGCTACCCCTTTATTTCTGTGTAGAGATCATTTTATTGGAAAACATACACCTTCCTATGTACCTGAGGAAGAATGGGCTCATTCTGTGCATGTGTATGTATGTAGAGCTCAGGAGCAAACTCAAGACATACATATATATATATATAACAAGCTAGCCAAGCACCCTACAACTAAGCCACGCCCACAGCTCCAGCTTCAGCATTCTAAAACCAAACAACGAGGTAAATGGGACTGGGTACGAACATGCAGGAGCTTCCTCTTCTTGTCAACAATACTGATGCTTTTATTTCTTAATCCCTTCATCCCAGCTGAAGAAACCCTGCTCTGAGTCATGGGTGCATGGAGGAGTGAGGGCAGTACCTCTGCTTCTTCAATACATAGGCTAAAATCTGATCTGGTGCCAAGGTTAGGAAGAGAGGCTGGGGTGTCATCCGCTCACAGATAATAGTGCATAAAAATCAATTCCCTCTCCTGTGGCGCTGAAGGAAGGGAGGCAATTAACAGAAGCACTCACGTTCCGTGTCCTTGATTGACCTTTGCGGCACAAAAGTCCACAACGCCAATTCTGTGTCTTTCCAGCACTGTTGCACTGCAATGCACCAGCTGCTTTGCTTTCTAATTGTGGCTTCCACATGACTGCTGCCCAAGTTAGGAGTTATGCTGTATGGAATAACCCTTCCAACTTATCATCTCCCTTTTCTTCCCACCCAAGCATTTCCTCCTTCTGGTTTTCTTTTCTTTATTTATTTTTCTTCCCTTAGTATCAGGCATGCTGTACCAGGGACTTCAGATGGCTCCCTAACCTTTCATCTTGTTTCCCTTGTGCTTCACTTCCTTACTCTGTTGTCATTCTGTCCGTCTGTCTGTCCTCTGCGTTTGTTTTTTCTTTCCACTTCCAACCCTTTCAGTTTGTTTTGGTGTGATCTATGCAGCATTCTAGTCTTTTACCTACTGACTTCTATACTCCTTCTCCTGTTAATAATCAGTACTCTATTAATTTTATTTGACAATGTTCTTGACCTGTTAACTGGAATTTGATTATCATGGGCTTGGCTTGTAGGAAATGTTTTGTTTCATGATAAGGTCCACTGTATCCTAGAAATCAAAATTCACTTTTTCATTTCAAGAAGACTTCCTGTGAGTTGCCCTCTGTCCGTGGAGAAAAAGGTATAGCTAATGATATTGGGAGTGTATAATGGAAATATTTCTTGATAGCACCTTGTGGTTGTCCAGATAAGACAACTCCATTTGTTCAACATTCCCCAGTTCTTGACCAGCCTATGAAGTGCTGGCAAGTAAGCACCGTTTCTGTTACACGCTGTGTACCAGTTGAAGTCTCTGGGTGAACTCCTAAAGATCTTCCAATAAATATAATTAAACTCTCAGTAGCTCAGCTCCTAAGGGATCAAGGTCCTCATTAAGTCAGCAAATCTCGTTAACAACCTGACCTACCTTTGTATAATCAAGTTATCCTCTGAAGAAACTAATTTGCAAATCGAAAAATTTCCATGAATTAGAGATTGATTGCATTTGGAGTAATGTTATACCTTTAGTTCAAAGTTCTAAGCCTCATACTTCCTTAAGAGAATATTCATTAGGTAATTTGCCAAGTTGGCCAGTGTAGGAATGTGCACTCCATTCCAAATTATATACCATTTATGCTAGTGAATGACATTGTCAAACAAATAAGTTATCTAAGTTCAACTGATGACATAATAGCCATTGTCCTCTAAAGAACACGCTTCATTCTGCCCCACCCATCATATTGAATTTTCTCAGATACAGTGCCCTGCTGGTTCATATTATTCTTTTGTTTCACAACATAATTTTAAACCATAGGACTCTTGCCTTAATTTACTTGCTAGCTACAAGCCAAGTTCATATATGCAAATGTCTTTGTATTTAATTTTTTAAGTTAGACATATCTCTTTGTAAAGACCACTGGATATGAAATAATGACATAAAATGGCTGGAAATATAAAGAGGCTTCAAGGTGGAGGGTGGAAAAGGGACAAAGGAAGAAGGGAGGCTCTCAGTGGTACCATGCTCAAATCATTTCGTTGGGATTATCCTGTTGTCTTTGCAAGAGATCCTTATGTTTTTATTTTTTATATGAGACTATTTAAGGTTTCTAAACAAATCGTTATATTGTTCATGTTTCACCAGTTTAATATTGCATAATATATGTAGCCATAACTACAGTAAAGAGTGTAATATTTTTACTGTCAGTGGCCGAAACTGGCTTTCTTATTTATGCTCAGTGTAGTAGCAAGCATGTTGTACCTTAGACATGCCTACAGATGTACAGAATTGTCTCGTATTTATTCTCATGTGATCGTGAATGATGTCATGCCGCATGCTGCTGTTCTGTCGTAAGTCCCATGACTGTCAGGGCCCTTGGTGACATCTGCTCTCTCACCCCTTTCCAGAAGCGGAGGAGCTCTACCAGAAGAGAGTGCTGACAATAACTGGCATCTGCATTGCCCTGCTGGTGGTCGGCATCATGTGTGTGGTGGCCTACTGCAAAACCAAGTAAAGCTTCCTCCTGTCTGCCCTCCTCTCTCCTTAGTGCAGAGCTGGCCTAGGTGGTCAGGGCTCTGTAGACCCTTTGGGCCACACCCAGGTCTTGGGAAGAAAATGATGGAGGGACTTTTCCCTCCTGCTTCTGAACAATGCGGCTTAGGATCTCCCTTGATTACATACAGCGGAAAGCATTGCCATTGTTATTTTTTTGTTGTTGTTGTTCTTGTTTGTGTGCAGGAAAGTGTTTAGGGAATGGAGAAAGGTTTGAAGGGACAACCCAGCGTTAATGTGTCTATGTGCACACGTATGTACATGTACCACTTACTCAGAGGAGTGTGCAAGAGTCACCAGTGTGCTTGATGCATCACTACTAAGGACAAGTCTAGTTTGCACATTAGCTTAGGAGATAAAGGAAATGTTTGGTGATCTTTCAAGTTTTCTAAACGTCAGAGTTACTGGGGATCAGTTTAATCAGGTTGCCAATATACAATACGCTCAGAATGTGAGGTGCACAAAGAAATCCCATGGGAGGAAAGTCAAGCACAGTTTTGCGTTGGAGGAATTAAAGTGAAATAGATATGTGGTCCCTCTGTTTGGACTATAAACTCCATCCACACTGACAAATACTCTTTGACATGAATTCCCTGCACTGTGTTTTCCTATGTATAGCTTCGACTTTGCTGGACTGATGTGACATTAGCAGTGTTTTCGTGGGGGGTAATTTTTTCCTCAGGGCATGATACTTGCTTGCCTTGGAATGTTATCATGCTCTCAATGTTGCATCAAGGAATGAAAATAACATGATTTTTTTTATATTACAAAGTTAAGGGCATGGATTATGTTTTCACAGTGCCCCATGAACAAACACATGGCCATAATTGAGTAAATGATGGAGACACGCCTTTGTGGAACTGACTTAATTACAGCTTATTAGTTTCTGTCTCCGGATTCACCACCTTCTACAAAAAACATTACAAGAGTAGGATTGTGTTGCAGTTGTGCCAATATCTAATGGTAAAATGTGTTGTAGGTCTCCTATATGCATCTAGTCTAACAGTGTATAGTGGACAGAGTCAAAGATATTGTTATTTTTTAAAGAAATCCGTGGGGCATGGGGAAGGAGCTATAAGTGGAATTCATTATCAGTGCTGCTGCACAACGTGCTATCTAAGACAAATGACAATCTATAATATTTAAGCAAGGATAGATTGATTTTAAAAGTTGGGATCACCATATTTGTTTTTTCCTCCTTTTTTTCCCTTGTCCCTCGGTGAAATGGGTCTGTTTCTAGAAGAATCCCACACAATTCTTATCACCTGTTTGCTAGGATCTGTGACTGTACTTATTCTGATATGGAGCAGTAAATGCTCTCTGTCTCTCTGTTCCTTGCCACGAGTCTACTACCCCCAAATAGTGCAGCAGTGTTATGACAATTCCTAAAACAATGGCTCTACAGAAATGGCTGAATTGTTAAGAAAGGGAGAAATTAAAAAATGGTTCTTTTCTTATATTCAGGAAACAGCGGAAAAAGCTTCACGACCGGCTTCGGCAAAGTCTTCGGTCTGAACGGAACAATATGGTGAACATAGCCAACGGGCCTCACCACCCAAACCCGCCCCCTGAGAATGTCCAGCTGGTAAATGTATGTTCACTGCGCCTGATGAGCCACACCACGCATTTCTATTCTGCGCAGGCGCCTTGAAGTTTATTTTCTAAAGCTCTTAGGCTCTTAGCTGCTACTATCAATCATCATTGCTCTCAGGAAACCATGTTTTTCACCAGGAAAAAATAATAATGGGTTTGGTTACTGTAAAACCAGTCATTTTCCTCTACTGAACTGTTCATTAGGGGCTGAAATAATAATAGTGGGCTTGTTCTTGAAAGAGGCTATCACTGGAAGAACAAAATAAAACAAAGACAAATAATAAAAATCAGAATCAGAAATAATTATTTTTAAGGATTTGGAAATTAAGGCTGTCCTTGTCTGTTTGATATAACTGAGCAAAGGCCTCTTAAAGAATCTTCTTTAGAGGTATGTCATAGTCCTGATGATTTGCTGAGTCTGATTTCCAAGGAAACACATCAGTACGGGTCAAGTGACTAATCAAACCTGCTTCTCCGTGGCAGAGCAAGGAGACAGTAAGGCTTGCTCGTTCCCTGACTCTGTCTATGGGATGTCAAGCCCAGCAGAGGAGATGCATCCTTCATCCTTCATGTATTTTGTTTAGATTCTACTGAGCTCTTGGCTCTTAAATTCTACTAGATCACAGAATATCAACTCTGGAGACTGTTGACAAGCCATCCTCTAGATCTGGTTGTTATAGATAAGGGCAGCATTGCACTCAGCTTGCCTGGCTTTTGAAGTATTGCTCTTTATATTCTAGCATAATCCTTGGTTTTTTTCATTTTCCTTTGATGTGTGCTTTATTGATAACCCAAGCTTAGAGATTAAATTGTAGTACCCTCTTTTCATTTTTATCCTGTAGGAAAAAAGTGTATTTTTAGTGGAGCAAATATACTGTAGACTCAACTGTTGAGCTGTGGTTACTAAACTACTACCAAGTTATGGCAAACACCTTCACAAACTTGTGGAGCCACATGCTAATACGCTAACATGTGCTGTTGCTTTCTTTCCTCAAGCTTGTTTATTAGAATGTCCAGTGAAGTTGATAAATTACTGACTACCATATGTCATTATTGTACATTATAAGTCATCTTACCCCAAGTACCTAAAGTTTTGGTTATGGCTCAAATAGTATGACATTAGACTATATTCTTTTTCAACCTCATGTCTCCATTAAGAAACCAACTGAAAATTTGTTTGTATGGTAGAGACTCCTTGTAATCATTAAGTAAAATATCCTACATGAATCACTTAGTCCGGCAACTCTTTTTGAGAGTTCGAGAGCTGTTCAACACTGTTTTCATTAGATTCACTGGGCTTCAGTTGCCTCCTAAGAAGGAAGAACAGAATGTGGGCCCACCAGTCACTATGTATCTTTTTATTAAAGAAGTATAGCTAGCCTTCTCCTGGAAAGTCCATGTGAGATAGTCTTTCCATAAACAGAAGAGCTGGAATTTCAAGCATAATTCAAGTGGTACATTTGGGGCCTTGCATGAAGATATAAAGTTCATTAGACTACCCAGCTTGGGGAAAAGCACTATATTTGTCCAGAAGAATCCTTTCTACTCCTTGTTCCTGTTATTTAATTCATTTTGTAGAAATACCCACAGCATTTAAAGCATAACTTCAAGTCAACTGCTTAAGATACAGCTTCTCACTGATAGAAGGAAGTAAAAGCAACTGTGATTGGCTGATGAAAACAAAATAGACTCTAATTGCACTAAATATAAGACCTCCTATATTTTTAGGCTTGGTTAGCTATTGGAAGCCCTTTAAATTTTTCAGTAGTCTTGTTGGTCTTACCACTGAAAGTTAAAAACTTTGAGGAAGCTGGGTGCTGGTAGCGTACTCTTGTAATCTCAGCTACTCAGGAGGCTAAGATCAGAGGATTGTAGGTCAGAGCTAGCCTAGACAGGAAAGTTCTTGAGTTCAAGCCCCAGGGCTGTTATAAAATATATTCAATGATATCATTAAGGCAACATGTGCATTATGAAACTGAAACAGAAAGACAGATTTACTAAAAATATATGGATATGTAACGAATTTTATACTGGTTAGAAATTGGAAATAAGACAAACTTTCTCTATGATTTTGTTTCACTCAAATATCAGTCTTCTTGACTTGCAACAGTCCTAACAAAAATAAGGATTAGACAGGATTTGTATTAAATTGAGTCAGCTAAAATGGAGGAAAGCAAGAGTTATTTCTAATTAAATGCTGTTGTCATCATAGGCCTGTATTGTATACACGTCTAAGGAGACATTTATTAATTCCATTTATTTCATCTAAAAGCCAAGGAGGACAAGAGAGGATTTGCCACGTGCCCATAAAGAAATGAAGATGTTACAAGAATAGATTTGTGAATGTGTCAATGTTTGTATTTGGATTTGCCTGAGCCTTTGAATTGTGTTTCTCTGTCTAGCAATATGTATCTAAGAACGTCATCTCCAGTGAGCATATCGTTGAGAGAGAAGCGGAGACATCTTTTTCCACCAGTCATTATACCTCAACAGCCCATCACTCCACTACTGCCACTCAGACTCCTAGTCACAGGTATGAAATGAAAACTTGCCAGCATTACCCTAAGAACAGATACTTTCACAATATCTTTTGCACTTAGTGTCTAAAAAAAAGAGACATGGAACATTGAGGAGACAGTAAAATGAACAGTTCTTGTGCCTAAACAAACTTGGGCTCTAACCTTAATTGCTTATACATCTGAGCATCAATTTTTACTTTACCAAAAAGTGTTAAAACAGGCATTGGAAATAATTGCCTTATAGGTTTGCTGTTCTTTTTTCTAGAAATTGTCTACATAGGCTCTACTATCCACTAACCTGCTATACTGCCATAGATTCTATTTAGTATACAAAAGTTGAGTCCTAATACTTGAAAGCAGTGAACCCTATGGCTGAACTCTCAATTCTCATATACCCTAGAGATCTCAAATGGGCTGCAGTTTACCAAAAACAACAATGGAATTTCAAGTATAGATCCTACAATCAGGTGTTTCTTTAACCTGAACCATTCAAAGACAGAAAGACATCGTGATATTTGAAAAATATATATTGATGACTGAACAAACGAATCAACTTTTTCAGAATGAATGTGAACCATGATCCTCTTTATAGAAAATACTTTCATAATTCTCTTCTTAAACAGTGTGGTAGTGAGCTGCTAACGCATCCATTGTTTTCAATATTTGGCAAAATTACTACTGTGTATTTCAATGTTTGCCCATAATTGAAAAAAAAATATCTCACTGCCTTTCATGTTTCCCTTCTTCCCCTAGCTGGAGCAATGGACACACAGAAAGCATCCTCTCGGGCAGCCACTCTGTCATCATGATGTCATCAGTAGAAAATAGTAGGCACAGCAGCCCATCTGGGGGCCCAAGAGGACGTCTTAATGGCTTGGGAGGCCCTCGAGAATGTAACAGCTTCCTCAGGCATGCCAGAGAAACCCCTGACTCCTACCGAGACTCTCCTCACAGCGAAAGGTAAAACTGAAAAGCAGTGCTTCTGCAAGGAGAACCTCTGTAAGCCAATCCCTGTGGGCACCTGCGCTCTCACCTAAGGAAATCTACCCAATCAGGATAAGGGGCTGCCGTTGCGCGGCGCTCCTAGTTGATGAAGTCCTTCTTTGGTTTGACTGAACTCGTTTCTCCTGAGCTGCTCACCTCGTCCCAGTGGCCATCCTGACATCAGACTCTTTAAAGAGCTGGAGTGGTTTGATATGGAAGGTGCAGCCGACTTGGAATTCCAAGACCTGGCCTTAGGCTCAGACCCTAGAGAAATGGCGCCAATGCTTAATAAGGACCCTTCTCTAATTCCTGTTTGCATTTGTCCAAAATCTAATTTGGTGGTTGAGCTGGCCTCCTGTTCTCCTATATTCTGTCCCACCTTCCAGCCTCAGTTAAATCAAGCCAGGGACTATGTCACTGCTGGTGGTCATGGGGAACACATACTTGCACCCCACCATATCCTATCCCATTCGAGAAGGGGCAAATAAAGAAATATTTTGTACTCTGCATCTGGCAGACTTCACAGGTGGCTTTCAAAGTAGATATTGCCTTTGCTATGGCCTCTCCATTCCAAACGGTTTTGCCATTCCTTTGGGGAGACGGGTCAGGTTTCAGGGAGTCACCACAAAGGTACAATAAAGACTGGAGGAAATCAAAGACATGCTAAATAAGAATACAGAATCATATTCCACTTTGTCCATTTTCATGAACACTGGAAGGAATTTCCATCCAGTCAGGCTTTTAGCCTATCAGTAAACTGTTACCTAATTGTTCCAGTTACCTGGACTTTTTTAATGATGCTCAGTCTAATCTTTGACCATTTGCTAAGATGTTAACATAATGCGAAGACCACATTTACTTGGTAATTACACGGGTGGAGATGGTTGCAAAAGATGCTATTACTGTATGGATAGGATTCCACAAAGTACAACAAAGGAGCATCCGTTGGGAGTTTTCAGCTCATAGACAGAGCCTCATAAGCATTTACTGTCTTTCTCCTCAAATGGCATTTTAGAGCTGTTTGGAATTTATGGGATTTGCATTTCCCAAGAACCCATGTATGAAAGATTAGCCAGGGTCCTAAATTGGCTTCAAACATGAGCCATAAATTCATGTAATTACATCTTTATGTGTTCAGGAATGTGCCCATTGTACATGAAAAGGAGGCTGGGTGAACTCTTTGTCATGATGACCTGTGATGGTAATCTTTGAAAGTTGACCTATCCTTGCTGGGTAGACTTTCTTACATCCCCACGATACTACCTAGGACTGTAAAATGTACCTCAAATGTAAAGATCATAGGAGAAATGATACATCACTTGTGTGTGTGTTGGTTGAATTTGGACGAGCATTCCTCAGAGACTGTTATTTAAGAACCTCCCAAACACAAAAATTGGTCGACTCAAGGCTCCAATAGTTCAGTCTCTGACACACTTTCCCATTTTAGACACCACTGGATCTCACATCCCTATCACGATGAGTCATGGGAAAGCAAGGAAGTTTCTAGACCACCTCTTCCTGTGAGCTGGAGTTCAGCTTGTGGTGTCCTGTGGCATCACAAGTCACATCAAATTAGACTGTGCGAATGTCAGGACGAGGAAACGTCTTTCAGTGCTATGCCTCTGTGACAAACACTGAGAAATGTGACTCATCCCCTTTGGTGCCAAAAGGCAGGCCATCTTATTCTGGGAAAAGCATGGGAAAAGTGCTTTCAGTGTCCTGATCAAACACAGAATACCGTCACATATCATGGTCCTAGCAGCCTGCTCTTGAGCGTCCCCAAAACATAAGCATTTTTGGCTGATGTTTGCACGTACACCTGTGAGGAGGCCTAGGACTGATGCAACCATAGGCTTGAGAAGAGAAGTCCGGCTGGGCGCTGGTGGTTTATGCTACTCAGGAGGCTGAGATCTGAGGACTGCGGTTCAGAATCAGCCTAGGCAGGAAAGTCCAGGAGGCTCTTAGCTCTAAGTAATGCACCCCATCCCCTGCCAAAAAAAAAACCAAACCAGAAGTAGAGGCATGGCTCAAGTAGTAAACCACTAGCCTTGAACACAAAAGCTCAGGGACAGTGCCCAGGCCCTGAGTGCAAGTCCCACAACCCATATCAAAGAGAGAGAGAGAGAGAGAGAAGGGTTGAAAGAGAGGTAGACTGGAAATTGGACATGGTCTCCATTGTGGTAGCCCACATAGATTCTCTCAGGCTTCCTTTTGTCTATCTTGGGCCCTGGAATGGATAGTTGCAAATTGAATGTTAACTAGAAGTATTTCATGGGGAAAAAAAAATGAAAAGCACACAAATGTTTTACACTGTTGTCAGGAATCAATCTAAGTTACTATGCTCTTTTTTTTTCATAAGACATAACCTTATAGCTGAGCTAAGGAGAAACAAGGCACACAGAGCCAAATGCATGCAGATCCAGCTATCAGCAACTCATCTTAGATCTTCTTCCATTCCCCATTTGGGCTTCATTCTCTAAGACCCTTTGGCCTTTAGGAAGGTATAGTATTTAAGTAATATATATATTTTTTTCCCTTCCAAATCCCTGAGCCTTGGTCCTTATAAACTGAGTTTTCAGGACCTAGAGCCCTCTTTTCTTGGCTCTTACATAAACTCATGATGACATTGAAAAATCCCCAAAGCTTTGAACTAACTAGACAATGTACTTGATTTTTTTTTTTGCATGTATTGCTTGAGGCAACTCTTGGCTACATAATTTTCGATTCCAAGGGTACTGAATTTCCTAGTGTAACAATGGAGACGCATACAATGACAACTGTTCTGATGCTAGCCTCTCATGAACTCGTCCCCTCTCCCTCCCCGCTCCATGCCTCTTATTCCAGCACACTTATGCAGGCTATTCTATGCTCACACAGGTATGTGTCAGCCATGACCACCCCGGCTCGTATGTCACCTGTAGATTTCCACACGCCAAGCTCCCCCAAATCGCCCCCTTCGGAAATGTCTCCGCCCGTGTCCAGCATGACGGTGTCCATGCCTTCTATGGCAGTCAGCCCCTTCATAGAAGAAGAGCGACCTCTGCTGCTTGTGACGCCACCCAGGCTGCAGGAAAAGAAGTACCACCACCACCCTCCGCCCTTCAACTCTTTCCATCACAACCCCGCGCATGAGAGTAGCAGCCTCCCTCCCAGCCCCTTGAGGATAGTGGAGGATGAGGAGTATGAAACCACCCAGGAGTATGAGCCAGCTCAAGAGCCTGTTAAGAAACTCACCAACAGCCGGCGGGCCAAAAGAACCAAGCCCAATGGCCACATTGCCAACAGGTTGGAAATGGACAGCAACACTAGCTCTGAGAACAGTAACTCAGAAAGTGAGACAGAAGATGAAAGAGTAGGTGAGGATACACCTTTCCTGGGCATACAGAACCCCCTGGCAGCCAGTGTTGACGTGGCACCTGCCTTCCGCCTGACTGACAACAGGACTAACCCAGCAGGCCGCTTCTCGACCCAGGAAGAATTACAGGCCAGGCTGTCTAGTGTCATTGCTAACCAAGACCCTATCGCTGTATAAAACCCAAATAAACACATAGATTCACCTGTAAAACTTTATTTTATATAATAAAGTATTCCACCTTAAATTAAACAATTTATTTTATTTTAGCAGTTCTGCAAATAGAAAACAGGAAAAAAAACTTTTATATATTAAATATATGTATGTAAAAATGTGTTATGTGCCATATGTAGCAATTTTTTACAGTATTTCAAAATGAGAAAGATATCAATGGTGCCTTTATGTTATGTTATGTCCAGAGCAAGTTTTGTACAGTTACAGTGATTGCTTTTCCACAGTATTTCAGCGAAACCTTCCAGATAATTCAGTTTTTGCTGGCTTCTCGTGCATTGCATTCTAATGTGGACTGGATGTATGATTTGCAAGACTTGCAACCGTCTGTCTTTGCTTGTAGCAGCACCCCAACCAGTACGCCTTGTAATGGCACATCCAACCAAGTACTCTTTTGTACGAAGTTTTCTTTGCTTTTCAAATATGAAATGAGTTCTGTCTACTTTGTCAGCCAAAGGTTTGCTTCACTGGGCTCTGAGATAATAGTAGATCTAACAGCATGCTACTATTAAATACAGCAGGAAACTGCATTAAGTAATGTTTAATATTAGGAAGAAAGTAATACTGTGATTTAAAAAAAACTATATTATTATTCAGAAGACAGCTTGCTCTTGCTAAAAGGAGCTACCACTGACTTTGTTTTAACTTATTTATTTTTTCCTTCAAAAAGAACAACTGTTTTAGGGATAGCTTAGAAAATGGGTTCCGGCTTGCTATCAGGGTAAATCTAACAGCTTCGATAGAAGACTCAATTCCACTTTCTCTCTAGGAAAATGATTTAGCGGCTCATCTAGTTGAACAGCAAACCACAATTGATCATGATAATCATTCCCGATGGGGTGTCTTTCTTCACTGATTTGGGAGCTGTTGATTGGCTGTGTCTTCTCAGCTCTGGAAGAAGCAGGTCATGGCACAAAAAGTTTATCCCAAATAGCACACTCACCAAGCTGTCTCCAACACTTGTACAATGAAAAGTGTCTGTTGTGCATGGCAATGGCTTGTCACCGTAGGAAAATGTCCCCATTGCCTCATGTTTAGAAGGGGGTGAAGGTGTAGAAGACGTAGGTAGAGTGTGGCCGTGTGACTTGGTTGACATTTTAAAGTATGGTTGACCTTTCCATTCTTCCCCTTCTGTTTCTCTTGTTTTTAACATTGCCCTGATCGAGTCATAACTATGCACGAACACTTCTTGTCAGAAATGACCACTGTGCATATGATTTGTGAGGAGCAAGGAACTTCCTCAGTGGTACCCACTAGGAAATGGCAATAGTGTTAAGATTGCACCTTTACTTGCAGCAGTAGCCCCTACCTCTGGCCTGGCCTCTCTGGTGACAGCCTATGCCACTCATTTTCCTCTCTCTTCATTTTTGCCTTACTACCACAATAGCAGGACTCAGACTGGGCTGCGCTTGGCATGTTCTCCGCAACTGCGAATCCAGTGAAGGCCTGCAGACAGTGATATTGGAACTCACTGCTCATGCAGGAAAATAAGAAAAGTAAACACCCCAAAATGCAAATCCTCTTTCTATCCCCTGACTGGTATCTGCCAGATCAGGTCTGGAGCTTTGCTTCTGCTTTCGAGTGGTTTCCTAGAATCCATGGAGCAAAATGGAAAACCGGTTAGCAGAGGGTTCACGAAGTCAACTAGTCTTGTGTCTTGTTCACAAGTGAACTGAATCTATTTCCTCGACCAAATCCTATGCTGCAGAGGAGAGGGAAGAAACAACATGCAAGTAGATCTTACAAGCCAAATGCTGTCCCGGGCATACATTAATGTCATCACTCCTATGTGTTCCTACGCTCCACAGAGATGCTTCCCTGCACGTCTCTGAAGTTAGGCTTCGTGTTTGGTATCCCATATTTTCTGTTCCATTTATACACCCCACTTTCTCGGTGGTCAACATTGGCCTTGTGGCTTTTTAACCTACACAGAGGTGCCCCCTCAAGTTGTACTCGTTTCCCAATTCCAGAGAAATGAGACAGCTCCTGGAAGGAAATGAAGTCAGCTTCAAAGACGTTCTCCAAATGATTTCTAATATTGCCCTTGAATGTCTTGGCTCTCTCTTCAATATTTTAAGGCCCTACACATCATGTTTCAAACTCCTTGGGCAGCCGGGTAGGCAAATATCCTCTTTGGAAAAATAAAAATTTCTGATTAAAAAAAAAAATGAGCCTGAGCAGCCTTCCCCTCAGTATACGCATTGCTGCAAATGCTAACATTTCAAAGAGATAGGAAATTTCATTTCCAGCCTGATTGTGGTCACTCAGAAAGGTGGTGTGTTCATTGAGATACCTTTCTCCCTATGGAGCAAGAAATTCCTTTGATAAGAAAAGCCAGTTGGCTGCTCCAAGCTTCTTGCCTCAGCCACCAGATTTCTATTCACAGGGACATTGCAGTGAGATGGCTTCTCACTCTTCCCTAGTTATACGTTAAAGCAGTGCCTTGGCAACCCAAAGGAATAGAAAAACCTATGCTCCTGGCATATAGAAAGCCATCTTGGGCTTTAAGGGCATGGAAATTAACCCGAAGTTTGACAGCAACTTGTTATTCTGGGTCTGAAATCTTATCCCCCAAAGGGCATGAAGGGAAGCAGAGAATGTACAAAATTCCCTTTTTTCCCTCATGTAAGATTCATTTCCTTCTTTTCTGTTTTCCCTTCTTGCTTTTGTCCCCCACAGTGCCTGATAGATCGCCTTCAGATTTATACAGCTTGGTCCTCTGTGTAGGAAAATGTATCCCAAGTAGCAATATACCATCTCCTTCTTGTTCGGTGTGACTCTCTTGATCTAGGTGGAGTTAATCCAGGGTAACTTGCTCAGAATTTGTCTTTGTTTTTTCTTTTATGGTCTGAGGTTGTAGGGCACTTGGCTCATGTTGGCAAAAATATGGAAGACATTTTAGTACTGGCAGCATTTCACCAGCTACAGAGATTTCTGTCTTCAACTACTCATGAAACACTGCACAGAAATGCGGATAAAAAGAAAATGGCCACCTATCACAAGTTCTATTTCATATTCTTTTGTAAATACATATTGTACATTGCTTGGATTTTTTTCAAAAAAATCACTGTCTATGAGTTAATGTCGGTTTTTACTCTCAACTGTGTAACAATGTAAATAACATAATGTCCTTTATTATTTATATTTAAGCATCTAACATAGAGAATTGTTTTCATATAAGTTTAAGATGAATGTTAAAAATATGTTTTTTTTCCTTTGCTTTAAAATTATGTACCTTTTCCTTTTCTTTTTTTTTTGTTTGAAAAGAATAATTTATTGTTCAGGAGAAAGAATGTATATGTAATTGAAACTATTTGAAGAATGCACATTTGAAGGCCGTGAGGTACTGATAAACTAAAGAATTTATGATCCAAAATACTAAGCAATAAGTATAATTGTGATTTATTTAAAGTTTTGTTCATTTTTCCCAAGAAAGTCATACTGCAATAAAAAACAAATGCTATCTGTGGAGACTTGGGTGTGTTGCTCAGCAGACTAACGTTTCAGTCTGTTAGACCAGCACCTTCTGTCTTGCTGTGACAGTTGTACTAACGTAGTGGAAATGTGCTTCTTGGATCTCACCATCATCTTGTCTGTTGCTTTTGCCACACAATCCATCCTTGAGTCATCTGCCTCCTGGTTCTGTTTACCCGCCTCCTCCTTATTGAAGGGGCCCCGAAGCAGTGGGAAGCTTAATTCCTTGTCTACTCTACCTCCCATCCACAATGCCATCAGAGAGAAACAGCTCATGGACAACTGCTAGGATTCAGCTTGCTGCTGTATAGTCTAGTGACAGACAGAACTCCTTGAGTTTAATGGAAATGTCACTGTGCTCATCTCATTCAGTCAGGAAAGAGGAAAAATACGGTTCAAAGGGTCCAACACCTACACTCCCTAAAAGGCAGTCAGTCTGCTTTCCATCAGACCCATGGTTCTATAAAAAGGATAAGGCCCAATCAAATTCATTCCCTTCATTCTGTCAGTAAATCAAACTGATGCCCATCTTACTGCTCAGGGAGGGGTTTATACAGGAAAGAATTCTTGTGTTCTGAGAATTGTCATAGAAATGAAGACATTACTTTTCTTACTGGGATTAACCTACACAAAAGCCATATTTTGACAAATAGATATTTATGTGCTACTTTTTTATATACGTCAGGCATTTTACTCAGTGTCAGAAAGGTAAAGAGCTTCTAAAAGATAGGCCACGGGAGTGAGTGATCCTTTGGGCGTACCAAATGCCTGCCTGTGTAGTTTGACCATACCTGACATTTTCCATCCAAGTCTACCTCCATACATGTATGCAATTCTGTTCACCTAGTACTAGCTCCACGAGATTCACTCCCAAACACAGTGGCTGTCTAGGAGATTTAAACTGTACCCTTCAACTATGCATTCCTGAGGCCACAAAATCAATTCACAGCCCACTAGCTTCTCAGCCAACCAGCCATGCAGCAGATCAGAAAGCGTGACTGAGAACGACAGGCAACGGTTTTAGCAGTTCAGGTTAAAATTGGTTCCCTAGGCTTCCATTCTATCAAGGCAGAAGCTTTCACTTCTAGTCAAATGACGGATCTTGGTAATTACTACGTTTCATTCATAGTTGGCTCTTGAACATCGAACGCAGGCCAGTTGTACGAACTAGCAAGCCTCTGTCTTTGCTCCCTGTTCTCGTGATAACTGGCCAGAGGACTTGTCAGGGATTTGGGGGTAAATCAAGTCATTTTCAGTCTGCAATCCAGACATGTAAGGTGCTGAAAAGAATGAATAATTTTGATCATTTGAGGGCCACTTTGTACTCAATTTCTGGCTTTTCCTCTCTTACATAATACAGTGAAATAAGTTATGCAAATTATTACCCCAGTTATTTGGTAGGAAGTAGAAAGAGAGTTCACTTACAAAAGATAAAAGTCTTCCTGTTAGTACCAGAAAGTGCAATATTTCTAATCTTGCTGTTGGGTGAGGTTGTCTTTTTGTTTCCTGCATGTATCTTTAGCATCTTGATAGCATCCTCGTATTGCAGCTATTGGACCTCTCTAGTTAGCTATTGCTTTTGAATGTCAAGCTTACAAGTATCATCTACTACAGGAAAACGACTTGTTACCTAGAGATAATCCATCATAATCTACCTGAACCATTTACAAACAGACTGAGAAAAAGAAACCAGTGATTCCTACAAAGGAGGCAGAGACTGGAGTACTAGTTACACCAAGGATGTTTTTCTAACTCTTCTCCAAATGGACTTATTGGGAACAGAACATGGTAGAGAAAAAGAAATATCTCTTCTCATTACAAAGCATACTGGCAAGAAGGAAGAATTACCTCTGTAGATTTAAAGATCTTTAATGGCTTTTGCATAGATTGGCTCGTACGCAGGGAAATGAACTATTAAATATAAATAACATTTTATAATATCTTATGACTTAAAAAATTCGTTATGTCTTTTCTCTTTCCCACATGATGTAATAAATGATGGGGAAAATTTGAGCCTCACGTGGTTGAAAAGAATCTCTTTTGGAGTTCCATATTAAGTTATAGATAGAAACAATATGTGTATCTAGGTTTTCTGACTGTCATTTTTCCGATTCCTTCCCCCTGCCCATACCCTAAGTGCAAACAGGTCTTTCAGCTTTGGTTTTCATTCCTTTACATACACAATGCAATAAGTAGCCGTTACAATCAGGTTTCCTTTTGAAGAACATGAGCCATAGTTCAGAGAAATTCTAGAACCCAGTTCATTTGGCTTTGTGACTCTGCGTCTTTCATTAAACTTTGCTTCCTAAAGAAATGAACTATAGCCGTGGGAGTAATTTCACAACTCTCAATAGATAGACTGCAAACTCTAGTCAAAAGAAGATGTGGATGGAGAGGGATATCACCCCTACTCCTTGGCAACTCTGTAAATTTAGGCAATTTTCTCCCCCAGCTTACTTCCTAATCTCTACCTACAAAGCTGTGCTGCAGGCAGGATTCAACTTGAACACATGTCAGGAAATAGAAAAAATGTTCTAACACATAATGTGAGTATTCAAATGCCTTCTTTCACCCATTCTCTGCCAGTTTCCTAAACTAAGGAATCTAAGTTTCTCAGTTCCAAAAGTACAATGCTGCACAAGCAGATCCAGTAAACATTTCCGTTTCTTCAATATAGTGCCATTCAAGGTATTCATTTTAACAACAGCTCTATGTGGACAATCCAAATAACATTTAAAACTATGACTTAAAAGCTAAGCTCTCTGTTTATAGAAGGAGTTACGAGGATAGTAGTTTGCTTTTATGTAGCCATACCATTTCATGTCAATTTTAATGGATTATTATGTTACTGATTCCTTATAATCTCACAGGAATTTACTGAAGCATGACTCCTTGTAGAGTTTCATGCCGCCTTCAAACTTCTTTGCAAATATCTAGCAGAATAATCCAAAAAATGTTCCTAACCTAACCTGCCAGTATATCTGATCAGCTCACCTCCATTTGCCTTACTTTCACCCCTAATCTTACCATATTCCAATTTCTGAAGCAAAAGTCTAAAGAGTGACAAAATTTGGAGAGTCAAGATTGAGATTAACATTTTATGAAAGAAAGATATTTTATGGATATTTCTCACTCACTCCCACTATCTATACAATAATTATTAAGGTTCTTACTGACTTCTCTCCATGCGTAAAGCAGGCTTCTCTTATAAATGCAAGTCATAATTTATAGATTTAAGCTATTTAGATTCAGTCCTTTAAAACTCCATTCACAAGAAGAATGGCAGATGATTTTGTTTTATGCTCTATCAGGCTTGTGATATCAGCACTGTTAATCGCAAGAGTCTAATACACTTTTCCATATACTGGCTCACCTTTCAATGGAAATATAATTTTTATTGAAAATAAATGCATCCCTCACTCAATAATAAAAATAACAAGAAACAGTGCATGTAAACTTTGTGGTTTTCTGGCCATTATTGTTAGTTTAGGTAACACTTGTCTTCTCGGGCTTCCACAAGGTGACTGGCACCTTAGGGAGTCAGGCGATTCTATCGCTTCTGCGTGGTGTGGAAGCTTTCACATAGGAGGGTGATTGATTTGGGTCTCGTCTGGTGCCTTAGAGTGGAGCCTGCAGTGAACTCCGTAGCTCCTTCAGAGAATGAGGCTTTATTGGTACACACTTGTGCAGCTAGTAAAGTATCCAACAACTTTCCTTTGGGTCCTAGTCCCACCATGAATTAGGAAGAGGAAAATGCTACGTATTATCCACCTTCCCCCAGCTTCCCAATTCCCTATAACCACATCCTGCCAAATACAAGATGGTTCTGCCCTCGTACAAGAGTCCCACTCAGAGACCCCGGAATAACTCCATTACTGCGAATAACTCCATTACTGCGAGTTCTTCCTTGCCTCTTGACTGATGTTAATTATGCAGACTGATCATCTCACACAGCACATACCTATTACTTTCTCATAATGCGCCCCATAAGCTCCTATCATGTGTTAAATTTTTAAAAAGAGCTGAAATCAAACCCTATGACTTCATATTTTGAACAAAATCTTAGTCCGAAATGACGGGGTGTAAAGAGAATTTAAAGTAGTAGTATTAAACAGGAAAGCTTCCTTGATTGGAGGTTGGCTCTTTGGACCATGCCTTTTGGACGGTCACATGATATTATATCTTTTCCATTATTTTCTTTGTCCCTAGGCTTTTATTTCACAACCACAACAAAAATAAAAATGATGCTAGCTCCATTACACATATTGGATACTATTCTATTTGAAAAATTCATTTGCTGGTCAGGAATGTAACAGAAGAACTTTCCATCCTTTCTATGAGTGTGTTCACACAGAGTTAAAGAGCTGCAGGGTCCCACTCAGGGTCAAAAACATCTTAGTTATAAAAGAAGTAACTATGAGGAAGTAACTCCTCCCCTGGTCAGTATACCCAACTGACCCCCACTGACCAAGTCAAACCTGAGCAATATTCTATATTTCTCCCGCCACATCTAATTGGTGACAGAGATGATTGTAGCAATGGCTCGTGAAGTATCTCACTTCCACCATCACAACCTCGCTTCTTCATTCATGTCTCATGCCTGTTAGCCTCCAGCTGATTGCTTCATTAGCTGCTCTGGGCTGTCCTTCCTGTGCTGTCCATGAGTTCTAACTTGCAAACCTTTCTGGCAGTCTGCTGGTTATAACCCTCCTATGGCTCCTCATGGACTACAGTGTCTCAGCCTGGGAGAGGATGCCCTTCACTGCCTGGCTCTGCAAGCAGACTTGCCTGCATTTTCATCACTAGCTCATTCCTCTCGCCATTCCCTGTTTTCCAAACATAGCACTGCAGTGTTATCAAAGTCTAGTCATTAGCTACCTGCTTCATACGAATGCCGTGTATCGGGCCTGTGTTTTCTTTCGCATATTGTTTCTTTTAATTAATTGCATTTTTAACTAAAATAAAGTCATTTCAAAGACAATTTTGTATCAATGCTGTGAATGGAAAACTGCAACCAGTTGCCCTAATTAAGAGTGTAAAAAGTAAATACAATAAACATGAACCGATGTCATTACCTTCTAACAAGATGCTCTTGCCTGCTGAAGTCTCTGGGTGGAAAGCCCACGTGGGCTTTTGCAAAGTGGGAGGTGAATAAGCAAGCGTTAGGGAGATGGAAAATAATATTTGGAAAACCTGGGAAGATTTATTCCTTAAATTTAGCAGGATCGCTAGGGAAAGGATGAGGGAGTTACTGCTCCTATTTTATTTAATGTTTCATTCTAAATCTTCCTGGAAACAACAATCTGTCTCTCAGGAAACCGAATATCATGCTTGCTGAACGTTCCTACTTGGTGCGATTCCCTTCTCCATTTGTTCTCCTCACAGACTTCTTTTACCTCTTCACTAGGAAAAGAACGATCTCAGTGTTTGAGATTTCATCTATAATAACTTTTCACCTTCTCTAGGTGCTAGCTTGTCCTTCCTTCTCACATAGTATGCTGTGCCTTCCTCAACCAAGTATTTACCATCTGTCCCACAATGTGTAGTTAGTTATCTACAATTCCTCCCACAGGGGACTAGCCTCTAAGGACAGGGATACTGCTGCGTGTGTATAACTGAGAGCGTAGCACAGTGCCTGAGATGGTAGACAATGAATGTCTAGAGGATAATCCCAATGATGTGGCTACCTGCCAGTCAATAGAGGTGGTGATGATTTTTATTATTATTATTAATTTGTAGAGCTGAGGCTTGGAAAGCACCCAGCCCTTTTGCTTTGTTTTGCTTTGAGATAGTCTCACACTTTTTCCTGAGCCAGTCTCAAACTGTTCTCTGCCTGCCAAGTAATGGGGATTACAGACATGAGCCCTTGCAGCCCACACTACAGAAAGTTATTCAACTCTTAAGTTTCCAAAGACAGACAATCGGAGTAGAAATCCTTGCAGAGCATCAGTACTGAGGATCACTGCTGGTCACACCAGCAGCCCTTGCTAAACGCTGTGCTTCTCGGCTTCAGAACTAGTCTCCTGTGCTGATGAACTCAGTGCTGTCGACATTGGCCACATCAGGGGAGCACACGAGAAAGGAGACACCACCTGGCCCTGACCTCAGATTTCTCACCTAAAACGCACCCGGTTGACAAGCCAATTCTCAGATCTGAATGACTCCAGAGCTTGCGAATGGCTAAATCTACAAGCTCAGATTATCTGTGTCCCAAAACTGGCCCCATGGCTTATTTTTCTTGTAAATCCAATATCCAAGCAGTTCAGAATAAACCACTTAGATGGTTGTGCCTCTTCTTTTTGAACACACAACTTGAGTATGTAGAATGGTCCTGCTTGCCAGCAGTCACCCAACTGACAAAATGTAAAGCTGAAGAGAAACTGGCAACTCTTCAGCTGATATTAGTCATGGTGGTCATGCTTTAAAGCTCCTGGCAGGAAACTCAGAGTTGTAACTCATACTTGCTCTGGGTCCCTCCCTCCCTCCCTCCCTCCCTCCCTCCCTTCCTTCTTTCCATCCTCCCTTCTTCCCTTATTTGAACTCTGAGCCTCATGTCTACTAAGTAGCACTCTACCATTTGATCACACGCTCACATCTCTTTTTCTTTCTTGCCAAGGCTCCTATACCTTCCATTCTGGAAGCTGACAAACTTTGTATATCTTTCTCTAGACTTTACCCACATTATGGCAAAGCCGTGAGATCTAGGTTTTAATCCTTCCTCTTTCACTGGGGGCAGTTTTGGCCAGTTAACATCCATGGCCCTCAGTGTCACTGTGAGGTTAAATGTGATCATGATTGTGTAAAGCTTTAGCACAGTTTAATGTACTAATGTTCAATGAATAAATACCACATCTTCATTTGATGGTAAAGTTTCTTGTGTCTGTCAGAGAAAGAAAAGACGGTGATGTGGAAGCCAGTGGCTCATCCCTGCAATCCTAGCTACTTAGGAGGCTGAGAGCTGAGGATCATAGTTCAAAGATAGTCACGGCAGAAGAGTCCACAAGGCACCATCTCCAGTTAATTAGTAAAAATGGGCAAGTAGTAGAGTACCAGCTATGTACAACCCTCAGTTCAAGCACTAGTTTCTCTCTCTTTCTCTCTCTCTGTCACACACACACACACACACACACACACACACAAAACCCACCAGTGTTCTAAGCTTAGTAACCTAGCTAGCTTTCGTTCATCCTGCTCTACTCATGGAGAACTCCTCTGAGGAAGCCAGAGAAAGTTGTGTCCTCCGAAAACTATAGCTCAGGCTCTACCACCGTGACATCCCCTTCCTCTCATCCATTACTCCAAAGCATAAGATCACAAACAGACTTACTAAGAGCTCTGCAGAACCACACTTGCCTAGTAGAACAGATGTCTCTGTCCCTGAGGAGAAAACAACCTTATTCATTCAGAAATGGAAATAATAGTTCACTCCATCCAATTAGCAGCAGCTAATTTTGATTTCAAGGTCATTTTGCACGGTGTCCTCCTCAGCATGCCCAGTGCTTTGGCTCCACTCCCTCCCTGATTCTGCGGCTCAGCATCCATGCAAACACTGCAGGCCATCACCATTGTCATTTTAGGATTTGGTCTCTTGGTGATGTGCAACATTCCCAATTTTTTAGGAAATTGGTGGTTGGCAAACAATGAAAGGTTTTGTAGATTATGAAGGTTATAGTACGATTTTCTCCTGCCTTATGGCTTCATTTAATTAGATATCCTCTCATAGCTGGGCAGCCAAATTGTACTGCAGAATGGGTTCTAATGTGCCCACAGGCAACTGCAAAAAACAGAGCCAAACATAAAATGTGCCCAGTGACTCATCAGCTGGTGGAAAAATGTATCTACACTTCAAGCTATTTCTTCAGGATCCAGCAAGGTGACTGAGAAAGCTTTCCTGGGAATAGACACCTTGGAAATCCACCCCTGCGAGCTCATTCTCAGATATGCTTACCAGGAAGCAATCAGCAAAACCATTGCCTGACCTCAAAATTATTCTGTGGCCACTGGACACTGGTGGAAGCCGTTAAAGGTGGCTGTCTGGGACTTTGGTCAATGACATCTGCCCCTCCATTAGCAGTAATCTCTGGGCCTCAGGCCCAGGGACAAAAGAGTAGGAAGGCTGAGATCCTCTTTCTTATTCTGGCAGATGCCCAGGTATCTTCCGTTTTTATAAGGTTTCAGATGTGCAAAAACTCTGAGGTTTATTACTTTTGTTGTGAACAATAAATACCAGAGACTTTGTTTTGCAAAGCACAAGAGGACTGAGGCAGCCCTGCTCAGGCTGAGTGGAAAGGCACCCCTGGGGAGCAGAGCTGTTGTTCGCTTCCACTTAACTTGCTTGCTTCAGAAGAAGATGGGGCTGTGTCCCGTTGGACAGGATAATATGGCAGATAGTTCCTGTTGAGATGGAAGCTTTAGACAAGTGGCAAATGACTTCCCAAAAGACTACATATGAACTGGCACCCCACGCGTGAATACAGCTGCGATCTGAAGAAAATGTCAGAGACAGCTTATGAGGCAACTCGGTGTGTGCGATGTGGCCAGTTGATAAAGCCATCTTCCCATGGCAAGGTTGGAAAGGGAGCCAGCTACTCTCATCTCCTGTGTAGCCTGGGCCGCAATGATATTCCATTAGAAGATTGATAACTAACCCCAACACTTTCCTTCAGCCCTTCCGGAATTCATCTTCAAAACAAGTCTCATTCAAATCCTTTACATGAAGCTCATTCTTTCATTTAACAAACGAATGCTGAATATGTGAAATATGCACAACACAAGGCTAAAAGTTGGTGATGTGAAGCGTAAAAGATACCTCATTTGAACATATCTAACCCTTCAGAGGGAACACATTCTGGAGCTGGAGAACAACAGAGACAAAAGTCAACAATGTGGCCAGTTCAGGAGGAAAGAACACAGGGCTTAGAGTCATTTGTCATAAAGTCACTACCAACTCTGCCCTGTAGGTGTTGGGTGAACTTTGCCATACTGTTATACTACTTGGAGTCTCATTTGTTCACTTTTGATGGCCTATCCTGCTAGCTACTTAGGAAGCCAAAATCCTAAGATCAAGGCTCAGGGCAGACAAATCTGAGAGACTCTTATCTTCCAATTAACCAGTAGAAAGCCAGAAGTGGAAGCATGGCTCAAGTAGCAGAGTGCCAAGGCATGAGTGGCAAAAGAGAGAGTGCAGAAGACCCAATACCGGCACAGGAAAACCAAACACAAAAGGAGTCGAATGCCTCAGAAGGGTATTGTTGCAGTTGTCTTGTGTATGTGTACATAATTGGGTAAGTGACTACTGAGCAGTTGCTCAGTAATTGGTTGGATGGGACGTTAAATATATGGTGACAAGAACCTTGCCACGTGCTGTGAGAGCACAAGGATGACACCACCTCCCGAATGAGATCATTTACTACGCTTGCGAGAGCTGTTGCTCACCCAACAGAAATCACAGTGAACTTTATTACTATAAAGTATTTTCCATGTAAAATGCCCAGAAAAGGATAAGAGGGTCTTTTTCAAGTTGTGTAGGAAGTGAAAATGCAGATGAGTTGCAAGTAAATTCAAATATAACGCTGTTGGGGCTACCTGGAACTAAATCTTGGAGTAAGGTCATTTTGGTCCTTGTGTCAGCCCTGGAGGAAATTATAAAGAGGGCAACGTGTGAAAAAATAAGATTTATAGTTATTTCTGAAGATCAGAGCATGAAAGCAGTGCAGTTGGGAGAGGGAGAAATAGAGACACAGAGAGAAGGAGAATTTAAGGGACAATGGTAAGGTAATAAATGAGTAATGAAAACCAGAATGAGCTGGTGCCAAGAAAACTGGGGTTGGAGATGGAGTAGAGGTGAGCTTTGGAGGTAGAGAGAAAGCAGACTTGATGACTAAATTGGCAGATGGTGTGAACTGAGAGACAGTCGGGCGATGCCATTGGTCTTGGGCATTAGAAATGTTGCCATCACCCACACTACAAAGTGATTAAAACACTCTTCATGCACTTAGAGAATTCCAAGTGCTGAAGCTGAGACCAACCCCACACCCTACAGCCATGAAGTCTGGTCCCAGTTGTAACTGTGGGCTTTGCACTGTTTTGTTTGGTGCTAACACTTGCGTGGTTATCCTCACATGATTTTCCCAACCCTATCAAACAGATATTATAATTCTCAATTATAGATGGGAAACTGAACCTCAGTGTGTTAATCCTCTTGCCTAATGTCATTTAATCTGGAAATGCAGGAGCTGGACACCAACTGAAATTTGTCTAAGACTAAAGAAGTAAGTGCTCTTAACCACTTCCCTCAACCTGGCTGTCTTAGAGAGATGTTTATCTCATAGGACTTGTTTGGGAATGCCATTTAAGATGAATACCTCTTTGAATGTCTCTTTCTACAGTAATATGTTATTTCCTTGGCTTTAACATGTAACATCAAATTTACACTGAAGTCATATCCTTCTGCTTTAAAGTTATTTACTATAGAAGCATCATTTGATTAAACCAGACATGTCACTCACACCCTCTCTTATACTTGTATTTATTTATTTGTCACTGGGTTGCCTACAATCTGTTGGTGTTGCCATTGGGTGCTCAAAGAGGGGAAGCCCCCACATTCTTGATTTCTTCAGTAAAGAATTGACTAAAAGTAAAGTGCCAATGCAAGGAGGGGGAAGACAGAGAGAGAGAGAGAGAGAGAGAGAGAGAGAGAGAGAGAGAGAGAGAGCATGAGAGAGAACACCCTTAAAGGCAATAGCAAGCTCAAACTAAGTAGCTCAAAAGCACACACGTGGTTAAGCAAATTTCGTCTTCTAGAGTTTGGAGAGTATGGGAAGAGCTTGGATTTATGATAGTGGACTGATCTTGGGGAAATGAGGAATCAAGATTTGCAGACTTTTCATATAAACAATGGAATTCTATGCCTCTATCAGAAGGAATGACACTGCCCCATTCGTAAGGAAAGGGAAGGACTTGGAAAAAATCATATTAAGGGAAGTGACCCAGACCCAAAGAAACAAACTCTATGGTGTCCCTCATAGGGAATAGCTAGTACATGAGTAGGCTGGTCATGGTAGAAGATCAAAATACCCCAATAGCTACACCCATATGACCACATAAGATGATGCCAAGTGAAATGAACTCCATGTTACGGAAACAAGAGTTACACCACTGTTGTAATTATTATCAACATGCCATGTGAAACCATACCTTTTGTATTTCCTTTGTTTTTTATTGTCTGTTTAGTTTTGTTTCTCTTGTTCTCCCTTCTTGTGGTTGTATCCCCGCTACCACTATATCTCATCTGAGTACCCTGGATACTGTTTATACAGGTATTAGAACTGGGGAAGGGAAAGGGAATACCAAAATCGAGAGACAATGGACAAAAAGACAAACCATTCCAAAAGCAGTACTTACAAAACCATTTGGTGTAAATCAACTTCACAACTCTTGGGAGGAGAGGGAAACAGGGAGGGGGAGGGGGGGAAAATGAGGGAGGAGGTAACCAGTTGAACAAGAAATGTACTCACTGCCTTACAGTGCCCCTCTGTACCACACTTTGACAATTAAGAAAAAAGGTTAAAAACAGATTTGCAGACTTTGGGTATATCTGTGTATATCCGAGGTGGCCATCCCTTAGTTTTAAGTATATGTAACAGAGGCCTTGTTGTGCAAACAAAGAATAGGCAGGCTAAGGATGCATAGAGAAAGTGTCTCCATTCAGTTAGAACTACCCTAGACTTTTTATTTCACAAGGGAGAAATCTAACTGGACCGCTAATTGCCCCCACGGAGTGGCTTTGGGAAATGTTAGGGAGGAGACAGGACTCATGGGTATCCTGGAGGGCATGACTAGGAGAGTGAGCTGCTTTCAGCATTCTTCCCCTGTAGCCAACCTGCCTCACTTCCTGCTTTCCTCTTTGGTTTTCAAATTGTCTTCTGCAGTATACGCTGCATCATACGAACTCAAACACATTTAATTCCATGGCTGCTAGGTAGTAGACATAAAGGATTATGCCGAATTCACCTTTAGGTCCCTCATTTAGTATTTCCTGAGTTCACGCCACACGCTCAACTCTAGGGGTCCAACGTGACAAGGGTGGCCATTTTTCCCCCAACAAAGCAAACAAAATTATAGTGAAAAGACAAGAAGGGAATTTAATCGACACACCTAATTGAAAAGAGAAACTTGACTAAGTATCTCATCTTCTGAGTACTAAGATGAGCATCGCCCCCCCCCCCATACCTGTTATATTAGCATAGGCTTGAAACTTCAAAGGTCCTTCAGGAATGTTTTTCTAGGTATTAGTGTTGCTGTTTAGGAGTATGTTGTTTTTTTTTTTCTGCCCATTAAAGAATTAAAAGGCAGGAAAGTGTTTAAAACAGATAGAACAGGTTTACATGAAAGTGAAAGGAAGGCCTGACAGGAAAGTAACCAGATTCTCTATACCAAGTGGGACCACAAAGAGGAGTTCAAATGGAGTTCTCTCAAAGGGCGGCTTTTGTACTATGGGGTCCTCCAGCTCTCCTCCCTTGGGCTTTGCACTGATTGCTCCATGGCTTGTGTGTGCCCAGGGCCAGCTCTTCTCACTGGTTGTGTGTGCATGGAGGGCATCATGGGATGAAGCGTTTGTGTGGTATCTCGAGGCACTGTGGGAACAGGAAGCATGATGGTAGAAAGTCACATGTCATTCGCCACCTAGTATGCCCACCACTTTCTCTCTCTATCTTCATAAGAGTTTCTCTCTTTCTCTCATTACTATTGACAATTGGTTCGAGATCCTTTTCTGCAGTAGTCACACCCAAGATGAATGGTAAAGGAGTATGCTTGTGTATGTACAGTGGATGGTTGGGTTCTTTTTTTCTATATGAAGATGGATTGTAGTATATTTCTTTTTTATTATATATTCGATATGTCTTAAAAAATTTCATGAAAGAAGAAGAAAAAGAATTGTCTTTGGTCCTTTCAATTAATGTAATGAAGAATCTCAATTTGGCTATAGGAGAGATTCAGTCGTGCCCGGGCTTGTCTGTGGAATTGTGGGAGCAGCTGCCAGAAGCCTGTTTGCATATGAATTGAAGGTCCTCTGGGAGAGCTCTCCTTTGGAAGGAAGAAGTTGCCTGGCAACAAGCGTTTGACCCGCGGAGACTCAACAGAGGAGAAGCCAGCCAAGTACAGTGTGGTCATCGTGCCTGTCATCTAGATCCATCTTTCAGCCGATGACGTGGATAGATGCCTATGTGCTATGGAGAGTGCGGAGCCTGGATGTATGGAGTGGGAGACCATACTTTTAAAGCATGGGTGTACAATGGTGCTTCAGGTTTATGTAGTAAAACTAAAGCTACATGTGAATGAGGCATTCTTACCCCCCCCCCCACACACACACATATTTTTTTCTTTACTCAGAACAATTTAGGTGTGGTAAGGTCACCGAGCATTCGTGATAATTAATGAGATAGTACAGAAGGAATACCCTGAAGCCCAGGAAAACGTTTTGAATCGATACCTGCAGGGTGTGACAATATCCCAATGGTAGTCATTGGGATACGGCTGTTCCTGAGATGTCTCAGCACATAGAGTGAAAAGAGGATGGAGAAATCTATTCTAATAGAGAAGCATTAAAGCCAATGGACTAGTGCCCAAGTACAAATCAGGGGTACCAGAGGTAAATGCGAGTTGTCAGAGCCTCTCTAGCTCTGGCCTAAGTGTGACTGGAACACAGCTGCTAAAGGGACCATGAATGGCCAGTCTAGGACACTGCTGGAAAAGCCACTGCTAGCTGGCTTTTCTTTCCTAAATTAAGTTATTTTTTACTCAACAAGGTATTTCAAATAAATCTTGGCATGAAGTAAGGAATGCTAAATTTAATGTGGGGTGTGTGTGTGTGTGTGTGTGTGTGTGTGTATGTGTGTGTGTGTGTATGTGTGTATTCCCACAGTGAATTCTTAAAAGAATGCAAACACTGGAATAAGGAATAATAAACTCAGAACACATGAAACAATTAAAATATCGTTAATCTCCCTTTATTTAAAATTTAAATTGGGATTTCAGTGATACCCATACTGCCGACTTATTTACCATTTTTGTTACCGTAGCTTCTTTGTCTGTTCAGTAATGTTTATTATGACCCACACTATTCTGCTCTTAATTTAGGAGACTGAAATACCAGTGCTGAAATAGGGGACATGATTTTGCTCTGTTGTACCAAGAAGTATTTTTTTCTTCTTTTACCTGATCAAGTAATACAAAGCCAGTATAGTACATTGAGATGTATCTTTGCTTTCAGTGCAACCAAAAAGTGTTGAGCACACCCTAGGGAACTGATAGATTTCTTCCCGAGCCAAGCAATGCAGTGATGAATGGCTCGGAGCATTTATCAGTGAGTGGCCACATTGATTATAGAATTTTACCAAGTTAGGAGAAATTAATTATATTAAGAAGAGTAAGAAAGCTTAAACTTCAGCATGTTTTGAGCTCCAATCCTTAATTCAAGAGGGATAGTATGGTTTTGCCTGGGAGCCAGGATTTTCCATCTAAATTGAATTACTTTCTACCTAAGAAAAACCTTATCCATAGATGAGACAGAAGTCAGCTCAATGCATTGTCGAGTGTTCTCTTAGTAGTGTTGCATACTTTGTTGTCTGTCATAGAGTGCTAGATCTAGATATAAGGGTAATAGAAATGAAAGGGAGCTAACAGTGATACTCACAAGACAATATGTTGGAAATCAACTGTCCAACTTGTGGGAGACTGGTGCAGGAGGGAAAATGGGAGAAAAATGAGGAAGGGGGTAACAAGTTTGACAAGAAATGTACCTAAAACCTTACATATGTAACTGTAACCCCTCTGTACATCACCTTGACAATAACATTAAATTTTAAAAAAGATACTTTGAAAAAAAAGAAATGAAAGGGAACTACTATAACTGAATTTTTTCCTGCATCACAGATAATGTATGCATTGTTTTATCTTGTACAGTGAATTGCCACCTTTACTATCTTACCTCTCCATAAGCAATATGTTGACAACATGTGTATTACATAGTAATTTTTGAAACATGAATGTGAACCAGGGGTACAGTCAGGATGCCTTGAGGAGACCCTTCGGCCAGAGTTTATCATTCACATTCACATTCACAGTATTTTTAATGTAAATTATATTATGTCCTAGGAGTAGTTTAAAAATCGACTATACATATGGTCTCTTTCAAGAAAGTCAAGACTATATGGAACTAACAGAAGGGTGGCTGAGGTCAAAGCTACACAGTTAATGCGTTCTGAAATGTAAGTTTGAACCCCTGAGGTTAATTCCTAAAACCATGCTCTTTATATTACAATGGGCTAACTGCCGTACATATTTTTGCATATCGCAGACAAGATAATTTTAAATTATGTGTACAGTGAAGTTGTTATGAAAGCCACTGTCTGACCGTGAACTTACTCGGGATGTGAGTCACTGTTAGAAGTGGCTTCCCCCACTATGTAGCAACATAAAACCTAATTTCAGTCCTGCGAATGGAAGTCAGGATCTAAGGAAGGGAGTGAGGCTAAAGAAGAGCAGGCAGAGATGTTCTTGCTTAGTCTAGAAGATGATGGGGATACTCCGGTGTATCCAGATTCTGATCTCAATCCCCTGCCTAAGAAGTTCAGCCAGATTCTCAAATTAATAGATATTAATATATAATGTATGCTATATGTTATATCATATAGTGTTATATATAATAGTATGTATTGTACTATATATACATATATATATTCAAAGAGGTCCCCTATAGAGAAGTTAGAGCAGTTCTTCAGCAATGTGTTCTTCTGGGGGGGAGTTTCGGACATGGAGACATAGACCAGATAATCATGGTCAAATGTCAGTCCTGGGCAAAAGTCAGATCACTCTAAAAAGTAACACAAAACCAGTAGAACAGTAGAACAGCACATGCTATGCAAGCGTGTCCATTGCCACCCCAGGTCGGAAGTCTTCTTGAGGTGAGGTTGATGAAGATGTCCCGAGGACACCTTCATTATTCCTGAGGAACAATCCACATGGCTCTCAAACAAGAGAAAGAGAACCCTAGAAACGTTCACCACAGACCTTGACTGCGAAAGGGGTGAATGCTTGAGATCCATTGTATTTATATACTACTGTGTTGAATGTCAACTCCTTCCTACAACTACCTAAAGGTAAAAGTAAAATTGAAAGAACTTCACTGCAACCTTAACATTTGCAAGATATATACACATTCAATATTCTCAGAAACTGCTAAATCCAATCACCTCATTCTTAAAATATAATATATACTTATGATTCTTTTCATTTTAATGAATACAACTCATTAGTATCTTAATGGTTTTGGATTTACACCACCTTGACTGTTTTCTACTTGAATGGCTACTTTAATTCTCTGAGCCTCAGTTTCCAAGGTGCTGCACTATGGGAAGGCTAACACCCAGGCTGTATCGCTCTCGTGAAGATCAAAGGAGAATTAGACCCACCACATACTATTTATTCAACAAGACTAGAAATGTGAAATTGTTCCAAAGGGAAATGCATCTATAATAAATGCTTGCATTCATTGAGTGGTGAGACTACAAAGGTAAAACATGTGCATCTCAGGCTTCAGCAGCCTGACAACACCAAGGACAACTAATCTGTGTTAATAATAACTGAACTTCCTCAGTGCTTGCCAGAAACCAGAAACCCTGCTAACCATTTCATATGGTTTATCTCAGAGATAAACCAGATCTTATTGCCTTGTGTCCTCAGCTGGTTGATTACGCAAAGTCTAGTCTTAGTGATTTGGCTGCCCAGGTATTTTGGAGAGTTTCCAGGAATATATTTATATGTCCATATGTCCTGTTTCTTCAATATCTATTTTCCCATTTGAAAATTCATGACTGTTGGATTTGGAGATGTTCATCTTTAACCTCAGCAATCAGCAGGTAAAAACTGTTAGATCAAGAGTTGAAGGCCATCCTGGATATTGAGGGAAATACCGTCTCAAAAAAGAAGGAGGAGGAGGAGTGATGATTCCCTGGGTAGGCAGGGGAGAGGCAAATTGACAGTTGCTATTCAACAGGTGTAAAGTTTCAGTTATGCAAGATGATTAAATTCCAGAGAAGTGTGTGGTATTATGCCCATATGTAAGAATACTCCATTGTCCCCTTAAAATAGATTATGTGGGTAGATCTCATATTAAGCATTCTCATCAAAAAGAGAGAGGGGGGAGAGAGAGAGAGACAGAGACAGAAAGAGATGGAAAGATGATTGAGAACTTTTCAGGCTCTTTGTGAGTTTCTTTTCGGGGGTGGGGTGGGAGAAGGAAGGTGCGGGAGTGGTTGGGATGAATGAGGAAAGAGAATTTGAGATCTCTGACCTAGGTCTGATAGAAAGAAAGGGAGCAACAGATGAAACAATTTTAACCAACTTCTTTGGGTATGCACTATGATTCCTTCTTGGCATAGGTGACATGAAGGCTTACTTTGTGCTGATGTTCCTTCAGTTTCAAAGTAGTACTTCTCCATGATGCAGCTACGAGACTCATGGGTTGTAGCTCAGGTTTACACAGTTTGGATGTGGGAACCAGGTACGGTGATTCTTTGGGAAGATATACCCCACTTTCATCTAAGAACGTTTAGAAAGACACCCATGAGGAATTCAAAGAAAGTTAACCCCCGCTGTGGAAGTGTGGGAACCTGACTTCTCAGCCGGGAAGAACCAAGCGTAACTACGAATTGATTGTGTTGATTATTACTGAAATGTTGAGAAAGCCACCCTGCAACACAGCATGCTTGTGAGAACATATACATCTTCTCAAGAACCAGGTACAATGAAAAAGTGGACAGGATTAGGGTTCCCACAAATCAGGTAGGTATCAGGCACCATGGAAGACTGAGCTCTAGGAGTGCCCAGCTTGACTGTGGATGAACTTCCTCCACCGGTAGCCAGCGGCATAGCAAGGAGAAGGTCTTGGCTAGCAATCTACTTCAGATGCTGGTGGTTTTGTCCATAGCTTCTCTGATTTCTTTTGCTGGCTCAGTGCTCCTGGTGCTCCAGCCTCTGCTTCTAATGACTGATGACATCTGTGTCCACCTGCACGTGACTGGGTGGCCCAGGAGCGCAAGACGCCCTCTCCTCTCCTGGAGACGAAGCAGCGGTCCACAAGGCTGAGTCTGCACTGGGCTTCTCTGTGGGAGTCGGTTGAGGCTGGGGCTTCAGAGCTGAATTTTCTTCCTTACTTTGCTTCTCTGGCTTCCTTACTGAGTTCTTCTGGACACTCTTCCTTGATAGGTCACTGCACCTAAATCTGACTCCGTATCTCCTCCTGCAGCAGCATAGCTATAACTGAACAGTAAGCAAATTGAAGATGATGGCTGCTCTTTCTGTGTGGGTATACCAGGTAAATGTGTGGAGGCGTCCACAGACATCCAAAAGGGGGGATTGGGGAGGTTTCTATGGAGACTCCATCAAAGATAAATATGAAATGGTCCATCATTAGCCTAGCTTTGCCATACACGCATGGTTACTCATGGATCTGATGGCTTACTGCTGACATTTTTTTTTCTAGATGCATTTTCATATATATTCATTATAATGGTCATTACAGAGGGGTTACAGTCACATAAGTCAGGTAATGAGTACATTTCTCTTTAGAAAATGTCACCCCTTCCCTCAGTCTTTCCTAGTTTTTCCCTCCCAGCCCCACCCACAAGTTGTATGGTTCATTTTCAACATAGTGTCTAGTGAGCACTGCTGCTGTATTGCTTACATTTTGATAAAAGCAAAGATTAGGTGCACAGGATTTGAGAGAAACTGGACTTATTTCAGACTGAACCAAAATGACATTGTTTATTATATCCTAGGATTACAAAGAAAGTAAACATAAGCCTAGATAGTAGAACACCTAAAGTTGAGAAAGCTTCAGTATTTACTTTGTCAACTGAGGTTTAAAAAGTGACAGTTCGGGCTGGGGATATAGCCTAGTGGCAACAGTGCCTGCCTCGGATACACGAGGCCCTAGGTTCGATTCCCCAGCACCACATATACAGAAAACGGCCAGAAGCGGCGCTGTGGCTCAAGTGGCAGAGTGCTAGCCTTGAGCGGGAAGAAGCCAGGGACAGTGCTCAGGCCCTGAGTCCAAGGCCCAGGACTGGCCAAAAAAAAAAAAAAAAAAAAAAAATTATTAAAAAGTGACAGTTCAAGATTCTTCTATATTTTGAAATATATATAAAGATGCATAGACTTCACTCCCTGCCCTACGTAGCATTCTTCACAATGAGATAATGTGTAGAAAGTCTAATTTAATTATTATAGTACTAAGAAAACTTGAAGAAATAGTGGCTTATTAAGTATTTCTCTCTTCTTACTAAGAATTAAATCATATTGAGGTTAACAGGCACACTAATCTATTGCCTTTATTTATTTATTAATTTATTTTTGATGACTTTGAGGGGAATGATGATAAATATATTACTTATGCTGTGTGAGAGGGAGGAAAAGTAAAACAAAACAGCATTCTATCACTAAAATTTTTTGTTGAAATGTGAGTTCACTAGCAACAGCTTGAACTCCTGGTAGGTAAGAGTGAATTTCTACTTTTATTTTTATCAGTAATTCTAAATTAATTTTGTTTTTATAAACAGCAAATATGTATTATTTAAGTATAAAAGAGGTAGACACTTCCTTATTATTTAGTCTGGTGAATTCTACCCACATTCTTTCATGTGGTAGCAGATCCTTTACCTGCAAGCCAATTAAGAAACAATGCCTGCCAGAAAGAATTTCTGCTTCATATAGTACATGGAGAAAATAAAACAGGCAGAGAAATTAAGGACTCTTAGTTTAATTCTGAGATCCTAAGGTGATAAGGGAATAAAAGACTCACCTCTGGGCTGGGGATATAGCCTAGTGGCAAGAGTGCCTGCCTTGGATACACGAGGCCCTAGGTTCAATTCCCCAGCACCACATAGACAGAAAACGGCCAGAAGCGGCGCTGTGGCTCAGGTGGCAGAGTGCTAGCCTTGAGCGGGAAGAAGCCAGGGACAGTGCTCAGGCCCTGAGTCCAAAGGCCCAGGACTGGCCAAAAAAAAAAAAAAAAAAAAGACTCACCTCTATCAAAATTTCATTGCTCTGCAAAACTTTTCCTTATGTGTCTAGCAACTGGAGAATAATAAACAGACATAAAATCACTAAACTACAGGTTTTAAATAATTTTAATAAGATGGGGAGCTAACCATGATATGCTGAGTTTAATACAGGGCTGGGGACATGTCTCAAGCACATGAAGTGCCTTCTTTCTTAGCATGTGTGAGAACCTGGGTTCAATTCTCATCTCACACACACACACACACACACACACACACACACACACACACACACACACACTACACAGGGCGCAGCAGTGGTCCTCACTAAATACTATGTTGAAATGAACCATACAACTTGTGGGTGGAGACGGGAGGGAAAACCTGGGAAAGAGCAAGGGAAAGGGTGACATTGTCCAATAAGAAATGTACTCCTTACCTGACTACGTAACTAACTCCTCTGTACATTATTTTTATAATAACAAAATATTTTACTAATATTTTTATATTGTAAAATAACTATATTATATGTGCCTGTTCTTATATACAATATAGACAAAGAAATAATCTTATATTACATAATGCATCGAAAAAGGTGGCAGGCAGTATCTTGCTTCCAAATTAGTATAATGAATATTCCTGGATGACAGAACTATAGATGATATTCATTCTCTTCTTTATGGTTTTGCATATTTAAGAATGTTTCACAAAGAACAGCTACTTATTTATAATTATAAAAATAAGCAATTTTATGGAAATGCTCAGTCCAGTCCAGATATGTCTAATAATTTTATAGTCTTTGCTGCAGAGAGCAGACTTCTCTTATTCAACACTGTTGCTCATGTGTAGAAGCTAGCTAGCATGAGGCAGACAGTTCACAGATATGCTTTAATTGACTGAATAACTAAATGCAATGGTAAGGAGCAACTTGAACACTACCATACACTTGGTCAGCATCAGGACCTCAGGTGATTCAATCTGGCGGGAATGTAGGGAATCAAAGCCAGTGGAAGCAAATGCTCTCTGACAGTAGGTACCACAGTAACTCATTCTTAAAGCACTCAGACTTCCTAAACTCAGATGAGCTGCTTCAAGTTGCAACATTGTAAATCTAGTGGAGATGTGAGCTGCCCATGTACCATGATAAAAAGCCTGCATCAGGCTTCTTGCTTCCGGTCCTGTGAAAGCAGTGGCCGTGGATATCTCACGAAGGGTAACAGGGACTGGCAAACACTTTCTCTTGTAGCCAGCTTGTGTTGCTGGCCAGTTTGCTACATAGCTAATACAGAAGGTTTGGGGTTTTATTTTAAAGATTGTTTTCTAAGAATTAGTTTTCAGTAGATGGGTTTCAATTCATCATGTCTGTCTGTAAGGACAAGCGATCTGGGTCATTCCATCATTGTCCCCCATCTCTCCCAACCCAAGCCATCCCCTCAAATTCGCTACTCCATTTTCATGTATGTACATGGAGAATGATGGCTATTTGTCCATCCTTCCTCTCTCTCTGCTTCCCTCCTCTTGGCTTGAACCCCTCCCCCACCAACACATGTTCCAGCTGCAAGGTCTTCACTTCCTAAAATTGTTAGTTGTTCATAGGAGTTAGGCCATTGTGATCCTCCCTGGCCTATAGAATACTTTAGGTGGTAGCATGTTTGTGTCAAAAGGCTTGTGCAGAATTTCTTTTCACAACAATGTTCAATGCAGCATTGTTTGCCATAGCTAAGATAAGGAATCAGCCCAGATGCCTTTTAGTAGATGAATGGATTAAGAAAATGGGGTACATATACACAGTAGAACTCTATGCTTCCATCAGAAAGAATGGCATTGCCCAATTTGTAAGGAAATGGAAAGACTTAATGCAGAAATTTAAACTGACACAATTTCTAATTCTTTTTGTCTCTTCCCCGTACTGGGAAACTCAAATGAACATTTTTTTTTTCAACCAAACTAGACAATCATCCCCCTTTAGCTTTCTTTGACCCCAGGAAGAAATATATCTGTCATATATAAGATGTACAACTTCAGAGATGGCAACATCAGTAAACTGGAAGAGGAGAAAACCCAAGGCAGACATCTGGCCTGGAGGCCTCCGTTCATCTCATGCCGGGGACCCCAGCCCTGAGCCGTCCCTGAGGTTCATCTCATCCCCGGGACCCCAGCCCCTTGACCATCCCTGAGGTTCAGCTAATCCCTGGAGCCCAGCCCCTGAGATGTCCCTGAGGTTCTGCACAGTTTCTCAGGGACCGCCACTTCTTTCCTAATCTGCACCACTGCTTTGCTAATCTGCCTCACAAATGAATAAGCCTTTACCTCCCTTTCCCTCTTAACCCTGCTCTCGTGGTTCATAAAGAGACACTGGATAAGGGAGAAAGGTTTTGGTGACATAGCCGAGAGTCAGACTCTTGACAGTCTCAGGCTGCCATTGAATTGAGAGGCAACTGAATGGAGGTGATACCTAGGGCAGGATAGACAATTAGCAAGTCACTCTTCTTATCTGCCCTCTGCTCTCTCTCTTCCCTTTCCTCTCTCTCTTTCTCTCTCTCTCTCTCTCTCTCTCTCTCTCTCTCTCTCTCTCTCTCTCTCTCTCTCTTTCTCTGTTTCTTTTAAGATTTTATTTGTGGCAGTACTGGAGTTAGAACTGAACCTTGTGTTTGCCAGGCCGGCCCTCTACCAACTCTTCCCTCATCTGCTTTGCTATCTTTCAGGTAGGGTCTTCACTTTTCTGCACTAGATGACTGGGACTGCAGTAATACTATTTTATTGTTACCCTCACAGAAAAGATAGAAAGCATGAAGCACTTTGCTCTGCCTTCTCTGGTGAGATGGAGGTCCAATGAACGTTTCCTCCACTGGCCTTGGATAAGACCCTCCTGATCTTGTCCTTCCAAGTGCCTCGGATGACAAATCTGAACCATCTTGTCAGGGGCCCCCAGTATCTCGTAACGTGACCTTTATAACACCCGAAATCCCCACATTTCTAATCCCTTGAACACACAGAATACCTGTGTTAAAAAAAAAAAAGATGATGTAGGCATGAGTAATTTCTCAGTCTGAAGCAGAAGGTAAACTGCTGAAAGAACCAGAATATTGAAGTGGTTTTTTTTTTATTAATTACTAATCCTCTAAGAAGCATCTACCATGAGCCCACCACGCCGTAGACCTTGGTATCATGAATAGGATGTATACTCTCTGCCTTCCCAGTGACACCTAGGACACAGAAGTGGTCATTTTGTTGCAGGTGGGAGAAGACAGACACAACAGCTGAGCAGGTGAATTAACAAAGCAGACATAATCCCGGCAGGGGAGAAAGCCACCGCGGAAGCCAGGACACCTTGGAGGCTTCGTGGAGTGGCCTGAGCGCGAGGGGGAGAAACAGGTAGAAGTCTGAAATTTCCAGCTCTACCCCTCGAAGGGCAAAACAGTGTCACGTTTCTCTCTAGATCATTTCTGTCTGGGGAAGGATTAACATGGTAAAACTTTGCTGTGAAGCTGGCTTGCCTGAGAAAAATGAGCTCTAAATCATTAACAAGGCAATTGCTGCCACATTCTGATGATTTTACTTCCTTGGTCCTGGACTTTTTACATGAATGCATGCTCTGGTGTGGATTAAATGATATAAAAATGATTACATGCCTTGGAGATGTTTCTGGGTTTGATTGTTCTGTGCCATGCACCACCTGTTTAGAATTATGAATGAACTAATAAATCTGTTATGTTTAAGCTTTTAGGAATGAAAGGCCTTACACTTTTTTTTTTCCTGATACCAAGGCAATGTAACTATCTCTGGTGACAGGAAATGAAGGCTAAACAATGGCCATTAGCATGATTTACTTCACCTCCACTGGGTTCCCCAAACTACCACTCATCTTTCCTGATGATTGAGAGATTATGTCTCTAGCATTATGAATAATTTATCCTAAATAATGTCATTTGCCTCTACTTGTAACACATTGCTTTGTACACATTAAACTCAATAAATATTTATTTAAGTGTACCATATGTTCATATATTTTGGCTTATATCAGAGAATCTAGCCTAAAAATGCGAAATACAAAAAAAAAATTAGGATAGTCATCTTATCTTTTTTTTTTTTTTTTTTTTTTTGGCCAGTCCTGGGCCTTGGACTCAGGGCCTGAGCACTGTCCCTGGCTTCTTTTTGCTCAAGGCTAGCACTCTACCTCCTGAGCCACAGCGCCACTTCTGGCTGTTTTCCATATATGTGGTGCTGGGGAACCAAACCAAGAGCTTCATGTGTAGAAGGCAAGCACTCTTGCCACTAGGCCATATTCCCAGCCCAGTCATCCTATCTTAAGACACAGGGAAAGCCTAAGTGTTTTCCTATTCTAGCTAACCACTCAGCACTTTGAACACAAGCATGTATTACACTGAGGGGCAGGAAAAGCTGTTTTTCAACTGTTTCTCTTCCTCTCTTGGGTTCACATAATAGAGTGCTTCTGTGACCCCATCTGTGAGGGTTTATCTCCATGCACCAAATAATTTTCCAGCAGATACCAACTAAATGTCCCATAATTCAATTCCATCCAGCTCTAAGCTGTCTAGAGTTAACACAAGATAAACTCATCAGGTATCCCAGAGACCAAGAGATCAGTAGCACAAGTCTGTTGCTGTCCAATTCACACGCTTGTTGTAAGCAATGGTTTGTCACTTGCACTTTCTGATCCATCAGACATGAATTGGGGCTATCACAACTCCCTTTTTGTGGTTTGGTTGACTTGCTACAGTGGCTTGGAAACTCAGGGAGACACTGTTTACCTCAGGTTTACCTTTTTATTGTAACGGGTTGAGATGGACACCAGATGGAGAGGTGGCTAGGGCTGGGTGATGGGAATGGTACAGAGCTTCTGTTCTCTCTCTAGAGGTGCATTGCCCTCTGTAAGCAGAGCCCCACTGAGCCCAGTCGTCTGTGGGTTTTATGCAGCTTCATTAGGAAAGCAAGTTTATTTACTTATCCACTGACCATCAGCTTAATGTTAGCTTTTCTTGGGAGATTACAAAGGTAAGATAGATAGAAAGGTAAGACTGAGAGTTTCTACCTTACAGTCAGCTCTGGTCTTCCTCATCCATGTTTGAAGCTGTCTGAGAGCATCTGGCCACCAATCATCTCCATTAATTTATTCCAGAGATGCCAAGAGGTTTAAGAGCAGAGTGTCAGGAGCCATACATATGAAGATCAAATATATACTGGACAACATTACAACATGGTATGATGGACAGTGTAAAGCTTTGGCAATAATATAAATATTTAAGTATATCAGTGTAGGAAATACTTAAGACCTGGCATAGTCATACAACATTTATAAGCTAAAATATATATAAATTAAGCATTTAAAAATGCAAAAGCAAGTGAAAAGACTGGGGACAAATAAAATAGGCTTATAATTACAATTTTATAAGACATATGTAGAAAAAGTCCAGGACCTGACTAAAACTAGGAATTTTATGTGAGTAATGGTATTATGAACACCATTTTTTATATGAAATATCTGTTACTTCTAAATTGGGAAAGTTACCTGGGAAAGCAATGCCTCCATTTACCCAATAGGCAATCAAAGGTGTTTGAGTGGAAATCATGCCAAGTCCTCAAGAAGTCTGTTGTTGCTATAAACTCATCCACCTGGTAAAATTTCTGGGAAGTGGCGGGTCAGAGCTTTCTTTTCTCTAGCTGAGAACAGGTCTAAACAAGTCACTCTACGGGACCTAGGAATTCCCTATGCCATCCTAACAGGTTGGATATTGCTTTTTGCTGGCACTTCAAACTCTGTTAGAAAGTGAATGGGGAAATGCTTATATAGAGATCCAATCAGAGTACCCTTCTTCCCGGAAATGGCTTTGGAATTGCGGAGCATGTATCTCTGCTATGCTCAGATAGCTGGATAGAAATAGCAGAAAGCCACCTCTCTTGGCTCCTCACCCAGCAACACATTAGGTTAAAACCTGTGAAATCACAATATTTGCACATAAAACTAGTAGAATAGCATTCATTTTGCCATACTGAACCCAGTTATCTTGCCTACCTTGCTTCAATTTCCAGAGGTCAAGGGGGAACAAGCATCAGATGTGAGCCTGCACCATTTATAGCCCTGCCGAGAACTCAGGGGACAGCATCTCTCTTCCTGAGACTAAGGGTCCGTGCAGCTGTGGAACTCAGGAGTGACCCATCTGAGAACCAGTCTTGTTGACCCTAGACCTAGGAAGAGGCTCGTGCACAAGGACTGACTTACTGTGTTTCTTGTTTTTCTCTGAACAGTGTAATGTACAGTGCATTTTGAGCAAACGTGGTCTTGGATTGCCCATAGTACTACACCAGTAACAACATACTAAGAGGTAACTGACTCTAAGCAATTTTAGTCTCTTAATTGATACAATAAAGGTGATGTACCAAATGGTTATAATTATGTAAGTCAGGTAATGAGTGCATTTCTTTTGGCGCAATGTCACTCCTTCCCACGTTCTAGGTAAACTCTTCTGACAAATCGAGACCTGGGCACAATTCAAAGCTAAAACAGTGGAAGTAAACATAGGCTCTGGGAAAATCAGATTGCTTAGGATTTCTAGACAGGTACACTCAACAAAACCAGATTAGCAAAACTGGAACAAAAGCCTAATCCTTTAATGCCCACAGATGTTACACACCAACGAGCTCTTAGGAAAGCCATAACTTTATCTAACACTCAAAGACTAAGTGCCAGAAACAGACTCTGGAACACGCTTAGAGAATTAAAAATGGCTTTATAAAAGGAAATTCTATGAGCTTACAGAAAACACAAACATTTTAAATACTCTAATAAAAAATATTAACAAAGAAATAGAAGCACTTAAAAAGTCAAACAGAGGCTAGTGGCAAGAGTGCTTGCCTCGTATACATGAGGCCCTGCGTTTGATTCCCCAGCACCACATATATAGAAAACGGCCAGAAGTGGCGCTGTGGCTCAAGTGGCAGAGTGCTAGCCTTGAGCAAAAAGAAGCCAGGGACAGTGCTCAGGCCCTGAGTTAAGGCCCAGGACTGGCCAAAACAAAACAAAACAAAACAAAAAAACCAAAGAAAAAGTCAAACAGAAGCCTTTGAGCTAAAGTTATGAGAATCTATTTTTCATGAATCCACAGTTATTGACTTCTGGCCCAACATGGCAGGATCCTGCAGAGCTCTGTGCAGAGTGGCAGGACCCATCCGCAAGTCCCTGTGTCATACTGTGTCATGCCCGGAGCCCACAGCCTGCCAGACTCATTTTTACAGTCTGTAATAAAATAAATCATAACGAAGACTTACTGAGCTTACAGACAGGCTATTTGCAAACACACAATTGAGACGAAGGGCATACCTCAAATGGTAGAGTGCTTACCTCATCAGTAAGAGACACTGTTCAATCCCACGTGCAACAGGAGAGAGAAAGAGAGAGAGAAAGGGGGAGAGAGGGTGGGAGGAGGGAAGGGAGCAAGGAAGGAAGGAAAGAAGGAAAGAAGGAAAGAAGGAAAGGAGGGAAGAAGGGAGACAGAACAAAAGCATGTCATTGTAGGATAAAAATAATGAAGGGTGGGCTGGGGATATGGCCTAGTGGCAAGAGTGCCTGCCTCGGATACACGAGGCCCTAGGTTCGGTTCCCCAGCACCACATATACAGAAAACGGCCAGAAGCGGCGCTGTGGCTCAAGTGGCAGAGTGCTTTTTGAGCAAAAGGAAGCCAGGGACAGTGCTCAGGCCCTGAGTCCAAGGCCCAGGACTAGCCCAAAAAAAAAAATTAAAAAAAAATGAAGGGTAATGAATAAAGCTCAGGAAAATTTGCAACTGTATTACAATAACAAGTAATTTGATTATTGGGGTTCAAGAAGGATTTGAGAATGTCCAAGGAGTGGAGAACTTATTCATGTAAATAATAGCTGAAAACTCCCAAACCTAGAAAAGGATAGAAATAGCCAGGAGTAAGGAGGACAAATGTCACAAGTCAAGTTAACTCAAGCAAGTATCTGCCAGGCATCTTATAATTAAGATATCACTGTTGAAAGATGAAGAAGTGATTCTCAAGGAGCAAAGAAAGCAACAATTGGAACATGGGGTATTCCAGTATCCCTAAGAGCCATCCATGAGATTTTTCACATCAAGATAGGATATCAAAATGTGGAAAGAAATGAAACCATTTAAAAGTTTTCATATGTATATGATATATATATATATACATGTGATATATGATATGTATGATAATATATATCCATCTGTTACTGTTCTTATCTTTTCAGTTATGTGAAATTACTATGATTTCAAAACAGCTTGATATACTTGTAAGCCTTGAAGTAACCATTAGGCAAAAGCTAGTAGACAAAAGGTGAATAATCACAACAGTTATATACTGCTGTAAATCATTAACCATTAAGGAAGACTACAATGGAGGGAAAAAGAAAGTACAACAGAACTAGGAAATAAATCATATATTGGCCAGGGTAAGATCTTGCCTGTCAATAATTATCTTGAACACAAATAGATTAGCTTCTCCAATTGAAGGACACAGAGTGACTGAGTGTGTAGAAAAGCAATAGCCCTGGCCATAAAAAATGCAAATCAAAACAACATTGAGATTCCACTTCACCCCAGTAAGAATGGCCATTATCAAAAAACCTAATAACTACAGATGCTGGAGGGGATGTGGCCAAAAGGGAACCTTACTGCACTGCTGGTAGGAGTGTAAACTTGTTCAACCACTCTGCAAAGCAGTATGGAGGTTCATCAGAAGGCTAAACATAGAGCTTCCCTACCACCCAGCAGCCCCACTTTTGGGCATTTACCCAAAGGATCACAAACAAGGTCATACTAAAGCTATTAGCACAACCATGTTCATTCCAGCATTATTTATTATCACTAAACTATGGAATCAACCCAGATGTCCCTCAGTAGATGGACGGATCAAGAAATGGTGGTACATATACACAATGGAATTTTATGCCTCTATCAGAAAGAATGACATTGCCCCATTTGTAAGGAAATGGAAAGACTTGGAAAAAATTATACTAAATAAAATGTGCTAGACCCAAAGAAATATAGGCTCTATGGTTTCCCTCATTGGTAATAATTAGTGTATTTCTGGGATAGTCCTAACAGGTGATCACAATGGTTCAATAGCTATGTGCATATGACCCCATAAGATGATGCTAAGTGAAATGAACTTCAAGATATGGAAACAAGTGGATTATCATTGTTGTTGTTGTTTTTAACATACTATGTGAAATTATTTTTCCTTTGTTTATCTTCCCTCTGTTTTAGCTCCTGTTGTTACTGTATTTAATTTTGGTGCCCTTGCTATTGTATATATGTTTATTTGAATTAGGGAAGGGAAGGGGAACATCAAAACAGTGAGACAAAGGGTAAAAGGTGAACCAGTGCAACAGCAATACTTACAAGATAATATGTTGTAAACTAAATGTACAATTTGCAGGGGAGGGGGTTGGGGAAGAGGGAAGGTGGGCGAAAAATGAGGAAGGAGATAACAAGTTTGACAAGAAACGTACCCACTACCTTACATATGTAACTGTAACCCCTCTGTACATCACCTTGACAATAAAAATGAAGAAAAAAAAAGAAAAGAAGAGCAACACTCAACAGCATATTGCTTATAGGAAAGTCAGTTCACCTGTAAGGACACACATAGAATTAAAGTAAAAGGTTGGAATGACAAACATCCTTTTAGTAGTATCTTGACTAACATCTTTTTTTTTCTGTTTGATTATCATAAATGATGAGATTAATATTATTCATATATAGATTTTTTTCTCAACATACTGCAGAATATTTACTGAGGATAGAAGCCCAGAAATAAAGTAGTTGGCAAACATGGGTACAAATTAATTTTTAAAGCTCTTTCTTTGTATTGTGAGATTATTTTTTCCTAAATAATTATATGTCTACTAGCAATGCTAGGGTCTTTTCCACTCTCCTCATGCTGGCTCAGTATAATATCATTTTTTAAACATTGATTGATAATTTCCTATTTGTAAACCATTTCCAAGGAGCATAGGGTATGGAATCAGGGCCTTGTACTATTGGCTACGCAGGTGCTCTAATGTTCTTATTGGCCGGTTTTCAGAAAGGGTCTCTCATTTGCCCAAGCTGGCTTCAGACTAGAATTTTCCTACCACCAGTCTCCCACTTCACTGGTTCCAGAGGTGTTTACTACCATGCCTGGCTTATTGCTTGAGATAAAATGTCACCAACTTGAGTGCCAGGTTGACCTCCAGCCATGACTCTCCTGATCTCTGCCCCCAAGTAGCTGGGATTACAGGCATCAGCCACTACATCTAGCTTGTAAACTACTTTAAACAAACATCTGGATCTCTCTCTGTTGCCCAGGCTATCATTGAACTCATAATCCTCCCGCTTCCTCCTCTTGAGCGTGGCAATTACAGCGCTGCACCACTGCACCGGGCTGTAACATCTAACAAGACTCAAGAAACAGCAGCAGAAAGATCCCCCAGCAGCACCCAAAATAACAAAATAGTGAAGCCTAGTCGTTCCTGAGGGCTTGCTGTGGACGGCTGTCTGCAGTCTATTTATTGCTCTCTTCTCCTTCAGCAAGGTGTTGCTCTGTAGGTAACAACTGAGCAGACAGGAACAGCGGAAGCGCTCCTCCCGGTGTCTGTGGCTGACATCTTTGCTTCTTACTCATCATTTCTAGACGTTCCGTGTTTGTCACTTCCTGCTGATTCAAACGCAACCTATTTTTTTTTCTTTCTCCATGTATTCACCTCCTTCTTTTCCTGAAATGGTGGCAATGGATCATAAACTTTCTGGAAGTCAGTCTCTCACCTGACGCTTCTACAGCTCTGTTCTCTTGCCTGCATCTGTCTTTCCTCATAAAGGATGGGCTTTGTCAGACGCAGAAAATGTGCTTTATAATCTGAGGCTTGATTTCTATCTACCTTCATCACCTGGGAGGAGCACCAACGTGAGCATGTTTACCATCGATGGAGGCTGGTTTTGTCCACTTGTGTTTCTCCCAGACATGCCCCGAGTGAAATGTGCACTACCATCCCTCCTTCTGCTACTTACTGTGCTTACTGCCAGCAGTCTGTCCATCAGATCAGAGAGAGCAGCTCAGGAGTTACCTATATACAGTCTGGGGTTTTGTTGCTTTTTGTTTTCTTGTCAGTCATTGGGCTTGAACTCAAGGCCTGAGCACTGTCTTGGAGCTTTTTTGCTCAAGGCTAGCACTCTACCCCTTTGAGCCACAGCTCCGCTTCTAGCTTTTTGGTGGTTAGAGATAAGAGTCTCACAGACTTCCCTGCCCAGGTTGGCTTCAAACTGCAGTGATCAGATTTCAGCCTCCTGAATAGCTAGCTAGGATTGATTATGGGTGTGAGCCACCAGCACCGGGCTCATAGGATGTTTTTAATACCACAGCAGAGAGGCCTCTGTGGCCTAGCAGCTTAGACTAAGAAGTCCATGATTTAGAATCAACGGTGTCATACCACCCTGCTTTGTAGAGAAGCATGCCGACCGGTTTGAGTGAAGGCCCATCGTTATATCTCCTCCCAAGTGCCTAGCAGTAAAGTGAAATTGAAATTTCACGAAGTAATAATGTAGTAGAAATAGATGGAGCATAATAATTCCAAGAGCATTCAAACTAATGTTTCTTAGCCATATGATAGGCCAGACACTGTGTCAACTGCTGCATTTGCATTATCACTTAATCTAAGCCTGTTCTTAGTTGAAAGTCATCTCCATTTTGCTAAGCTTTAGAGACATTAACTAATTTGACAAAGACAACACAGCTGGTGCATATGGATCAGGGTTAGACCAAGGCTCTCAATCTGCATGATTAACCCTGTAACTATAAGGAACAATAGAGAACTTAGTGAATGGATTTAGCCTCACTGTGTCTTTAATGCTTAAACAGGAAAAGTGATTATACTAAGCAAGAAGATAGAGGCTTGGTATAATTTAAACTTTGTTTATGAACAATGTCCAAAGAAAGAGTTCATCTTTTCAAGAATCTACAGGACATTTACAAAGCGGGTTCAGAACTGAGCCACAAATAAAACTTGAAAGGCAAAAATTATGTGAGCCATATTTATTGAAGATAGCAGAACTGAAAAGCAACAAATTTTAATAATATGAGCAAGTTGATGATTTTCTCCAACCCAAGTCAAACTTAGGAGAAGGAATCATAAAAACAATTACAGATTATTTGTCATGCAATGAAAATAGAGGCTATTAAAAGAAATACTTAAACATGCAGCTAGACAAGTACTTGCTTCACTAAGGTAAAACTTACCATGACAGTTTTGATTTCCTAATGAGGAAGATTTAAAATAATTGTATGTGGGTGTTAGGGGAGCATGCCTATTATGCTAGCTATTCAGGAGGCTAAGCTCCAAGGACTAAGATTTGAGGCTAAGTAGCCATGTCCATGAGACTCAAGCTGGAAGTGGAGCTATGGCTCAAGTGGTAAAGTGAAAAAGCCAAGGGACAGAGGCCAGGCCCTGAGTCCAAGTGCCAACACTGTCACGATTAATTATTAAATAAAAATAATTGCAATACTAAGCTATTTCTTTCAAGGATGTAATAAAATTGAAGTTATCTTTGGATCCCATGGGCTGCTTAGTGCGAACTTTTAGCCATTTCCTCCTAAGGAAATGGAATAGAATGGAAATGTTGAAAGGCAACGGTAAAAGCCTCATGGTGACACTACCCAATGTGGCTACATTCTGCCTTGTTGACTTCTATATAGCTGTCACTTGTGCAGGTCTGACACTAAGTCAGTATTTCACCATATTATATTCTCTGCTCTTTAGAATAATTGCAAGCTGGCAGATGTAATGTACTAGCAAAAACCAGATTTCAAAGGTGGACTAAATCATCTCCAACTGCTTAGATTCTCTAATATTCCCTTATCTCTACTGCTCCCTGGGTAGGTATTTATATACATTTATGTTGAGTTGTATCAACACTAATATTTACAAAACAGGCTAAGTTATTTATACTCTGTGCATTCCTTCTTAGACTGTTTTTCTTTGTTCTTCTATGAAACTCTATGACAGTGTAGTGTCTGTAATCAAATCTACAACTATCTGAAGGGGCCTGCCGTAGTGTCAAGCATTGATGATTTCATTAATCTTAGTCAGTATGCCCAAAATACCACCAATTAAGTATCTATGTACTTGAGTAGATAAAAAATAGTGCAGTGTTTTTTTTTCACCGAAAACAATACTTTTCTCCTTGGCTCTACTCTTCTGTGACAGACACTTATTAGAAGTTAATGTGTTTTCTGCGTTTTCAAGATATTACATTAATACTACTCTTCTTTCATGACAACAATGTCACCCTGGCCTTATTTCATGTGCTTGAAATGACTGAATATTTTTAATAAGTGTTTGGAATTCCTACCTTGTATTAGAGTTGTGGGAAATTGTGTGTGTGTGTGTGTGTGTGTGTGTGTGTGTGTGTATGTGTGTGTGTAGCATGTGTGTTTTCCTCAGGGTGAAAGTTCGTGAGGAAAGGCTCCATGGTAGGCGTTTTGGTTCATGTGCTGTCACGTATGACTTAATAATGAAGACACATGCTGAGAAGAGTCTTGGAGATATTTTGTCACTGTGCCAACATCCTGGAGTGTACCCCACAGACTAGGATTGCTATCATGTCCACCAGGCAATCTTTTTAGAGTGTCATTATGAAAACATTTACTGTTGATGGAAATATTGTCAGGCAATACGCAAATGTAGAGCTATTACAGTATTTTGTACATATAAGCTGTTCATTAAAAAGGAAGCAAATAGTAAATTTTGTCTTTTTCTTTTTTTGTGCCATTCCTGAGCCTTGAACTCAGAGCCTGAATACTGCCTCTGAGCTTTTGTGCTCAAAGCTAGTGCTCTACCATTTGAGCCACAGCTCTACTTTCAGCTTTTTGGTGGCTAATTGGAGGTAAGACTACTATGGACTTTCTTGCTCCAGCTGTCTTTGAGCCATAATCTCAGCTCTCAGCCTCCTAAGTAGCTAGGATTACAGGCGTGAGCCACCAATGCTGGACTACCTTTTATCTTTTTCAGGGAGCTTCCCTATTCCCGTGTGTGTGTGTGTGTGTGTGTGTGTGTGTGTGTGTGTGTGTGTGTGTCTAGTCTTGTGGCAATATTTTTATTCACATTCTTCTGTTTACATACAATTGAACCTCTCAAATAAATTCATTCAAGTTCCTAAGGAAACGCCTTCTTTTTTCATTAAGTTAGCACACGTAGAGAAAGAATGATAGGTTTCTTTACTGCATTTGCCCATATTTATATGACATTCATCTGCATTTTCCTTCTTATCAGTGAGTAAAATACATCCAATTCCCTGTTCTACTATGGCGTTCAGTTCTCAGTACAAAGTGGAATTTATGTACTTCTGTGTACTCCCCCCATGTTTATGCAGTGAATGAGCATAACTTACCCCTGTGATTGCAGAATCATTTACAAGGAGGACATTTATCTACTCTCTGAGAGCTACCAATATTAGAAAAGATGACTTTCACTAGCATTTTGTAGATGAGAAAATATTGTCTAGCACATGTCTCATTCTGTCTGTGGATTCTATTTTTGGTTAGAATTCTCTCCTCCTCCTTGTATGTGAGAAGTATAATGCTAATGTTGGGATTGTAATAGCTGCTTTTTCATCCTGGGACTTTGAATAGGAGGATATATGGTCTGGCTCTAAACTGGACATTATCTGGAAAGAGACAGCAGAGCTGATGTAGACTAGAGGGTATAAAAACAAATGTTTGTAGTTATAAGACTCCTAGAGGTTTGGAGTTGACAAGAATTATTTTCCCAAGAGATATTTGTCCAATGAGAATTCAGGATTGCCTGTTGCTCAATAAAATGAAGTATCTCATCCTGGCATTTCACTTTTACATTGTGTGTGTGTGTGTGTGTGTGTGTGTGTGTGTGTGTGTGTGTGTGTGTGTGTGTGTAAGGGAGGTATGAATAGCTTTCTGTTTCAGCTCCCAGGAGTCTGAAACAATGAGAACCATGTCTGGACCTCCTAAACAAGGTCCTAGACTTTCAAATCTGGCACTCTGTGGAGTGTCTGCATAGGGAAGGTATGAGTTTATTTTAAATACATAGGAAAGGAACTGCAATATTTGAGAGCATAGGTGTATACGATGACAGAATACAATCCAGCAAATGTTTACTCTCTCCTCATCTCCCATAGAAGAGAGCACTGCCTGGCTCGATCGCTGCCCCTCTGACTAGCTGACTTACTGTGGACAAACAGATGACGGGAGGAAGTGACAACTGGCTGGCTGTCAAGAAATGTTTTAAGAGGCCTTGAACGTTTGAGCAGCTCCCCTGTGTTCCCGTGTTCTCGTTGGGTCCAAATCACAGCACATGGCCAAGAGGAACCTCTCCTTCCACTTCAGTCCCCTAGGATGAAAAATGGTTGGAAGCAGAGGAGACCCAAACATCCCACAGGACCATGAATGAGTAAAAAGTGTTTGTTGTAATCAAATGAAATGTAGGAGATGTATCAAGTTCAAGGATTATTCTAGAAATTATTAAGTAAGAGAAATGATGAATAAGTTATTAAGTACACTAGGAACAAAGATGATCATTCTCAATACATTCTAACCACCATACACAATGCAACATTAACAATAAAAACAAGTATTTCAAGCAACATTGCCAAAGATTATTGACAGATGGGCTCCATCTCTCCTTCCATTAGCCTCATTTCCAGACTTTTGGTTATTTTTGTTTGTTTGCTTCATGTTCTCAACAGCCAAAATAATTGAATCCATGTATTTTTAGTTGCAGCTAGAATTGTTTACTCACCAGTGTTGCATGAAGTTAGTCTCTTCTTAAGCTCAAGAACAAATGACTTCCCTTCTGATTTTCTGTGCATTTTATCTATCTGTTGCTAATCTGGTGCATCTTTCTCTTCGTTCCTAAGGATTCTACCAGGATTTCTAACTGATGCCCACAGTCTATGGGCATATTTTTCCTTCTGTACATGTACAATGGAATATATCTATTTGTCAACTTTCTGTTGTATAGATCTTGAGCACCCTTAAGCTAAAAATATGAAATTCAAAATGGTCTGAAATGTTTTTTGAACATTGATAATGCTCAGAAAGTTTCCAATTTTAGAGTATTTTACAGTTGAGATTCTTAGATTAGGGATTCTCAACCAGTCAGCTCTGTGTGTGTGTACACATATGTATTACATATGTATATTTACATATTATATATAATATTACATATATGCATACATACACAACATACATGCATATGTATATACACATATCTACATATGTGCAAATATATGTGTACACACACTCACACCTCTGATCACAAGCTCTATGGATACACAACCTTCCTGTGAACACTGTGTACACTGTTGGCTTGCCTGAAGGTCGTGATCACTTACAACCTATTTGTGGAAGTAAACTTAAGAGCATTGTCAGCTATTGCCCTAGTAAACATAATACTGTTGGAATATTTGCCAGATTATTTTGTCAACACTGCCCACAGGCGTTTTTCTTCTGGGATTATCTGTAGTCTTGATTTTAAGGGTACTTTAATGGCTTGTCATCACACATCACAAAATCTATCTAATTGCATGTTTTATTGATACCATTTACTACAAATTCAGTACATATATTAAAAAGTCATAGTTTTTCACATCATTCAAAAGTTTGATGATGTCCTTGAACTATGCACCCAATCAGTAGGAAAGTATAAAAAAAACTCAAGAATACGTGAGGTATAAGTGATTGATGCCACAAATACAAACAATATTTCAACACAACTACACAACTGTTTCTTGAAAGACAGATGTGGAATACACAAATTTCAACAATAATAGCAAAGTTGACAGTACTACCCAGAATTGGGAGGAGAAGGAAAGCAAATTTAGTCTCTTGTCTCAAGTAAAGGAAGAATCAATCATGGTTCTGTTCTGTTTTTTTTTTCCCTTAAATTTTAGGAGTTTATAAACCTAGGTTCAGGTGTACATGGTGAGTGCATTTAAAGATACCCTATTTTACCTTCAGGTGTAGACAGCATAGCTAATGGTCAAAGTTGATGGTTGAGCTGTGAAAATTGGGTGTTTATTGTTTGTTCAATTTGCTTTTACAAAAGTCCTAGTCTTGAGCCTAGTCTGGGCAGACTGTGGAAGAGAGCAAGAGAGGGTCATATATAAAACCTGATGAGCTCAGGGAAGGAAATCAGGGAATAAGGTGATCAGAAATGGCTATCAGGGTCTGAAAGAGACACTCTATGGAAATCAAGGACTGTTAAGCACGACTTCAGAAAAGGTTAATTATTACAGCCGTACTGTTACGTTTTCTTTTATTACAGTGAAATATGTAAAGTACAATTTATACATTAAACCAAGTACTTATGGACCTAAAGTTGCATTTGTGAGAAGACCCTTAGGTAGGAAGAGGTGCTGGAGCTACAGGCAAGCATCACCACACCCATTTTGTAATACGGCTGGACCTGGTTACTGTGAAGATGGAAGTGTACGCCTGATTCAGGTTAGGGTGTAGGTCTGTTTTGGCAGATTTAAATTTCTTCTGTACATTCATCAGGTAAGAGGATATTGAAACGTCTAAATTGCAAGAAGCTCTCCCAAGAGAGTCTATTTGAAATAATTAGCATAGAACCATTCATCTTCACACTATAATGCTTTTATTAGTAGTTTTCTATAAAAAGTCTCAACATTTAGCATACACTTAACCTTCCATGATTTTCTTATACTTAATTCACCTAGAAGGAAAACAGTTTTGCTACTTACAGACCAAGAAAACTAGACAATGATTGCAACAGTAATATTTTCAATCTAAGAAAAGGGAATCTTGAAAAATGGTCTAAAATTCTTAGCACTGATGGGTCCTAGAGGTCTTAGACATTAGATAAAATTAAATGCATGTATAAAGTATTTTCTATACGCTAGACGCGATGGACTGCAAGTTTATATTAACCTGAATTCAGCCACTGAAACCTCATTCCTAATAGAAAGGAAGTAGGAGGTGCATGTTGGGGGGAGGTGAGCTGGTTGGGAAGGTGGAGTCCCTCTTGTGGGTAAGAGCCCTTGCAAAGGAAAATAGTGCCCATCGAATAGATGTCCTGTCTTTATACGAAGAAGTGGAACCCACGAGGTACTCACCTGTAGACACCTTAAATTGGACTCCCCAACCTTCCAGAACTATAAGAAATAAATATTCTTTAAATCACCTACTCTATGGTAATTGGTTATAGCAGCCTGAACTGAGAAAACAGATATATCTAGTGACAAATTATTTTAAAATTCTCATCCTTATAATCATTGCCCAAAATATCAAATGCCTTAAATCGACCTTAAAAAATATTCATTAGAGCTAGAAAACAAAACTCAAAAATCCTAAAGTTTTCATTCATGAAAACAAGTAATTGAATAAGCAGAGCAGCAAAGCCAAAATGATTTCAACTGGTCAGTGTAAATAAAAATTTTCTGAGCACAGGGAAATTGGTAATATTTAACCTCATGAAAATAAAAATGAGTAGGTTAAAAATAGAAGAACAAACTGTGAAAAATATATGCAACAAGTAGGTGAAGTAACACAATGAGGCTATTCCAATTAAAATATACCAAAATAGAAGGAGGTTTTCACATTTCTCAAGTTGCTAGTAAACAACATACCTGCCATCTCAATGTGGAAGGCAAGAAATGCAATCAAGAACAACATTCTCTTGATGCTTTCTTGGCCTTGTCAAGTAACTTTCGAATGGGTAATGGTGCATATTTAAATGATGTTTTGGAAAAGACATTTGCAACAGTTGCTGCAAAGAACTTGGCAGAGACTTTTTAGGAAATGCAGTGTTAAATGCACAGTAAATCTATCAAAAGATTAAATAAGCCCATAACTTTAATTCACTAACTCCTGTGTGTGTGTGTGTGTGTGTGTGTGTGTGTGTGTGTGTGTAGGGAGAGGGTTATTTACCTACTATCAATACAGAAAGCTAGATTTAGGGGTGCCCTCATGTACCCCACTCTTTTGTGGGTTGTTTTTTTTTTTTTTTTTTTTTTTGGCCAGTCCTGGGCCTTGGACTGAGGGCCTGAGCACTGTCCCTGGCTTCTTCCCGCTCAAGGCTAGCACTCTGCCACTTGAGCCACAGCGCCGCTTCTGGCCGTTTTCTGTATATGTGGTGCTGGGGAATCGAACCTAGGGCCTCGTGTATATGAGGCAGGCACTCTTGCCACTAGGCTATATCCCCAGCCCCTGTGGGTTGTTTTTTTTTAACAGAGTTCTGTGCATTTGACCTGGCAGACCTGGGATCCATCACCATCCTTCTATCCTTGCCTCCCGAGATGAGGGGGCTTTAAGCCATGTACCATCATGCCTGGTCCTAGTGTTTCCAGTTTGATGCATTAAAGATATGTATATAGTCAAATGTATGGAGACGATTCATATGTTCAGCTTATTGTAACTTTGTTTATAATAGTGAAAATAAATAAGCCAAAGATCAGCAATAGCAAAATGGCTCAAAGCCCTATTACGTCAATCTGATTGACTCCTATAAACAATTATTTAGGAATATTTGACAGGGTTCCACCATCTTAATACATATTTAAGAGCCAAGATAAAGAGATATAGATATAATACAATTACTTATCTACCTTCCTACTTACCCATTAATTGAGCTTGAGATGGTTTCTCACTTTAGTTTTAGCCTACAATTAAATATCCACTGGATAGTCAAGACCAATGGCTCATGCCTATAATCCTAGCTACTCTGGTGGCTGAGATCTAAGGGTTGCAGTTCAGAGCCAGCACAGGGAGGAAAGTCCAGAAGACCCTTAACTCTAGTTGATCACCAATAAAGCCACAAGCAGAGCTGTGGCTCACGTAGTAGAGTGCTAGCTAGCCTTGAGCTAAGAAGCTCAAGAACAGCACTCACTTCCTAAATTCAAGCCTCAAGAGTGACACACACACACACACACACACACACACACACACACACACACACACACTCCACTAAGTAATTAAATAAATGAGTAAATAAATGCAACTTAATGTTTCGATTTCCAAACCGCACTAGAGTATTGGTGACAGTTACTCTGGGCACCTTCTCCATGTTTCAGTGTCCTTCTCCCCTTCCCACTGAGAACGAGGGGGATGCCTCCTTGCTCTGCGTGTGAACGGTTTCGGCATGTCTAACTTGCTATCACTTTAAGGTAATGCAGAGATAACTACTGAAGGAACTTCACCCAAAACCCAAAATAGATATGATTTTGTTGTACATTTACAAAGGTTTATTTCCAGTTTTTATCCACAGTACTTGAATTTAAAAAATTAAACCTGAGATTATTATCTGAGTCTTTTGAAAGGCCAAGTAAGAAGGCGAATCAGAAACCTATGTAGTTGTTCTGAGTCAAGATTTTGTAACAGAATAAATGTCAGTTTGGGAGTCAATATTCTTAATTCTAACTAGGAAGATGTCTATATATTTGAGATGACACAGTCTCTTAGTCTGAGTTCTAATGTGGTACTATGATCCTCTAAATTCCTGGGAAGAATCACTGGAAAATGTTAAGTAAAATATGTAATGTCTACCTGGCACTACTTTTTTTGGGTCAGTCATAGGGTTTGAACTCAGAACCAGAGCACTGTCCCTGAGCTTTTTTGCTCAAGGTGAGCACTCTGTCACTTTGAGCCACAGCACCACTCCTGGTTTGGGGGTGGTTAATTGGAGATAAGAGTCTCGTGGACTTTCCTGCTTGGGATGGCTTCAAATCCTGAGCCTCAGATATCAGCCTCTTGAGTAGCAAGGATTACAGACATAAGCCACCAATACCCAGCTCATTTTTATGTGGTTAATGAAAGTTGGAATATTTGTTGTTAGTGAAGTTTCAGTGACTGGCTTCTAAACTGTACTCAGGGACAGGATTCTGTCCTCAATATATGAAGTAAGGAAAATACTTGTGCATTCAGTAAGCATGTCTAGGTATATAGATCATGGTATTGACATTCTTTTCAGAGCTGTAAACTCTTCCTAATTGTAAGTCTTTATAGGAAACTTAATATTGTCTACAGGAAGAAGAAGAAACGGAAAGGTCATCATTTTCAGTTCACCACAATGATAGGCCTGGAGCAATCTGCTGTACAAAGGTCTCCCTTACAACTAATAGCATCTTGTTGGCTAATGAAACTGGGCAAGGATGGGACAATGGCATAGCAAGAAGGGTCCACTCCTGAGTGATGACTGGCGTTGAGGGAGTGTGTGGAGCGGGCTAAGCGGTGCTTACGACAGTAAACCTAGAGATGCCGGCCTCTCACCTGGTAAATAACCATGTAGACAATAGTGCCCTGGAGAGGAGAAGAGAGAGGAGGTATTGGGAATACTTGCTCAGTCTCCTGCATATGTTTTATGTTATTATTATCAATGATTACTTGTACAAACAAATTTCATTTTGACATGTCTGTATATGTATACAATATACTTGGATCAGATTCACCCCGTCACTCTCTCCCATCCCCCACTCTCCTCCCAAACCAATCTCAGCAAGCATCATCATCTTATTTCCGTAGTCATGCACCGTATTCACTCTCCTCCACCTGTTTCTTTGGGTATATTCTTTGACTTTTTTTTTTTACCAGTCCTGGGGCTTGAACTCAGGGCCTGAGCACTGTCCCTGGCTTCTTTTTACTCAAGGCTAGCACTCTACCACTTGAGCCACAGCGCCACTTCTGGCTTTTCTATATATGTGGTGAGGGATCCAACCCAGGGCTTCATGTATGGGAGGCAAGCACTCTACCACTAGGCCATATTCCCAGCCCCGTTCTTTGACCTTTTGTGGTTTAAGTTTGTATTGAAACAAAGACTTAAGAGTCCCTTCACTCTTAGATCGGACCCAGCCCCTGGGATCTGGTCAAACCACACATTTACCCACCAATAAGGGAAACCAGTGAACCAACAACAACACAAACTAAAAAGCACACTAATTAGAAAATGAGGACCAAATTGGGATCATCTCAAAATGATAGATATTTTATTAATTTGCATCCTCTGTTAACCTATGGTGTTTCTAAAATATTTCAACTGCAAGATTGCCACAGTATCTTCAGACACATATAAAGAACTATGAGGAGGAAGGAGGCCATTATTCCAAACTTCTTCCTTCTCAGAATGCAAAAGTAAAATGAATGATGCTTGAAGTCTGTGCTTGAGATTCTGTTTTTGTTTCATAACTTCACAGAGTTTGGGGGTTGACTCAGCCTGGGGACCCTGTCAGAATTCTGCCCGAGGGTCCTTTCAACCCCACCCTACCCTCAAGAACCAGCGCCTCTGGGTTCACAATGGGGCACTTGGCAGCAAACCAGGATCTGGGAGGCAATCAAGGAGAGTGGCTATTAAAAGCTCACAGGATTTACTAGAGAGAGAAAAATGACTTTTGCTAAACGCGAAACCTGTAAATATCCCTGACACCATTTTCCTTCTTGACCTATATGTGCGGCCCTGTCTATGCATATTCATACTTCTCCCCTGACATTTTTTTGAAGTAATGCTCTTTACACTTACTTAAACTTAACACTTGATGAGCACTTCCATGGCTATGAAAAAGAAACAAGAAATGTCTCGAGTAATTTGGTTCCTTGCCATTCCTTGGGATTTCTTCAATGGGAGTACAACTTGCCAACCTCTAATTATTTTATTTCATTAGACCATTTAATGGCTAAGCCAGCTTGAAGACGGTGCTTGCTTCCTCACACTGGGTGGGTGGTTTTGCTAAGACTGTTCCTCGAGAATCCTGTGACTTTGGATGGAGGAGTTGCAAGGGTTAGCTTGGGTCTTGGAATCTCTCAGCAGGAGCATCGTCTCAGTCTCTCCTTTCCCCTTCTGTTCCGCTCTGTACTATGTGGAAGCTAATTGTCTGCTTTTCTGCAGCTGACTAGATGGTTTGTAAGTCACTATGCGTCCAGAAAAAATGTTCCCTTCAGTGATTGTGTATTTATAGGTGCTTCCTGAAGGCTAAAGGAACGCGTTCCTTGATGAATGTTCCTTCTCTCCCCACGTCTAAAAGACAAGACAGTGTCCCACTGCTGATTTCTCACCAACTTGAGATGACGATGGAAAGAAGCACATCGTGGCACCCATTAAACATGCCACATGGAATTATTCTGGAAGTCAGGAGTTAGGAACTGCCCGCCACACATGTTCATGCTCGGCCACATTTTCCTTCCTCTTAGGTCAGGGATGACACTGAAGAAGGGAAAGGAGCCTGTGGCTTCTCGGAGCATGAATTTGCAGCACAAAGGAATGGCTAGAATACTTGCAACCTACCTTTGCAAAAGTGATGAGTTCTTTTTAATCCTTATTTTAACACTGGCTCCATCATTTGTGCATATAGGCACAAACCAACTGACAAAAGGATAGTATACTTAGGAGAGGTGACCAAAAGCCTAACTCTTCTGAACAACGAATTAACTGTTATTTGAACAAAATATGTATCGGGAAATGAAAGCATGTTTCAGAAGGAGAGCAAGAGGGAAGAGGAAACACAAATAGAGACAGGAGAGATGAACAAATGAAGCCTATATATATAGATATATATTATACATATATACACAGAGCACATATATGTACACATATATTCATTATGTAAAAACTGAACTATGTACCTTGAAGGTGGGAAAATGGGGGGAATTATGGAAGGAGTGACATTGATCAAGTGGCAGTGTACTCGCAACCTGACTTAGGGAATTGCAACATCTCTGTGCAACTACTTCATACTAATTTTTATTTTTATTTATTTTTTTTTTGGCCAGTCCTGGGCCTTGGACTCAGGGCCTGAGCACTGTCCCTGGCTTCTTCCCGCTCAAGGCTAGCACTCTGCCACTTGAGCCACAGCGCCCCTTCCGGCCATTTTCTGTATATGTGGTGCTGGGGAATCGAACCCAGGGCCTCATGTATACGAGGCAAGCACTCTTGCCACTAGGCCATATCCCCAGCCCCCATACTAATTTTTAATTGAGACTTCTTTGAGGAAGCATTTCTCTATGAATGCTCTTGATTCCCAAGTAGGCTGAGATTTTTTATCTTGTAATGTAAGATGTCCTTAGTCCATGAGGAACATTATAGGTCCTGAATCCCAGCTTCATAAGCTGTCAGATCTGGAACATTTCTTACCCACGATCTGGTCCAATTCCTGCTTCCCAGAGAAGTGAAGGCTGTAGACACCCAAAGGTGGATAATAGGGCAAGGTGGTCACGGATCAGTGCTTAGCTCCCCCAACAAACCTAGCATCACGTCGGGCTTTGTCTTGTTGCCTCCTTTCTCCACCTCACTCCGATCCTCACCCCGACCTCTGTGACTTCTGTGATTCTGCCCGAGGCCCCAGCAGTGTGGCCCACACACCGGCAGCATCGATGCAGCAGCCTGCCCAACAATCACTGATTCTTTTCCGAGCCAGCCTTATTACTTATTTACAAGAGGAGCTGACAGTCCTCGGCTCATAAATTATCTTCCTTTCTTGTAAATCTGGAAGGCTGGCCACTCTGACTGTGCAAAAGTGATTTCCCCAGAGAGCAGGTGGTAGACAGAAAGCAGCTCCACCTTCACTGGAAAGATGTATGAGGCTTTTAGCTGTCTGCAAACACAGGGAAATCGGACTATGGTCATGGCTCCCAAGGCTCATTCCGGTCCTCTCTGCCCCTGTAGGACGACCCTGGAGTCAGTGGATGTTTCCATGGCCCCCATATACAAAATAGAATAATAGCTTCCATCTATTGAGACCTGTCAAATGCCCCCATCTGGGCTAAGTTTGGGTTTTGTGTTAGCTTTGCTTTGCTCTGTTTTGTTTGAAACATGCTCTTGCTATATAGCATATAGCTTAAGCGGGCCTCAAACTCACTCCATACCAGACTGTCCTTGTACTTGCAATCTTTCTACCTTAGCCTCTGAAATGGGCGGGGGTTGAGGGGAGTCCTAATGGTTAACCGTTGCTTCTTTCAAAAAAGCAACAACATATTTTAAATGAGAACCCCCAAAATATCCAGAGCGATTAACCAGCCCAACTTCTGAACTTCCAACCAGGTCTCTTTATCTTCTTCATTTTGCATTCCTTCTAACAAAGCTTCTTTTTTGCTTCATTTGTCTACTGTTTCTTATTCTTGCTGAACTACCCATTTTATTCTTCTCCTTTTCTTCATGTGCAATTCATGTTGGATGTAAACAACTAAAATTGTGAACAAGGACCGCTGGAGAAATAGTCATTTCAAAAAGAAATAGTAACTTCTACTTGGATTTCATAATTCATCATTTTAAAAACCACTTGGCGGGGCTGGGGATATGGCCTAGTGGTGAGAGAGCTTGCCTCGTATACATGAGGCCCTTGGTTCGATTCCCCAGCACCACATATACAGAAAATGGCCAGAAGTGGCGCTGTGGCTCAAGTGGCAGAGTGCTAGCCTTGAGCAAAACGGAAGCCAGGGACAGTGCTCAGGCCCTGAGTCCAAGGCCCAGGACTGGCCAAAAAAAAAAAAAAAAAAAAATTAAAAACCACTTGGCTTTCCAGATATAAAATTCTAAAGTGAGTCTCTAGGTTTCTGCCCCTCTGTCTCCTCCCCTTGAGACTGAGTGAGACTTTGTGGGCATTTGCCTCTGTGGTTAAGTGACATCGCATTGGCCAAAGTGAACGGCTTTTTGCAGATGTAATTAAGGTCCCAAAGTACTTGATTTGGGGTGAGGACTCCCCTGTGTGGAGTTAGTAAATTGAGTTCCTCAACAGGGGGCCTGCTAACTTGAAGTGAGGCACCTCATTGTGAGAAGGCTGCTGGTAGGACTGGACATGAGGGCTCTGGGACTTGAGACTAACCCTGACTCCCAGCCAGCAAGAACGTGAAGATACCCAGCCTATTGCACAAGACTTAACTCTGACAACAACCATCCCCTTTTGGAAAAAGTAATATAGCTCGGCCAACACCCTGACTATATCAATGAGCCTTTAAGCAGAAGACTCAGCTATACCATATTGCCCCACACAAAGCCCAAATGAATAATTTGGTGGGGGGGGGGGTGAGAAGATACTGGTACTCAAACTCAGGACCAGGACATGCTCCCTTAGATTTTGTGCTCAGGGCTGGCACTCTACTACTTGAGCTGCAGCTCTACTTCTGGCATTTTGCGGGTTGACTGGAGATAAAAGTCTTACAGACTTTCCTGCTCCAGCTAATTTCAACCTGAGATTCTCAGATCTCATCCTCTGAAGTAGCTAGGATTATAGACACAGCCACTGGAGCCTGCCTCAATGCATGATTTTAAAGCCACCCACCTTGAAGTACTTTGTTTCATAGCCATAAGTACTCTTTGTCCTCTTCTACTAGACTGTTTTCCTTTCTGTGCTCTTACATACCTCTGTATCCTGACATGATATGCTTAATTGTTATTTAAATCAAAGTACTCCATTTGTATCTTAGTCTCTCAGAAAACTGATTTTCATGAGATAGAGGCCTTTCTGTCCTTAGAACCTCCAGCATTTGGAGAACATCAAGTCAGATCCCCAAAGTTAGAGTGAGTATAAGCAGAACTCCATGTCTCTTAGCTGCCCGAGGCTCTCTGGCAAGCCTCCGATTCCACGCAAAGTTGTAAAAGCCATTGAGTGTTCATGTAACTTTAAACTTACCATCGCTCCACTAAAGGTTTATTATTACTGATAATTTCATGCACAAATAACATCTGATTTCTAGTGTCTTTTAACATACTGTGTGATGGTGGGCATTCTACTTGGTTTTTCTGAGCCAGCTCTTCCTCATTGTTGAGGGAAATATTTAGATTCACTGCATATAATCTAAGGCAGTAATTCTAATCTTTTAAAAGTAATGAGACGTCATGCTAGAGAATATCTATAATTGAAAGAGGAGAAAAAAGAAAACAAGAATTATGAAAACAGCATCAAAATAATTATGAAAACAACATCAAATTTGCCTTCACTCAGTAGAGCTTTGTTTGCCATAAGGAAGTCTTCATTCTCTTATTAATAGAGTTGAAGCATCCTTTGCTTTGAGGAACTGTTCTGTGGCTTTTCGTGGATAGCGAAAGCTGCAGAAGAATTCTGAATTGTAAAAGATTCTGATCCTGGTGCAGCTGTGGCTATGGTATCAGCAGCAGGAGCTCCTCCCACTTAGATAATGTCTGTATGAAAATGAACCTAATCAGCTTGACTGAGTGAAACTATTAGCTACTGCTTCGAAGAGCTGATTTTCAGAGGTCAGAAAGGGCTCCCCCAATAGCAACAGGAATTTTGCAAATGATGTGTGTCACATTTGCATATGATAATTAGTTTTTCTATAAATACAATTTGTTCTGCAGATTAACATTTCGTGTCCTCATTAGATAGCAAACATTTCCATATTAAACCCACAAAGCTGCCAGAGCTGGCTTTGCTCGCATTGCATGATGCCCTTTAATACCTCTGTTTATACTGATGCCAATTAGTAGTGTTAAGTCTTGGAAGAATAAAAGAGATCACTAATGCTATTAATATAAATAGTAATAATAAACCTAAGAAGCTTTTGCAAACCTTGTTAACTCTGGAGATCATTAGAGGTAAAGTACTCCTGTGTTGTACATGGCTGTGTTCTTGGGCACATACAGTAAGCCTATCTAGAACACACTGCTCTGTACTGGGGCCTTCTCCTGGCTTAGGACTTGAATCCTAAGTGAGCTTGAGCTGTGACAAGGAGCTGGCAAGTAAAAGATTGTTTTCCTTTACTGAATTCATTTAGTCCAATTGGGATGTCCGATGGGCTCCAGCCAAGAGAGATCATAATATGTTCAATTTATCCAGCTCAGTGAAACACACTTTGCTCTGGTTCAGGAGGCCAACTTCTCCCAGGCAGTGAGCTATTTTATGGTCCCATAAAAGGTGTTTTTTTGTTTTTTGTTTTCATAAAGCAAAGGCACACCAGAATTTCCCACGAGAGGATTTGATTTTCACTGGACCACAGTTCTCCCTTGGGGGAAGGGGCATCTGAGAGACACAGAAGATGACAACAGACACTTGAGATGAGGGCAAACGTTTGCCACCCACTCACAAATGACGTAATCCCTGAGTGGAAGAGTCTGGAGAGGCCTTTCCCTGCTGAACAGGCTAAAGAGGCACCAAGGGTCACATAGCCCTGATTCAGTGAGGGAAACACATGACCCTGAAGTTACACTGTTCCTACAGGCACTAGCTAGCGTCACTACATTCATAAGTTTTCTGTTTGATGTGATATATATATATATATATATATTTAAGTTCAGCATGGTTTTAAAGAAAGTGTGGATTAAGGCACCCACCTACTTCATATATGACTGAAATCTAATGACACTACTATTGGCTTTTAGGCTGCAGCATAAGAACATTCTAGTAAAATGCCAATTTGGGCATCATTCAAAAGGCAGGCTTAAAAGTTAAGTCAAAGTAGCTTCACTTCCCAGTTCTGCCAGCAGTAGCTGTATAGTTGTAGATAACATTGTTACGTTGTTTCTCCAAGTCTACCTTTTCTCATCTGTAAAATGGGAATGAGTTGTTCCTGTTTCCTGGGGTTATTATGAGAATTAAATCACCACAGAATGAAGGGTGACCGGGTTCTTCGCTTCCTTGAAATATCACAAATCCTTGAAATGCCCATGTGAAAAAGCATTTCAAGGTGTCTCACAAGGTGGATTTGTTTTTAAACAGAAATTTGTTTCAGTATATCAGGGTAAAGTAGGGGAGATGGAAGAAAAGGAAATACTCAAAATGGTGGCTCTTAGCTTTATATGTTCTGAACTGAGAGTATGGACTAAACCTTCCACAATGGTTTTCCATGGGTAAAATGGGTTGGAGATGTTACCTAGGACCCCTGGTAACACAGTGACCATAGCACTTCCTTTAGCCTCACAATTATCTTTGTTTCCAGTTTCTTTACTCATTGTAAAGTGTTTGCAGCTTTTAACATCTCAAAGAAGAAGACAAAAGTGGATAACCTATATGTCTGTAGTCTTCTAACTTCACATCTAACAGTAGGTATAGTTAAAAGCAAGCTAACTGTTTTCTTTTTTAGTTTTTACTTCCTGGTTCTAGCCCTTTGAATATTTATTCACTCTACTTTAGTCCATTCCTCAATCTATCTATCTTGCCTCAAAATGACATCATCTAGCCTTTACACAATGCCTGGATCATAAAGTGGATTCACTGGAGAGAATTTACTGTTATTTTTACTAATGAAACACTTTTCCTGATGCTAGGGAACAGCAATAACAGAATGATGTCTCTGTGGGCAGATTTGTAAGAATACCAGTCCTCAATTCCTTCCCATGTTCTCAACTCACAATTGCTACTCTCATTCCACTTCTACTAGCAATGGTCTTTTCTCCGTCATTTCTTCTTCATCTTCTCTTGTGCCATACTGTGCAGCTAGTACTGTCTTTGATAGCCTGACCTGATTCGGTATTCTGCCCCTTATCTACCCATCTTAATGTGGCATATGTAAACCAACTTTCAAATCAGGGTAGCCTTATATTTTCAATGCTGACAGAAGATTGGGTGAATATAACCTCTCATTCTCACTATCCTATTTCCCCATGTTTTGAAAAGAAATTTCAGGTTGGTGATGCTGAATCCACAGTTAGCTGAGCCTGTGTCCCTATTTACTCTTCCTTTCCCATGCAAGCCCGCGTCTCCAGAAGGAAGACTCACCACTGTTGTTTAGCTATAGTATGGGGTGGGTGTAGTGTGAGAGTCTCTCAACAGTGTGCTGGGATTGAAGGGTTGGTCATCATGGTGCTTTTACTGGGAAGTGATAGAAACTTCAGGAGATAGGACCAGTTGGAGTTCTTTGCGTCTTTCGGAGGTATACCTGTGGAGGAAAAAGTAGGATCCTAGTCTCTCTCAAACTTCCTGCTTGGGAATGCAAGCTCTTCCACAAAAGTTGCTTCACTGTGATGCAATGCGGCTGAAAGAGATAGCCCACACTACACCTGTGCCCGTGCACTTTCCGTATCTTTGAATCTTGAAAGCTAACTAAATCTTTTTTCTTTGTAGGCTAGCGATGTCAGGTATTTTCTTGTAGTAATGCAAAGCTGACTAATACAAGTTGTTAGTCACTGGTTTAGCTCTTTCATCCTTTATACTAAGGGATAACCATTCATGCTATTCAAGTTTCAATTCTCAAGGTGAATATGTAAAAGACCCTCAAGCTGGATTTCTTGTTTAGATTTCTAGGTGTAGAAGGGAACCAGGGACATTTAATATACAAAAGTAAGTTTAGGAAGGATATATTAATTTCTCTAAATATATGAAGGATTGCCCAGGACAAAGAAAGATTGATTTGTTCTGACAACCAACCCAATGGGTGGAGTCTATAGGAAACGTAAAAGATGTTGGCTAAAGAGAAAGAACATTCTAGTAGTTATAAGCTGCACATAAAGGATTACCCTGGGAGAAAATGATCCTTCTATTCCAGGGTTGCTCAAGCAAAAGCTGAATAATAGCGGGTTAGGTGGTCTATGATGGGGTTTGTGTATCAAATAAGAGTTAGAATAACTATCTTAGACTGATAGTGGCTCTAAATTTCTCTGGAGGACAGTCATTGAAAGATAAAGCAATCTGAAATGAATACTATAGGTAGTGAGACTTTTTAATAGTTATTTTGCTATTCTCTTTTATATCACATTTTACATAAAATTTCAAAGCATGATGTAATAGACTGAAGATTGTCCATTCAGACTGTGAACATTAGTAGCTAAAAGAAAACATGGGGGAGGGAGAGGCTGGGAAGGTGGCTTAGAGGTAGAGTGCTGGCCCAGCATGCATAAAGCCCTGGGTTCAATTCCTCCAGTACCACATAAGCAGAAATAGACAGAGATGGCGCTGTGGCTCAATTGGTAGAGCGCTAGCCTTGAGCATGGAGAGGCTCAGGGACAGTCCAGGCCCTGACTTGAAGCCCTAGGACTGGCAAGAAGAAGAAGAAGAAGAAGAAGAAGAAGAAGAAGAAGAAGAAGAAGAAGAAGAAGAAGAAGAAGAAGAAGAAGAAGAAGAAGAAGAAGAAGAAGAAGAAGAAGAAGAAGAAGAAGAAGAAGAAGAGGAAGAAGAAGAAGAAGAAGAAGAAGAAGAAGAAGAAGAAGAAGAAGAAGAAGAAGAAGAAGAAGAAGAAGAAGAAGAAGAAGAAGAAGAAGAAAGAAGAAGAAGAAGAAGAAGAAGAGAGAATGCCAGAAAGGTAGATGTATACTAAGACACTTAGGATACCTTTCTTCCCATGAGTTTCTCCAGTATCACTGTAGCCAGTGTGAAGTAGACACAATAACAGATGAGATGTCAAAACTCTGATAGCAGGACACGTGGCAGGTGGAAGAACTGCTGCTCTCCATCAAGAAAGCGACAGGGAGAGCCGGCCGTCTTCCACAGAAAAGATGTTGAATAACTAATATTTCATGACAGACTGCAGAGCAAGTGAGGAAGGGCCACTGGCCAGTCCTGCTCTCCGCTCCTTAGGAGGAAAAGGATGTAGCGGCGTGGCTCTGGGTGTCAAGGGACTGTCAGGCCTCTGAGAATGTCTACGCATTTCCAGAGCTCAAGCCACACAGTTCCCTCGAGTTTCTCATGGCACTGAGTCCTGGGATCCTCCACTATTTCCATCACAAAATAGATTCTTGGATGTGAAACAGGCCTGTTAAAAACCTCTTCTTTATGCAATGAAGGATGTAAGGAAACTGGAGGAAGTTCAAAGAACAATAACACGAATGATTAAGGGGCTGAGAGCATGATTTATGTCGAATGATTAAAAGGATTAAACATGCAGAACTTGGCCAGCACTACATACTTAACTATAAAAAAAAATCAAAATTAAGTGCCAAAGCTCTTAGCTCCCATGAAAAATACAAATTTGCATATAATTTGGCACATATTTCTCCTTGAAGTCGAGCGAATTCTTGCTGAGGCAACTGTTCGCACAATGCCAAGACTGCTCGTCTGGTCATTTGAAAGAACAGCCCTGGGACGTCAGGAGAACCTTGCTGCTTGAGCTCATGTAACACTTCACCATTTACCCAAGTGTGAGAGAACAACATCTATCCCAAGACACACTGGTTCCCAAATGGATGCCATGGCTGAGGCCGGAGGGGCAGGACCCAGCCACGATGCCATCCAGCCCTCCCTCCGGGGCTGGCACCGGAGGATCGGAGCCAAGGGCCACAGATCTTCCTGTCTCTAAGCGAATCCAGCGACTCAAGAATGCACTCGCCCCCAGAGCTCCCCGTCTCCATTGTAGAAGGGTAGGAAATGGGGTTCGGAGCAGGAAGCTCTGAGGGTGATTGTAAGAGAAACGCCAAAGCAATAGTCAGAGAATTGAAAACTCCAGTTCTATCAAAAATGTCCATTGTCTTTGGAAATTACTCTGTGAGGCTGGGGGTGGAGGAGGGAGAGAAGATTGGAGGATGGCATTTGGAGGCTGAGGCTGGGTAAAAGCTGCTATCAAGAATAATGGAATCTGGCTGGGAATATGGCCTAGTAGCAATAGTGCTTGCCTCATATACATGAAGCCCTGGGTTCAATTCCCCAGCACCAGATATATAGAAAATGGCCAGAAGTGGTGCTGTGGCTCAAGTGGCAGAGTGCTAGCCTTGAGCAAGAAGACGCCAGGGACAGTGCTCAGGCCCTGAGTTCAAGGCCCAGAACTGGCCAAAAAGAATAATGGAATCAGGGCTGGGAATATGGCCTAGTGGCAAGAGCGCTTGCCTCGTATACATGAAGCCTTGGGTTCAATTCCTCAACACCACATATATAGGAAATGGCCAGAAGTGACACTGTGGCTCAAGTGGTAGAGTGCTTGCCTTGAGCAAAAAGAAGCCAGGGACAGTGCTCAGGCCCTGAGTCCAAGTCCCAGGACTGGCAAATAATAATAATAATAATAATAATAATGGAATCAAAAAGTGGGGGGTGGGGGGCTGGCTCAAGTAGTAGAGCATCTGTCTCCTTAGTATAGTGCTATGATTTTAAACTACAGTCTTGCAAAACCATAGTATTGCAAAACAGCAACAATAAAAAATGTCCTAAGAATGTTATTCTGTGACTATCAGTTTGCCAACTGTTACCTGATTAATTGGTTTTGAGCTTGATGAACTGGGGTTGGGAGAAAGAGTGAGTCGTTCTGGAAGCCACAGTCAGTGAGCCGTGAGAATAAAGAACTGAAAAATAGCATTGGTGGCTTCACAGGGGTCGCTGACTTCTGATTTCATAGTCTGGGCTACTTTCAGTTATTATTATTATTATTGTGGTGAAATAGGCAGCCGAACCTACTCCATCATTAACTGTTTCCAGGTGTCTGCTTCCTGCATTGTTCCCAGAACCAGAGCTCCCTTGGATCTAGAGAGTCTCTTGCCAACAGATCATACTTGAGTCACATTTTTAAAATCCACTTGCCAGTGTCTATCTCTTGATTGGAGAGCTTAATGCATGCATGTATGTATATTATATATATAAAGTGATTATTAATAAGGAGGGATGACTGTCTTGTGAATTGCTTACTGCATGTCTTGTAGATGTGCTGAACCTCATTTCCCTCACTATTGTCTTCTTTTGTGTTCAGATGATTGTTTTCTTTTTTTTTTTTGTGGTGCTGGGAATTGAACCTAGGGCTTTGCCCTAGTGAGCCAACTGCTCTGCCCCTGAGTTATAGCCTTAGCCTTTCCTCCCTCCCTCTTTCCATCCCATCCTTCCCTTCTTCCAGTTTTTCTTCCTTTTTCTTCTTCCTTCCTTCCTTTTCTTCTTTCCTTTCTTTCTCCCTCTCTCCTTCCATTTCTTCTTTCTGTCTCTCAGTAATGCATTCTTTTTAAATTTCTCTATCATTTATGATAATACTTGATTTTTTTGTTTGGTTAAGGGTTTTTTTTTGGAAAAGAAGTTTGTTTGTTTTTTGAGAGGAGGTCTCTAAATGTCCTTCCTCAGATCCCAGACTATTATATATTTTATAGCTATTTTCTTGGTGGCTAAGATGGAAAATAAATTTAAAACCCTAAGTATCTAACAGCACTCTTTTACAGACCTGTCCACATCATGCATTGTGTTTCCAGAAGCATAAACTAGCAACATGCTTGATAAGCACCCTACCACTTGAGACATATCCCAGACCTTTATAGTTTTAGTTCTTTCTCAAATAGGGTTGTTTGCTTTTGATGCTGTGATCAGTCTTGTTTCATTATCTTCCTATGTATACCTTGTGCCTAATTGAGATTACATACATGTACTACTGTGCCTGCCTTGTTTGCTGAGATGATAGAATAGGAAAGTCTGGCTAACTTTTTTGTGTGGGCTATCTTTGAACAAGGATTCTCTCTATTCCCATCTTTCTATCGGCTGGGATTACAGACATGTGCCACCATTTCTAACTATAATGTATCCTTTATCCAACCATGTATTTACCTCTACTGTAATTTTTATTTGGAATTTAATTATTGTCCAGTGTCCTTTAGTCTTTCCAGCAGGATGTTCTAGCATTTCCAGCAGAGGCCTAGAAATAATGAACTTCTGCAGCTTTTATTTATCTGAGAATATCTCAATTTCTCTCATACTAAAAAAAGCAATTTTGCCAGATCCAGTGACTCTTGTTTGATATATTTTATCTTTTTGTGCTTTAAGAACAGCAGCTACTACCTTCTGGTCTTCAAATTTTCTGATGATGAATTTGCTATCAACTAAGAGTCTCTTCAGTATGATACTTCTCTCTTGCTTCTTTTAGAATTCTATGACTTTGGCTTTTGATACTTCAATTATACTGTTTTGACATTGAGTTCATTGAGTTTCTTTATTCGTGTTTTTCGTCAGATTTGGGGAAATTTTACCCAGTGATTCTTCAAGCATTCTCTATTCTCCTTTATTTTCTTTTTGTTCCATAATCAAATGCTGCTCACTTAGGCACCCGCTACTTCCTTAAACATTGCTTATTTTTCTCAGTTTTTTTTCTTTCTTCTCCTTCTGATTTTATCATTTCGATTTTTCCAAGACCATTTCACCTATTTAACTTTTCAGGTCTTGATGCTCCTTTTTATTTCTTTGCTCCTTTCTATCTCTTTGTTGCACTTTCCTTTTTGTTCACACATTATTTTCGTGACCTGCAGGTCTTCCTTTAGTTCCTGGAGCACACTGAAAACAATTGTGTTAGAGTCTCTGGTGGGCTCAGGATATAAATCAGGGGTAGAGATGCTTGTTTATTATGCTCAAAGCCTTGGGTTCGATCCCTGGCATAACACACACACACACACACACACACACACACACACACACACCAAAAAACATAAAGTTTTTGTTTTGTAGATTTCTCAGAGGAGTTTGGAAGTTTGTTGTTGCTGTTTCCTTTACATGGAACACATTTTCCCTTTTATATTCCTCGTGATGTTCTTGAAAACTAAATATGTAAGACTAATCATGTGGTAATTCTAGAACTCAGATAATCCCCTTTCCCTAGAGTTGGCTAAGACATTTCTGGTGTTTTTCATCGAATCTTTTTGTTTTGTTTCATCTTTTGTTTTCCTTCTTTCCATTTTTTTTTGTATATGTGGTTTTTGGATTTGTTTTTTGTTCTTACTCCTGAGTTTTGAACTCAGGGCTATTTACTTGCTAAGCAGGCACTCTTCCATTTCAGCTACCTCATTAGCCCCTCGTTACTATTATTATTATTATTATTATTATTATTATTATTACTGGCAGTACTGGGGCTTGAACTAAGTGCCTTAGTGTCTGCTCTCCCCAGACCTGCTCTTATGCTGATTATTTTGGAGATGTTACTTCACAAGCTTTTCTCCAGGGCTGACTTTGAACCTTGATCCTCTGGATGTTAGCATCCCGAATAGATAGGATTATAGGTGTCCTCCACCAGCGCCTGACTTGATTGTGTTTTCTGATTATTGTAGGTTGCTACTGACTATCACGTGCTGTCCTTGTGCCACAGATCACAGGACTCCATAGACTCCAGCATTTAGAGGATGTGGGATACGGTCCCTTTAGCCCACACAGGCTCCTTCATGCTGGATGCAAGCTGGTCCAAAGCCTTGTGCGCAGCCGCCTGGTGCGGGACTGAGGAGGTTATAGGGAGCGCCATCTGCGCAGCTGCAGACCCAAAGTTCATCCTCCAACACTGACCATCCAAGTCTTCACCTGGAAGTTTCCCACCTTTAGATTGCAAAGTGGTTGCTTCAGACAATTGATAAGATTCTGCTGAAGAATTGTGGCCTGGGCATGGGGTTAAGATTCCTGGTGACTCAATGTATCCACTTCCCAGAATTTTCCCATGATGTATTGCTCTGTTTATCTGTTCAGTAAAAAAGAGGGGTTTATGAAGTAGAATACCAGCGGCTGGTGCCTGTAATACTAGTCAGGAGGACAAGATCAGACCATCAAGGCTCGAAGTCAACCCAAGCAGGAAAGTTTAAACACTCCATCTACAAACTAACCAGCAAAATGCCAGGCTTCCAGGTGTGGCTCACATGGTAGAGCAGGAGCTGTAAGAACGCCGAGTGAGAGCTGGAGGCCTGGAGATCAGACCGTGGCACTGGCACATGAACACAAAAGATAGGCTGCGATTTCGTCCTGCACTTGATTAAGACTTTTATAAGAAAATCCACCTGAGAATTATGTCATTACAATCTTAATAGGTATCGGCATCTTGGAATTCTAATTGCTAATGTATATTTCTTCGTATTCAGATGAATGGAATTGTAATGAATATAAGGAAAATGTTTTAAAATTAGTTTTTAATAGGACTGTGTAGGTTCGTTGAATTGCAAGTTATACATATGTAGGTGTGTGTGTGTTTGACACATACATTGTTTATATATTGCATATGTAGGCCCATACATTGTATACCTGGTATGTGTGTGCACACGTACGTGTGTGTGTTGCACATAAAATATCCCCAAGCTGATATGTAGCCTATGCTGGCTTTAAATGCTGGGATGATAGGTACACACCCCTTTGCTCCCATGATGCACTTCTAAAGGCTCCACTGTTGAGTGCACATCCCCACGCAGCACGAGGGTGAGATGTCCCGCCATCCTTCTCGGCACTGGACCTTTAGGAAAAGTCCTGTTGTTAGGGCGCGGAGACATCATGACCCAAGCAGGCGAAATGCTGCTCACCTGATTGCTGTGATATCTTGTGCGTGCTCCCAGCCCAGCCACTGCTACGATGACCTCTGGCAGGGAAGAGGTTCAGAGTCTTAGTGACAAGAATAAAAGTAGTCCCAGCTTCAGAAGGGCAGAAAGTTCATTCTGACAGGTGGGACAGCACTGTGAGCCCAGGAAAACAGTTGGCATGTCCACAACAGAAACATTTGGACTAAACACCCTGAGGCGTTTTGACAGCACGAGTTATGAGACAGGGGAAATCTGTGGTAATGGAAGTGGTGGGAGGTCCACCCCCAAGCCATTTGAACGTGAACAGGATAAGGAGCTAGAAAGTCTGGTCTAGGCTTGAGTTTGAGGGATGATGGGAGGGGACGCCTTCATCTCCAGTTGCTTTCGTTCTCAGAGTTCCAGCATATTCCAAGGTCTTAGAATGTTATTGTAGACCACGCTTCCCTCCCCACCCGAGGGAACCAACCAACCAACTCCAAACAAACCCCAAGTGAGTTGTTCTGAGCCGCACATACATATTCCAAATGGGAATGGTGCATCATAAAGTTCTCCAGCGTGAACTTCGTTAGTCCCTGACGGTGTTCTACCGAGATGAGCAGTATCATCATCATTTCACTTCACTAACCTGGTCTTTTCTTTCTGGTTTAGTGTCAGAAGAAAGACAACGATGACATAAAAACGTCTTGTAGCTCAGGCTAAAAAATATGCTGTAATATTTTCCTCTCTTTCACTAATGTATGAACAAGAAAGTTGGATCTTTAAGTGCTGACTTAGGAGAGAAGGAATTGGTGCACAAACAAGGGAAATGGGGACGTCCATATTTGCTATTTGCTTGCAAGGTCCTCTCAGTACAGTGGATCTAAGGATGAAGTGTGAACGAGTGTGTGTACATGTTTGTGTGAGTCTTCCTTTTCCTATGAAACTCTTTATTATTACCTCTACAATTTCAGGCTCACAGATGACAGAAATTTGAGTGATGAAACTAGAAAAACATGGCCCACAGAATTAGGGAATTCTTTTTTATTAGACATAAATTATAAGAAATACCACAGTGGTCAGATAAATGGTCTCCGCAGTCTAGTGTCCTCTACATGGTAGTAGCTCCAAGGGTAGATCAGCAACACAATCTAGAATACAACACAAGTCTAATGAGAGAAACAGATATGTCCATAAAATCTGGGATCACTACTAACTGTGACATATACTCTGGGGAGAAAAAAGTGGGAAGGTTGGTGTGACATTCATTTCATTCTTGCCTACCTTGGGGGGAATAAAAAGGTCCATCGCTTAGATTCCCGCCAATAGTTAGCAGCCTTGCTTATTTTTGTCTACATGTTACACAGCTTATAATTAGAAAACTACACTTAATGAGATTTTCACAACTGCTTTAAGGTGTGTGATAATTTTTTAACTCCCTGATTTCTTTTTCTGGTCTCTTACAGAGACTTGGTACTTGGGTTTGTAATGGAGCAATCTTGTTGAGGTGACTACAGTGCCCCCAGTGGTCAGACATTCACACTGAAGGCATTTTGTTCCTAACTCCACAGCCAATGAGTCTAAAACAAATAGCTCCAAGGACGGTCAGAATGGAAAAGGACCAAATCCGATTGGCTTTGTTTGTTGACATTCTAATGTTAATACCTCCCCCATATTCCTTCGCGTAGAAGCTGAGTTAGAGGAACACCAGAAACATTCACATTTATGAAAAAGAGCAACAAGAACAAAGTAAAAAAGAACACTGGGAAGGGAAAGAAAGGGGTGACACTGTCCAAGAAGAATTACACTCATTACCTGACTGATAGAATTGTAACCCCTCTGTACCTCACATTAACAACAGCAATAAAATTATATTTAGAAAAACGAACACAGCCACATGGAATTGGTATTGGATGGCAATTTTAAGAATTGTAAGATTTCAGCTCCGTGGATTCTAATTTTCCACTTCCCGTGCCCTTTTTCATTACTCTCCCTCTTCAGAAACATCTAGCTCTAGTTTTGCTGCAGGCTCATTTCTCTAGGCAAATTTTTGGAGCCTTTTCTTTCTAGCCTATTCTTCTCTCCCTCTTTTGCCTCCAAGCTAGAGCCAAAGCCTGTATGTTAATAAACAGTGTCACAAAAAGCCTGCTGATGTCATAAAAGCTCCAGGAAATCTGACAAAAGCTGTGATCTTCATTTTTACGTCCCCAGGGAATTATTGGTACCCAAAGGCCCAGCGCATGCTCTGTGTGTGCATGAGTTGTTGGAGGAGCAGTTGAGGGCCTAGTTAACTTTGGGCATTTACACATTTGGCCAATTTCTATAAAACACCGTGTAGAGAATAGAGATTTAAGGAGCCGAAGTTATTAAAATGGGGTGGAGTGAGAGGAAACATGCCAATAAAAACAGACAATGTGGCTTTTTAATCCTTTGCTCAGGAATTCAGGCAAAAGGGGAATAAAATAATTCTACAGAGTCACTTGTAATTCAGCTTCAACTAAGCTCAGGAAACTAAGTAATATCTCTCAGAAGGCTGATTTATGCACTTAAAGTAACTAAGTCCCAGGTGCCATGGGAAAGTAATACAACTTCTAGCAACATCCTACCCCTGCACGTTCAAGCTAACTGCCGAAGTCAATTTCTAACTTCTCTTTAAAATGTTTCAGAGCCGGCTCTGCTGGGACGATTACAGCCCTCGTTTCCCTGTTAGCAGGCACTGGTAGACTGAGCAAAGCCCAGGGACCTAGGCAGGAACCATAGCATAAACAAACTCCCATCCAAAGTTTGTCTGTGAATCATTTCTTTGGGAACCTAAATGCATTTTGTAAAACAGAAACAGAGGTAGAACCATAGTTAGGTTCCCTGGCTCTCATAACCCTCCAAAGTCTATTTAAAGTACACGTAGATCAAATCCCCTCTGCTACATAAAAACTAAAGGACAGCTGTATGATCAGATAGCACACCACTGGAGCTGGGGAGTGGGGGAGGGAATCTGACTTAATAAACTTCTTCCCCCCCCCATTTCCTCTTCCATTTATCCCATCATTAGAAGAGGATAAGAGATAGATGGGTATTTTGGAAACACCCGGTTGAGGTTTCTCCACATTCACAGGAATTAAGAAGCCAGTGGCTCAGACTCTTTACTATAAGTAATTATGAATAATTTATCTTTTCAGACAAAGAAAATGGCAAGGGAAATGGCCTCAATAGAAAAAGAAAAAGGAAATCTCTAGCAACTTCTAAGGGAGGAAGGGAGGCCCTTTTTGGGAAAGTTGTTGTGCTGTAGAAGGGCATGTCCTGGAACCAATGTTTCAGAGTAGGATTTACTAGGAACCATGAAGTTTCATTTTTCTCCTTGGTTCCAACAACCCTCACTCACCCAGGTCTTTATTAGGCATGCTAATAAAAACATTTTTGGCAATCCATGTCTTTTTCTCCCCTCTCCAAAATACCCTGGCATGGTGGCACAAAGTAGAACTAACACATCCCATATGTAGGTAGTCAGAAGGAGAGAGGGGAAACAAAGGGCCCAGACCTTTTCCACATACTGGATAAGGAGTCCTTGATAATTTAGTGGACTACCTGGGATTTTCCTGTTTCCTTCTGGTGAGTGCTGGGGAGCTGGATGAAACGCTTATCTGAGAAGTGTCAGAACCCTTAACAATGTTGTTACAAGGATGTGGGTGAAGCCAGGTGAAGGCTTTGGCAGGTAAAGATGGGATTCTATTTGACTGAAAGTATTCTCCTTGTGTGTTCATCTGCCCCGTCCAGTATCAAGCCTGTCGGGAGCTTCCCTTTGACGCCCCCTCTACAATACTGTGAGGAGCTAAGCACTCTGTGGAACTAAATAATTTCAGCTGAATGGCTGAGAGAAAAATCATTCTCAACAGGCAACTGCAGCCTGAAATCATAGCTGGAGAAGTCTAAGAAGAAAGGCTCTGGAATGAATATTCCTTGTGGGACTGAGGGGCAGGTGATAGATTGGTTCTGACAGGATACACCCAACTTTAAATGAGAGGTCCCTTGAAAGAGTCCCAGGTTTATATCCCAGGCCCTAAAAGAAAAAGGAAAGGAAAGGAAAGGAAGGAAGGAAGGAAGGAAGGAAGGAAGGAAGGAAGGAAGGAAGGAAGGAGCCACATGAAAAAGCTGAATGAATGGGGCCCCTACTGGAATGCAGATGAAGAAGTATAGAGACACAGGGGCCAAGGGTCATCTCCAGAAGGTCTTAATCATAGCCCACTGGCACAATGTGAACATGTCCTTGCCCTCCTACTGAACCCAGAGCACTGGTTTCGGTCGTCATGAAGAAACTTCTTGAAGGTAGACATTGATGGGCTCATGCCTGTAATCCTGGTTACTTAGATTTGAGTAAGTAACGTAGATCTGAGGTCTGATACCCAATGTCAACCTGGGCAGAGAAGTCTATGAGACTCTTCTCCTCAACTAATCAACAAAAATCCAGAAGTGGGGGCTGGGAATATGGCCTAGTGGCAAGAGTGCTTGCCTCCTACACATGAAGCTCTCGGTTCGATTCCCCAGCACCACATATATGGAAAACGGCCAGCAGGGGCGCTGTGGCTCAGGTGGCAGAGTGCTAGCCTTGAGTGGGAAGAAGCCAGGGACAGTGCTCAGGCCCTGAGTCCAAGGCCCAGGACTGGCCAAAAAAAAAAAAAAATGCAGAAGTGGAGCTGTGACTCAAGTGGTAAAAGGGCAAAATTGAGAAGAAAAAAATAAGTGAGAGCTTGAGGCCCTGAGTTTATGCTCCAGTACTGGCACCAAATAAATAGACAAAACAAATGAAGTCTTCAAACAGAATTACTTAAGAAGGCATCTCATGCCATCTGAATGCTTAGGTCCAGGTACATTATACCCTAGGGTATATAGAGAGAGTACTGTGCAGATGAGATTTAGTTTTCCTTTCAAGACAGGCACTGCCGGCTCCAGCCTGTAATCCTAACTATTCAGAGGACTAGAGTAAATCTAGCGCAGGCAGGCAAGTCTGGAACACGCTAGCTTCAAAATAACCCATGAAAAGCCTGGCTGGAGGCACGGCTCAAATATTACAGCACCAGCACAGCTATCAAGCTGCTCTTGCATGAGGTGCTGAGTTTTCATGAGCTTGTAATAGGTTTCTTCCTAAATTCTCGGAATGGATGGCCAGATGTTGGATGTAGGAAATAGCAACTGGTAACCAGAAGGATGTCATTATGAATAAACTATGCCATTTACACTATTTTAGAGAATTTCTTAATAGATAGACCAATCAGCCCTTTTCCTACTGCCTATCCATTTTTGCCTCAGGCTTTTTGGGGGAAAAAAAGTTCTTTCATTAGGCATCTGTTGACAAGTTAATTTTAACTGTAGTTTAGTTGGTTACTTCATAGCTAATACCAGAGACTAATGAATCCGAACCCAAAGAGGAAGCTTTGCTAAGAGCACCTCACCAGGCTTTGGCCCTAGCCCACGTTTACACAGGTTGTAAAATGACTTTGGTTGTTGGAATATTGGATTGAATCCATCAAGAAGAACTTCAGTTATTTTTTTTATATTGTTAAAAAATCATACTATAGAAATTCAGGAGGTAAAGAATGTATTTTTAATAGTAATAATCATGAAAATAGCTTGTAATTCTAGTAGGTGTCTCAATGTGAATCATAAGTGAGGAAAAAAGCCAGGTCAACTTGAAACAGCTTGTGTCTATCACAAGCAAGCACAGAATCACACCACAGGGCTGCACTGTTCCAACTTACCTGGACTCATGTGATCAGCTCTGCTCCCAGCTTTAACAAGGACACTGACAAATCATAACTCATTCAGAGAGAGAAGTTGGCTTTTTCAGGAGTGAAATTAAAACACCTGGGTATATCACCGTATGCTTAAGACATGGGATCCCTGGGGTATGGAATATGTTTGTACCTGGAAGAGTCGTCAGATTGTCTATAGCCTACGTTACAGAAATAGTCCTATAATATGGAAGATGCCATAAATTGTCTACGATGATAGAAGTTAAGGGAAATGTTTGACCAATGAGGAACAGGGGTCACACATCATATTCTAGCAGGTCCATGGCCTGGAATATCTGAAACATAAGGGAAGGACCTGGAAGGAAGACAGTAACTGAGCAAGCAGCAGTCTGCAATTTAAATGCGATAACTAGGCAACGTGCTCAGAGCAGGTGCTCCTGCCCTGGGATTTACTTCATCCTAAAGTGGCCCTGCCCAGCTGCAAGGAAGCCAGAGTGCATTTGATGTGCAATTCTCTGAGGAGGTGGTCTGTCCTAGTCCTCCGAACCCCAGTAACCCCACTTCCTAAAACTTAAATGTTCACGCTATGGGAAACAATGTTGGTCAGTGAAGGGACACTGAGGGGCACACACTTTTAACGTGTCAGCAGAGCAATGAGAAGAAACATGGGGAAAGGCAATGGGACGGTTGGGCAAGTATGCAGAGATGGACCGCAGTGAAAGGAAATGTCAGACAGTGGGAGTATCCAGCCAAATCGTTTGGAAAGGTTTCAGGAGACAAAAACAATAGCATGCTTGGCTAAGGTGAGACCTCCGTTTAGAACCAGTAGTCGATGTGCAAAGCAACAACACAAGAGTTGTCAGCAAGCCAAGTGGCAGGCTACTTTAAAATAAATGGTGCAAGAAAGGGCTGAGAGGTCAAAGGAAGGAAAGGCTTGGTGGAAAGCGCTGGAGGTTTCGGGAAAGCCGGTGGAGAAGGAAGGACTTAGGCAACCTCTGTGGGCCAAGACAACCCTTTCTTTTATAATGGTCAAAAGCACTGTCTGGTATTTCAACTTCTTTTTTCCTATTATGTCTTCTAAGCAAAAATCTCATTCTTGATGCAAGAAGTATCAAAGTGTGTGACTATTATGTGACCCTCACTACCTTCAGCTTCTTGCTTCAAGAGTTCTCAGTCCTTAGGGAGAAGGTATAAATCCAGTGGAAAGTGGGGCACAATGTGATTCGGAACTAGAATTTCACCTGAGGAAAAATGGAGAGCCTCCTCTAGACTTGAGTAGAAACGTAGCATGACTCCAACAAAAAGTTTTTTTTTGTTTTGTTTTTTTTAGCAAAGACCATTCTGAGTCCCCATGTTGAATGCAGAAATGGTTGGGGGGAAATCAGCGTAGGTATTTTGTGCCTGGTCTCTGGCCAGGGCTGTGGAACTGGGAGAGAAGGGAGAGACGTGAGAAGCTCTAGCTTGTTCCACACGGAGAGGGCAGGACAGGGCTCACCTTGCCTTCAGCCTGGTCTTAGCAGCCTGTGGCTCGGGTTGGAACAATGTGGAGAAAAACTGAGGAACCAATTGTCATATCTTTTGAAGTCACACAAGCAGCAGTGGTGTGTAGAAGGCTACCAGGGAAGCTAACCCAAAGGCCGTGGAATCTTCTTGATGAGACACAGAGCAGAGATCAAAAGTACATCTTGTGGCCAGGCACCCATGGCTCACACCTGCAATCCTAGCTACTCAGGAAGCCGAGATCTGAGGACTGAGGTTTGAAACCAGCCCAGGCTTGAAATTCCTCAAGACTCTTATCTCCAAGTAATCACCAAAGAGCCAGAAGCAAAGCTGTGGTTCAAGTGGTGGAGCACTAGCTTTGCAAGAGAAAGCTAAGGAAGGGATAACACCCAGGTGCCAAGTTGAAGTCCCAGTACTGACACAAACACACCAAAGGCATATCTTGTGATATGGTAGTGCAAACCTGTAATCCTACCACTTCTCAGATGGAGGCAGGAAGATCACTTAGTCCTGATCTTTACAGCCAGACCCAAGCTCACGATATAGGAAAGGAGGAAGGGAGGAAGGGAGGAAAGGAAGGAAGGAAGGACAGAAGGAAGGAGAGTAGCAGGGAGGGAGGGGAAATACAACCTGACTGGATTTTGTCTTCTTTTTTTTTTGCCAATTTTAAATATATTTATTTAAGACATTGCATTTTCCACTTACAATATGGTGCTTTATAAAGTGCAATGTTAGCATTGTTCCCTGTGTACATGTTCCATATTCAAGTATTGAGAATGCCCAGAAATTCACTACAGCAGCTCAACGTTTAAAAAGTGCTATAGAAGTCGCTAAATTTGGGTCTTTAAATCTTTGATTGTGTGGAACAATGCTACATGTGTATTTGGGCTGCCTTAGTCAACCTCTTCAACGGTGGGCCCAGAGGAAGCCCCCCCAGAGGGAGGAGCCCACCACCGGGAAAGCCCCTGGGCATTCCTCCTGGCATGCTGCCGGCACTCTTGTACAGCTTGGTGATGATAGGGTTGCACACTTTCTCCAGCTCCTTCTGCTGGTGTTCAGATTCTTCCTTTTCTGCAGTCTGATTCTTATCCAACCAATTGATGATGTCATTGCACTTGTCAAGGATCTTCTGTTTGGCCTCATCATTGATCTTGCCCTGAAGCTTCTCATCTTCAACAGTTGCTTTCATGTTGAATGCGTAAGATTCCAGGGAATTCTTAGATGATCCCTTGTCCCTCTGTTTCTCATCTTCAGCTTTGTATTTCTCAGCTTCCTGAACCATGCGTTCAATATCCTCCTTGCAAAGACGACCCTTGTCATTGGTGATTGTGGTCTTCTCCTTTCCTGTGCTCTTGTCTACAGCAGAGACGTTGAGGATGCCATTGGCATCAATGTCAGATGTGCCCTCAGTCTGAGGAACACCTCTTGCTGCAGGAGGTATGCCTGTGAGCTCAAACTTCCCAAGCAGGTTGTTTTCCTTGGTCATGGCCCGTTCACCTTCATATACCTGAATGAGCACACCGGGCTGGTTGTCAGAGTAGGTGGTAAAGGTCTGAGTCTGTTTGGTAGGAATGGTGGCATTGCGTTTGATGAGTACAGTCATGACTCCACCAGCAGTCTCAATACCCAGGGGCAGAGGGGTGACATCCAAGAGCAGCAAGTGTTGAACATTTTCAGATTTGTCTCCAGATAGAATGGCTGCCTGGACAGCTGCACTGTAAGCAACAGCTTCATCTGGATTAATGCTCTTATTCAGCTCTTTCCCACTGAAGGAGTCTTGTAGAAGCTTCTGGATCTTGGGAATTCAGGTGGAACCACCAACCAAGACAATGTCATGGATCTGTGACTTGTCGAGTTTGGCATCACGATGGGCTTTTTCTACAGGATCCAGAGTGCCAAGGAACAGGTCAGCACTGAACACTTCCAATCGAGCGCGGGTAATAGAGGTCTAGAAGTCAACGCCTTCATAAAGGGAGGGAATCTCGATACTGGCCCGTGTGCTGGAGGAGAGTGTGAGCTTAGCGTGCTCACAAGCAATACGAAGATGGTAGACAGCTCTTTTGTTCTCACTGATGTCCTTCTTATGCTTGCGTTTGAATTCGGCAATGAAATGGTTGACCATTCGGTTGTCAAAGTCTTCTCCACCCAAGTGGTGTCTCCTGCTGTAGATTTGACCTCAAAGATCCCATCCTCAATGGTGAGGATTGACACATCAAAAGTGCCACCTCCTAAATCAAAGATCAGCACGTTTCTTTCAGCTGCAACCTTCTTGTCTAAGCCATACGCAATAGCAGCAGCAGTTGGCACATTGATAATTCTCAGTACATTCAGACCAGCAATGGTTCCAGCACCTTTTGTTGCCTGGCGCTGAGAGTCATTGAAGTACGCTGGCACAGTGACCACAGCATTGGTGACAGGCTTCTCAGGATAGGCTCCTGCAATTCCCTTCATCTTTGTGAGAACCATAGCAACTTCCTCTGGATAGAAGCTTTCCGTCTCGCCTTCGCATTCGACTTGGACCTTGGGCTGACCTGCATCATTCGCCACCACGAAGGACCAGTGCTTCCTGGCAGACTGGACAAAAGCATCAGCAAATCTATGTCCAATCAGATGTTTGGCATCAAAAACCGTGTTGGTGGGGTTCGTCACCACCTGTTTTTTTTTGTAGCATCACCAATTAAACGTTCAGTGTCTGTGAAGGCAGCATAGCTTGGCGTGGTTCTGGTGCCCTGATCGTTGGCAATGATCTCCACTTTGCCGTGTTGGAAGACACCCACACAAGACTAGGTGGTGCCAAGATCAATGCCAACTGCAGTCCCTTCGCCATGGTTGCTAATGTGTAAGCCCCATTCCGCCGGTGAAGAGAGCACGCACACCCGGACAGCTGCTACCGCGTTCAGTGAGGTCGGATTTTGCCTTCTAACTGCTGAAATTAAAGTGGAAATGTCTCTGAATGTTTTGGAAGTAATGTTTTAGAAGTTCTTTGAGTTTAAAAGTATATTAATCGGGGTGGGGATATGGCCTAGAGGCAAGAGTGCTTGCCTCATATACATGAAGCCCTGGGTTCAATTCCCCAGCACCACATATACAGAAAACGGCCAGAAGTGGCACTGTGGCTCAAGTGGTAGAGTGCTAGCCTTGAGCAAAAAGAAGCCAGGGACAGTGCTCAGGCCCTGAGTCCAAGGCCCAGGACTGGAAGAAAACAAAAAACAAAACAACAAAAAAAGTATAATAATCAATAAAGAAAATACTGAAATGTGAGTGAGGGAAGGAGAAGATCAGCACAGAGACCGGCTGAGAGTCTTGGCTGCTGACAGTCTTTGGACAGGGCTCCTCTGTTAGAGGAATAAGCAGCTCCGGTGTGCAGAAGCACGGCTCCTCTGGGACAACGAGGGCACTCAAGGTAAAACAAAACTGTGAGCTTGAGAAAGGGCCAGTCCCAGAACTCAATCTGCATGAAGGGTGGCGAGGGTAAACTTAGGATCCCAGAGTGGTCTGCAGTCTCCTCTCTGAAGACATAGTGATGCTCTCACTGGACTCCCCTTACAGAACGAGAGGCCCAGGCAGTGGACGAGCAGGCCTGAGGATGAAGGCCTCCTTCCTGCTCTGCGACCCTGGGAGCCGCCCCAGGACCCTCCATCCTACAGCAGTCTGCCAGCATCTAGGAACCACGGAAGCCCACGGAGGCTCGCTCCGCCCGCTCACTTCCCCTCCACCTTGTGGGAATGTTGGACTGATTCCTGCTGGAAATGTGTCATGGAGAATGTGTGTGCTCTGGTTTGCTGGACTCCATGTATTTCACCCTTTCTGTCTCCATGGAGAAAGCGTGGTGTCTCCAGCCCATGGCACAGAAAACTCAGCCACCGTGCTCGGGGATGGAGCATTTGAAAGAATAGAGGTTGCTTGCTTCCAGAGTTTGCTAGAAAAACAAATGGGGCCAAATCCTTTCATGCTGGGTGGATTTAGCTGCGGTCCCAGGGGACTAATCTGTCTTGTGAGGGTTCTTCTCTTGAAATCCTGGTGACACTGTGAAAAGGGGTCCCTAAGAGAACCTCAATCTTTGTCACAGGCCCAAAGGCCTCTGAATTACATTACAGTTCCCCAGTGTGAATGCCACGTTAATGCAGCATCATGGGTGACAATGAAAACGCACTCCTGTCAGGAAATTCTAATTTATGACCAGCGACAGTCTTCACTTCTCCCACTCTAGAGCTCGCTATGTTTCATGTTATTGTACTTCCAGTGAAATTTATGCCTCATTGTGCACTGAGTGAGTTATGGCTACTCCGGGAACATTAACTTTTGCATTTCCTGACTTCTGTGTGTTCAGAGGGACACACTTTGAAAACTGGCCTAGAAAACAGCACAGCAGAGCGGCTGACACGGTGTCATCCTGTGCACCTGCGCAATGGGAAGGGGACAGCGGGTGACTGTCCAGGTAAGACACGTGCCACTCCAAGTGGACACACAGCCCCAGTGACAAGTCCAAGGCAATGGAAAGAGAAAACAGTATAAGCTCGTCGTCACTGAGTGCTGCTGTGTACCGAGCACTTTCTACATGCCAGGAAGGGCTCCAAGCATGCCACTTAGTTTCGTCATACTGGTTTTATCACAACCCTTTCAATCAGGGCATACTATTCTCATAAAGGCACAGAGCGGAGGGGTCGGGGGGGGCCTATAAATTGTTCAGTGGCCTGATCAGACGAGCTAGAATGTGACCCCAAAGCCCATGCTTCACTGAGGCGAGGGCCCCTGCGGTCCCCAGACCTGACAGGTAATCCCCGCAAGTCCCCTGGAGCTGCCGCATCTTCCCGGAGCTGTAAGCTTCTTTCTGCCTTGTTGAAGAAGGATTTCACCTACTGAACAGACCGTTTTTGTTTTGGGGGGGTGGGGACAAATTCTTGTTTGTTGATGACTTTGCTATTAGCATTGGTATTCCTTCCCAAGAATTTCGAACGTATGTGTTGGTCCAGTTAGAGGGATGGGAAGGTCTGTCAAAGACGTCATGAGGGCTAGAATTTTTGTCTATTATGTTCATTATCTAGAACATGGAGGAGAAGTGCTCAGCACATCGACCCTCAGCACATACTTGCTAATGGACTGAGTTGTTTTAGTACGCCTCCCACACTGCCCTGTCCTTTGCTGCCATCCTGAACACAGTTGTATACTTTGTATTTTGGAAATTTTCGATCTTCTTTTAGATATCACCTTCTACAATCCCAATAGCAACTTAAGTTTTTGCTAAAAGTGTGTGTGATGTAGAGGCTTGCTGTGAGGGACAGGTTTTGAAGACAGATGTTTGGTACCCATAAGGCTAAGACTATATCCACCATTGTCCACGTCCAGGAGCAATTGGACTGAGTGCAGCCAGTCAGACGTTCCTGCCGCATCAGACCAGACTACCCACACAGTCTTCTGTTTTTAAAAGCCTTAACACGTGTGCATCCCGGTATCTGCAACACCTGTGTCCACATGAGCATTCTGGCAAGTTCCAGGCTGTGTGTGTGCTGCTGTGTGTCTTTATCTTTGCTATGCTAGAACAAATGACCCTAAATGTCATTACCTGAATAACCGAGCTTTCAAAGCCAGTCTTTCTCGGATGACTCACTGGCATTCTTGTAGAAGTTCACTGCCCTAGCTTAAGATCCCACTGGATTTCCATTTCCAGTGAAGGCCAACTTCCACCGGGTGCCAGTGGCTCACAGCTGTAATCCTAGCTGCTTGAGAGGCTGAGATCTAAGGATCGCAGCTCAAAGCCAGACCATATAGAAAACTCTGTGAGACTCTTGTCTACAACAAACCAGCAAACGGGAAGTGGAGGTGTGGCTCAAGTTGTAGAGCACCAGACTTGAGTAAAAATGTCAAGGAAAGGTATGAGGCCTTAAATTTCTTTTTTTACAAAAGGAGAGGGGGGAGCAATTTTTGGGCAGATGGGGGAGAAAGCAATGGACTTTTGATCTGGACAGGAGAGGACTGTTTATTGAGGCACAGCAACCTTCCCGTGGCAATGGCGATTTCGCAGAGGGTGGGTTTGGAGTTGGGCTTACATGGGTGTTAACAGGGAAGCAGAAAAAATTTAATAATAAAGCAGGCTCTGGTCTCTTGGGGGCCAAGGGCACCCAGCCTTGATAGAATGCTCCACCTGGGACTTGAGGAAACTTTTAGCACACGTGCTCACACCTGGTGCCTGGCTTGTCCTGGGGGAATAGGTGGGGATGGGGTTAATCCTTTACACACTTCCTCCCCGTATGATATTCTTGCTGCTACCATGATGGGAAGTCCACGTAGCACGGTGGCAGCAGCCTGGTGAGAGCACTCTGGCTTCCTCGGAACGTAGTGGAGAAGCAGAAAGAGAACTGAGCACAGAGGACGGAGAGTCTCCGCGGCCGCGATTCACAGCAATCCATTGTTGCAGACACAGATCTAACCACGCGAGCCCTCCCTCACTCCGGAGGAGAGTGGAGTGCCAGTCACGCATCTACCTTCCCAGAGAGCCCACCTACCGAAGCCCCCCCCCACCCCGCCCCTGCAGCATGCCCAACTCCTGCTCCATTCCCAGCATCTTCCCACCAGAGGGGCACCCACGGAAAGTTCCCTCCCCCTAGGGAGATAACTCCAGTGACAGGTTTCCTTCGAGAAGCATTTTGTTGACAGAAAGAGGAAATGAAAGAGCTATTGGCCTGGTTTCTCCACATGAAGCATAGTTATAATGTGAGGCTGACTATGTTTAGTAATTTGATTTTCCTTATCATTAATGAGGTAATGACACCTAAGTAGTTAGTTGGTTTGTACCATGCATGTATGTACTTCACTTGAGCTAAACGTTCTTTTTATGTCCCCTGCTGGGATCCATTTTATTTACCCTTTTTAGCAAAAACATAGGGAGTGTGTATCTAATACCCTGTTTGACAGAGCACAGAAAATCTTCGTAAAGGATGAGAACTCTTGTGACGAATGCCACTGCAGGGTCTGTTATCAGAGTTCATTTCTGGGGTTTTCCCTTCATTCCTGTTCCAGGCCAGAAAGCATTTATGGGAGATTCCCCTGGGGGGACCCCCTGAGATCCCTCTCCCTGTCCAAGGGGGACATTTCCCTTGCCATGTCTCACGTGATCAGAACACAAAGCTGTTCTGAAAGCAGCCGGCAGTCACGGGGGTGGGGGGGGGTGGTGGTGGTGGTGGAATCCAGGATGGCGGCTCACTTGTGATTACCTGAGAAACTCTTTCCTGAGTCTGTGATGGGCAGCAAGAACGTGGATGTGGATGGTGCCCAGGGGAAGGAGGCCTGGCCGCAGGACAGCAAGCGGAGAGTGGGGTCGAGCACAGCCACGCGCGAAGCAAGCCCCGGTTCTTAGTGCTCTTCATTTGGGAAGCCAATGAGTCCTTTGGAATCCAAGACCCATCCGCACATGGATAGACATCCACGCCGAGTGTCCCTGGTCCTTAGCTCTGCCTGACATGTCCATGAATTAAATGGGTTTGAACACACACACGCATGTGCACACACACACAGACAGAGAGAGAGTAACACAAGCAGACCCACACATATATACACACAGTACAGAGAAATTCTTGCCACAACAGTTCCTCCTTAAGGTTTGAGATGGTCTGGAATCCAAATGTTGTGATTCAATGTCAGACTTTATTTCAAACGATGTGTCCTGATTTGAGGTTTACAAATGTACAACTACCGTGTGACTATCAAACTCCCGATGTCTTCTACCACATTACACACATCTTGGGGGGCGGGGTACTTCTTTACAATGACAATAGCCCTCTTTTCTCTTTGTCCCCGTGGTCCCCATCCAAACAAGGCACCAGTCTTAGATATTTCCTCACGCGCTCTCTCTGGTCCTGGAATTTCCATCCGAATGTTACCGTGTGGTGACAGAGAATGGCATCGTGGCTACGTCAGGGTGGGAGAGACGATTCTCTGGACATATCTCAGCTATCCAGTGTATCCTCGGGTTCTCCTCCTGTGCAGAAATTAACTCGACTATCAGGAAGGAAGAAGTCATACAACTTCATTATCTTGTGTCTTCCATCCTCGTATGTAACCTTGGGAAAATCATTTCACCCCTCTGTGGTCCTTTTACCCTCAGCTGAGAAATGGGGGTGAAATCCACATTGATTTCACAGTACTGCTGTGTGTATTAGATGGATTTCTATACATAATTAGTATAGCAACTAGAAAATAGAGGACATAACAGAAATATTTAAATTTATTATTACAATCTATTAATATTAGTACAAGGGCTACTGAGTTTTCTGTGACACACATAGTGACAAGAGGCCAATTAAATTGCAGCCAGCAAGGCAAAAGAACAAGATGGTAACCTCAATAAAGGAAAGCCCTTCTTTCTCACTCCCCCACCCCCCCCCCCCCAGGTAGTAGAGGTTAATTGTGAGGGTTACTGCGATCCTGCTCACTGCACAGAACGGGTCCTGAAGCTAACGTTTGCTCCAGGACTTCCTTACTCTCCCTGTTTGTCTCCTTTGCAGGGCCTTCCCAACCCCATCAGGTTACTAGCCTCTTTTCTGACTCAGCCAGAGGCAGCTGAAAACCAATACAGGGAGATCCAAAGCCAAACATCACAAGTTTATCTATTGCTTTTACCCCCTACTCTCTCTGTGGCAAGATGTTCCTTCTCATACAGTTGTGGGTCTTTCTTCATAGTGTGCCCACCCCTTCCCCGTTAACTCCGGAACAAATCATGGCACATGCACTGAGCTCTAGCCTGGAATCTGAGCTCTGACTTTCACCCCCCAAACTATGCATTTTTAAATATTGGCTTAGAGTGCTATTCCAGTCTAAAGGACATGTTGGAATACTTTCTGTCTCTTCAGATTACTGATGATGTGTTTTTTCAGGTGGTTTTATTTTATTTAAATTCTAGCCTCCTCTTCACCTTGAGATTTTTGTTTTTGTTGTTGTTGTTTTCAAGGGAATCAGCCAATTTATACTTTATTGCATAAAGTATGTCATATCATAGTGCAGAGATAGAAGCCAGCTTGCTTTCAGAAAAATGTAGTTTTCTTAAGGTAGGAGAGCATGCTGACTGCCTTTCTTCCATGTAATTAACACACCTTATCTAGACCTGTGAATGAGACAGATTAGCCCAGGAAGTGGAGGAAAGTATTTATAAAAATGTGACATTTAAGGGTAAGAGGAAGCACAGAAATGATGGGACAAAGGGTGAACAATTCTAGCAGTGATCCTCACTACACACTATGTTGAAAATGAACTCTACATTGTGTGGGATTTTGTGGGGAGGTTTCAGGAGGAAAAAACTGTGAGAAAGTGAGGAAAAAAATAGCACTGTTCAAAAAGAAATGTACTCATTAACTGACTTATGTAACGTAACCCCTCTGTCCATCACCTTTACACTAACAATTTAAATTTTTTTGTGTGGAATTTGTCATTAAAAAAAAATTCAGCTACTCAGGAAACTGAGACCTGGAGGATTGTGTGCCGAAGCCAACCCAGACAGAAAAGGCTATTGTTTTTGATGCTTCATCTAAAAAGTAACCAGCAAAATGCGGGGCTAGAGTGCTAGCCAAGCAAGCAAGCCAAGCAAGCTACAGGCTCTTGAGTTCAAACCCTAGTAGTGGCGAAAAGAAAAGGGAGAGGAAGAGAAAACCAATCCAGGTGGTAAGAAAGAGTGATTGAATAAGGTTCATTCCATTTAGAAATCCAAGCCAAAAATCTGGAAAGAAAAGAGAAAGAGAGAGAAGGAAGGAACTCTAAGCCAAGCAAAACTAAAAAGTGTGCAGTCAACAAAGCCCACCATGGTCAAGTCCAGCCTGACTAGGCTAGGGTGAAGCGTGAGATGACAGACTATGGGACAAACAATGCACGGACCTACCTGTGCCTTTTGTCCTGAGCCTCGGCCATCCGCCATCGCAGCAAGTACCCAGCACAAGTGCTGAGTGGGAGAAGTCAGAAGGCAGGCCAGAGGCGAAGCACAAAGTGAGACGGACACATTGGCTCTTGTTCTGCGCAGCGAATCTGCTTTCCGTTCTCCACACCACCTTTTCCCGTTTTATACACCATCACACGAGGCCTCGCTCATCCCCATCCCTGCTGGAGGTTGTTTCTTCAGAGCTCAAGGGCAGCCCATGCAAACCACTCAGAGCCAGTGGGACCTGAGCCTAATGTCACCCTGGCCGGAAGGTGCCTCACGCCTGTAATACTAACTACACGGAAGGCGGAGACTGGAAGACAGCGGTTCAAAGCCACCCCGAGGAGGAAAGTCTGTGAGACTCTTATTTCCTATTAACCACTAAAAACAACAACAACAACAAAAAACCAGAAGTGGGGCTGTGGCTCAAAGTGGTAGATCACCAGCCTTGAGCAAATGAGCGCAGCCACAGCACCCAGGACTTGAGTTCAGCCCTAGGACTGACCAAGAAAAAAACCCCAAAAGGCGTGAAGCATGGAAACAAAAACACAATTGCCAGCAAAAGGCAGTGGTATGGAAACTAAATGTGGAGATAAAGCCAGACAGATTGAGGAAAATGTTCATAAATTTAAAAATAATATTCTGGAGGTTTATAAAGCCAATTTAGTATGATTTTTTTTGAAAAGGAAAAGTTATTGTAGTTCCTAATTTAACACTGGCAAATCAGATAATCTTAGAGAAGAACATCTGAGTCTTCTTCATTGTATCCCTCCCCCCGCCATGAGAAATTCTCTTCCTAGATAGTTCTCTTTCCTAATGATAATAGCACCAAACTTTCTAATTGGATTCTTGGTGGTGCTCAAGGAAGTAGCCATTGGTCCTTTAGCCAAGCTTTTGGATTGGGTTTTTTTTCTTCCTCCTGTACTCCTTCATTAGATTATTTTTCTACATCTGGCTGGCTTCATTCGTGAAGAGGTTTTTTTCTTGGTATTGGGTTGTAGATATCACTTATTACTTGGTGTTATTTGTACACATATTTTATATTCCTACATATCCTGATAAGTGATGATTCTCCTGATAGCCAGATTCAATTTCATGACTCTTTCCTTTAAATTCCCTAGCAGAGTACGTTGTTGACCTTTGCTAACAAGAATAGGATGAATACTTCCTGTCTTGGAGGTGTGAGGTTCTGTAAATTGGGAGGGACCAGATAGATAAACCTGACAGCAGTAATTCCTGGAGCAATTGGGTTAGAAGAGGTAAAGACAGATACAGACATTTTCAAACAATTCACGTTCTGCATTTTTGTTTTTGTTTTTTACTTTCCTGGTGTGGGGCTTGAACTCAGTCAGGACCTGGGCACTGTCCCTGAGCTTTTATGCTCAAGGCTAATGCTCTACTGCTTTCAGCTTTTTTTTGGTGGATAATTGGAGATGAGAGTCTTACAGATTTTCTTGTCAGGGCTGGCTTGGAACCATTCATATCTCAGCCTCCCGAATAGCTATTATAAGTATGAGCCACCTGCCCCCCAGTGAGGATTTTTTATTCACATGAGGCAGTCTGGTTTTGGAGGGATGGCAGTACTGGGATTAGAACTCAGAGCTTCACCTTTGCCATGCCTCCAGTCATTTTTGCTCTGATTCTGGTTTTGTTATTTGCCAGTAGTGGGGCTTGAACTCAGGGCCTGCACACTGGCCCTCAGCCTCTTTGTGCCCAAAGCTAGTACTCCACCACTTGAGCCCTACTGCCATTTCCAGCCTTTTCTTGGTAGTTTAATGGAGATGAGTCTCACAGTCTTTCCTTCCCAGGCTTGCTTGGGACTGTGGTTTTTCAGACCTCCGCCTCCTGAGTAGCTAGGGTTACAGGCGTGAGCCACTGGGACCCCTTTGCTCTGGGTATTTTTGAAACAGGGTCTCACTCTTTGTCCAGACCATCTTGATCTGTGCTCTTCCTATTTACACTTCTCATGTGCCACCATGCTCAACCGAACCCAGGATCTCACCAACTTTCACCTGAGCTGGCCTAGAATCTTGATCCTCCTAATCTTAACCGCAGGGGTAGCTGAAGGTTACAAGTATGGGGCATTTTGCTGGCTTACTTCCTGCCAACTTCTAACCTCATTAAATCATATTGCAAATAAATACATTGGCTACTAGCAAATAACAAACACATTTGGTATTTATATTTATCAAGGTGAGATTATCATCTGACTTTGCCTGTAATATGATTTTTCTGTATTCCAAGAAGTCTTCTTCTATGGTGGGGTGGGGGTGGGGGATGGAGAAGGAAAAGAAACCACAGATCTGTAAAGCCCCAGGCTATTTCTTTTCTTTTTCTTTTTTTTGTCTTGGCAGTGAAAGTTGCAATATGTTGCCACCTAGTAATTAAATCTGTCCTCTGGTGAGTTGGCTAAGAGAAAACTCTTTTCTTCTGTCTTTTTTTTTTAAGGAACCAAATAAGAGGCAGAGAATAAGAAGTAGAGGAAGCCACTTGGGTAATCAGAACCTTTGATGTAGCTATCCTAGCCATACCTTCCCCCAAGGCTGTGAGAAACCTGCAGAGAGATAGGAAAGCCAAGCAAGAACCTACAAAATTTGGCTAGAAATTCAACACTCAACTATTATATTGCTTCACAATAAATGAATAACTAGTGTTGACCAAAAAGAAGAGCCAATTATGATTTTATCATGGATCAAAGTGCTATATCTGGATGGAATTTTAAAGAACATCTTGATTCTACAACATATCTAACCCCCATGGTGCTAAGGGACTCTTTGCTCTTTAGAAGTGTGTAGACAGCTACAATGCCTTTCTCAAACAACAACAACAACAACAACAAACAATCAAAAAAAGTGTGCATTCATGCAAAGTTACCCTTAGCTTGAGACTCTGGATTCCTGGTTTCTGAGTACAATTCCTTGTGAAAGGCAGGAAAACTACATTTGGAAGAGCTGGAAATTTGCTCAGGACCATACAGGAAGTTAGTGGAATCACTGTAAAGTTTGCATAGAAGTCAAGCTCGAATCCTGGGTTTCATCCAATACATTTTCTTCCATGTAGTAGCGTTCAATAAATAATTAGTTTTGTCTGAATGAAACTCATTTCTTTGCTCTTCAGGAGGGAAACTGAAATAGAAATAGAATACATTCTGTGCCAAGCACTGTACCAGGACTTTTCACACTTACTATTTTACTCCTAATACAAGCGTAGATGGCATAATTTTCATTTGACAATGACAGAATGGCGATTGAGACCAGTGAAGGGAGGTTCTCCAGTTTACCAGGACACCATAAAATAGGAGTCAGACATAAATCCTTAGCTCTTACCTCAATTTTACTTTCCTTTTTCTTAGGCCTCTTTCTATTTCATCATGGTAAGCTGACCCTCTGGGAAATCTTCTTTTGAGTCAGAAGGTAGAACAAAGCTTATTGTCAGTAACCATAGCAACCATGATTAAATACATTTAATGAAACAATGCTTTCTGTAGAAACCTATCCATATAATTGTTTAGAAAGGTCTCTATCTTTACCACCTCTGGCCTAGTTCTCCCAGGCTATTATTCTAGCCAGTTTACCTATCACTTCCCACACTTAAAAATGTTGGCCGAAAACTCATCACTCAGCTGATAGAAGTAGGTTGGATAGCTCCCTATTACCATGTTTTAAAGGCCTTAATGATCTGTCTGCAGTTCTGTCTCTGTAATTCTATTTCTATGAAGTTATCTGAACAACATCATTGACTACCAAACAAAAATAGGGAGATATATTTGTAATATAGTTTATCATGATATAAAAATTATTGATATGAAAAAATACCTATCAAGCAATAGAATAGTATGGCCTGGTTGTGCAGCACAAATAAATGAGCAATGATATTTTAGACATACTTATCAGAATATGAATATTCCTCAAGGTACAATGTTTGAATTACATGTGATTATATTAAGCCTATAGTTCTGTTTTATGTGCTCATTCTTTTTAAGTTCTACAAGTTGTCATATCATGTAATCACATGAAATGATGCTCTTTATTGATGCATATAGCAGTTATTTGCTTTTGCTTGTTTCCTTTTTTTCTTGTTTTGACACTGTGATGGTCTATATGTGCCTTTCTTGGGATCCAATGTCTCTACTCAGATACTTCCTTCATTGTTCAATATTTCTACTTCTTCTCGAGGAACAAGTCTTTGTGCTTTTGGAAAAGAAATCTATGAGAACTTCCCTTATATTGCATCTTCTATCTGATCTATACTTTGTAAAACTACGATATAGATCAGTAAGATTTAGTTCTCAAAATGTAAACAAGAGAGGATGGAATTTGGAAAACATCTTCCTTCACAAATATTGATTTCTAAGAGAGCATCTTTTTTTTTTTTTTTCCAGTCCTGAGGCTTGAACTCAGGGCCTGAGCATTGTCCTTGGTTTCTTTTTTGCTCAAGGCTAGCACTCTGCCACTTGAGCCACAGCACCACTTCTGGCCTTTTCTATATATGTGGTGCTGGAGAATCAAACCCAGGGCTTGATGTATGCGCGGCAAGCACTCTTGCTACTAGGCCATATTTCCAGCCCCTAAGAGAGCATCTTTATGGTACAATCAAAAGTATTATTTTCGAACTCTGATCATGAGCCCTGGCTCTCTCTTTCTTCTGCACTTCTGCTTTAAAATCTTAAATTGTCTCCCAATCAGAGGCTCTGGATGTGCAGGTCCTAGAGAAGGAAAGTACATTTTGAAACCTTTATTCCAGCTTCCCTCTAACTTTATGGTCTCATTTGAAAAGGAAAAGACCTTTATAATGAATCCTTCCATATAAGAACATGCTATATCTGTTAAATAGTGCAATTGTTATATATCCAAAAATACACTAGCATTTCCTTCACCAACCGCTTATACAGTTATTATTATGTTCATTCACACACAGGTTACGGTGGTAGTTGCTATTGAAGTATAATTTTTTTCTTTCCAATTTTCAAATTATTGATGGTGTTGGGGAAAGGAGTTTATTCTTTGTTGGTTTTGTACTAGCTATTTTGTTAAGAGTTTCATCTTTTCTATGGTATGTCCTTTAGTGAGGCAGTGGGGGGTGGGGTGGAATCAATTTCTCCTAAGTGTCATTTGGATATTTATAATATATAAATTATCCATACAGGAAGATGAGTCTCAGACAGCTATGGAGAGCCAAGGAGAATAGATATGTCTGTTCTGTCAGGTACCAAAATATTTCACTGGCCTTGTATGGCCCATAAGCCAGCCATTCCTCACCCTGAGATAGTCTATTCCTCTGAATATTTATTTCTTTTATTCCTCACTATGTTAAAAAAAAAAAAAACTAAAGAAAGCTATGATGTTAAAGAGTGTAGGGGCTGGGGATATGGCCTAGTGGCAAGAGCACTTGCCTCATATACATGAGGCCCTGGGTTCAATTCCCCAGCACCACATATACAGAAAATGGCCAGAAGTGGTGCTGTGGCTCAAGTGGCAGAGTGGTAGCCTTGAGCAAAAAGAAGCCAGGGACAGTGCTCAGGCCCTGAGTCCAAGGCCCAGGACTGGCAAAAAAAAAAGAGTGTAGCATAAGCTAGGCACCAATAGCTCATGCTTGCAGTCCTAGCTATTGAAGAGGCTGTTATCTGAGGATCACAGTTCAAAGCCAGCCTATACAAGAAGGTCCATGAGACTTTAATCTCCAATTAAACAAACAAGCAAATAAACAAGCCACAGTAGAGCTGTGCTTCAAGTGGTAGAGTGACAGCTTTGAGCAAAAAGCTCAGGACCAGCATACACACATAAAAAAAGAGTGTAACATGATAAAGGATAACTATAGCTTCTTTTTTGAAACTTAAAAAAAAATCTTAGTTGGGTGCTGGTGGCCTATAATCCTAGCTACTCAGGAGATTAAGATCTGAGGCTCACTGTTTGACGCCAGCCCAGGCAGGGAAGTCTGTGGGACTCTTATCTCTAATTAACCACCAGAGAACTGGTGGCACTGTAGCCAGGTGGTAGAGCACTAGCCTTGAGCTAAAGAGCTCAGGGCTGGGGACAGCACCCAGGCCCTGAGTTCAAGCACCATGACCAAACATAAATAAAGAAAGAAAACTTTATTGTAAATGCTTCCAATTGTTTACCACTAACTGTTACGTTTCTTTTGTTACTTCCTCATGCAATGGGATTTTCTTTTGTTAGTAATAAGGAGGGATTTTAATTAGAAAAAAGAATCAGGAACAGGAAGTATCTGTCATTGAAATGATCACAATTTTCCCCCATTAATCTTTTGGTCTGTTTAATTATAATGATTGATTCCTCAGTGTTGTAACCTTCTTATAATCCTTAGTAAATTCTAATTGGTCATGGAATATTATGAGAGTTTTACTTAATACTGTAGTGAAACAGCTCTGTATTCGGGCAGCTGTCCATCAATTTCTATGCCTTGACATAGTTTATGTAACATAAGAATTATCTTTCCCTGGACATTTTACAACAATGTAGTGCCGAGAGAAAGACATTTTGTAGGCCATTATCCATAATGTAATCTGTATTTGAAAATACATACATACAACAAACATTTGAATGAATATAACATACCAAAGATGAATATTTAGGGTTTTTTTCTTGATTTTTGTTAACCTATAATTTTAGTTTATAGTGGACTAGGGAAAAGCATCAACAGTAACATGGCCTTGTACTCACTGAGTAGCCTAGGTTGGACTTGAACTAACAATCTTCCTGCCTTGTCTTTGCTGATTTAATCTCTGGTGATGGATGAGATGACCTGCAAGCAGCACCAGTTCCTGATGAAAACTAGTCTTTCTTCACGCTTCTTTCACAATCTACTTGGGGAAATGTTAGGGCATCTTAGTCAAGATTTGGGAATCAGAAGTGACAAAATGGTTCCCTTTGACTGAGAACCACTTACTTTGGGGAACATGCTCTTGGGTCCGCTACGGAAGTACATCTTGCACTGTTGATTTGACTTGTCTGGGCTAAGTCCTCCAGGTGCCAAGTGTTCCATCTCTATTTCTAGAAGCTGAGCCTTCTACCCGTATTCACCTCCAACTTCCCATCTGACTTACTCTATTTTCTCTGATCTGTCCATAGATCTTTTATACCAGATACTGTAATTTATCTCACTTTTGGTCATCTTTGGGGTACGACATGGTTACTTGTATCTTTATTGCTCCAGATCTGTTGTCACATTATCGTATCCCATAACTCTGCCAATCTTTTGGGAGTTAATACTTACCTCAGTAAAGAGAATATGGTTAGAAAAGAATTTCTGGGTCCCATTTTCTTCCGTTTCTACCAAGATCTCCTAGATATATACTTCGCTTTCTCTGGACATAGGAAACCTGAGGAATCATGGTCAACAAATGAAAAGTACCATTATTATTTTTTTCACTCAAAAGCCAAGAAAAGATTTTCCCAAGTAGGTCTGTTCACTAGGAATGAAGTAGTTGCTGGGTTCCTATGTATAGTCTTTTCAAAGTTTTCTTATATACAGTATAGTTAGGTGTGCTTAACCTCATACACTATTGTTAGAAATGTACACGAGTACAGCCATGATGGAAATCTGTAGATATTACCTACGCTTCTGTCATAACACTATTGGGAATAGAGCTGAAGGAGACTAAATCAATATACAAAACTCATATCCAAGTTTACTGCAGCATTATAAACAATAGCTGAAGTGTAAAATTAGCTGATATGTGGAACAGCAGATGACTGGATGAAAAATTGTGATATATGTATACACACACGCTCATGCGCGCACACACACACATCATGGAATATTACATAGCCATAAAGAAAAACGAAATCTTGTAATTTGCAGGAAAATAGGTGGAATTGGTCGACATCTTCTTGAGCCAGATAAGCCCAATTTCAAAATCAAGATTATCACCTATTTTTGCTCACCTGGAAGACATGCCACTCCCAGACCTGTACATAAATACAACTTCATACATAGACCTATGTCCATTTACATAGAAAATGATTCTGACGAGGGAAAGAGCAAGAAGAAAAGGGAAGATAAAGGATAAATACTTTTGAAAAACATTGCAACTCCGTATGAAGGAAATATATATATTTTTAATCTCACGGAGAGGTATTGATCAGTGGGAAGTTGGAAGGTGGAGGAAGAGAAACAGGCTCTATTAGGGGACGGGTAGGAACAGAGGGCTGGCCTAATGGTGAGGGTGAATAAGGAGAAATATGGTTAAATTAGCTTGTTCTCAGGTGTAACAATAAGTTTCTCAGCAGTTTTTTTCTTTTTTTTTTTTTTGCCAGTCCTGGGCTTGGACTCAGGGCCTGAGCACTGTCCCTGGCTTCTTTTTGCTCAAGGCTAGCACTCTGCCACTTGGGCCACAGCGCCACTTCTGGCCATTTTCTGTATACATGGTTCTGGGGAATTGAACCCAGGGCCTCATGTATAGGAGGCAAGCACTCTTGCCACTAGGCCATATCCCCAGCCCCAGTAGTTTTTTTCTAGTCATTTAGAAAGCCCCAAGACTACACATACGAGGTGCTTCACGCAGTTTAACTGGCGGACGCAGAACAATTTTAGCCTCCCTTTTATGTAAAAGCCACAGTGACTTTGACTAAGTGGTTAGACTACCATACTTTGAAACAAAGTTCTTCCCACTTAGGGCCATCGACTTCTCCCGAGGGGGGTTTCCAGACTGAGGAATAGAATAGTTGTTTGAGGACATCGACTCTAGAATTCAAATCCGGACTGCCAAGTGGGCTCCGTGACTTTATTATTATTTTTATTTTATTGTAAAGGTGCTGTACAGACGGGCTACAGTTACATAAGTCATGTAATGAGAAGGTTGCTTTTGGAACAGTGTCATCCCACCCTCATTTTCTCTGTTTCTTCCCCTCCCCCAGCCTCCCTATCCACCCAGTTATAGAGTTCATTTCCAACATGGTGTCTAGTGACTATCACCGCTGGGTTGTTGGCCCTCTGTCCCACCATGTTTCTGTCACGTTAAACATGCTTAATGGAGCAACTTTATCTTTACCTTTGCTTTTTTTTTTTTTTTTAAAGGCTGGGTCTCACTGTGTAGCTCAGCTTGGCCTGTAGTTTAGCCTGGCCTTGAACTCCTAATCCTCCTGCTTCACTCCGCTGATTTTAATCTCTAGTGCTGGGACTAGATGCACCTATTTGCAGGCCCCGATGAAACAACTCTTGTGTTGTTTTTATTCCTCTTTTCCCAATCTGTAAATACTTGGGAACGTACGAGGACTCCTTGGGAATCAGAACACGCGTGGGACACGCTTGGGTATGATAAATGAGAAAAGGCGTAGGAAGCTCTTAGGAGAGTGAGGCAGCAGTAAGTGTTGTCTGCTATTATCTGTGGACGTGTGTAAGGTTTCAGAAGGCTTCATGTGGTTTCTGGCTGGGCAGTTCCATTCCTGCTTTGATGACAGACACCCATGGTGTGGTTCTACACCTGGTCGCAGGCGGAGAGCGGCGCTCCCCTTAGCATCTGCTGCACACCTGAGGTGAATTTTAATGACGGTGCACACGCCACAGAGCACAGCCCATTCTCATCCCTCTTCAGCTTGCTCTTCCATGAGCTTCTCTCGCTCTCATCCATGCTGACAGCCACACTCTAGCCGTCACCCACACTAGCTGTACACGACTCAGACTGTTAGTGGATGCTCCTCCCTAGACTTCTGCACTTCCCCTGGCTTTCCAGAGTACTAGGATTTCATCATGTATTCTCCAACCCCCCTCCCTGTTGTTTTCCATCACTGAGCTCTTTCCATTCTCTCACCTCTACTTGGCTCACAGTTCATTATCTCTCATTATAACATTGCCTTGTCCATCTCTTCTTCCACTGTACTCACTTCTAAAAACACCAGCTCTTAGAAAAATCCAGCCTCCTGTCTTGGGTGCTCAGAAAACCCTTATGGAAATAATAAAAACATGACTGAAAGTAGATTATATGCATGTGGGAAGTGTCATAAAGTGTAATATATGCCAATAAAATATTGAAAATGAAAAAGTATTTTAAAAGTTGAAATAACTAAGTAGAACAAGGAAAAGCAAAACATCTCTGCTTAAGGAGTAGGCATTCTAGATGATCTTGCTACAGACTTTTCTGGAATGTGGTTATATATCTATATGTACCCTATAATCAGCTCAAGTTTTAATTTCTTGGTAGCCTTAGGCAAAAGGTTTGATTCATGTTTTATTGTCTGTTGTTTGTTAATTTGTGTTGTGATTTACCTTAAATGGGACTACTGGAAATAAGTTATACTGAAGTGATCTCTGTTAGAAAGTTGTACATTTCATCGTCCTTTGAAATACTGCTATCTTCAACCAGTACATGTTAGTAGAGAGCTAGTGCACTAACATTAGTGTAGTATTAACATAAATACAAGGATACTTTAGGTATGACTTGAAAGCCTGCAGTTGCTTGCCCACAAGATTATTTGGATGTAAATTTGAATCACTGAAAATTGCGAAGTTTAGTCAGTAATTTTTTAAACCTCTAGGGCTCAAATGCAACATGAAAATTTTATAAGATTAGACTTCAAAAGATTTTACTTCAATATAGTACTTACTAATAACTGAAAAGTGGAAGGGCCTATATTATGTTTTCCATAATTGCATCTTAGGTCTTTACAAATATTCCCTGAACTCATTTGAAAATGTAGCATGTATGTGTGTGTGTGTGTGTGTGTGTGCACGCACACACACACACAATATTAAGAAAGAAGTCAGATTATCCCATATGGGAAAATAAAGGAAACAATAAGCAGGGTACCAGTGGCTCGTGCCTGTAATCCTAGCTACTCAAGAAGCTGAGATCTGAGGATCTCAGTTCAAAGCTGGCCCAAGCAGGAAAGTCCATGAGGCTCTTATCTCCAATTAACCACCAAAAAGCCAGAAGTAGAGTTGAGCTAAAGACAGCTGAGTGACAGTGCCCAGATCCTTAGTTCAAGCCCCAGGACCCACATACACACACACACACACACACACACACACACACACACACACACACACACACACAGAGAGAGAGAGAGAGAGAGAGAGAGAGAGAAAACAATATAATTAAGAACACAACAAAAACTGATATTCATTACATGTCAGGCCTCAGACCTACTTACTTGCTTAGTTTTAAAGAAGCCAGTTAGATCTTTTTATTAAAAAGAAAAAAGTGTGTTTTTCTCTTTCCATAAACTTTGTTTTCTAAATTTCAGTCATGCCTTTTTAAAGGAAAGATTCCTCATCAACGGGATGTGAGTTGCTACCCTGTGTGGGCGAGCAAGGGCAGCTCAGTGGGAACTCAAATGGAACTCAAAACAGGTGGGTGCCGGCTTCTGTTAGAATCTTTATCATCCATGGAATGTATCGTTAGCTCTTCTCTTCTAAGTCAAATAATCATTTTTTGCTACTTAAGAAATGTAGGCAGAAGCCATATTCTTTAACCAACTTTTTTTTTTCAGGCAGAAAGGAGTTTATGGCAGGGGTGGGGTGGGGGGAGCAAACTCCCAGCCCACACAAGATGGAGGGGTGGGGAGACAGAGGGGAAGGAAGAAGGGGAAAAGAGAGAAAAGAGTAAGAGGGAGTAAGAGAAAAGGAAAGAGAGCTCTTTGCCGACTGTTTTTACCCCATACGTATATGGCTAGCACTTTCTTAGGAGACCAAGTTTGATTTGCGATGGTGTGGTCATTTTAATTTGAGAGGAGACAAGCGAAGATGGGAGGACACAGAGACGTGGGGGGTGGGGGGAGAAGTGAGGAATAAGAAGGATCAATTTGTCCGGAACCCCATCCAGCGCTGTAGGAAGTGTGGTACCAAGGAAGCTGCTTCCTGGCTGCTACACCTGCAGTCTGCCTCCTGTGGACACTGCACGCACACCAGCAGTGGACTCCTGTCTTCTTTATCCACACCCTTTCACAGCTAGCTACACTTAGCCATGTAAGTGAACAAACACAAATGCAGAACATTACAAGGGGAAGGGATCTTAGAACTGTCTGAACTCCCAACTTTACTTACGTATATGGTCCCCCATATCCGAGTTCTGCATCCCACAGATTTAATCAATAGCAGTTCAAAAAAATCAGTTTAAAGATTGCATCAGTAGTGAACACAAGCAGAACACTCCTCCCCCTTTCCTATTAGTCACGGGCCTTGAACTCAGGGCCGGGGTACAATGCCAGAGCTTTTCTACTTAAGGCTACTGCCCTACCCCTTGATGGCAAAGCTCCACTCTGGTTTTCTGAGGGTTAATTAGAGATAAGAGTCTCACAGACTTCCCTGCTTGGGCTGCCTTCGAACACCAACCTTCAGATGTCAGCTTCCTGAATAGCTAGGATTACAGGCGTGAGCCACCAGCTCCTGGCTGAGCAGATCCTTTTCTTGCTCATAATTCCTTAAGTACTACAGTATGGAAACTCTTTACCATTGTATTTGCATCATATTATATTATGAATAAGTTAGAGATTATTTCACACACATTATATATTATATATATTATACACACATATGCAAATATGGATGTGCATAGGTTTACACAGATACTATGGCACTTAATAAGGAAGTTGAGAACATGAAGATTATAACACCTGTGGGGTCCCGGAACCAATTCCCCAGGACATACAATCCAAGAAACAAAGGCTGGGGAGTGGGAAGCTTTTAGGACACAGCGTTGTTGACATCGGTCATCAGCATCAAAGATTCAGACTTCTTTGTAATAAATAAAGAACGAAAGCAAAACTAAAAAATAAAAATAGTTTTAAATTCTGTCTATTTGATTCTTCTTTTAGATGAAGGTTGGTAAACCTGCGAGTCTGATCGTCTCTCTGGATGTCTTCATGATTTGCTAAGATTCTCAGCATATTCCCAGAGTTCTGCACTGTCTATGGGCGCCATCGGTAGTTTTCATGGAGAATGCATGACTGCAAAGGCTAAAGAGATTTCCTCCCTGTGCCTGCACAGAAGAAGGTTTTCTCACCCCTAATGTACCTGTGGTTTTGTAAAATCAAGGAAGAACGCTGGCTTCCAGCTCCTAGACCAGTGTGGTCCTCAAACATTTATTGAACAATAAATTGATAAATGTTACAACTACAAATATCTGAGTGGAAATTGTACCAGGGAGATGAGGAAATGATGAAGGATTTTAAAAGTGAGCTGGGTGAAGAGAAAAGCTTTGGAGTCTCTCAGGATCCTGCAGTGTGAGCTTGTTTCTGTAGTTCCGGGTGCGGTGTGTATCTACTGAAGGGAAAATTGGTAAGTCCCATGAATGAAATCCTCCCGCTGTTCTGTATGAAGGTCTTTAGTGGCATTTGCCAAACACACATGAGTTCCTCATTTGGGGACTGACCATGCAGCTAGTTCTAGAGAATGAGTTTAAGTGGAAGCGACATATCACTTTCAAGCACAACAGCTAATTGGTAAGGTAAGACCCTCCAGAGTGTTGGGTTTCCTTCGACCCACAGTTACTGACTCTCAGTGGGGACTAATCCATCATCCTGGGCCCTGGTGTGGACACTGACGGATGGACCTGAGGCCCAACTGACCCTCGGTGTTACCTAGTGTGAGCCAGAAACAAGCCATGGTTCTGAAAGTATGAGATTTGGGGGTTGTTTTTATTATAAGCTAAAGAAGCCAATCTTGATTGATAGGCTTTGTCACCTAGAATACGTCAGCTGATTTACCTCAAGTTTTCCCCATGTTATTCTTCTTTGTGTTTTTCTTGCCAACATTATTTCTTTTCTTTCTCTCTGCTCAACCCTTCTTTAAAGTGTGTGTGTGTGTGTGTGTGTGTGTGTGTGTGTGTGTGTGTAGAAGGGTTTTGAGTTAGTCCTTAGGGTAGAAATTTTTCCTGCTTTGTTATGTCTTTGTAAGTTTCCCCGCATGCTTAGAATCCAGTGGCGATGGATGTAAGGTTTAGTCTAAGGGAAACTCCCGGTGGTTCAGGGGGGGATCAAAGCGCAGAGCAGGGAAGGGTGACTTCTGGCGGGATTGGGGTTAAAGCAGGGAGAGGGCGGGAGGAGGTATGAGGTCAGAGGCTGAGAAACTCCCCCAGTCCAAAGGAGGCGTTCATGACGTGACCTGACCTCAGAGAAGGTGGAGGTCACTGCCCCAAGTGTGTCCATGCCCTGGGTAACTAGCGCAGGTGCTGCTGGGAAACTTCTGAGGGAGGACAGGTGAGGTCCTACCTGGCAAACAAGGGGGAGGAGGACATCCACAGGCAGCCTGGCATAGATGGAGGGAGCGGCCCTTTCCCTGAGCAGACCTCCCAGTGGAGGGCACCGAGTGGCTATGGAGTGCAGAGCCTTCGCTCCCCCAAATCCACCATTGTGACTTTCTGTAGGTGACACACACTCTCATTGCACTGAGCCACAGGAGTAGGGCTTTCCCTGTTAAAGCAGCTAGCGGTTACAGTTGCCTTAACTCATGAAGATATCTGGGAGTGAAGGATTGCTTTTTCTTTCTTTTTTCTTTTGCCAGTCCTGGGGCTTGAACTCAGGGCTTGAGCTTTGCTTTCTGCCCAAGGCTGTTGCTCTTCCATTTGAGCCTCTGCTCACTTCTGGCTTTTTGGGTAGTTAATTGGAGACACAAGTCTCATGGACTTTCCTGCCTGGGATGACTTCGAACTGGGAACCTCAGATCTCAGCTTCCCTAGCAGCTAGGATTACAGTCAAGAGTCCCCAGCCCCCAGCCGAGGACTGCTATTTTTAATATCATAGTAAAGAACTCTCATTTGAGCAGACTTGTAAGAAACAGAGAAAGGCATGCTCTCATGTAAATAAATGAGAACCGTGGTCTAAGGAAAGAGAAAGTATGTGCTCGTGGAGGGGTAGCAATTAGCTCAGCGTCATTGTAATGAAGATGAGATATGGCAGATGAGATAAATGAGAAGAAAATGATATTGTTAGATTTTTTTTTTTCAGGGCTGGAGGGTCTTTATAACCTAAACTAGTGTTCCAGTTTGGGTTCTAGACTATTCTTATGCCTCATATACCCATTGTGGCTTTTTTTTTTCCCAGCCCATGCTAAAAATCTCTGACTGAAATTAAATATAACACACTAAAGTGACTGTAATAAAGTGGACATTTCTTGTTATAATCTTTGGCTACACATGTTTAGCCTCAGACCCATCTTAACTTTGGAGGTACAACAGAATTCATGTGGAAAAAGTTGATCCAATCTGCCACTCCTTATAAATCAGGTCATAGGCACAAGTAAATCATGACTTTTTCTCCGAGAGAGAGAGAGGAACTTAAAATCACCCCATACTTCATACAGACTCATCGGAGGTTAGTGACTGCTGCCAGCTACCAGTGCCGTCGGAGGTCACCTGACATTTCTCAAATACTTCATTCCATGCTGGACTTTTCTTTTTTTTTTTTTTCTTTTGGCCAGTCCTGGGGCTTGGACTCAGGGCCTGAGCGCTGTCCCTGGCTTCTTTTTGCTCAAGGCTAGCACTCTGCCACTTGAGCCACAGCGCCGCTTCTGGCCGTTGTCTGTATATGTGGTGCTGGGGAATTGAACCCAGGGCCTCATGTATACAAGGCAAGCACTCGTATACACTGGCCATATCTCCAGCCCCATGCTGGACTTTTCTTCTAGCAATTGTCTCCTCAGGTGAGCTTAACATCAAAAAGAAAACAGAATGGGTTTTCTTCTATTCCCTAAATCTAATTGAGGCATGAGGTTTACTACACATGGTTATTAGCATGTTCATTGCCTATAGTCTTAATAGCTATGTAAGTGAAAATCATTTCCCTCATGATAGGCAGAAAATGGCCAGTTGTAGAAAAACACGCCATCAATTCCATAAACATAGAATTTTAAAGAAAGAGAAACTAAAATGTTAAGTATATATGTGAAAAACATTTATTGGTGCTTAATGAAATTGCACTGATAAGTTTAATCTACCATATTTCAGTTAATACATTTATGTGTACGTGCATACCCTAGTATTTACTTATATATGTATATATGTAAATATATTTACCAAAATTTGTGTATATGGCCTACCCCAAGTATTTACTTATATATATTTATGTAAATATGTATTTACAAAAATGTAGGAAAACTTGCTCTCTCATACAATAGTGCTATAATGAAAACGAAAAGAAATTTAGAGGTAAATTTGGCAATATATACCATCTCTAACTCTACTTTTTGCTGACTGTTTTGCCATAAAGTTTCCTCAAACTTTTCTCCCCATGGTAGCCTTAAAGTGAGAGCGTTCTCTTCTCAGCCTCCTAAGTAGCTAGGATTATAGGCATGAGGCAGCAACATCTAGCTGACAAGAAGTTCTTTAAACCTAGAGGATATCTGTGTTCTTCAGGGAAGTATGATGTTCACAAAACAGAATTGGTGGCTGCTTTTAAAAAAATAATATCCAATTTATTAAAATGATCATTGAAAGACCTAGTTTCTCCCTAAAATTTAGAGTGTGATCTAAAAAGAAATAACACTGTTAAAGTTACAAGTTTGGAGACATTTGACAGTGACTTCTAAGAGAAATCTTATGAATACTTTTACTCTCCTAAATATTCTGCCCCCTATAAAACCTAGATAAACTGTCTAAACACATCTTAAGTCTAAGTTATAAACTTTGATAAGGCTCAACAATCAATAAAAACTATTTCAGAGACTTTGAGATTGCAGATAAATCTATTCAGGTGCACTTAAAAATACAAAAGATCTTAAGTTCTTTAAAATAGTCTAATACTGTTTACAAATTTGATAAACAACCCCATTTTTTACTTTAAATGACAAGACTAAAAGCAGTGACCCAGTTATGTGTTTTGCGTTTGTTCACAAGACCAGTTTTTTAGAATTTCAAAAGGTCAAATTATTTTAAACATCACCATCATTTCAAATGCCCAAACAACAGATTACTTCCCAAACTAATATAATCAGTACTACAGCTCCAATTTGCTGCTTCATCTATGCTCATGTAGTTTTATTCTCCTTTATAAGTTAAGTCTTATTCTCTCTCCTTTACTCCACTTCATTTCCTATAGTTTCTGGTCTGAGAATGTTACTTGTTTGGAGTCTTCACAGAGGTTATCAATCTAAAATTAGAAGACAGGAAGTAGAGAATCACACTAATAACTATGCTGAGCCTTTCACTGGTTAGGCAATGCTGAAGAACTAAGAGTTGGTAACTGACAGGCAGTCAGTCATGTGCAGTGCTAACTACAGATAACTCAGCTACTGTCTAGGAAGAATAAAATGTGACAAAAGGGAAGCATCCACCTTGTAGAATATGCTTGTTGGTTGCCATTCTGACTGGCTGAGATGGAATCTTAGTGTGCTTTTCATTTGCAAAATATAAATGTTACATATTTATATTATTATACATATTATGGTATTTGTTAAAAATTATAAATATTATATATTGCATAATAAAGGTATTAAAATTTTCTCTTTGTGTCCCTACGAGCCATTTGTACTCCTTCCAAAACTATCTATTGAAATTATTGGCTCATGTATTCCTTGGGTTCCAGGTTCTTTTGTTGCTCAATGCTTTTTAGCTCTTTGTATGTTTTGGATATTCATCTTTTATTTGTTGAATAGTGGGAACAGAAAGGCTGACAGAGAGTGAATGAGGGTAAATATAGCCAAGCTATATGGGCGTGAGTATCTGGGCAAGACATTTTTCTCAGGTCTCCTGAACTGCTTTCTTTTCCAACTCTGTTTGGATTTTCCATTCCCTAAGGATTTTTCCTGGACTCACCACGCACCTAAGATACATGCACTCAAACACAGGATTCAGGGTCTGCATCTGTAGGAATCTAACCTAAGCCAGTAATGCGTGCTCTCTCTCTCTCTCTCTCTCTCTCTCTCTCACATACACACACACACACGATTATATCTCAAAGAGAAACACTAAATTTGGATATTGTGAAAGTTGGAGGGCTCCCGTGTGTAGTGAAGAGAACAATGAACTTGGAGCCAGAAGATTGGGGTTCCAGTCCAAGTTCACTGTGAAACCAAAATCTGGGTCCTATCACTACTACATGAGTAAACCTGGAAAATATGTCACTTTGAATCTGAATATCCTACTTTACAAAACAAAGGTAATAAATATTACAAGTTAAATATAATAAACAATGTCCACGTGTCTAGCACACAGAAGACACTTAACAAACACCAGTCTCTTCTCTCGGTGTTCATAGCTTCATGTTATTAATATGTAGTTGGAAAGCCAGTGTTTTATCAAGAGATAGAAGACTTGATTTCACACACAGACTTAAACTTGACTCTAGCCTTTAGTAGGTAATCTTGAGTCTAGTATTCAATAAAACCAACAGGAAGGCTGGGAGCATCCCTTTAATCCTAGCTACTCCAGGGGCTGAACTCAGAAGGATGTGATTTAAGACCAACTCAGGCAAAAAGTTAGCCACCCCCCATCTCGGCAAACAAGTCACATACGTTAGTGCACACTTCTATAACCAGCTATAAGGGAGGCATGTAAGGGGGGGTCATTATTTAAAGCCTCAAAGCACAAGACACTATTTGAAACATAACTAAATGTGAGAGGTTTGCTGGGGACTTGGCTCAACTAATAGATCATGCACCTAGCAAGCACGAGACGCTGAATTCAAACCACACCAAGTAAAACCAAACGAACAAAAATCCCCATCAACCTTACCTCTCTTCTGGAACTAGCATTATCAAAAGCCCTTGTAAATAAAGAAATAGGGAGATCTTAGTCTAAGAGATGGTCTAGATGTTTGGAATAGAATCAGAATTATAATGTGGGATGAAACATTATATATTATGGCATTGCCTGTCATGCTAATTTTTTTCTCATTTATCACTAAAAGCTCAACTGCTTTAAAATTGTGGGGAATTTACTTAGGAAAAAAATGCTGGAGCACAAATCCACTTCAGTCTATTAGTATGATTGTCAATAGAAGCCTGAATAGATCATATTCATTCTTCCCATTATTTTGAGGAGGACAGTGTTGGGGTTTGAACTCGGGGCCTTGTGCTTTCTAGACCGGTGCTCTGCCATGTGAGCCAGGCTTCCAGTTTGTTTTCTTCCACTATTTTTCAAATAGGAAAATGTTTCCCAGTCTTGTCTGGACCATAGCCCTCCTATTTACCACACAACTGGTATGACAGCAGTGCACCACTTTGTCCAGTTTTTTTTCAACACTCGAGCAAGTAAACCTGATGATGCAGGACTAGGCATAGCCATGTTGTACAAGCAAGAATGAACACACACACACACACACACACACACGCACACACGTTCATGCATATGCACACGAAGACGCTAATTAAACACATACATGAGTGTTTCACAGTCAGTTTATGTTCATGAGTGTAGTTCCAAATAATAATAATAAAAGCCCCTTGCCCAATTAACTAGAACTTGATTGTATTGTTTGCCTAGCTTCCTTGGAGGCAGAATTATTATTACCCCTGAATTTCAAAATGACCCATTCACTAAGATTGGCAGGGTGCTCAAAATAAAGAAACATTTATTTCATTTGATTTAAACAGATTTTAACTTGGATGCGAATATGAAATCTTAACTGTTCTGTAATGATTATTAAAAGATGAGTTTTGAGGATATTAAAATCTAAGTGTGAAAATTCTTTCTGTGAAGTTCTGCAGAATTTAATTTTGTCACATCACTTGCACATAGGAAAAAATGATGAAACTATAATAGCAGACATTTGCAAAAGAGCACTTATTCCTTGTCCCTATTCTGAGTGTTTTATGCTCAATAAAGCCCATATCCTCATAACCAGCATATAACCCAAGGTTATTTCATGTCCTGTCCAGGAAACAGGAGTTTAGTGAATAAGGTTATTTTTCATGGCCCATTACTAATATGTGTTAGGATAGGAATTAGAACGGATAGGAATGCCATCTACCTTGAAATTTTGTGCACCTCCTAGAAGGCCATAATGATTTACAATTATTCCAAACCTTACCCATTATACCAAGAGTCTCCATACCTTCCAGTTCTGTGCTCAAGTCTATGAAATCTGTGCCAGGAACCTTTCACGATTGCTGCCACCGGCAAATGCCTACCATTTGTTTCCTCTTACAGATCTCACCAAGGATACAAACTGTCGAGATAGGCACATACGTCCTTGTGGTAGGAACATGGAGGTGGACGTAGTTCTTGTTCTTATTAGTTGTTAAGGTTCAGTTATGAAGTGAGCCTTCAAAAGGCTCATGTATCGAAGGTTTGGTCCACAGTGGCACTATTGGATCATAAGTATGCTAACTTCATCAGTAGATTGGTTAAATCATGGCTGAGTTTGCATCGAATGAGATCTAGAGAGGTAGGAAGTACTGGATCCATTGGGTGTGCCTTTGAAGGTCATATCTTGTTCCTGGCTCTTTCTTTTACCTTAATCTTTCTGGTTCCTTACAACTATGAGGTAAATACTCCCCTCCTCCACCGAAGCCCCCAAACCAGAGTTAAGTGACCATGGACTGAAACCCTTAAAACCATGAGCCAAAATAAACCTTTCTTCTTTTAAGTTGATTTTCTCAGGTGATTTACCAATGACAAACAGACCATTCCTACTAGGATGCAAGTCATTTGGAAATCAAAGTTTTTAATGGTAATACAGTCAACATTTCCGAAGAAGAGCATCTTCACTTGTCACCACAGAGGATAAATTATCCCCTACAGGCGAGAGAACAGACATAGCTCCTAAAATGCTTTCATTAAGTGGTTGTTAAAACCCTCCCTGACTCTCTCTGTCATAGACACCTGTGTTATTTCCTAATTTTGATGCATATGGTTTGCATTCACACATTAAGCATTCAGAATTACTTTGCAAGTATCCTCATTAAAACTTAGCACTGCTGTTACAAAAAAACTACGTGGTTAATTGTATTTTGTTCATTTTCTTAGGTAGGATCACAAACCGTTCAGATTTGTTTACCTAGAAATGCAGTGATTTAATAATATATCAGATGGATAAAAATGACTTCAGAGTCATGTATTTTGTTTCCTTAATGGATATTCTGGAAATCCCTTAACACGAGCTATTTTTTTTTTTAATTTGGTGGTGGTGATGTGGCTTGATCTGTGGGCCTAGGCGCTGTCCCTGAGCTCTTCAGCTCGAGGCTACTCTACCACTTCAGCCACAGCGCCACTTCTGGCTTTCTGGTGGTTCATTGGAGATGAGAGTCTCACAGACTTTCCTGCCTGGGCTGGCTTTGGACTGCGATCCTCAGATCTCAGTCTCCTGAGTAAAGAGGATGACAGGTGCGGGCCACCAGCTCCCAGCTTGAGCTAAAATATAAACTCAAACATTGATGCCGTTTTCAGAACTTTGTATTTGGCGAGCTCAGGGGTGGAAGTGCTTCATTGGTCCTTTGGCCTTTTGGAAAGTATCTAAGATCAGCCATGGCAGAAAGGTCTGAGAGACAAGACACTGTCTCCCAAACAACCAACATAAAGCCAGCCCAGAGATGTGACTCAAGTAGTTGACCAGCAGAGCTGAATAATTAGCACAGGTTTAGGCAAGTCATAGCAGAGCATCACAAGGCCCAATAGCTATACCCTTAGGAATACCTAAGATGATGCTAAGTGAAATGAACTCCATGTTATGGAGATAATTGTTATATCACAGTTGTAACTACTTTCAACGTCCTATGTGTGTCTGTAGCTTCTATTATTGATGATGTTCTTGTATCACCTTCCTGTGGTTGTACCTACACTATCTCTGTAATCTTATCTGAGTATATTGGAAACCATGTATACTGGTATTGGAAGTAGGAAATTGAAAGGAATACCAAAATTGAGAGACACAGGGGAAAAAAAGACAAACAACTACAAAAGCAATATTTGCACAACTGTTTGGTGAAAATGAACTGAACACCTCAGGGGGGGGGAGGAAAGGGGGAGGGGGGAGGGGGGTATGAGGGACGAGGTAACAAACAGTACAAGTAATGTATCCAATGCCTAACGTATGAAACTGTAACCTCTCTGTACATCAGTTTGATAATAAAAATTTGAAAAAAAAAAAAAAAAGAAGGTGGCACTGCTGAGGATGACACAAGCTGAAGGCTGCAGTGCAGACAGCCGTGGTGTCTAGGGGACAAGATGTCAAAATTTCAGTAAGCTCACTGAGTGACTTCTTTTCCTTCTCAAAGAAAACCCAGTTAAACTTTCAACATGCGCTGTGAAACTGTACTTCTATTATTGATGATCCTCGTATGCCCCTCCTGTGGTTGTACCTGCACTATCTCTGTATCTTCTCTGAGTACATTGGAAACTGTGTATACTGGTATTAGAACTAGGAAACTGTAAGGGAATACCAAAATCGAGAGACACAGGGTAAAAAAGACAAATGATTACAAAAGCAATACTTGCAAAACTGTTTAGTGTAAATCTACTGAACAACTCATTGTCCTTATATAACCCAACCCGTCTCAGCTATTATTGTATAGGCATGGTGTATGTTAACTTCTTCAAATCTCACAGCAAGCCTATAATGTAGATGCTGTTCAGTCTCAGTTTGTAGGTGAAGAGCTGAGACACCGAGAGGTTCATAAGCTTGTTCAAAGAATGGTTAGGAACTGCCACATCTCATATAGAAATTGCCCATTGGTATTATGAGAAATATTGCAGATCTTCTTAGGAAAAATGCCTCCCTTTTGTACCTCCCCTAGACGGTCGCCTTTACTAAGTAGCGTCAGATGAGGAAATTGAGGGTTGATTGGTTGCAGGTGTACATTTTGTGATTGACTGGTTGTGAGGGACAAGTAAGAAAGTCTGCCTGCTGCCAGGGCCCTCTCTGTCCTTCCCCCGGGCAGCTGTCAATCTCTCCTCCAAGGTGAACAAGTGATCCAAGAATGCAAATTTGAAGGGGCAACAGTCCATGGGTGTGCTCAGGGTTATTAGCCTGCGTGAAGAGCGTATCCATCCTTGTCAGACATTGCTCCGATTGAGAGTATTTTAATGGAATTGGGTGTGGACGTAGTTTAAAAAGAGAAGGGTAGAAGGCTTGGGGGGTGGGGATGGGGAAGCAACTCAGGCACTACCATGGTGTCTGTAAGTGGGGTGGACCTGTCCCCACGACCATGAGCACCTGCCAAGAGAATGTATGACATGCTTGGCTTGTGGGTCCTAAGTTACAGGACACAGGAAGGTGGCTGTCTTCTGTCACCAGAGTTTTTGCAGAAATGGTGATTCTTTTGCCACTTTTTTTTTTTTTTTTTTTGCCAGTCCTGGGCCTTGGACTCAGGGCCTGAGCACTGTCCCTGGCTTCTTCCCGCTCAAGGCTAGCACTCTGCCACTTGAGCCACAGCGCCGCTTCTGGCCGTTTTCTGTATATGTGGTGCTGGGGAATCGAACCTAGGGCCTCGTGTATCCGAGGCAGGCACTCTTGCCGCTAGGCTATATCCCCAGCCCCTTTTGCCACTTTTAGGAAAATGAAAGTTCTCCATATTAGGAGGCTCTCAGGAGATGGTGCACTTGTAGCTGGAGCAAGCTTTCACGAGGCCATGAAACAGATGAGTTTGATATCAAGAAGCCTGCCTTGCCTGCATAAGGAAATTGAGCTGGGTCACCCAAGATAGGCTTCATAGAAAAGCCTGTCCGTCGATTTTGACAGATATGTCTTTAGTTATGTGCTATACATCGCTAGCTCTTCCCCAATAGACTCACCCAGAGATCAACCCTGTTCCTTCTAATATGTCTTGCTTTTTGCATTAAACTAAAGAGAACAAACAAATAACAACAAGAACACAAACACTTGCTTTCTTAAAGTCCCATTCCCACTTGGAAAATAGCACAAATACCAGTTGACTTGTATAAACACCAAGTATATTGGAAGATTTTACATATATCTTCCAACCCATTATTGCCTTTTGCTATGTATTTTTGACTAGCTTCATTTTGACCCTTAACCAGGAGATGTTTTTGATCCCATAGGGACCAACCTAAGCATAGACAGGGTCACCAACAAGGTGTGTGAGGTCAGTGTGTCCAGGAAGTTTGCAGTCCGCAGACGATGCTTTTCTTGTTGGATACAGTCCCCACAGTGTTAACATTTCTTCCTGTGTTTCAGTCTGATTTTGTGAATCATTTCCTTCCTTCCGAGGAGGGAACGGGAGAGCAGACATGGTAGGTCAAGATGCAGGGAATATCACTGTGTTTGGCAAAAATGAAAAGGCTGCTGATGATATACGGGTATGTTTTGTGTGGATGTATTAGTATTGGTTAATGTAAACTTGGAGACATAATTTGTTAACATTAGGTTAACATGTATTTTCTGTAATTTAACCAGGAGACAATAAAAATCTACTTTTGTCCTTCAGAGGAAAAAAATATTTGCTTGTTGGACTATGAGCTGTTACTTACATAGACCCAGTAACCATAGTCTGCATTTTCATGGACCACATTAAATTTCGAGTATTCTATCACACTTTCCCCTTACTTTACACATAAATGTAGAACTACATGTCCAGATAATTGCTATAGAAAATCTGTAAATGTTAGCCCTACACTTAAGATAGCCTTTTAAGGTGGTTTATCTACTTAGAAAGTCAAATTGTATATAGACACTTGCCTAGTGATTCTGGAGACAAAAGCAAAGAAAAGTTCTCTACTAGAATATGCTCCACTTAGCCATCATCTTTCATCTGTCCTTTCTCTTTCAGAGAAGAGTTCTATAAACTCTCCTCCACTGTTTTCCTAAAATCAAATTTCTCAGCCTACATATTGCTGAAGGAAGTTTTGATTTTCTAATTAATTCCTATCAAAATCAGCATTTCTTTCCTGAAAATAATTTCATATTTACAATTGTAAGGGCGCAGAGAGGAAATTTTCCTGAAAGGGAACTTAAGGTAATTTATGAGTACCTCTTTTATTTTTTTACTAAGTGGGCAAAAACTTAATCATATCTAAATGAATTCATTAATTCACTTCCAGCTAAAGCCTTGGTAATTTTCTATGCATCAATCCAAGGGTCTCTGTTTAGCTGCCTTTCTCCCTTCAGGTTAATTTTCGAGATAGTTGACTCATAGCAGCTTCCTATCCTGGGATCCATTGAAGCCTGAAGAATCTGTCCTCTACCACTCCTCCTGTCACTGAGGTGGAGCAGGTACCTTCTGGCTTTGAACATACATGATATATTTCTGGCCTGCCTTTGTTGGCTGTGGTTACCTGAGACTCCAACCTGGACCCCAAATCATATGCTACTTCTCCTAGACCAACAAGCCACGTCATTTAGCCATTTATGTGCCCTTCCTGGGGACAGAGGCTTCCTGCCCACACTTTTCATACCATACAGGGCTACATGAAATGATACGTGCTCTCCTAGAATCTCCCTTAGCTTTGCTTGAACTTGGTATTCTGAGGCCGACAGATTCTCATAGTCCTAGGTGGATTGGCATGTTGTGATCCCATGTAGGACCTGTAGTTGACATAATCCAGTCCAAACTGTGGATTCATTTTAGGGTACAACCAGCTAATTTTGGATACTCCACTTTTTTGTTCTCCGGATGCGCATTTGTCATTTGGAGACAGAAAACTGCTTTCCTGCTGTTTGGTTTACGGCATAAACACTGAAATGAGTTCTCCGTGACAGTCAGTCAGGCTCTGGAGCTTGGTAAATCTTTATCAAAAACCCCAGTTTACACTGTAGCAGGACATGTGCCAGTGATGCCTCTTGTTTCTAATGACAACAATTTCGGGTTTAATTTTGGAAATATAGTAGGATACTTAAAAAAATATTTTCGTTGGAAGTGGCACTGTGGATCAAGTGGTAGAGCAATTAGCTTTGAGCTGAAGAGCTCAGGGACAGAGTGCCCCAGCCCAGAGTTCAAGCCCCACGACCACCCAAAAATATTTTTATTATCGGTCTGAATTACAGAGAGGTTACAGTTTCATACATTAGGCATTGGCAAAAATATTTTTATTATCTTTTAAGTAGTTGTACAAAGGAGTTGCCATTCCACAAAGCAGGTTATGAATACAATGTGTCTTGATACATGTCTCCCCTTTCAACATTCTCACCCATCGCTCCCAACTCACCCCATCCCTCACTTTCCTTAATTTTGTAGAATATGCATTGAATTCTTTCCCTTCTCTTCATGGAATATATATATTTTTATTCCCATTTCTGATCGTCCCTGGAGCAGTGCCTATGGAAAATAATATCGGTTTGCTTGGGGGATTTCAGTTTAAAATTCCCTTTCTTGCTTTATACTTTTTGCCTCATTCCCATAGAATCCACCACCAAGTAAAGTACTTGGTCATTTTTATTTGTATTGTTTTCTATATTTATTAATTTGCTGACATCAGTTACTTTAAAGATTGTACAATTTTGAAAGACAAACTGCACTGGGTGCTTAAGCAGAGGATTTTATTCTGGTGATTTACCTAAAGGCCACTCGTGAAGAAAGAGAGAGGGAAACCTGTGGTTTAGAGAGGCAGATAAGCAAGAGTGTCAAGAAAGTATGGCCAGGGAGACTTGCAGGTCCTAAACGAGAGCAGAGAGAATCCTAAGCACGGAGTAGTTGAGGGCAGGGTCTTCCTTGTGGTAAGTTACTTTCTAGAACAAAGTGCTAGAGGATTCATGTTCATTATTGTCAGTCCCCTTTTCTTCCCTCTGATGATTATGGAGTTAAAAAAACACCTTTGTATAGTCATTTAGGAAAGCAGACAAATATAAATATAAGCACTTTGAAAAGTTTTAGAAATGGAAGTGGTGACATTGATCAAGATACACCACACTCATGAATTGGCATATTGAATTGAAACTCCTTTGTTACAAGTACTTAGAGATAATAAAAATATAAAAGCGTTAAAAAACTAATACATCATCTAAAGACAGCCATCAAGTCCTAATTAATTTTGACCATGGTAAACGAATTTCTCTTCCAAAAGCTCTCTATATGCACTCAAATGGACATGTTGTTGTTCTGCATGATAACAAGTAATCTTTTTATCTTAGGGCAAAACCACTCTGTTATTTTGAACAGAAAATATCCTGCAAACTTTGCACACAAAGTTGTAACTCTGCACTGGGGTTGTTCCAGTAGAGACTTAGCCACATATATTGTTCAACTACTATAACTTCTGTTCACAAGGAAAATGAGGAAGATAATTCTGAATTGCCTGAAGATATGATGAATTCATGGATATACATTTCACAATCTCCTGTGGGCATACACATCCTTATAGTTCAACTTTTCAAAGTAATGAAAATGATCATATTCATTATTAGAGCTGATGATGTAGTTCACCTATAATATATTGAGGCAAAACATGTATAAACATACAGCCTGATGCCAGTTGCTGATACCTATAATCCTAGGTACCTCAAGAGGCGGAGAGCTGGAGGATAGTGATTTTAGACAGGCCCAGACAGAAAAGTCTGAGAAAACCCACCTCCAAAATAATCAACAAAAAGAAGGGCTGGAGGTGTAGCTAAAGACACAGAGCACCAGGCTAGCAAACACAAGGCTCTGAATTCAAACCACAATGCTAAAATGTATCTAATTTATGATTATTTATTAATATCTCAGGATCCCATCCTACTTGGGAATTTTTCTCATCATTTATTGAAAATATATTAACTGTGCATAAATCTGAGGTTTTAAGCTGCCTAAAAATCTTGGGAAATGTTTTCAAGTTGCTGTGAAACATAACTATTACAGAGATAAGGTTTGTCAATATAATGACTTCATTAATGATTATATATAATGGTTAAATACAAAGTTACACTTTCATAAATTAAATATTAACAATCTTGCATGTTGTTATTACCAGCTTACTCAATCAGGAAACACCTATAAGTTTCCATAGAACTTTCTTAATTAGAATAATCGATGTATGTACTATTCTTCATTTTGATAAATTAGAGAAGACATTAAATCAATAGTCTTGTTTACCAATGCTTTATCAAAATTATATAAACTTGGATTCTTAAAGCATATTCTATAGGACAATTTTAAATAGAAAACGTATTTAAACTATTTGAGATTCAGGTCCCTTCCTTGCCAGGAATTTTTAGGACTGCTCAATTTATTTGAGTGCTTATTTATCTCTAAATAAGGAAGAATAAAGTTCCTTTAAGAGATTTGATAACCTAATTTAGTAATACCATACTGAAGTAGAGAAATTTTTACATTCACTCAGAGAAAAGTAAAGACTTGCTGTATTACAGATGCACAAACATTTGGACACAAAGAGAGCTTTTTGTTTCAATTCTGAAGTTTGAGCCATGCTTTCTGTGTAAAAAGACATACAATACTCACCATGGACCATAAGATCTACTTATTCTCTTCATGGTACACATGAATCCTTAATTTGAACTCAATAGAGACAGGCATGGGTAAGAAGGTTGCTGTCTGAGACTAACTAGCTTAACAAGAGAGCGACTCTATCTGAAAGGCAAACCTGGGCAAAAAGGAACGGGGGCAGAGGTCAACAGGCTCTGAGTTCAATTCCAAATTCTGCAAAGAGAGAAGGGACGGGGTTCTTAGAGGCCTCTTTACATCAGTGAAATCAATGAGAATCTGAAATAAGTTGTGATCCTATGCTGACATCAAAGATATGAAAGATAGATCACACAATTAATGACTTTATTTAATAGACAACAGAAAGAACCTTCATTAATGAGGAACACCTCACAGGAAGGGAAGAAAACCTGGAGTTTTATAGACGCCAGGAAATAAGGCAGCTGTTATGAAGGGTAGTCTTTCAATTCCACAGGATGCTAAGCCAGGAACGTCTTGGAATAGGTGAGGAGAGTGTGCTGTTTTGTGTGAGCTCTTTCCCTGAAGTGTGGAGGATAATGGAGATTTCTTACCATCAACTCCCAAGGCTCATAATTACCTGCCGCCTTCTAGTCGATCATAACTAGTTTGGGTATCAGGGGCTGACAGAATCAGAGCTGTGCAATCCGAACAAAATTATTTACATGATTTTGACTCAAGTACTTCCTCCATAAGAATTGCACCAACTTTGATATAGCTTTAACACATTTTACTGTGTCATTTCAGGTTCGGGCAGCATAACCCAGGATGCTGTTCAAACCTTCCACATCTTGAGAATCCGTTCACTGTAACAAGCAGATACTTTAGGTAGGTACTTTCTGTCTTTATTTTAAACTAAAACACATTCTATTACTTTCTCTACATAGCTATACTTCCTTGCTATTGTTATTTCTAATGTAGTCTGAAAATTCATATTGACCATTATTTCATCACAGCAACTTATTTCATAAAAAACTAAGAGGTAGATAGTTTATAGGCCACATATGTGCATTTTAACAGACTAGCAAAACTCATTGAATACACACAGTGTTCTACAACAATTTACTTTCTGTGCTTTTGTCTCAAGAGAAAAAGTAAACATGCTTGTTAATGTAACTCACACACATGGATACTTTATATCATGTAAAGACAGAGGAAATGACAACCGATGATGGAGACTCATGCCTGAAAGCCCAGCTATTCCAGATGCTGAGATTCAGAGAATCTAGCCTGGGCAGAAAAGTCAAGCAGACTCTACCTCCAGAGTAATCAACAAAAAGCTGATCTGGAGGTATGACTCAAATGGTGGAGTAACAACAGAGCAAACAATACCACAAACAAAACAAAACAAAACAAAAAGATAGAAGCAAAGGCATAAATGTTCTATTGTTGTAAGATGAATCCAATTGGGAATCCCGTCAGGAGAAAATCGAGAAGCTATGTTTTGAGAGGTCAAATTGGGAGTGTTTATGGGAGGCCAGTCTTCAGATGGACTCTTGTCTCAAAGATCTGCAGCCCTAAACAAAGCTTACAAAAACATTTAAAGACAAAAATCCACATGCCTGGGTGGGAGCTAAGCAAAAGCAGATCTTACTAGGCCATTCTCAGGCACAAGCTCAGGTACCAGCAGAACCTTTCCATCTGGAGAAGATACACCTCAACCTTCCACATAAAGGATACATAGAGGCTACTGAGAGGCGGGCGATTCAAGACACTGAGGGAGGTAACCAAGGCAGAAGCAGACCATTCTCCATGCAAAGCTTTCCTAAGACTATGCCACCTGCATCCCTGAAGCAGAGCGCTCCCAGCTCACCTAGAGCTAGGCACCTGCAAGTCCACGAATGGCCTGTCTCATGTCCAGGCTTTTCAGCCCTAAGTGGAGAACCCACTCCACCCAGCAAGAGACACCAGGAAGGCTGTAAGAAGTGACTTAGACTCAGCCTTCTCATTTCACTATATTATATTTAATAACCTATGTTTCAAAATGTAGTCCTAGTCAGAAATTTCCTGGGTATCTAATGGTTATTAAATAACTCCAGTTCATATAATGTTTTCAGTTACCTGAATAATTTTGGAATTATACTCAGCCTCCTATACTGTAAAATATGATTATTTATGAATAAAAATTTCAGAATAATATTTCAAATTCATTGAACACTAAAGGACATTTTCATAGTCTTAGATATTACATAACAGCAATATTAGTTTTTTCTTGATAACCTAATACAAACTATTTAGAAAGTTAACATTAACTAGTTTCTTCATAAGAATAAAAAGCTCATAAAGATAAAATGCACTCATGTGTTCTATTCCTTGCTGATAAAACTTGGGAATATGTAGCAAACCATATAGGGGAGGGCTGGGGATATGGCCTAGTGGCAAGAGTGCCTGCCTCATATACATGAGGCCCTGGGTTCGATTCCCCAGCACCACATATACAGAAAATGGCTAGAAGTGGCGCTGTGGCTCAAGTGGCAGAGTCCCAGCCTTGAGCAAAAAAAAGAAACCAGGGACAGTGCTCAGGCCCTGAGTCCAAGGCCCAGGACTGGCCGAAAAAAAAAAAAAAAGAAAAGAAAAAAGGATTCAAACCATATAGGGGAATAATCAGGGACAAGCAAAGCAAGCAAATTATGTAGGGGAACATCAGAACTAGGTGAAAAGCCCCCATCCTCTGTTAAGATGCCAGGGTGGCCATCAGGATGAAGCAATGCTTCTTAGACCCAGTGTGAACCCTGCCTCTCTGCCTCTTCAATTTACCAGGCTAGCCTCAGGTCATGAAGTATCCCAACAGACTTTCAATGTCACCAGTTGGCCTATGACTATATTTTACTTACAGTTTATTTTGAATCAGACTTTCACACACATTGTGTAGAATTCAATCGAGTCCTATATATTCCCTTTGGCTGATATCTCTCAAGTTTTACCAACCACAGGTTCCATCTTATACTTTTTATTTTTTGCCTTTTCTGTGTTGAAGACGTGAGTCGTACATCCTTTAAATATTTTGATGGTCTCAATTTTGCGAATTATATCACTGGGATTTTATTTAATATGAGTGTCCCGTATAATTTTTAAACTAGTAGTTGCATCTAGATATTTAATTAGAGCTATTAATGGAGCTATTTACAAGGATTCTTCATAAATAAAGTTTGTGCTTTCTCTTGAGCGGATGGGCTGACTGTTTCCTGTATTGCTACAACTGATCCATGTGGTATGGTGTTTTGAGCCTGGACTTTTCCTTATTGAGCTCCTTAAAAGCTCTTCACAGCATGATTTTAGGCTGATGATGAATGATTAGATCCATTATTTCCCTTGTTTGCCAAATTGTGATATTCTATCATTCTTTCATGAATTTTTCTACTAAGAATTGGGCTTCTTTTTTCAATAAGGAGGTTACATAATCTAAGTAGGTATATGTAAAGAGAATAACTGTAACATGTCCAGGAAGAAAGGATAGGAAGTTGTGATATTGGCAATGAAGTTGTGTCAGGAGTCCTATGAATTGTCTTTATAAAAGTATGGAGTGACTTCAAAAACAGAAAAATGGAAAAGAGAAGATGGACAAAAATCACAATACACAGAGCTGGCAATTGTTCAGCTGATGAGAGAAGAGGGGGAGGGGGAGAGAGAGAGAGAGAGAGAGAGAGAGAGCAAGAGAGAGAGAGCAGGAATATGGGTTCCTCCCGCAGTAAGAGGCAGTCAGGACTGGTAGTTTGGAGAAGGGGAAAGATGATAGATGTTACCATTTGCAGCTCTTCATTAACACAGTCTTCCCCTCCATGATGAATTTTCTATTGTTTGAGAAGTCTGATTTTTTTTTTTAAAAGCTTCACAGTGATTTTGGTCAATTCTCTCCAGAGATTTCCATCCATGTCTAAAGTTTCTCACCATCTGTAAGTGAAAAGAATTGTCCTGACATCTCACCAGAATTGTTATACTCCTGTTTCTCTCTTAGCTGCAAACTCAATCATTTCAAGGGTTTATGGGTAGGCATTTTAATTTTTTTTTCATGAGGTACCCCGGTGATGACTCAGCCAATCTGGAATTCAGAAGGTTGTCCCAGATGACCTTTAAAATAAATAAACAAAAGCATTTTATTCCATTCCATTGCCCCTACCTAACCTTTTATTTTTACCCCCCCAAAATATTTTTCTCCCTCTTGTGTTCTTCAATTTCTAAGCCGTCACTTCTGAGCCTGCTTGGGTAACCTACATGGACAGTGTTTAGTTGAACCAGTCTTTGCACATAAATCACTCTCTTAATTTATATGTGCTTTAGCCTCTTAAGTCCCTTGGGATGTATTGTTCGGGCATCGGTATGCCCAGGCCTGAAGTCAGAATTGCAGAACAAAATTATCAAAGATCCTTCAAACAGAGATCTTTCTCTTTTGGCTCTAGTTGGCCACCCAACCATTGGCCTTTGTTACGTCACCAGCCAGTCTCCCAATTCGTTCATGTTTATCAAGGCTCTTTCCTGGTACTGGGGAAGTTGGAAAGTTGTGTGGTCTGAGATGATTGCATTCAGAAATGCAGAAATCATATACTGTGCATTACTCTGCATGTGTCATGGCTTAGCTGAGCCACTAAGTTCAGAGAAATTTCCTCCCAGTTATATCACAACTTAAATACTTTATAGACAGAAAATACAGATGAGAAACTGGATGCACAAAATAACTTTATAGGTAATTTTTAAAAAGAACCCCTCTTTAAGAAGGATGAAAACGACAGGTACTAGTGGTTTGTGCCTGTCATTTTAGCTATTCAGGAGGCTGAGATCGATGGACTTCTGTTCAAAGCCAGCCTGGGTAGGAAAGTTTGGGAGAGTTTTAGCCACAATTAACCACCAAAAAGCCGAAACAGGAGCTGAATGGGAGAGAACTAGCCTTAAGTGAAAAAGCTCAGGGACAGTGTTTAGTCCCTGAGTTCAGGCATCCATACCAGAGTGCCCACGCATGCACACACACACACACACACACAGAGAGAGAGAGAGAGAGCGAGAGAGAGAGAGAGAGAGAGAAACAATGGCAACAACCTTTAACATGCAGATTTTTGCAAATTTAAATTTTCTTTAAATGTTCTAGGAATCAGGGTAATATTTCTCCTTTCATTTTAAATATACTCAGAGAAAAGCAACAATCCAAACAGAGCTGAATATCAAGTGATGCCAATCAGTAGGACTTTCAAGAAAAAAAAAAATGAACAGATTGTGGGTATGACTGAAGCAATAGAAAGCCTGCCTATCAAGCATGAGGCTCTGAATTCAAATCACAGTGCTGCCAAGAAAGAATGAACAGACATGAGGTAGATTGATCACCCAGCCTCCGTGGGCTACATACCAGTAACATGGTAACTAGGTTTATGGTTTAATACGATCACTGGGGGCACCCAGAACTCTGGGCTCGTCCATTTGCCTTGGGTTTGCATTTTTCCCCTCCTCTCTTCATTTGTCTGCCCCTTTCCCCTTGACCCGACCCCACCTTTTTTATGGGAGGTACTCATTAAGGTAATGAGTCCATTTCTTTTTGAACAATGTTACCCTCTCCCTCAATTTCTCCATTTCCCCTCCTGACTGCCCCCCAAGTTGTTAAGCTCATTTCCAACAGTGTCTAGTGAGTATCACTGTTACATTGGTTCACCCTTTGTCCTACCAGGAATGAAGAGGAGAAGAGGGGGAAAATGCAGACAAGAACCCAATATACCATCTACAAAATTAAGAAGAGTGGAGGGAAAGGGGGTAGAAGAGGGATGGGTGAGAATGTTGAAAGAGGTGACATTGATCAAGATCTATTGTACTCATAACTGGTATGTATAACTACTTAGATAATTTAAGAAAAGGAAAAAGAAAAGTGCCATGTGGCCCGTGTCACGTAGGCTCATGACTCTTCAAACTGTGAAAAAATAGCTATCTTTTGGATAATGTATAAATAGGCAGTGGCTTTTGAAAAAAAAAGTGCAGTGAATCCCTTTTTATTCTAAATTCTATTTTAAAAAGAATAAATAAATGGGGCATCGGTGGCTCACACCTGTAATCCAAGCTACTCAAGTGGCTGCGATCTGAGGATCACAGTTCGAAGGCAGACCAGGCAAAAAAGTCCATGATACTGTTATCTCCAATGAATCCCCCAAACGGGACATAGAATTGTGACTCAAGTGGTAGAGCCTTAACCTTGAGCAAAAAAATAAAAGCTCAGGGACAATGCCTAAGTCCTGATTATAAGCCCCAGGACTGGCAACAAGTAGATAGATAGATAGATAGATAGATAGATAGATAGATAGATAGATAGATAGATAGATACAACAACAAAAACCTAGCCCATTTCAAGCTAACTCCACTTGGCTTTCAGATGAAGACATTGTATTCCTAGCCTCTTTCTGAGAGAAACAAGCATGTCAGAATGGGTAACATCAGGAAAATGAAAGTGGAGTCAGGTTTTCTTTGTCCCGAGTTTACAGTAAGACCATCATATTGGTGGCAGGATTGGTTTTCAAGCCAATGTGTTGGGCAGTGCGCTGGGTGTTCCGAGCCAGCATGACTGATGTGTGGTTAGGTTGTCACAGTCAGTAATTGTTAGTATTCTAGAGATGATCACTGAGAACACGTTCATTGTGAAACTCAGAAAGAGATACATCTTGAAAGTAGAGCCACCGGAAATGCTCAGTTCTGCTCATTCAAAGTGACATCTGAGTGTTATTAATTAGGACTCAGCACTTCCACCTGGTAATACAGTCATGTGTAATTCTCACTTCAGCTAAGACTTCTACATTTAGAAGATGGCTAGTTAATGAAAAGCAGTTCTTTGGTTCAGTGTAGACTTATTTTTCTGCCTCAGAATTGCAAACAGAAGAGAGAAAAACATGTATTCCCTAAATGGGCCCCGCGTGGCTCTCTTTTTCCAAGATCTGAATGCAGTCATATCTAGAATGAAGATCTCTAAGTGAGTCTCATTGATTGGCACCTCTCCTCTTTTACCCCGTACTTACAATATAATAATTCCTTGTTAAAATAAGCATCCCAAACAACTGCTATAGGGGAAATGCGTCTAAAGAATGTATATAGCAGAGGAGTTGTATGCTACAAACAAGCTGAAATGACAATCCTAGGACTATCTGTAGCTGAGAATTGTAGAGGTAGTATCTGTTAGTCTTCTGTGATTACGGAAAATACCTGATACAAATCAGCTTTTAAATAGGAAAGGTTTATTTTGGTGCCTGGGAAGCAAAGACCAGAAGTGAAGAGGAAACTGAGTCTGGAAGAGCCCTTGGGAGGCCGCCTTCAACGACCTAACTCCCTCCTCGCAGGCGTCTTCAGCATCTCACAAGAGCACCATGCTGTATGGACAAAGACAAAGAGAATATGCTAAAGCCACACCCCTCCCTAATTTATTGCTATGTACATCACCTCAAATCTTTATGGAATCCAGAGTTGTTTCTGGGATTTGCAATGGCAAAAACCAGACCAAAAGTGTAGACAAATGCTTACCATATGGGTAAGGGACCTCCATAGCACACGATCCCTCCATCATGAAATAAATGATCCAGCGCAATTATTACCTGATCATTCATGGAACCCTGCATCCTGCATGTTCTTTTCCTAAGATAATAAGTCCTAGAAGGCTGAATGAGTTCCCATTGAGTTCTCTTTGTTTATTCTTCAAATCTTAAATGAATTGAAGAAACAAGATATCCATAATTCAGACCATGTGGGATGGCTCACATACTCCTAGAAAAAGATTGGATCAGTGACTTGGGTGCTAACATTGCTTTTCCTTGTATGTGTGGGCAAAACGCCTTATGAGGGGGATGGGAGACCATCAGGACTTGTCCTGACCTACTTTGTAAACTACAGTCGCAAATTATAGTCTGTCTCCAGCAAGTCCCTGTTTAAAAACATATACTCTTGAGACAGAAAATGCCAGCCATATGACTATGCTTGTGACTCATCAGAAATGAATTTAAAAGCCAATTAGCTAAATTCATCTCATTTGTTGAAATTCACAGCTAGGATTTTAATTTGCAAGTAGAGTAGATATAGCTGTTCTGCCTTCAGGGGATATGTGAAAAATCTTTGGAGTAATACTGTTTCCACAAATATTTTAATAATATTTGAGTTGAAGCAAAATCTCTACAACTTCAGTGAGCCTGAGTGTTTGATGTTAACATGTACTAGTAAAATAGAGGATCCAAGTAAACCCTAGGACCTTAGACCTTTTGAAATAGTTTTGGCCCACCCCAGGTTATCATCCCACTATCATAGAGCGTTTTGAATTAAAAGGCAGATTGGATGCTCATTAGGTTGGTAGTGAGTGATATTACTGCATTAGGATCTAAACTGTCGACATTATAAAATGATAAATTCTCTAGGGTTTATCCAGTGAAACCTAGTAAGAAGTCTCTTTTGAAAGCACACACATTTTTAGTGTTTGATGTGCCTTTCTCCAGGATTCCTGTAGAAGTTACATAAATAAAGCAAAGTATCACTGAGGAAAGCGTGAGGCAAATTATCTTTTCACTACAGCAGACCTAAAAGCACAATATTTTATGTTATAAGAAAAGGGGTGGATGAGAACTCTTCTCTTTTGAGTCAGTTTGAACAAATCTCAAATTTGGTTGGAGGAAACCTTTAAAACTTTTATCCTGCCATAAGTTTTTATAATATAAATGAAAGTGCTCACAACAAATATCAAAAGTGTTTGATGATCACAATAAAAATTGTAATATAATTGACGGTTAGTGTTTGTGTCTCATGGTTAGTGTTGTGCCTATTGATATTTTATGTGTGTATAGGTCCACAAGTAGCCAGACACTGTGATTTTAAAAGAAAAGTGCTTCGTGAATATTTGCCTTTCTCTGAATATTTGCCTAAATAGATTTGGCCACAGTGTCATGAAGTTTTACAAAAGTAAAACAAGCATCAGAAACATTTCAAAAGCACAGACCATCATCATTTAGTATTATCAAGCAGGCACAAACAATCTGTGCAGTGAGCAGGGTGACCAGCTGGCCCAGTTTGTTGCTGTTGTTTTATAATAGTATCAATTTCAGTAATGAAATTTCGAGTTCAGAAACTACCGGAGTCATGACTAAACCAGGGATGCGAGTCTCCTGTAGGCAGCTCTTTCAGATGCCTTAGCGATGCTCTGAATGCAAACTTCACATGGGCTGATGGAAAAGCTCTGAAGTAGGTTGTAGTGAAGTATGTGGTAGGCATATTGTAGGGACAACCCCCAGGGCCAGCAACTGGACACAGGAATATCTCAAGTGCCATTATTAAGGGTACATTTGAAAAACTCTTCTAGACTCCTGTATACTTTTCATTCATGAGTGATAAAATATTTAGCCTATTCATTGATCTTGAAAATCAGCCATCTCAATGTGGAGAATTCACTTCTGTAATTACTTCTAAGCTATCTGCTTAGTTGTACTTTAACCAAAGCAATCTTTCCTTCAAATATCCACTACCGTGGGTTGGGAATATGGCCTAGTGGTAGAGTGCTTGCCTCGTATACATGAAGCCCTGGGTTCGATTCTGCAGCAACACAAATATAGAAAAAGCCAGACGTGGTGCTGTGGCTCAAGTGGTAGAGTTCTAGCCTTGAGCAAAAAGAAGCCAGGGACAGTGCTCAGGTCCTGAGTTCAAGGCCCAGGACTGGCAAAAAAAAAAGAAAAGAAAACAATCACTACTAGACTTTTTAATGCCTTGCTCACTCATAATATGCAATGTGCATAGAAGTTAGGAATAAAATGGTGATTACTAGAGGCAGAGGAGGAAGGAAATGGAAACATTGGTCAGAGGGTAGTCAGTTATAATTGGATAGGAGAAATAAATTCTGATGTTCTATTGCAACTTGAATTATTATAGATACTGATAATGTACTATACACTTTTAACAAGCTGGGAGAAAAGATTAGAATGCTTACTAGAAAAAGACAAATGCTTGAGGAAATAGATGTGTTAATCTTGATTGGAACAAATCATAAATATGTGCATTGAAGCATGGCATTATACTTCATAAATATGTATAATTTTTTGCATGCCCCTTAAAAACTACTTTGCTGTTGATCACAGAGCAGTTTTAGAATCTCTGCTTTTCTAACTGCATATCTGCAAAGATTTGAACTAACATTATGCCCTAAAATGATTTCATACATGATCAAATATTTTAGAGGGAAGACCATCAAAATACTACTTAGTTCTGGAAAAATCTTAAGGAAATCCACAGACTACACATCTTGGAGAAGAAAACTACATAGGTAGTTCTACATAGGTAGAAAACTACCTATGTAGTTTTCTAAAAGAAAAAAAATCTGAAGAACTACTTGCTAACAACCTTTATACAGCTATCAAATTTCAATAGGAAGTTAAGAAATAAAAAAAAAATTGAAGCAAATCTATGCCCTTTTAGATGATGTCAACCAACCAGAGAGAGATGGTTTGGGAGAATGGGGGGATTGAGTTCTAGTGTTTCTGATCCTTCTTAGGTAAGTCCTGTCATCTCAACAAGTCATTTTAGAATTTCTGAATTTTTGTTTCCTTTTTAGTAAAGAAGAGTCAATCTTGAAAATTCCTTTAACTTTACTAAAGTGTCCAATATGCCCGGCATGGTGACTCAATACCTGTCCTTCTCACTACTCAGGAGACTGATATCTGAGGATCACCCCAGGAAGGAAGTCTGTGGGACTTTTATCTCCAATTAACCACCAAAACATCCAGAAGTGGAGCTGTGACTCGGGTGGAAGAGTGCTAACCTTGAGCACAAAAGCGCAGGGACAGCGCCCAGACCCCCAGTTCAGGCCTGGGGACTGGCTCACCTGAGAACCTGTCCAATACTTAGTGGGCCATGTAAGTACTTCAATACTTAGTGATTCCAAGGACTTGCGTTTTTCACTGTACTTTTGGAAGTGATCATTAGATTTGTGTCTTGCCAGCATTCAATAGAAGTTGGACAGCTTTCTAGTCTCTTGGTCCCTCGGCCTCCTTCAGTGCTTCCGGAATCAGCCATTTTCTTTGCAAAGTAGAAAAAGAAGCTGCGAGCCGAGCTCTGTTTTGTGGCCAGGTCAGCATCTTCAAGTGTCTACATCTTTTCCAGCGTTACATAGAGCAGCAAAGCTTGACTAGTGAGAGCATTTCATGCAAACATTCTGAGTGTGTGTTTACTTCATATTCTAAGACAATACTCATTTCTTAGGAATGTACATCTTACAGCTTTGGAATTAAATTTCTCTAAGTGGAATTTTTCTGCCCAGATAAAGCACAAAACACAGCAAGCTTCGACTCTGAGGACATTTCCTTTGATAAAACACACTCCAAAAAGTCTACAGGAATCATATTATTTAGCCTCTTGTTTCTGCAAGAGCAATGATTGTTACAAAGCTTGGTGAAGCTATCCAAACCAACTCTCTAAGATATTCCAGTTGATTTCTCAAGCCGACAGACTGCGTTATTCTGACAGCTACATCAAGCATGGCTGTACACTTCCGGGCACAGATGAGAGGATTCACACCAGGCTAAAGAAGTGAGGCTGCCAGAGAATTTATAGAGGCCATTTAAGCAGAAGGACTATATTTCATTTCTGACACATGAGTTTACGCTTACTGTGCGGGGGAGCTTTAACTCTATAGCGGCAATAAACTCATTAGGAAGTGCCAGCCAGGATTATAATGTGTGTCAAATAAACATCACTGGCACTGATACGGTTTTCACTAACTCTTTAGTACAGTGTCTGGATGTGAAAGGAGTCTCAGCAGCTTGGGGATTTCAGGACAATGTCTCTTTCCCCTGCATTTGTCAAAGTACCTGAATTGCAGTATTAGAAAAGAATGACTAGCCAGGCACCAGTGGGTGGCTTGAGCCTATAATCTTAGCTACCCAGGAGGCTGAGGTCTGAGGATCATAGTTCAAACCCACCCTGAGCAGGAAGGTCCACAAGATTCTTATATCCAATTAACCACCAAAAATCCACCCAGTGTAACCATGGCTCAAGTGGCACAGTGTCAGCCTTGCATAAGAAAAAAATCTAAGGGGCAGAGCCCAGACCCTGAGTTCAAGCCCCAATACCAGCACAGGGGGGGATAAAAAGACAGGCTTTTTCTTTTTCCTAGAAGATGTTTCTTTTGCTAGAACCCCGTGATAAATACTACATACCAACTAGCACCTTTAAGACTTTCTCTTCTTTTGCCTTTTTTCTTTACATTAACTAACATTGGCTACGTGGGGGTGGGGTAGGTGGATTTCATTGTTACATTTCCACAAATGTTTATAATATATTCCCATCAATCTCAACCACTCTGTCACTCTCCTTTCTCTGTTAAAAAGACTTGATTTTCTTAAAGTTTTATGAGTCACTTATAATTGCTTTTGCCAGTCCTGGGGCTTGAACTCAGGGCCTGAGCACTGTCCCTGGCTTCTTTTTGCTCAAGGCTAGAACTCTACCACTTGAGCCACAGCGCCACTTCTGTTTTTTTCTATATATGTGGTGCTGAGGAATCGAACCCAGGACTTCATGTATGCAAGGCAAGCACTCTACCACTAAGTCATATTCCCAGCCCCTCACTTATAGTTTTTAAACTTAAAATAAGGAGATTTATTCAGTGTGGCTTCAACGCTGAGTCTTGTTGGAATGAACCTCTAAGCAGGCATCTGACAACTGTGTTGAACTGAGATCTATAGGTAGATTGTTTAAAGATCTCATCCAGAGAGCATGTTCTCCAAATGCAGTGCATTCTGACAAACTTCATAGGCAATGGGCTGATATGATCATTGCATAGACTATGATGAAGTTAGAAGAAACAAAATGCTAGATAGCAACATGATTTTCCAAGAGATGTTGTTAAGTATATCAAAATACATCATAAAACAGAACAAAAGTATTTGAGTTGCTTTTGACTCTCTCATAGCATAGCCTTGAGACGTGCCTCTTATGAAATGTATTGATGCTCCCTCTTATCAAGGAGCAGCTCTTGGTGCATCCTGAGGTCTCTTTTTTTGCTTCCTAAATGGAACAAGATGGGCCATGAGAAAGTAGTTGGTGAGAAGTTGGCAAGCTATGCTACCTACTCTGATGTTGCTTCTGTTCTCATCAGCTGTGTTCTGGCAGAACCAATTGAGACTACTCCTAAATTTTGTATTCATCTCCTCTCTCCTTCCTCTAAGTATGGATTTCTTTTTTTTTTTTTTCTCAAATTTTTATTATCAAACTGACGTACAGAGAGGTTACAGTGTCATACGTTGGGCATTGGATACATTTCTTGTACTGTTTGTTGCCTTGTCCCTCATGCCCCCCTCCCTCCCCCCCTTTCCCTCCCCCCCCCAGTTGTTCAGTTCACTTACAGCAAACAGTTTTACAAGTATTGCTTTTGTAGTTATTTCTCTTTTTTTACCCTGTGTCTCTCGAATTTGGTATTCCCTTTGAATTTCCTACTTCCAATACCAGTAAACACGGTTTCCAATATACTCAGATAAGATTACAGAGATAGTGTAGGTACAAACATAGGAAGGTGATACAAAACATCATCAATAATAGAAACTACACATACACATAGGACGTTGAAAGTAGTTATAACTGTGATATATCACTTGTTTCCATATCATGGAGTTCATTTCACTTAGCATCATCTTATGTGTTTCTAAGGGTATAGCTATTGGGCCTTGTGATGCTCTGCTATGGCTTGCCTAAACCTGTACTAATTATTCCCAATAAGGGAGGCCATAGAGTCCATGTTTCTTTGGGTCTGGCTCACTTCACTTAGTATAACTTTTTCCAAGTCCTTCCATTTCCTTACAAATGGAACAATGTCATTCTTTCTGATAGAGGCATAAAATTCCATTGTGTAAATGTACCACATTTTCCTGATCCATTCATCTATGGAGGGGCATCTGGGTTGGTTCCAGCTTCTCGCTATGACAAACTGTGCTGCGATGAACATTGTTGTGCTGGTGGCATTACTGTGATTTTGTTTGTGGTCTTTTGGATAGATACCCAACAGTGGGGCTGCTGGGTCATAGGGGAGTTCTATATTGAGCCTTCTGAGGAATCTCCATACTGCTTGCCAGAGTGGCTGAACCAGTTTACATTCCCACCAACAATGAAGTAGGGTTAAGTATGGATTTCTTTAGAGTAGACTAAATATGACCCCGCTTATCTCCTCTGGTCTGTTTTAGTGAATGTTACTTTTACTTTGCCCCTTTCAGCCAATTGTCCTCTTTTTCTTTAAGCAATTATGTATTTCCTACTTATTCCCCCCAAATGGTTAATTTTATGCAAGTGTATCTCACAAGAATAAAAGTAACTAAAGCGCTTATTCTAGAGTTGTTTTGTAGGCTGCATATAGTTTATGTAAGGCATCATAGAATTCTAACAGGGTCCACAATTTATGGCCCCACAATCTCTTTGAATGTTTTCGTAAGATAAATAGAAAGGGTTGTTGGGACAAACACAAGTTGTTTAAATCACTCCGATTGCATTCTGATAAGCAAGGATCTTGTAGGTCTAAAGAATGTGGGTGCCAGATTGTAGACTTTCAACCTCATTCCTGAGAAACAACTGGAAGCATTCTTCTGTGGGTGGTATATACAAGAAAAAAAATATTTCACTGTCTCCAGTAACAAACTGACCTAACATATAGTTGTGTTCAATAAAAATATACTGGGTTTGAATGAAGAAAAAAAAAAAGAACGGAGCCATTTAGTAAAACGTTAGTCCATGTAAAATGCTTGGAAGAGAGCCTGGCCAGCGGTGAAGTGCCTGCGCTCATTTTTCTCCTTGTGACTCCTTAGCAATCCCGCCTGGTTGTTCCTTTCTTCCCAGGAAAAGAGACTGCTGTGGAGAACTACAGCACCCAGGCTGCTTCAGTGCACAGCCTGCCAATGAGAGGCACTGCCACCGGACTAGAAGGTAGGAGCAGAAAGAGGAGAGAGACCTTCCTTCCTGCCTCTCCTACGCAGTAGTCACTGGTCGCTGAAGTCTACCAAGCGTCTCTTCTTCTTCCTCCGCTCCTCCAGTCCCAGGTAAGTGAATGCCTTTCCTCAATTTCGGGTCCTGAGTTCTTCAACCTGGCCTTTTAATTTCCCAGATACTTCAGTCTCCTTTCTTCATCACACTTCCTTCACTCTGCCCAGGTCTGTGAGTCATTCCTTTATTGCTGCCTATCTCCTTAAACCAGTGGTTTCGAACCCTTGCTGCACCTCCGTTGTCACCCTCAATGAGTCTTCTGAGAACCACCAAAGCTTTTATTCGCATCTCCAGAGATGAGAGTCCTGGCAAGGACTCCATTTTAAAGAGCTCTGCAGGTAATTAAGCCAGAGCTGAGACGCACTTAATAGAAACCATCTGAGTGGATTTTGTTTCAAGCCAAGACCCTGACTGATGGAGAACTCAGTGTTACCTATTGTTTTTATTGTTAAAACTTATCACCGCGGGGCACTGGTGCCTCACGGCTGTAATCCTAGCTACTCGGGAGGCTGAGACCTAAGGATCGCTGTTCAAAGCCAGCCCAGGCAGGAAAATCTGCGAGACTCTAATCTTCAATTAACTACCAGAAAAGCGCAAGTGGCGCTGTGGCTCCAAGTGGTAGAGTGCCACCCTTGAGCTGAAGAGCTCAGGGACAGAGCCCAGGCCCACATTTCAAGCCCCATGACTGAAAAAAAAAAAATCACCATGTAATGTATTATGCTAATACATTATTAACTAATACATTCTTATTTGCTCCCAATTTACAGAGGAGGAAACTTACAGTGTGACTAATAGTCTGAAAAGTAACGTGATTTCTAAATAAGAGAATTCAGTTCCTTTGGATCAAAAGCTCCGTCTTCTTGCATTTCCCAAGTTTCTTCAGCGTTAATGTGCCTGTGAAATAACTTGCACACTTGTCTGCCTGTTCTTGATTCTGGAGTGCCCAGGGCTGAGTGTGCGGGCCAGAGGCCCCGAGATGATGCCTGGACACATCCAAGGTCTTCACTTGATGATCAGAGACATACGACATCCCCTTGCCCACCATTCTCTACCTAGCAACAGTTCCTCCTCTACCTCGTTTTTCCTACCTGGAAAAGGGAAGCATTCAAAAGCGAACATACCTCATTTTCACATGTACCTGCAGCTACACCTGCCTTCTGTCCGAGTTCGCATCTTCACTGTCCAAGTGGTTGCTTGAAAGCTGGTCCTTGGTGGTTGCACCTGTAATCCTAGCGACTCAGGAGATTGAGATCTGAGAGTGTGAAGCCAGCCCAGGCCGGAAGTTCCATGAGACTCTGGTCTTCGGTTGACCCCTGAGAAGCCAGAAGTTGAGCTGTGGCTCCAGTAGTTGAGTATCAGCCTTGAGCAAGGAATAGCACCTAGGCTCTCAGTTCAAGCCCCAGGACTGGCAAAAAATAAATGAAAGCCATTGCTTGACATAGCGCCACCTGCTATCTTTAAGAAGCTATTTTAGTGAAATCATAGCTTGTTAAAGCTATTGTTTTTTCAAGGAACTGGAGGCATGGCTCAAGTGGGAGAGTCCCAGCTGAGTAAGATTTTTTTTTTTTGACAAATGATTGCTTTGGCCAGATGGCTTAGTCCTAGTTGATTGTACTTTAAGACATCCTTTTACAAGTTATGTCCTGCTATGTTATGTCCTGTTTAATTAAGCAACATCTGTAGCCATTCATCCAAGAGTATGAACTAAACTTCTGACCAATTGGAGCAAGGGACAATACTGTGTTTCTAAAAAAAAAAAATTAAATCTTGCCTTGCCAAGTTCCTTCTCAGCTGGTGTCCTTATTCCTACAACATCCTAATACCCCCTGCCATTTCCAACAAGGCTCACCCATGAGCACAGGTGGAACTTCTCTGCTTAGGAGCAGCCAGAGTCCACCCACTCTTACTCATCCGCAGCCATTTCTTCATAAGTACTCTCTATTGTTCTGCATCACTGTTTTCTTTCCTAGATCATTTGCATTCGCATAGAATAAAAACATTTTTAGTCTTAAAAACAAAGCTTCAAGGAGGAGTACAATGGGGTAACGCCTTTGAATGAGGAATGAATCAGTCAACCAAATGAATATCAGGAAGCCGAAACATGTTGGGGTCAGAGGGCAACAAGGGGGTGACACAAATGAAGGGAGGAATTGTGAGCGAGTAGAGTCCTTAACTTCAGTGGACACTGGGCAAAAATGGAGCTATATAACTTGAGGTTGGGGATGGGATGGGGAAAAGAGGAGGCCAATAGAAAAGTTAACACTGATCAAGATGCACTGTATGCATCTGGAATTGAAACCTCTTTGCACAACCACTCATTAAACATAAAAATAGAAAATATAAACATCTTAGCATATTTAGAAAAATGTGCATGTGTGTGTATGTGTTTGTGGTATCTGTGTGTTACTTGTGGGGTGTGTGTGGGGTGTGTGTGTGTGTGTGTGTGTGTGTGTGTGTGTGTGTGTGTGTGTGTGTTCTGTCCAAGACCAGGGCTCAAACTTGCTAACAGGTGCTTCATGCTCATTGGCAGGCATCTTACCACCGAGCCACCCCTCTAAGTCCCAAAATGTTCTCAAATGGGGCTGGGGATACGGCCTAGTGGCAAGAGTGCTCACCTCATATACATGAAGCCCTGGGTTCAATTCCCCAGCACCACATATACAGAAAATGTCCAGAAGTGGCTCAAGTGGCAGAGTGCTAGCCTTGAGCAAAAAGAAGCCAGGGACAGTGCTCAGGCCCTGAGTCCAAGCCCCAGGACTGCCAAAAAAATGTTCTCAAATATGTATTTACAAAACTAGTATTTCTAACTAAAATGTCACTCTGATGTTCATAGCATGTCAGCATTGGTGGATTACTAGTCCTTTGAAAAATAAAGATCATGAAACGTCATTTTTTTGTATACATGTCTGCAGTAGAATACACACACAGACACACACACACGAGTTCACCTCTAGGAATGAGAAGATGTCTGTTGCAACCCTTCCCCCAAAAATACAGTATTAGAAGACATTAAAAAAAAAAGCTTCAATTCCATTCTATCAATGTCCTCAATTTTACTCTTTGCAAAGATGATTAACTCAGTTTTCCACATTTTTTGTTTTGTAGCATATTTGTCTCATCCTTAAGCCTACTTTAATTGGCTCTCATCAATATCATTAATGAGATTTATATTGCTAAATTCAATGTTCAGTGTCAGTTTCCACCTTACTGTCCGGTACTTCTATTACCTTCCTTCTATTTGACACGGTGTCTTTACCTGGGTCTTTAGAAACCCACATTCTCTTTGTTTTCCTCCTGCCTCACCCAGTCTTCTTGGTTTTCTTTACTAGATCCTTCTCTTATCTCTGAGCTTATAACCTGGGAACAGCCCAGGGCTCAATCTTTGGTTCTCTTCTCTACGTATGTTGACTCTTCGTGGCATCCTCCTACCTGACTTTAAATATCACGCATATGCCCAACTTAGGCCTCTACCTCTGACCTTCCTCCTGATAGCCTCACATATAATCCAACTGTCTGTGGTGGTACTGAACACTGAACTTCTGGTGTTCTTTCTTAAATTTATCTTACCCACAATTTTCACCATCTCATTCAACAAACCCCAGCCTTCTAGTTTCTCAGGTCAAACTCCTGAGTGCATTCTTGACATACTTTCACACCTCACACCTACTCTAATATGTAATCCTATTGGTTCTTCAAATTATTTCCAGAAACCCACAGTTCTTATCACCTCTAATGCTGCCATGATTTTCTGATCCTCTTACTCGGATTACTAGAAAGAACTCCTTCATTATATACTTGCTATCTAATATTCACAATCTCTTTCAACAAAGCGTCCTTTTTAAGTGTAAATCAGATCATGTGGTTTCATTGTTCAATATCCTGTGTATCACTCAGAGTGCAAACCGAAGTTCTTACATCAGTCAGAATGTGCACAGCACACTCCACCTATCTTGTGACTCTCCTCACCTCCCTTGTCCACATGTCCAGCTCTTTTCCTGCTCTGCTATGCAACTGCAGCACACAGGCTTCCTGGATGCTCCTTGAACTGTCCGCAGAGGTGTTGGCCTTCCTGTCTTTGCTCCTTCCTCTCTCCCTAGATGTTCTCCTGTGAGTTATCATGGCAAGGGGGTCTCCTGCCTTAACTTGTTGCTAAGATGTCACTTTCTCAAGGAACCTTTTTCTAGTCACCGTATTGCAACTGACCTCCAACTACTACCTCTCCAGCTTTTCTGTCTCCCACTACTCTGCTCAAGTTTTCATTTTGTTTTTGCATTATGCAATCTTCCTGCACATTATGCATGCTATTTATTGCCTGGAATATAAGTTTCCAGGAGGACAGGGATTATTGGCTTTCTTTTCTTAATATTTTAAGAACTTAAAGATGTTTTCTGGGATATAGTAATATTCAAAATAAATCTTCTGAAAATAAATGGAAACAAGAAGAGTTCTTTCTCACAATTTTAAGGAAATGATATTTCTTCTCTAATAAAAATTTATTCTAAGGATATGAGTGTTCTATATATGGTAATGAGATGCCAACACCGAGGAACACAAAGACAAAGTTTAATTTCAGTTAGGCAACAGTGATTCATACTTGTAACCATAGCTACTGGGGAGACTCAGATCCAGAGGACTAAGGTTCAAAGCCATCTTCAGAAGAAAAGTCTTTGAGAATCTTAGTTTTGAAATAATCAGTAAAGAGCCAGGGTTCAGGTTCAGCTTGAGTGGTAGAGTATCAGGAGCAAGCTTGAGGCCTTGAGTTCAAACCTGAGTATCAGCATGAAAAACAAAATCTCTTTCTGGACTTAACGGGTTCTAAAACCTAAGACATGACCTGTGACTTTTCAGGAGTGGGGTTACTAATAAGCTGAGAAAAGACAATCTATGCTAAACATTGACCTCATCCCCCCCAAAAAATAGCTCAGAGAACAGCTATCCTGTACTTTCTGTGCACACAGCATTAGCAACATGTTATAGTATGAAAACAAAATGTCTCTCAGCATGGAATTTGGTCTGACAACATAGACAGGGAACCTAAAGGGTTTAGGGTAATGTTCCAAATTTCACTGCATAGAGCTTCAGGGTAATGTTCTCAAGAAGAATCAATAATTGGAGGCCAACTAAATAGCTTTGTTCCCCGCAAATATGAACCTGGTTACTTTATCAAGAAAACCGATGGTTATTGCTTTCAGGCAGGAAATAATAAGTCAAGCAGGTTTACAAGCCCCTTTCCATCTTGAAAGCATTTTTGTCAGTTGCTTCATCCTTGGAGAAAATTACCAAATCAAGCCTTGAAAGGTGGATGATTAGTGGGCGTTGTGCTTGGCATCTCATTTCTCCTCCCTGGCTGGGGCATGGGATGCTATTGACGTACCACTTAGGGGAAAACACATTTTTGACATCAGCGTTGTTTGGGGGATTTTTTTTTTAAAGATGAGGAACCGTGTAACTATATGCTAACATAGAAAACCAAAAGAGCCTGGCAGAAAGCACCGGGGTGGCTCAGATCCTGGTTTACACACAATGATTTGAGAGCTGGCATTAATGACAAGGGAGAGAAGGTTCTCTCATTCATGTCCCCAAAACAATTTGGAGCAGGCTGAAGGAGTCACTCAGAAAACCAAAACCTCTTCTTCCTTTTTGATGATCTAAAATATCCACTTCTGTTTCTTTTAGAGCTCCCAGGAAAATTCAGAAAAGTACCCTGGCAGTTATCACAAATGATCAGAGTCTCTATAAGTCTAACTCCCAAGCTTAAGGAACACGTACTCAAGTTCCGCAGACACAGGAGGCTACCTCTGCATGCGCTGACATTCTGCAGTTTAATGGCTCTGTGGGAAGGAGGAAGTTACAGGGCTGTGTGCCTTTTGAGGTGATGGAAAGCCAGGAAAGGAGGCCTGAAGGATTGTCAGGTGCATGCACCAGAAACAAGTGGTATGGGAATGGAGGCCTGGCCTGCAGATCCCTTCACTATGGATTGGTTCCATGCATCCATTATTCTTCATACGGGTGTGCCACTACATAAAGCTAGTGTCAGGGCAGCCTCCAAAGCCAGCTTCTAAAAAGAAAATGCGCCATCAAGACTGAGCAGCTGCAGTCAGTCAACAGAGGCATGAGACCCCCCCCGCCCCCAGCTTTCCTTTTATGCTGTTGAATCCCCTCTTCTTCCCTTTGGTGCATCATGCCTCCCAACAGCGCTCGGGGTGATGGAAAAGCATGAAATTTGGAGCTAGGCCCACCTGGGTTTGGGTCCCACTTTTGTGTGTTTAATAGTAGAGAGGAGAGGACCTGTCTTCTTGCTTAGGGCCCTGTAACAAATGATAATGAAGAGAAGAGCCTTCACCAAACAATACAGTCCTGAAACAACGAGTAAGCCTGGGAGTTGTGCTAAATTTAAGAAAGAAGTATGTGGTTTTGGAGAATTATAATTGCACCAAGAGGATCCAATGCAGTAGTAACAGACTGGGGGAACTTAGCGAGACCTGTTGGTTCAGATCTTCTCTGGGCCCTTCAGTCTTCAGATGCAAAAATGTACCTTTCCCTTGGGTGTAGGATGGGTACTGAGGAATGCAGGCTTTCTCCTCCAATCAGTGGAGAAATGTGAGGAGAATGAGGAGTGACTTCTGCTTGGGCCGTTTACCCAGATTGCAAGAGCAGGCCTTGAATCTCATCACTGGCGGTACATAAAGGGCCAGTCACCCAACATCTCTCAGGCTTCATTTCTTATTCTGTTTGAAAAGTGAGAAAGTAATCACACATCAGCCCACCGGTGTGGGCTGAATATAAGGACTGAATGTTGAAGGTGATTTATAAATTCAGTGTTCTGCAAATACCAGTTTCCCAAGTGACAAGGAACTCCAGGTGGCTCCCGGTAGAAGCCACTTATTTACGGTTGTCTACCTGATTTTCTTGCTCCATACAGTACCCTCTCAAGTCATTTTATCTTAAGAAATTGGGTTGGCTTGTGGGGAAGGAGGATACTAGAAAATTATATTTTTCTCCTCTGTAACACAGCTATTACTGTCATTCTCTTGTGTTTGCTTCTCTGAATATTTGGTATTCCGAGGTTATTCTTCCCTGTCTTCCCAACTTCCCAGGATTAAAAACAGATGAAATTTATGATATTTCTGTTATTTTCTTAAATTCCATTTAAGTATTTGTACAAAGAAGTTATTCAACAAATCATTTGTGAATGTAATGTGTCTTGGTCAATATGACTCACCCCTTTCGTCTTTTTCCACCCTCCTATCCCTCCCAACCCAACCCCTCACCTTAAGTTTCTTCCTTTCTTAGGATATTCATTGAGTTTTATGACTACAATCTCTCTAGTCCTCTCTTCATTTATCTCCCACCTCCCCGTGACCTCATTTCCTACCTTTCAAGTGCCGGTTTCCTGGTATTCATTTTTTGGACTGTGAGTTCTTCTAAGGAATTACAAATTGACCTACCAAGTTCAACCAAGACACTGACTCTCTGCTTTGCAAATCAATGCCTAGGAATGGTGCCAGAGAGCACTGGTTGTTTTCCTTCAGAAAAGTCCCGTTCTAATGAATTTTCCCCCTTAGAATGCACAGGCTCTTCTCTCCACATTTCAATGAGCTATAGAATGTCCATGAGTTTAACACCTTGGGCTTCAAATATGTACACCTTGACACATTTTTGAGTGCTCAGTTCATGCTTTCATGAACCCAAAATACCATTTGCCACCCAGAGAAGTGATTGTATTGGCAGAAAGGAAGTTAGGGATAATAGCGGGGCCTAATCCATGCCTTTCAGAAAGTATGACTTCTGCTCACTAATGGGATGCTTCCACAATGGACAATCTAGAAAGGTATAGATGCCAGCATATCTAAACCAGGAAAGGGAAATGATATTTTTAAAAAAGATAGGAAATAAGCCATGGCCCTTGCTAAAAGTTCCCTTGTGTCAAGTATACTGATATTATTTAGAGATAGCAAAGCATCCTCAGATGCTTCCCTTTTGTAAATTGAGTATTCCTGGTTTGAAAAAAAGTGTAAGAAATAAAACTACTTTTCCTGCAAACTTTCTTTTGAAGCTTTTTTAAAAATAGCCTAGGAGACCATATGAATGATTGTAACGATTTCCCAATAATTGGGAATATGCTAACTTCTTATATAGAGTTGCTGCTTCTAGAACAGTCCTGTGGGCAGCCAGAACCTGTCAACAATAACTTGTATGATTTTTTTGGTTATCTTCAACATTATATAGGGGATGTAATTTAAGAAATAAAAACTTACAAAAATAAGTAAAAACCACAGGAGAGCCAGTGAGGAGTAAAACGTTGATATTCTATAAAACAATACTGATAAAAATAAGTGCTGAGGGAGGAGGTAACAAGTTGAACAAGAAATGTACTCACTGCCTTACATATGAAACTATAACCCTACTGTACTTCACTTTGACAAAATGAGAAAAATGAATAAATAATAAAATGATACTGATAGTTTCTAGTTCTGTAGGATTATATTTGAAAGGATTATAGAGTATATTTTAGTCTACACATCAAAAGCTGGAGAGAGTTGGTATTAACCATTCTTACAGCTGAAGAAAACTGATTGACAGTAATCTACTTAAGCTAAAGCCCATCTTTTACCTGGTGTGTCTACCTTTGTCTCTTACTGGTGTGGTAACTGTTTTTTTTTTGTTGTTGTTGTTGTCGTTGTGTTTTGTTTTTTTTTTTGGCCAGTCCTGGGCCTTGAACTCAGGGCCTGAGCACTGTCCCTGGCTTCTTCCCGCTCAAGGCTAGCACTCTGCCACTTGAGCCACAGCGCCGCTTCTGGCCGTTTTCTGTATATGTGGTGCTGGGGAATCGAACCTAGGGTCTCGAGTATCCGAGGCAGGCACTCTTGCCACTAGGCTATATCCCCAGCCCCGTTGTTGTTTTTTAAGAAAAGTGGCCTGATGGAAGAATGAGAAAGACGTTATCCTCCTTCCTCTCATTTTAGGGCTTTTTAGTCTCATTGTATTTCTCTTCTGTTTTCTCTCTTGCTTTTCCATAACTGAAGGAAAATGTTAGAAAGAATTATGGCATAAGGTTCAGTTTTCTATAAAAATACATTACTTCTCTGGTTATCTAGATCTGAAAAATTATAATTTTTAGGAAAATTAACTCACCAATGCTAAGTAAAGGGAACGTAGAAAACATATCTTAGAGTGGAACTCAAATCCATCTTAATCCATTTAAAACACTGTTCTAAATTGTTTCTGTGTAGATTTCCAGAAGAAATCTATGCGTCTCTGGAGGATGTAAACACATACATACATAATGCTAGCAAATACCAACCAAATAGCACATAAACTTTAGGCCATTTTCACTGGAGAATATAGACACTACTGATCCAAGCCAACAGCAGTGGAGAAGTTTTATAATACTGCCACTCAGTTACAATTGACAACCTTTTGGGGAATAGCAATGGCCTTTCTATTAGCACAAATGCATGTTACAGGTTTGATTTCATAAGCTTAATTTTCATAGCTGACTTTCGTGGAGCATGAGGTTGCCTTGATAAAACAAGAGGAACTACAGGTTCGTGGATGGCAATTACAGTTGTTAGGAGAGAACCTTAGTAAAAAATAATGGCATATACAGGGCAATGAATTGCCAATGGATTCTTAAATTAAACTAACCCAGTCTGCAAAAGGAAGCACCAGCTATAGTTTGTTCCAGGATTAACCAAAACTTACTGGCCCACAATCTTTCACACAACAATTGTTCACATTGTTTTACAGGAGTAGTACACTTTGAGAAACTTTGGTCTTGAGTTCAAAAGTTACAGGACTTCCTGTCTCTTCTAGAGTTGTGGCTGCCATAGCAGGAGTTTTCTATTCACATTGATGTTCTCAAACTGAACCAGGATGAGATTAAAAACTGATACAAATGCAATTATATACAGTTTAATGTGATAATGAGGTTAATTGGCTTCATAAAATTGTTTGTAACCTGTTTTCTTTTTTTCTATTGTCCTGAAGATTGTTGAAACATGTTAGTAGTATATGAGATTAATCCATAGAAAATGAAGTTACAGGTCTATATAATATATTTAATAGATAAATATGTTGCAAGACTCTCCAAGATAGGAACAGGGTATGGTATGGCCCCCCCCTCTCATACACACACATGTTATTCACATTAAGCATTTCTGAATTTTATTTATTTTGTGTGTGTATGCACATGTGTTAATCCTGGGGCACACACAAAATAGTTTAGTGAATATATGTAATAAAAAAAAGAAGAGGAAAGATTTTCATTGAGATTGTGATTTCCTTCTACTAATGTCAAAGGATATAAACATAAAAATAAATTACCATAACAAAACAGTACTAGAATAATATATTACCTCTCCTATAAAAGATTAGAAAGTAAAAAATTGAAACAGTTAAACTCCTGACACATTGTCAGTGTTATAGAAGAGCACATATAAAAGTTAGAAACTGACTTGGTATGGTCTTGTGTTACAGTAATTTCGTGAAACGCCTTTCTTGGTTCCCATATACTCTGTTGGTAAAGTCCATTCTGTCACTGGTTTAAGTCTGCCCAATTCACATTTCACCCTGAGTGAAATCTCTTCTATGGCTGAGAATGAACATGTCTTTGATTTCATCAGTTTCCGCAGCAGCAGCAATGGTTTATTTCTCCCACAAGAGCCACTCTTCACAAATACACCAAGATTTTATCATGAACAGCTACTGCCTGTGAAGTCTCAGTAACCGTGGCACTGAGATTGGCTTCCACGTGTCAGGATTTTAGTGCATACAATTCAAAGCCACACCCCACCAAACCACTGGCTGGTCTGTGGCATGAATCTCCAAGGTTGCAGCCAACCTAAGTGCTAATGCTTGGCCTGGGATACGAAATCACTGGATATGTGGAGTATCTACTGAGCATGTAACAGATAAGACTAATAGTTAACATCACTGTGAAGGTTAGGTTCATTGTTTGCAAAGGTTCATTTTACTCTCGGTCACCCAGGATTAACTCATGTTAGCTAAGAACAACCCATAGTATGAATTTGATGATGACCTCCTAAAAATGTGAGCAATAACCTGAAATTTGTGGGAGATTGCCTATTCTAATACTGCAAGATAAGTGCATTCAGCAATGAATAATGCATGGACATCTTCAAAATAATGCAAGGTGGCAGGTTGTAGATCATCTAACATTAAATAATTCATCTGCTCACTGCCCTTACATCAGAAGGATTATGAGTCCCCTTTTACACCCATGGAAGCATAGGACACTAAACGGTTAGCTGTCTCATGCCCTCGTGGGACATTGTTTGGAGATAGAGAATTAAAGGTCAAGGATTCTTACTATCAGATCATTTTCCCTGATCCTTTGTGTTTCCCAGTATTAGAAAATTTTCCTTTTTTTAAGCTGTTGAAATACTGGACCTATTATATAGTAGTGATGTGTGTTTAAAGCAGAATCAATCAGGTGTACGTACAGAAACAAGAAGGTAGAAAACAGCATTTGGGGTCAATCTAAATGACTTGAAATTGTGTGTCGCGACTATATTTGTAAGGAGATTCTCCCTTAGTTTTGGAAATCTCAATTGAAGCCAGGCACTGGGACAGAGAGAGGGAGGGAGGGAGGGAGGGAGGGAAGGAGGGAAGGAGGGAGGGAGGGAGGGAGGGAGGGAGGGAGGAAGGGAGGAAGGGAGGAAGGGAGGAAGGAAGGAAGGGAGGAAGGAAGGAAGGGAGGGAGGGAGGTAATCCAGGCTCTCATTTGCAATATCTAATTTCTTCATTTAGACCTTTCTTAGGTTTAATTGCTGCAACTACCTGTTTATGACCGTCTGTGGGCATCGGGCTCCCTGCAGAATGCATAAGTAATCCTGTGAGTTCTGGACATACGTTTCCTTCCTTTCCTGATGGTCAAATTCTAATCAGTACAAATAACTGCTCTTTTGCTCTCCTTGTCTCTTGATTTACGGCCATGAGCAGCCCTAAATGATGAGGTGGTTCTTATAGCTTTGGAGAAACAATTATTTGCCAACTTTCTCATTTTCAAATCTGAGTGTTTGGTCAGAAATCAGTGCTAAATCCAAGAGTGTGATGAGTTTCCCTTATGTTTGCTCCTAGGAAATTTATACTTTCATATACTATATTTAGGTCTTTAATTCATTTTGAGTGGTATAAGCTAGGACTCCAACTTTATCATCATCCTTATCACCACCATTATTATTATTACTATTGTTTCTGTTATTGGTGGTGATACTGGGGGTTGAAGTTAGGGCCTCCCGTTTGCTAGGCAGATAACTCTACCACTTGAGACATATCTATAGCCCTGTTTTGCTTTATTTGAAGATAGTTTCTCTCGTGTTTACTCATAGGCTGTCATGGACTGTTATCCTGTTTACCATTTCTATATAGCTGGGATGACAGATGAGCATCACAATACCAAGGTATTACTTAAGCTGAAGTCTTGCTAACGTTTTGCCCCACTATCTTTAAACTATGTGCCTCTCAAGCCTGGGATTACATTTGTAAACTACTATATCTGTCATTCAAATTCACTTTTTCTTTCCAATACATAGTGAGTTTTTCCCAAACATTGCTAGTTGAGGAAACTATCCTTTTCCCAATGTGAAGCTATGGTATTATTTGAAGATATTTGATAATACATAAGGGTGTTTATTTCTGGGCTCTCTACTCTGTTCACTTGGTTTCTATATATGTTTTATGTAACTAGGTTACAGTTATTTCAGTCAAGGAAAGAGTTCATTTCTTACTGGGTGTCTGTGGCTCATGCCTATCATCCTTGCTACGCAGGAATCTGAGATATGAGGATCACAGTTCAAAGCCAGCCTGAGCAGGAAAGTCTGTGAGACTCATCTCCCATTAACCACCAGAAAATCAGAAGTGGTGCTGTGGCTCAAGTGGTAGGGTACTAGCATTGAGCGGAATTGCTCGGTGACAGAGCCCAGGCCCAGAGTTCAAGCCCCATGGCCATTAAAAAAAAAAAAAAGTGATGTACAGAAGGGTTACAGTTACATTAGTAAGGTAATGAGTACATTTCTTATCTAACAGTATTACCCCTCTCTCATTTTCTCCCACTTTTCAAATCCCAAAAACCAAGGCTAATGCTCCACCAATTCAGCATGTCTCCTCTTTTGGCTTTTCTGATGGTTAATTAAGTCTCACAAACTTTCTTTCCTAGGCTGGCTTTGAACCAAAATCCTCAGATCTCAGTGTCTTGAGAAGCTAGAATTACAAGTGTGAGCTACTGGTCCCTGGATCTTAGCCCTTTTTTTTTTTTTAATGATGTGAATATAAAAAGGCACATCCATAAAGTTCTACATAGAGCGAACTAAAAACTTTTTTGAAGTCCACACAATTTATCCTTAACAAGCTTGATTTAAGCAGTTTTCTGGGAATAGACTATGACATTAACATGAATGATTCTATATGCCTAGCTTTTAGACTGTAATGGATTTGTCAAATGTTTGAATGCCAAGGACATACTTTAACTTCCTGGTCAAACCAGAAATTTTGGCCCATCACAAAATCTATATGTACTGTGACTATATTAAAATGTTTGTTGTGGTGCTAAATTATTCTAAAGTACTGATTGTATTGAGGCGCCAATTTCATTTTCCCGATGCTCCTGATGTATATGAAGATTTCTGCTGTCCTGCCTGTGGAAATTCTGCTGTGTATTCTGAATGTGCAGCCTGGCGTGCACACATCATTGTAATCCAATCCATTCTATCAACACACACACACACACACACACACACACACACACACACCTGGTGACTTTAGCTAGAATTGTGGTATGGAGGGGAGAGTGAGCTATTAACCAAAGGTATCTTTTCATGCTTAGAAAGACTAAGATACAACTAGCACTGTCATCTACCGGACCCTCCTTTAGACTTTACTCTTAAACTTTGCTCAAAAGGAAAGCTTAATGGATTTATATTAACGACTTAAACACTTGTGTAAAAATATCCCGTTGAATGGTTTTTTTAAGACAGTAAAGTGTCCACCTAAGAGGGAGTGGCCTTGCTTTAGAATCATGGGATTCTCTTTGTGACTCAATTTGATGTTAGGAGAGGTTTTAAAATTTGTCATAAGTGATTATTGAGACTTCTGGCACCATTGCATATGCCAAGCCATCTGACTCTAGTGGCAGCCCCAGTTGCTTCAGAACGAGAACCTTTCACAAGAGCCTCCCTCCTTCTGGATACCACCCAGCTTGCAGCCCTTTGTACTACTCAATAAACAAGTTGAATGGTCTTTCTAATTGGGACTAATGTTCTCTCCAACATGTAGAGAAATTTATCAAACATTGTGCCTCTTTCTTAGTAGTAAAATGTACATAGTGCCAGCATCTTACACCTATAGTTCTAGCTACTCAGAAGGCTGAGATCTGATGGTTCAAAGCCAGCCCAGGCAGGAAGGTCAATGAGACTCCTATCTCTAATTAAGAACCAAAAAAGCTGGATGTGGAGCTATGGCTTAAGCAGTAGAGCACAAACCTTGAGGAAAAAAAAAAAAAAAGCTTAAGGACAGTTCCCAGGCCCTGAGTTCAAGTCCCAGTACAGGCATTTAAAAAAACTACATGATAATACTTTGGTACTATTACCTTGGAGTTACTATCCTAGAATGCCTTAGAATATTTATTTTCAATATATAGCAAAGTCCCTGAATTATGTAGAGAATCTCTTTCATGTAGGTATCTTACAAGGTCATCTAGAGTATTTACCATTCTATAGTCATCAGATTAAGTTTACATTATGTCATCATTGTAGAAGAACAGTATGATGTTTTGCAGAATGTTATAAAGGTTTCTTTTTTGTTACTGAAAGTTAGAAAAAGGCAATGACAAGACTGAAAGATGTATGCATGCATGGGTAGACAGATGGGCAGATGTTTTATAGTTTAGATGAATGGAAACAGCTTTGATCCGTCAATTACTATATGCCAAATTCCAAAGAGGTTTTTAAACTGTTATTGTAAAGATCCTACCTTCAGTAACATTGACTGTGATTGGGGCTACCAGATGGTTAAATTTGCACAGTCCAGCACTGTCTGCCATTGTTGATTGAGTTTTCTTAAGTCTCAGATTAGACAGTTAAATTGGGAAGAGGTGATAAACCATGACCTTTGCTTTCCTTAAGTCTCTTAGGAAAACACTAGTCTGCTTTTTTATCTAAATTTTAATATTGATTCTAATTTGTGATCTTGGTGCAGTTGAGGAGAGTTTTCATATCTTACATGTAGTCTTTTCAGTCTTATCATGATGAGAGCCTTTCCTCCAAAATGAGGAAACAAATATCTATAAGTATACCCACCCTGGTTTTTATTTTTAAGAAACTGAAGGAACAAAATCCTAGAAGATGGATCATAAACCTAGTTTTTCTGTGAGATAAATCTTGAGCATTATGTTATCAGCTTTCCTTATGTCTACCTTCTAACAGATGGGTCAGAGCATTTTGTCTTCCCCAAAGTCAGGGGTAGCTGTCACTCATTATCTAATATCTGTTGAAAGAATTTGGTATGGGCCTAATTCCCTTCTGTCTGATTACTTTGAGAAATGGGTATAGGTTCTTTAGAGCAGAACTGGGGGAATCACCACTGCATGTACTTGCATTGCAGGGACTTTCCCCAATGAAATCTAGATTTCCATCTAGTAAACAGGTCCTAGTTCTGAGAAGTAGCTGAGGTGTGGTACCTAGGGTTTACACTAACAGTGTTTAAGCTCAGGCTTCTCACTCCTAGGGGTTTTCAGTTTCATCTCCTAAGTCAAGCAATGCACTCTCTCCATTGGCCATCCATTTATGGTCTCCTTAGAAATTCATCATCTCTGACTTAGATCTCTGGCAGTCCCCATTTCCCTCCATTCTGTATTCATGCCCCTCTCATCCAAATATTTAAAAACTGTCATATGATCTGGGAAACGACCTGAATATTACATTCATACTACCACATTCTGGATTTCACATCCATAGTAGCAGTTCCATTTGTGTATCATATATATCACTTTGGGGAGTAGTCCCAGCTGGTAGATTTTCTTAATGTTGTGGGTCTTAAATAATAGAGATAGTCTAATATGCCTACTTCACAATACTATTTGGCTCCTTCCCTAATACTTCCCCATAGCTGTTCTAAAATTTGAACCTCATTTTTTTGTAGGACTTCATCATTTCCAAACTTCAAGGCACCATTCAAACAACACATTAAGATGAGCTCCAGGCCTTCTTGCCAATATGTCAAATCATAAACTGGAATGTGGACCCCTTATCAGATAATTCCTTCCCCGCTCCAGCTTTATATGCCATCCTTCATGGTCTACTACACTCAGACTCCAGTTCCAGACATGTGCATTTGGTTTCTGCCAGTATCACAAAACAGCCAAGTCCTTAAGCTTGATGAATAATCCCTTTCTTCTCATAGAAAACACTAAGTTCTTACGGGGCGGGGGTGGGGGGGAGGCTTTAATGTAGATGCTCATCTCTAAATAATAAAGGGAGACATCATATCTTGAAGATAAGCATCATCTTGTCAGTGATTTAATGAGAATTCTCAAGAATACAGGACACAATTCCCTAAAACCTAATATCTAAAAACCATGAATGTTTATTCCCAGACATTGTGATGATGAGGAATCTGGGAAGGGACTAGTTGAATGGTTCTAGCACAGGGGTGTGCATATTGTTGCAATTAACAAATTGGCTGAGGTGGCATTCTCTGAGGTCTTTCTGAGAACTAACTAGAATAGCTAGCTCCAAAATGGCTTCTCACACGGACATAGGAGGCCTCAATGCCTTCCTGTTGTGACTGGCTGGCATTGCAACATGGCAGAGACTCTCCACGTAACAGAAGAGAGAAAGCCACGCGGAAGCTGGGCTGCCTTTTATGATCGATTTCTTCCGCTTTCTTCTGTTTCTTCTGTTGTTAGACACGAGTCTAATCTGTGTACGGAAGGACCTGGCTTTATGCTGTACCTTTCTCAGCAAAGAATATAAAATATTTTATGGACTTACTTTAAGGCTACCACATCCTATCTCAGGTCATATCTTACATATGCTTATATAAATGTCATATGTAGCATTTTAGTAGTACATGAAAACATTCAACTACTCTGCTGAATGAATTGATGAAGGGACAAATCAGTTAGCAGAGAGGTACGCTTCACTACAACAATGGAAACAGCAAGTAAAAGTGCTAATAAATTGATGACTGGAGTTCTTCATCGTGTTTTGTTGGTACTAATGCTACTTTACAGGTGGTAAATGTTTGATGTGTAATTGAGACAAAAACCTTGTGTTTCATATATAAACCTCTGCCCACGCTGCTAGTCCTTAACTTGTAAACTGCCTGAGGATGGTCTGCATGCAGCAAAAACTATTAAGTAAGTCTTAAAAGCATGCGTTTTTTCCTACCCCAGCAAGGGCCTGGCTGTATGTGTAATGAAAATATATTCCACCACCTGTCCCAGAAGCTATAAGTGTGGCCTGCCGTCTTGCTTGTGGAGATCTGGTTTTCACTTCAAGACCAGGCATTCATTGAGTGTTTGTACTTCATGTGGGAGGCAAAGGGGGGAGCAGTAATTCCAAGAATTGGGAGGGAGGATTTCTTTACTCAAAACTTAAGTTCCAGGCCAGGCTTTATGAGATAATTTTAAATCACATGCTCTCTAACCTGAAGAAGTTTTTAAGTTAGGTTACATCCTAATTGGGAAGACTTAATTGCTAACTGAGAAACTTAAATGACCTGAAGACACTAAAAGCTGATAGGAGTAGGTGTTGAATGATTCCGTGGACTGCAAGATAGTCACGTGACACATGTTCTCTATGAGAAGGAAAGATGGAGTTTAAGGACCCAGAGAGTGAAGAAAGCCATCAAAGAAGCAGAAAAAGGAGAGACTACCATTGACGTGACTTTGACCTACCAGTCAGATGTAGCCAGGAAAAGAGCAGAGAGGATTTCCTGTGGAATAGACAAGACCATGTTGAGGGAGGGAGAGTACACAGCAGGTATGACCACCTTGATGAAGTGAATAAGCCTGGAGGGATCACTTTTTCCACTTCTACTTTCCTCTTCATGGCCTACTTTCTGTAAGTTGTTAACTGTACAAAACTTACTTACATTCTGGTTATTTAAATCCTTGGGCAATACTGTTTTGGTCACGCAGATAGGAGGACCAGATCACCTTGAGTAAGGAAGGATTCTGTTTGCGGGGTAGCCGATGGGGCTAGATCTGGTGACTCAAGTTATTTTACAGCCAGGACTGAAAGCAACTTGATCTGAATTGTGCTTTGTTTCTGGCATGTGTGCTAAATCAGCAGACTTAATTTTTTTAAATTAAGAGCTCAGAATGGAAAGGTTGAGCACATCGCATTTTCTAATGATTGTGTGAACTTAATGGATTTAAGTTCTAGAAAATATTCTAGGATCTCAACTTGAAGGCTCAGATGGAACATTTAATAACGATTGCGTGTACTCATGATATTAGAGGTGTGACTCTTCTAGTCAATGGCTTCTGAATCACATGAACAGTTTTAGGTTTAGGTAGACTATTGAGCATGTGAGGTACAGTGATTCTGGATCGATGTTAAGGAATATTAAGGGAGAGTTGGTGTTCTTCTCAACTGTACCACACCACTTAAAATGATAGAAGCCAGACCTGATGGTATGTATCTGTTATCTCAGCTCTACAGGATGAATAAATAAGGAGGCTCCCAGTCTACAGCTGGCCTGAGCAAAACCACTCTATTCTAACTAAAAGCAAAGAGGACTGGGGACAGAGCTTAGGTGGTATGAGTTGAAGTTCTAGCAAGTGCAAAGCCTTAGCTTAAACCCCAGTACTGCTAAACAAATAAAAATAGAAAAGAAAAGAAATAAAATAATAAATAGACAAGAAACAAATTAATTGACACTGTGATGCCATTTCTTATTTAATGTATTCAATGTCCACTGATGAGCGTCAACTCGAAGCCAGATATATCAGGGTAGTTAAGAGGACCGCATGTTTACTTTTCAGTCTCTGTATGGTAGGAGAACCTGTAGCTGCAACTCTACCTAGCAGTGTCTCCTATGAAAAGACAAAGAGGAAGGCATCTTTGGTTTTTCTACAGCACCCTGGAAGCCTTTTGGCTCTCCAGCAGGGTAATGTGTTCCCACTCAGTCCCACAGACCAGGCCCCAGAAACTCAGCATAGCAAAAAGCATTTTGTTTGCACTTTGATTCACTAGTTGTTGTTTATTATGGTTCCAGTTTACATTCTAGAAATTTCAGTGCGAGTTTGACATATTTTGCAAGGAGCTCTATACATCAACCATACCTTGAGAAGGTCAAAACAAGGAATAATTTAACCTTCCAGAAAGTTAAAAGGGCAAGATTTTGTTGTTGTGTAAAGAAAGCTTTCCCTCTCCTTGTCTTTCTGTTTCTTGGCATGGGATGCTGTTGAAATTTGCTTTTGAATGTCACTGGACAAATAGTCTAAAAATGTAGATTACTAAAGTAAGTGTTATTCATTCGCCTTTATATTAGATAACACTAATTTTAATTCAAACACAACATTTAATACGTACAGGGAATCACTAGATTTCCATGGGTTTTTCCCACAGTTTCTTTATGTACATGTACATAAAGCCCTCCAGAAGTGCTAGACTGGGAACTAAGTCTTACACAGGGACCTTGGGGAGACAGTCATCCCAACCATAGCAACAGGACTGCCAACACCCTCACTTAGCCACAAACTTTGAACTGGCTTTGGTTGATGGTGATTTTGCACATATTGCAGATCCCCTGGAATTCTGTGCTCATGGTGAATGTGATCTATAAATTGAGAGACCAACAGAAATATCCACATTGTGCCGTCTTCTCATCTCTGGGCCAAGTCCAAGCTCAAAGGTACAGTGATGAAGAATGTCAGCACAGGCCTCCTGAGCACAGCCCTAGACCAAGGCAGAAGTTACGTTCGAGCCTGTCCCTCCCACCACCTTCCACCGTGGGGATGAGGAAGGTGAGTACAGAAGCAACTTTAAAGGGCGGGCAAAGTGAACTTTCCATAAAACCACCCTATTACTTTCTTAAATGCTACTCTGTTGCTCCAGAACATCTTTTAGTGAATAAAACAAAATTTCTGTGTGATTTAATTCCAGCAACACCTAAGTAAGGCTATGGTTAATTTTGTTTGTTTAGAGATTTTTGTTTCTAGGAGTTATACCATACTTTTGGGGTACAGCCAGACAAGAGCTGCACTTGGCTGACTCTCAGTTCTGAAGATTGTGGACACTAGCCCATTCAAGGTCAAGGCTCTGGGACTATGTGGCTGCTTGTAACTATTAGAATTGAGGCGGGGACAGGGCAGTATCCCAGTGACTACGGCATTGAAATTGCAAAAGTCCACTGATTTGTAGCACCTTGTCTCCTCTCACAAGAGGAATCCACTGGATTTTAGGGTGGAAGGAAATTAATTGCAAAAGGATGTTTTTAAACCTGTAGTGTGTTGTGAATGAGATGAAGCTTGGAAGTAAAGGCAAAGCAAGAATTCCATGATCTAGTTGTACAAATGGGAATTGGGCTATAGAGCTATATGGGGAAGAATAGTTATGAACTTATATGTTCTGTGAATGATCTTAGATCTAATTCCAGTCCCATGAGAAACATACCATCTTGGATTTTGTGAGTGTTTGTCATAAGAGTAATTCTTCCTAAGTAATTAATCTACTTTCACTTGGCCTAAAAATGTTAGGGTAATAACCAAAATATTCCTAATATCTCTGGAAGTCAAGAGAGATCTGTCACATAATTATATGTGGTGTGAGACCACAGTTCAGTTCAATGAGAATGCACAGCCAGGCATCAGTGGCTCACGCCTGTAAATCCTAGCTACCCAGGAGGCTGAGATCTGAGGATCGAAGTTTAAAGCCAGCTCAGGCAGGGAATTACCAAATGAATTACCAAAAAGGTAGAAGTGGAGCTGTGGCTCAAGTTAGAGCACCAGCCTTGAGAAACAAAGCTTAGGGACAGCGCTGAGGCTCTGAGTTCAGGCCACGGGACCAGCATCTGTGCAATGCACACACACAGGGGAATGTGTGCACAGAAGGTGCAGACTTGAACAAGGACTGAGTCAAGGGTCAAGGGGCAGTTAGTTATCTACCTGTGTAGTTCGTTTTCTAACCATGTTCTCCACTCAAATACGCTCTCACTTGTACTTCAGATGATTTTCTCTGTGGTCTTAAATGGATTTTTACAAGGTCTGTGGAGTTTCTGCAGGCTGTTACATATGTTTTAGTACTGCTGATGTTCAGTTTTGCATGTGTTTTATTTTATTCCCCTAGTAGTCTTAAAAGTAGGACAAGAATTATTTAAAGGGGGAAAGAGATTATTGTATCAGTTGAAGAGTCCCAATAGAATGGGGGAAACTTGGAACGTGTAAAGAGTTCTATATTTCTATTACATATGACTCAAAGCCACCCTTGGTTTTACACCATCTCTACCTCTAATTTTATTTCTCTGTAGCATTTTTTCAGATTTGTACAGCAGCTAATCCTCATAAAGAAAAAGCCACACATGAAATTTAAACTTCCAACACTTTTGCTAAAATTCCTGTAGGACAATATCTTACCCCTCCTTACTCATATTAAATCAACTCCATGGAAGCAAGTCAACCTTTTCCCCTCCAATCTTCTTCACCTTTGAATAGAATCCAAGCATAGAAATGATAGAAAACCAGGTAAGGTCACATGTAGATTATCTGGAATATACTTTTATGGGCTCGAGAACTCACACTTCAGAGAGGAAAAACATTAAGCAAAGAAAGAAGCTGTGGTTACATCTAGTTTTATAACATACCTAATTTTAGTAAATGCCAAAGATATGTAAGATGTGTAATCTACACTTGTTAAGGATTCCAGAGAGTCCTTGTGATTTTATGAGTCCTTGCCAGATGTTATGTGTGCTTCTTTTTGCAAAAGGGACCAAATATTAAAAGACTTCTTGTGGATGTTTGCTCTCCATGACCTTTGTTACTGAGAAAGGGGAGAAAAAGGCAAAGACTTATGGCCAACGGCTGACACTCATTTTTTAGCTTGAGTTATCAGACTCTGAAATGTTCAAGTCTGAGGGCTATCAAGAGTGGTGGGCTTTGTATTCTCTTCACCGAAGCCTTAGTACGGCTCAGAGACTACACTGAAGAATGGAGGTATGGCTCTGCAATCCCACCTCACCTAGATCAACCTCACCTGGGAATCAGCATTCCTCATTTAGAGGAATCAGCATTTCCTCATTTAGAGGAAAAAAGGCACTGCATTTTTATGGGAAAAAATTAACCTAAAAACAAAATGTATGTGTTAATGTCGCTTTTAGGTAAATAAATGGAAACTGAAAGGCAGGATAATAACTTTTCATTTTGACACAGTGCTGTAGATAAAACGAACATTTATACCATGCAAACCTGTGGCTAAGAAAAATTATTCTCCACTATCATGTATTTTTTCCCTACTGCTCAACTGGTTGTCCCTGCTTTTGGAGTCTATGAAGATCAAGGCTTGCAGTTGCCTAGTCAATAAAAACATCCTCTTTATTTTAATAACAGAGCCCTGATTGTACTCCAGAATACATAAGCCCACTATACCGGTACATGACATCTCACAGCCTCCTTTGCTTCCGTGTTCCAGCCAGGAATATGAAAGCAGAATTGCTACTGCTTGACTATTGAGCAAAGGCTGCTGGCAGGCGTAAAGCAAGGTGATTTCCCCCCATCGCTCTCTTCCTTTTGGAGGCCTGGGATGGAGATTCTCCAGCCGAAGCCCACAGGGACAGCTGTGAGATCAAAGCTCCCCTAGCTTTCAGCTGCCTTCCCGGGCTCTCGTGTCGCATTACCTTGTCATCCAGTAGGCCAGTCTGTGAATGTGAGCCACTCACACTTCCCTTGCACACCCTGGGCCTCGCTTGAACAACAGGTCTTTTTCTTTATCTCTATCACAAAAATCAATCACATCGCTCTCTCACCGTGGCTGAAATTCTTCTATACAGCATTGATCAAAGACATTTTAATTTATCTCTAGTATATTTGGTAATGTTCGGAGTTTACAACAAATACAGGTTAACTTGGGGAGACTCCTTCTCTGAGGGACACAGGAGAGATGTTTATTTACTCTTGAATTGAATTTCACTTTGCTTACAATCTTGGCTTTAAAGTATGGCCCCTTTTCTCTCCCCCCCTCGCCCGCCGCCAAAACCCAAGTGTTTGATTGTACAGTTGATGAGTTTGAAATCCTATCTGATGTTTTGGGTAGTTACTCAACTATCTCATCTAGTACTGTTTGGTTTTAGACAAGGTTCTAATGCTGTAGCCCAGGCTGGCCTCTATCTTGTGATCCTCTTACCTCAGCCTCCTGAGCAGTAGGATTACAGTCATACAGTGTCTTACCTGACTGTACATTCTGGCTTTAATTGCTACCTACGTGTTGAACATAATTTACACTTTCCTTTTCAAATTTTGAGCTGTACATAAAACAACTCTTAAAGCCAACAGTTCTGTCAATAAATTATTGTAGCATGCAGTAAGGATCTCTCTGCCTTTATAATGTGAGAAGTAACTATACTTTGCTATTCAATTTTCTTTTATGCTAGTAGCTAGAACAAAAGTAGAATGTCTATTTTCTATAGACTCCATTGTTCTTTCCTTTAGCATGGCCCACAGAGAGCATTTGCTTTCAATGATAGCAAAAAAAATATGTCAGGTAGGCACCAGTAGAAAATAAAGGGCAAGGAAAAAAGAACAGGCTAGACTCTGTGTCTCACACTGGCTCCTTGTATCAGTGAGTTTCAAGCTTCACTTCATTCAGTTTCTATAAGAAGAAGGTGAAGGAAAGAGCTGAGCCATTTGCAATTAGTCCTTTCTGAGTCTGATTTCTCAGTGAGTTTGTCTCTGTTTAAAGGGAAATATCTGACTCGAGTAAAGGAGAAGAATCACCTTTTTGCTAGAACCATTCTGAAGATCACATCTTCTGGTCATGAGTTTGTATCTAGAAAAGTACCCCAGGCAGAGCAAGACTAGTACACTAATGTTCTGGAAAAATATGATATAGATAAATAATAGATGTAGAGATCAATACAGATATTCAAATTTTGTTTTCTCTTTTAAGCCCCTTCAGGACAGAAAATGGATGAGATTTTTTTTTTTTTTTTTTTTTTTTTTTTTTTGGCCAGTCCTGGGCCTTGGACTCAGGGCCTGAGCACTGTCCCTGGCTTCTTCCCGCTCAAGGCTAGCACTCTGCCACTTGAGCCACAGCGCCACTTCTGGCCGTTTTCTGTATATGTGGTGCTGGGGAATCGAACCTAGGGCCTCGTGTATCCGAGGCAGGCACTCTTGCCACTAGGCTATATCCCCAGCCCCTGGATGAGATTTTTTTGGATCATTTTTATACAGCACTGTGCTTTGCTCCAATCTATAGTATGTTTCTGTCATGAAAAACTGTGATTTTTTTAAACTCCTTATGTAATTTTCCTTCTCCATTCTTGTCTATTTCCTCCTCTTCCTTTTCCCCTTCCTCTTCCTCTTTTTTTCTTGCAGTGCTTGGGCTTAAATTAAGGGACTGGAACTTGTTTAATCACTTGAGCAACCTCCCCCCGCAGCTTTTTTGCTTTTGCCAGAACTACCCTTGGATTGAGTGAGAACTTGTAGTTCTGCTTTCTAAGTAGTTGAAACCACAGGTGGCATTATGATGCCCAGCTTCCTCAGGTAGCTTTTGACACCTACTTTATCAATTTTGAACTAGGGATGAGTCTTTGGTTAATGTTGCATGTGAAATTTATTTCAGGAAAACAAACCGAATGCCCCTTGGTACAAAAATCAACAATTATGACTGAGTGTATGATGTGCACATGTAGACCTCAGCAGGCTGAGGCAGGTGAATTACAAGTTTGAGGATAGTCTAGACTATATAGTAAAAACCCTCTCTGAAAAAACAAACACCCATAAAGCGAAACAACAAGTTGTTCTTGGTCAGGCACCAGTGACTCACACCTGTAATCATACCTGCTCAGAAGGCTGAAACTAAAGGATGGCTGGACAGGAAAGTCTGTGAGAGACTCATCTCCAATAAACTATACAGAAAAGGCCAGAAGTGACACTGTGGCTCAAGTTGTACAGCAAGTAGCCTTGAGCAGAAGAAGCAGAAGGACAGCCCAGGCCCTGAGTTCAAGCCCTAGGAACTGCCAAAAAAAAAAAAAAGAAAAAAGAAAGAAAGAGAGAGAGAGAGAGAGAGAGAGAGAGAGAGAGAGAGAGAGAGAGAGAGAGAAAGAAAGGAAGAAAGGAAGGAAGGAAGGAAGGAAGGAAGGAAGGAAGGAAGGAAGGAAGGAAGGAAGGAAGGAAGGAAGGGAAGGAAGGAAGGAAGACAAAAAAGAAAACGTTCTTACCATGTTCCACATATGAAATAATGAAGACTCTGGTTTTCAGTCCTCTGAAATAAGACTTCATACACATACACACACACAGTAATATGAAAAGCCTTCTTAGTAAGTTACCTCATGAGGGTAAAAGTAATAAGCAACTCACATGTAGCAAAGGGCCATGAGAAATAATCCTACCTTACCTGAGAACATGTTGGTCTACTTTCAAGAACAACTTGATAATATCTAGAAAAGTTGAAAGTATATCTCCTGTGTAATCTTTTTGCCGCCTCAATACTATACATTCTTTTTTTTTTTTTTTGGCGCCAGTCCTGGGCCTTGGACTCAGGGGCCTGAGCTCTGTCCCTGGCTTCTTCCCGCTCAAGGCTAGCACTCTGCCACTTGAGCCACAGCGCCGCTTCTGGCCGTTTTCCGTATATGTGGTGCTGGGGAATCGAACCTAGGGCCTTGTGTATCCGAGGCAGGCACTCTTGCCACTAGGCCATATCCCCAGCCCAATACTATACATTCTTAAACCACAGTAAAAATCCACCTATCTTTTGTTGTTGTTGTTCTTGTTGATCCTGAGGCTCGAACTCTGGGCCTGGGATCTGTCTCTGGGCTTTTGTGCTCCAGGCTAGTGCTCTACCAGATTCTTGTAGTTAATTGGAGAAAAAATTCTCATGGAATTTCCTGTTTGAGCTTACTTCAAACCGTGATTCTTTTTTTTTTTTTTTTTTTTTGCCAGTCCTGGGCCTTGGACTCAGGGCCTGAGCACTGTCCCTGGCTTCTTCCCGCTCAAGGCTAGCACTCTGCCACCTGAGCCACAGCACCGCTTCTGGCCGTTTTCTGTATATGTGGTGCTGGGGAATCGAACCTAGGGCCTCGTGTATCCGAGGCAGGCACTCTTGCCACTAGGCTATATCCCCAGCCCTCAAACCGTGATTCTTAAATGTCAGCTTCCTGAGTAGCTAGAATTACAAGCACGAGACACCAGCTTCCTGCAAGAAAAAAAAATTAGCTACAAGTCAGTAATGAAAACAAAGGGACTGAAACTATATTGATCAATGCAGATGACCATTCGGTTACACTGCTGAGTAAACCAAACAATCAAGTCAGTAATATGTACTAATTTTGCCAAAAAATAAAACGAGAATAAAAAGCACCTGATTCATGATGGAGACTAGTTCTGGGTATTTAAAGTGATGATTTTAAAAGCAGTAAAGAATAGCTGGAAATTTATGGCTCATCCTTTATTTCTTTGTGCTAGATAGTGGCTCATGAGAGTTCAGTGTAGTAGCCTTTCTATCCTCCTGTATACCCTAAATAACTCCTGTTTAAGTTTTAAAACTTTCCTCACAGACCAGTCCTAGTAATACACATTATTTATGATCTCAGCACTGAAGAAGGTGAGGCATGAGAATCACAAGTTCCAGTCCAATCTGGTTTATATCGGGAGTTCCAAGATTCTCTTTCAAAATCAAAAAAGAAAATTCAAGAAACTTTTCCTTAGGATCTGCATGAACGTCTATTTCAGTCAATACTCCGTGTGTGTGTGTGTGTGTGTGTGTGTGAGAGAGAGAGAGAGAGAGAGAGAGAGAGAGAGAGAGAGAGAGAGAGAGAGAAAGAGAGAGAGAGAGAGCGAGCATGCATATGCACGTGTACCAGTCCTAGGTCTTGAACTCAGAGCCTGCATTCTGTTCCTGAGCTTTTTTGCTCAAAGCTAGTGTTCTATCACTTGAGTCACAGTTCTACTTCCAGCTTTTATTTTCCCAGTCCTGGGGCTTGAACTAGAGGCCTGAGGGCTGTTCCCTGGCTTCTTTTCGCTAAAGGCTAGCACTCTACTACTTGAGCCACAACACCACTTCTGGCTTTTTCTATATATGTGGTGCTGAGGAACTGAACCCAGGGCTTCATGTATACAAGGCAAGCACACTACCAGTAGGCCATATTCCCAGTCCCCACTTCTAGCTTTTTTTGGTGGTTGATTAGAGATAAGAATTTCACTTACTTGCCTGCCCAGGCTGGCTTTGAACTATGATCCTCAGATTTCAGCCTCCTAAATAGCTAGGATTATAGGTGTGAACACTATTGCTTGGCTATGCCTTTCTTTTTTTTTTTTTTTAAATGGCTTGTTACTGGGCATACCAAAATTTCCAGGGAATTAATATAACTACCAAGAATGACCAATATACATCATGGCACATAATAGAAAAATTCTTTTTTGCAAGGTATGATGGCTGAATCCAGCCAACTAAGCTCTCAGAAGGCTGAGATAGGAGAATCTTGAGTTCAAGGCTAGCCTGGATAGACCCTGTCTCAGAAAAACAAACAGAAAAGAAAATGGTTTACTTCTTGAACACATCTGTATAATCAAGACATTGGCTTTGATCATACAAGCTGGTGTTCTGCCTGTGAACTGACAGAGTTATTGCTAATTGTGTTTACAAATTTAATGCAAGTCGCAAGTCCAATGTTTCTGTTTCTTGAATCAGTGTTGATAGTAGGGGGGTCTGAGGCTCCCCTGGAGTTCTGAGGCTCTAGAGTCAGGGGTCTTCCACTATCAAGGAATGCTCGTTTTGCACCCCTCGGGTACACAGTCAATACAAGACCTAACCTGGGCTTTTGTACTAAGTGGCTGCTGCTGTCTGCTCGGGACTGCCGCACGCTCCCTTCCACGCACCATAGCCCTGCTGTTTTATGAGTGGTGTTTCCCTCCAAGAACAAAGTCAGATTTTTCATTAGTTAGTAACATAGCCTTCTGGAACAACTGTATTCTCAGCTGAAATTCCCAGCTCTGGGTGACTCATGCTGAAGATCCTGCTGAAGCCAATGGGAGCTATTTTCTCATGTTTATGGCCATGGAAAAAATCAAGAGCTTAACATTAGGAGTCTGCCCTGTATTGAGATGCATCCACTGGACCTTTCATGCTTGATCAGCTGAGAATTTATTGGAGTGCTCTCTTCTTTTAATTACAAACCATTGAAATCTACCCAAGAGTTATGACTGAAAACAGGAGCCTGGGGTTGCCTGTAATTGGAATTTCTGTGTTTTTCTGTGAGGGAGGCAAGACAGGGATGGTAGAGCCACTCATAAGCACTAAATAAATCATGTCCCCCTCCCTCTGGCGCAGAGGGACCCAGCACCTCCTCTATGAGGCCCAGCTGATGAGCCTCCATAAAACCCTTAGCAGGCCCTTAGGACCAGCAGAGTCTCTGCAGGGATGAAGTCATGGAGCGCCTGAGGACAGCACCCCTCCTGATCACCATGGCAACTGTCAGTCTCCTAGGAACTGAAGAGAGGTCTTGGGTTTGTGATTTCTCTGGGAAGCCCCCTGGGATTGAAATGCCTTATTAAATTTCAAAGATTCGAGTACTGAGACTCGAGGGATAAGGTTTTCTCTTCTGGGTGGGGAAGTGAGCCATTTTTTTTTCCTTTATTGGGAAATAAATCTTGGTAGACTGGTGGGAATTGTACATTGGTATAGTTTGCTCAAAATATGCTATTTAAGAAGGGCTGCTTCTTAAGAATACAGTGGCCTATCTTGGAAATTCAGCCATTCTCTGACATTGTAATAATTCAGAGGGCAGGTAGCTATTAAAGAGAACATGAGAGTTGGAGGTGATGAAATGGAGTAAGGTCTCTAACAAGACTATGGTTGTATCTGGATTGTCCCATGAAACTTGAGTTGTATCAACTCCTACAGAAGAGTCTTCAGGGGGAGGACCCTATGTGTAAGGGGAATTGAGAGAAGTGAATGACAACATAGAAGAAAAGCCTGGGTACCAAAGAATGTGTGTGGTTTTGCTTGGTGGCTGAGAAATACAGACTAGTTTTTGTTTTGTTGTTTTGTACAGCCAAGATTTCCTCATGTTGTGTGCAGTGAGAAGATGGATTAGATGTTTTTAGACATCCTTTTCTACTCTCAGACTTGCAAGTTCTGAGGTGTGATCTTCTTCATCTTGAGGAGAAAGAGCTGCAGAACCACATCACGAAGGGAAACACAGCATTGCTAGGTTTGTGAAGATAGGCTTCAGCTAAAGTGGGTCTCAGGTACAGGTGAATGAAAAAGTAATGAATTTCTTCCCTCGAATTAGGAGGGGAATGTGGTGACAAATTTGAAACTTGGACTTTTTTGCTTTTTCCAAAGAAAAGTAAATTATGACATTTAACATGGCAGCCTATTCCATCTTCCTATATTCCCTTTCTTGTATTCTGATCTTTACTCTTTTTGTTTTTAAACTCCAGACCTCATGCTCACTTGGCTTTCTGGCTGGGCTAGAACTCTACCACTTGATCCATACCCCCAGCCTGGCCTTTTGCCCATTATTTAGGAGATGGAGTCTTATGAATTATTCTGCATGGGGTGGACTTGAATCTCAGTTAAGAGATCCAGTGTAATCTGTAATCTCAGCTAAGATTACCGACATGAAGCTCCAGGATCCAGCACTTTGTATTCTCAACAGCAGATTAACAGTTTATAGGAAAGGAAGAGATACAGATAAGTAACACAATAACATTCCTCTCCATTTTTGTTTTAACACCACAAACCAGGACATGGGCATTCTGCAAACATAACAATTCTCTCATTAATTCTGATACTGCCTTCTCATATTTTTACAGACCATTTTAATAAAAGTATAGGAAATTACTCATACTAGGTAGCATTATGAATCCTGACAGATGATCAAACCCTCCTTCAGGAAGAAGATGAAAGTACCTTTGACACTCTGCTCCCAAATGCAAGGGACTCCCTCTCAGTTCTCAGGTCATTACTATAGGCAGGACATGTCCAAGTCCAAAAGCCTATGGAAAATAGAGCTTTATTAAAAGAGTAACTTCTTGCCTGTGCCACAATTTTTAATGTCACAAAATCCTAGAAGTCCTCTAAGTTCAGAAAGGGTTACAAAAGAAAAGTATGAAATTAACTTTATTTCATATCATAAAAACCCACGATAAGAAACCAAAGATGAAATGCATAAGGTCTATTTGATGAATTCCAGTTTTATATTTCTTCTACCTTTATTACATTTTGTCTTTATTGAACTTAACACCACATGTGATATCTAGAATTGGACCTTGGGCCAATAGTACTGTCATCTGTATTTTATAATTGGAAGTGGCGTGTGATATATAGCCATTTGTGCTTTCTTTTAAAAAGAGTTTATTTTGAGCCAAATACAACCCTCAATTAGTACATATTTGAGTTAAGTCAGCAACTTGTGAGTTAAGGAGAGAGAACTCAATGTCAAATGTTATTTCTTAATTTAACAAACATGAAATGTTTCTCCCCTGCAGGGGTAATTGCTGAGACTTCCTGGTTCTTACATTTCACCTCTCAGAATTCCCACACCCCTACACAAATCAGCATTACCTTTCATATTCCAACATGATCAGCTTTTTTCTCTGTGAACAGCTCAAGAAATCTCAGCTTCATCCCAAATATTCATCATTGAAGTAATGAGAAAAGGTTTATAAATCACTAAGCAGCAAATCCATACTGTAGGTCATTCGAAATAAGTTCTTAAAGTAAGTACTATAGGAAAACTCAACAAAATCTTAACCTAGAAATGAGTCTGCTGGCATAAATATATTTTAGCAGACTACAATCCAAAATCTCCCCCCCCCACTTAGGTACTAGCCTCCCAGAGTGGGCTCATCTTCAGGATTTTCTTTGTTTTCTTCCATTCTTCTGTCACCTAATTACTCTTATGGGTACCAGAGAAGATACTCTTATTGACATATTTTCCTCTTCCTTGTATTCTCTCTTTACTATTAGGAAGTGTGCGGGATTTCATTCCCTGAAGTTCACCTTCCAGTATAGAGGGCACAAAGTGAATGGTCTTCACCTTTCTAGAGACATTAAAGCAGTAAGATATTCTTCATTGTTAAAAGAATCCTTCCACGGGTCACCAGAAAGCAAAACAAAATATTAAAACACATTATCTGGGAAACAGTCTAAGTTCTACACACTTAAGAAGTTGGTTTTGGCCAGGCACCAGTGCCACTGCACACCTGTAATCTTCGCTACTCAGGAGGCTGAGATTTGAGGGTTGTGGTTGAAAGGAACATTGGGCAGGAGAGTCTGTATGACTCTTACCGCCAATAAACTACACCCTACTCCCAACCCCCCAGGCCGCCAATAAAAGCTGGGAATGGTGTTCTGGCTCAAGCTCAGGACAGGCCCACACCTTGAGTTCAAGCTCTAGGATCAACACACACACACACACTTATTTATTTATTTATTTTTAAGCCCGACTCTTCACTAATCATTCATTATGCACTTATCCTTTGGGTCATCTCTGGTTGAGTCAATCTCTCGTACAATAGTATGAAGTCATAGAGGCTTCAGAAGATGCCACTGAGAGACAGAGGCTGATGTGAAAGGAAGTTTCCCACACCCTTTGCCCCTTTGCCGTTCTCACCTTCACAGGTGAGGATGCCACAGCCATGTATCAGACAGTGGAAGCAGCCCTCAGCAGACAGTGAACCTATTAGTGACTTAATCTTGGCCTTCCCAGCCTCTAACGTGTGAGAAGTACATTTTTTTCTGACCTGTGGCATTTTGTTATAGTAACTCAAAAAGACTAAAAAGTAAGACTTGTTTTGTTTTAAGAGATGGAGGACACCCTACATTGCCCAGGCTGGCCTTAAAGTTTTATAGTCAAGAAATCCTTCTGCTCTAGATATCCAACTGTTTAGGACTACAGTCATATGATACCATGCCAAGTTTTATTTGTATTCAGTGAGATGTAGCAGGAGGAAGCTTTGGAGAAAAGAAATGAGTTTATCTGAGAGCAAAGAGTGTGTGATCTGTTGTAGACTGAAGCAGTCTCATCCTTCATTTTGTTCTCTATGCAAGCAGCCAGTCCAGAGCTAGATTTCTTTTCACCTCAACACTGAAGATCTAGTCATTCACTTGTAACTGTGGTTCAGCAAGGTAATAGGACTGAAAAGGTTTGAGGCATCAGAGAAAAACTCAATTGGTAGAGCAAGTCTCACAGTGCTTTCCAAAAGGCACAACAGATTTCTACTTTAGATTGCAAGCCACCATCCAGTGCGTGTCTTCTGACTTACCTTTAGAGAAATCCCATTATAGTCTATGAAATCTACCCTAAAATTAATTTTGGGGAAAAAAATGGATGGCCTCCCTCTTCTTGGCTTCTCGTGTTCTTGTTCAGTCGAAGCTGGGAGCTCCCAGGGTGATCAGCAGAATGCCAGAATTCATGTGTGCAACTCCATGAGGTTAGCAACTGTTCCTTTCTGTCATCTTCCTTTAGCACGGCATTTACAACCTCCAAATGGATCTATTAATTGAGGAATATAATGAGAGTGTGCACAGCCAACATATAACATGATGGAAACTTGTGTTCCTTTAATTAAAAATGAAGCAGGAAAATGTTTTGCTTGATTTCCAGAGGAAATTATTTACCCTTCCTCTCTTCCTTCCTTCTTTCTTTTTTTCCTTTCTTTTGTGTGTGTGTGCGCGCATGCGCTGATACTACTAAATTCTGTCTTTTAGATTTTTTACTCAAAGCTAGTACTCTTCATCTTGAACAACACTTCCATTTCCAGATTTTTGGTGGTTAATTGGAGATAAGAGTGTGACAGACTTCCCTACTCAGGTTGGCTTCAAGCCATGAGCCTCACATCTCAGCCTTCTGAATAGCTAGCATTAGCAGATAGGATTACAGGCATAAGTCACAGTGCTGGGCTAGAAAGTATTTTTTGAACCTCAGTCAGTGTTCAAGGTCCCAAGCAAATGGAAAGATGAGATATTTTCAGCCCTTTCCTGGTCTGAACTGGTTTGATATGTAAGTGATGGAAGGTTTAGAGGAAGAGCTAAATCACCAATCCAGCGTTCAGGCAGATTGGGGAAGATTCTGTCCGTGGTGGCTTTATGTGAGTTGGAAAGTTGACTGCAGGAGGTAGGGCCAGGAGTGGCCTGTCACGTGGAGGAATAATGAACAAGAAGAAATGCTGATCACTTGATACCTTAGACTTAGAGAGAAGAGGCCACTACCCTGTGCTTTCTATGATGAAGAGGGCCAGGCCCAGGGACAGATCAGCAGCTTTGGAGTGGTTAACCTCAGAAAGTAAGAAAAGCCCGCAACACTCTGAGGAGAGAAAGAGGAAAGCAGCGCCTGGCGCTTCCTAACACGGCTGAGGTTTCTGTCCACTTGAGCAACATTCTTAGAATCCTCCAGCACCGCTTCCTAATTTGGCCTTTTGCAAAGCTAGCCCTTAAAAGTCACAAAACCAAACTATACTCTCTATCATCTTTGGCACAAGGGAGCAGGTTCAGAAGAATTTTTACTCTTAAGTCGATATTATCTAGCTTTTGCTGGTTTATTCATTATCCATAAATCTATCTGGAATATGTTTTTGATAATTCTTGATTTACTCTAAAGATCTGGGATCAAACCAACAGAAACTGCTCTTTAGGGGGTCATATGGAGGAAAGGAGCTTGGAAAATGAAGATGCTCTTTAAATTGAAGTTAGTAAAACAGTTCCCCCCCCCCCCACCTCCGCCAAGCAGTAGCTCTTAGGTGTCTCTGTGGTCCTCTAAGCAGAAAACTGGCACAAAGTCCAAACGATTATTTCATAGGTAAGAGCACATGTGAATCTGGACCCAGGTCTCAACCCAGACTTTCCAAATAATAGTCCATGCACACCGACCTAGTCAAGGCGCAGCTTTATCTAGAGAAGCCCATCTTTTGTCGTTCCTTGTGGGGCACCGGCTTGCAGCTTTAAGAGGCGGTCCTGGGCCCTAGGCCTGTGGCTGTTAGCCCCGCCTGCCTTCTCCGGGCCGGAACCGGAAGGGCGGCTCTAACCAGCCCCGCCTCCCGCCTGGGACGGCGTCTGTGCGCCAAGATGGTGGGGGGTGATGAGCCCAGAGGCGGTCCTGGGGGCCGTGACTTCCGCCCTTAGGGGCAGCCCCATGACGTCACCCTTGATGGACAGCCTAACCAGCCTCTCACAGTGTCTAGCTAGCCGCTCCAAGTCCCTCCCCTCCCTGCCGCCATTACAGCTACAAACGCGATGGTCTTCTCCTAGGAAGCTGGAGGTTTGCACCGACGACGACGACTCCCCGAATCTGCCTGTGTGTCCCGAGTCCTGCTTTGAACGTAAGGGGGGCTGGGGTGGGCGTTTTCGCGGTTTACACATTTTCTCGGTTTCTACCGCGCGCGGGGCACACGCTGTCACGCTTGTCCCCGTGGGTCAGGGGTCAGGGGTCAGGGGCAGCGCGCGGGCCGAGAGCCCCGACGGTTCCTGTCATTATTAGTTCTCTTCTCAGTACTCCTACAGTCTGGACCCTGGTCTACAATTACTTTTCAATCAGCAAATACTTACTGCTGGAAATGGGCAATTTCCCATCTCCTCTCTGCTGAAAGGGATTTAACACAGGTGTGGACGCCCACGGAAGGGTTAGCAGCGGAATGGGTGGTAGGCCAAATAAACATCTTGGAGGACTGCCAATAAGACATCTAAACAGGCCCAGCAGAAGGAAAACAAATCCACCCCTGCTACATTTGCAATCGGTGACACGAAGGCACCTGTTGCCTTCCGAGCCTACCTGCCGCACTGGCATTCAAATCTGCGGACGCCCTTACTTCCGCCTCTCTTAACACCACCGGCTACCAGCGAGGTGCCCTGGAGCGGTAGAAAAACTAATGTGGGCTTACTGGTGGCCGAAAAGACAGCAGAACAAGCAGAGGGTTTCTTTTCTTTTTTACTGCTTACTTTTGCCAATTCAGACACAAAGGAGATAGACTATCCCAGTTGCAACACCTCACTTTCTGTTTGTAGACAGATTGTCACAATTTTCCCAGGCCAAGAGAGTTAATTTTGAACTTCCAATCCTCCTGCCTCAGCCTCCTTTGTGAGGTATCGCTGCGTGTACTTTTACACCCTGCTACGATGTATTTAGTTGCGATAATCTACTTTATATGCACAAGTCTTATATTAAAAATAATCTGGGAAATGTATATTGTGACCTTCTACATCTGGGTACTAGAGGGCTTTGGGGTGGATTTGCCTGTCAGTTTTACTATGGCAGTCACAGCACATATACAGCTTGTAACTACCATCTGTGTTCTGCTCTTATAGGAATACCTTGTTTAATCCCAGAATGACTTATGCTAAATAAATATTTACAGGTTGAAGCCAGGCGCCGTTGGCTCACGCTTGTAATCCTAGCTACTGAAGAAGCTGAGATCTGAGGATTGTGGTTCAAAGCCAGCCAGGGCAGGAAACTCCATGAAACTTTTACCTCCAATGAACCACCAGAAAATCGGAAGTGGGCATTGTGGCTCAAGTGGTAGAGCGCTAGCTTTGAGCTGAAGAGCTCAGGAACAGTGCCTAGGCCCAGAGTTGGAGCTAGGTTGATAGGCAAAAAATGTTTTGTATTTCTTAAAGATTGGGCTTTACAGATATTAAAATAGAGGATGTATATCTTTCTTTAATAAACAGTTTTTCTTGCTTTTTTTGTTGTTGTTGTTTTAGTGCCAGTCCTGGGCCTTAAACTCAGGGCTTGTGCATGGTCCCTGAACTACTTTTGCCCAAGGCTAGTTCTCTACTACTTGAGCCACAGATCCACTTCCAGCTTTTTCTGATTAGTTTGTTGGACATAACAGTCTCATGAACTTTCCTGCCCAGCTAGGTTTGACACAGGATCCCCAGATCTCAGCCTGCTGAGTAGCTAGGAGCCAACGGGGGCCTCAGAGAGTTTTTAACATAGTATGTTTCTTCCCCGTTCCCCACTCCCCACTCCCCTGGTACCAAGATTAGGACTCGGAGCTTTATACGTGCTGATATGTGCTTGCTTAGCTGGCACTCTACCCTGTGAGTCACACCTCCAGTCTGGCCTTTTGCTGGTTAAGTGGAGGACAAGTCTATGAAATTTTTTGGCCTGAGCTGGCTTTGTACTTGGTCTTCCCGATCCCATACTCTCAAGTAGCTGGAATCACACGTGAGAGCCACCTAGACCAGCAGCTTGCTTCATTTTGGGGTGCCCAAAGTTCTTGCAGTAGCATGAGGCAATTATTTTGAATATTTATGATCACTGTGCAAAAATGATAAAAGAGGCAGCCAAGAGCAGATTCTAGCCAATTTGATGTGGGCTGCCATGGCTATTTCGGGAACAGCATATTGATCTGAACTATCTTGCCATTAAAAAAAACCTTTTTACTAAACGCTGATTTGCAGAAAAGTTCTGGGTATTTAGCATTATAATAATTATTGTTCATCTAAACTTAAATTTAAGAGCCAAATATAAACACATTATACAACATAGTATCAACATATTAAATTTCTCTATGTAGCAAAAAAAAAAAAAAATTCCCCAAATCTTTTCTTGCAGGGTAAGTACATTATTCATGGTGGCCACTGGGAGAAATCTATGAGCCAAAAAGGTCTGAGGTCTCTAGGAAATCATAAAGTCAAAGAATTTTAAATTGAGAAGGAGTGTTAGAGATGGTCCATACAGGAATCACAGAGACTCTACCTCACTAGGTCACACTCCAGGGAAATGAAAACGTCAGCTCATAAACTTGTGTCCTCTGACTAAATTTTGTGCTTTTTTTTTTTAAACCTGTCATCTGTATTGTTTTGTTTTGTTCAAACCCATGGCCAAGGCACCTAGGGCCTAGGTGCTGTCTCTGAGCTTTTGTGTTCAAGGCCAGTGCTCTACCACTTTAGCCACTTTGGCTTTTTGGTGGTCCATTAGAGATAACAGTTTCAAGGGCTTTCTGTTCAGACTGGCTTTCAGCCACAGTCTTCACATCTGAACCTCCTGAGTAGCTAGGATTATAGGCATGAGCCACTGACACACCCAGCTAGATCGTGTAATTTTCTTTGTGTCATTTTAAAAATAGAGGTTTGGTTTTCACTCTTTCTAATAGAAAACTACGGATGGTTTTCATATATAGCGGTGCACCATTTAATCCCAGGGATCCATTCTGAGGACTGTTAGGTGATTTCTCATTTTGTAACATGATGGGAGTGTGTTTCTCCTATTTCAGGTGCCTGTGAGGTCAGTAAGATGGGAATACTACTGTCTGTCTAATCTATCACTGACTAAAGTATAGGTCACCACGGTATTTATCCTTGGAAGATTCAAGAGTGTCCATTGCCACTGTCACACACATGGAAACTCAATTTCTTCACATATTCAGTAGTAGATATGTACACATAAATAAATTGTATCACATAGTGGACTTCTGCTGTTTTGGTTTTTAAACATGGGATAATTTAGTGTATGTGAGATGAGTCTAGAAAAGCTATCAACACTGTTACTCGGGTGTGGGAACTGAGAAAAGGAGAGACTTGAATACTGGGCCCTGGGAGGTAGGTCTGTGCAGGTACAATGGATTATTTTCTGGGAATTGCAGTAGCATAGACTGAGTTCTTCTGGGAAGAGAGCAAACACAGCTTGGGGAATGATGAAATAGCAGACGAGTTAGTGGGATAATTCCCAGGGCCCGCTAAATGAGATCTTCGGTTACCATCTTTCTTGGTAGGGCTTTTAATCTTATTTTCATTGAATTTGGTAATTGTTCATCACAAAGTTGGAGTCCGTACCGATCAATGGAAAAGAGAACAATAACCAGATGATACCACGGCCTACAGACAAGCAATTGCCCCACTGTCTTAGCTTGCTCTCAGGATAATGTCTGCAATTATGAATTAGCATCATAGTGGGGTCTTCCCTTCTGTCTCAGGAGAGAAATATGATAGTAAGTATGTATTTTCAGGCTATGTGCTTACTCTGCTGTGTAAGCCAAAATCTCCAAGAAAATACCAATTACTCAGTCTTTATCCATTTAAGCCAGTTCCAAAGGCTTTAAAAACTAATAACAACAATAGTATGATAGTGATAATGAAAGAACACTATCTCTTTTTAAAGTACTTCTTAAGTACACTTTCTCTGATCCAGGTTATATTTTACAGCTAAAGAGACCATTCTGTTAGAGAAACAAATAATGACTTCATAGGGAAAAAGCTGGGTTTATATGGAATATTATATTAAAAAGAGAAGAAAACAAGCCAACAAGGATGGTTCCAGAGAGGATGTTAGCTAAATAGATAAAAAGAGTATGAAAAACAGGAATCTTAGGGAATTTCATAAAGGAAAGACTTTAAAAAAAACATGCACTGAAATTGGAATGTTATTTTTAACAACCTTCTGGGGAAAGGAAGTAGTGTACTGGAAACACAGAAACTAGATCATCAGCTAACATCAGTTGAACATTTACTATGTTAAGAACTTACACAGATTGTTTCATCCAAAGCTCACACCAGATCCATAATAGACACTGTCAATAATGAGATACAGTATTTAATGTATAACTCACGGTGAATTAATTACTTTATATAGATTCACCTTTTTATGGTAAGAAAACGTGGCTGTGCTTTATTGAATAAGCAGACTAGCAGAATGTGGCTGTTTTCAAAGGGAGACACTAAATTCACTTTTGATCCATCAAAGGAGCTCTGAGAAGTAGGTACTAGTGTTATCTCCACATAATGGAAGAGGAAGGAAAATACAAGTGGAGGGCTGGCCCCTAATAAGCACGGAATAAGTGGGATCTGTTACCATTCTTCACCACAGTTCCAGTCATCTGAAAAGGTCCTCTAATTATTTTCTATCAGTGCTCTTGTCAGTCTGGCTAGACCATTGTCCTTATAATGAGGAGATGTCTGCCCTGTCTTTGTGTCTTAACAGTGGGCAACACATGAGTACTAAATAAAATCTTATTAGGGATTGATTTCAAGTATGAGTAGATTCTTAGAGTGTGGAAATGATCACACTTAAAAATGTCTTAAAGCCTCATTAATACTGGCAATGCTAAGAAAAGAATGCATCTTGGAGAGAATCTCATTGTTAGTGACAAGATTATTCTCTCTGAGAAAATTATCTGCATAGTTTTCATCTTTTTGCAGCAGTTTTGCTAGCTGGAATAGAAGGAGTGAAGTTGGGCATTCTGCAAGCCTGAGAGAGGCAGACATTCACCACTTTGAAGTATTAGACCTCATATTTTAAATTAATATATTGTCATATCCTTTTGGAACTCTGCTTGGAACTTCAAAATAGATCCTGCTTTTGCTGGTAAGCTTGAAAGAGACCGCTTCAAACTTAAAGTGACAGGCTGTCATAAAAAAAAAATAAGAATAAGATTAAGGAAAGGGAGAAAAAATGTTAGCAAGTGTATTAAAACAATCATAATAACCTCATACCTGGTTGGGTTTTTGTTGTTGTTGTTTGGTGGCTTGTGATTGAATCGTGAGATGCCTTACCTTCTATAACTACGATCACAATTTAAGAAATACTAATTGCTTGGGGGTGAATGGAGGACAAAGCAGCTTGAGTGAAATATCACTGAGCCCTGGCCATCGGTTCAGATTTGTGCTTTTTAAAAAAAAGATATTGAACTCTCAACACACATTTTTTGAGGAAAGAAACCAAATTAAAATCAGTGTCTCAATTGCACAATTTCCCAGTGAAGTTTCTGGTATTTTACCATTCAGTATCTTCTCTAAACTTCCCAGTAAGCATAATCTCACCACTGCAAATGCATGGGTTAGTAACTCTTGTGCAGTACAGTTTAGAATTCAATGAGAGTATAAAGGAATTAGAACATTCGGTGCCTCAAGGAATTTCTTTTCTTTTTAGATACTTTCATAGATGTTGATTCTCCATCATATCTGTTAAAGGTCTGAACATCTGTGGACATACATTTCTAGTTCCTGTTGAGTAACACAAGAGCTTTTGTGTTGAGATTTTAGAAATGTTTAAAATTTGCAGGCCTGTACCTGGAAAATTGGATGCTACAATGAAAAGGATGAGCGAGGCTAGGGTAACATGGAATGTGTATTTTGTGATCTGTTGAACAGTCCCTGCGTTCACTCCATTGTCACTGGCACAGTTTGAATTCAGGGATTACATCTCAGCACTAAGACAGATGACACGTCAACATCCTGAGCTGTTCTCATCTTCATTCACTTCCTTTTCCAATTCATTCTACTTACTGCCAAATTAATCTCTCTCAAGTAGCAGATTCATCATATTCATTCCTTGCTTTACAACTTCTCAATAACTCAAGTTGACCTTGAGAATAGAGCCTCAGAACCTGAGCATAGAATTTAAGATCTGTTACAGGACAGATCTGGAATGTTTCTCAAAGGCTCATGAATTGAAGGCTTGGCCCCAGGTGGTATGACCATTGGGAGATGCTAGAAACCTTAGAAGGCGGAGCTGAACTCAAGGAAGTAGGTCACTGGGGAGATGTCTTTGAAGACAGTATTTTGTTATCAGTCTTCCCTCCACCATCTCTTTCTGCTTTCAGTCTGTCATATTGTTCCATGGGTACTCTACAGGACCAAGGAACTATGATCTGAAACCAACTAAAACAAATCTTTCCTCCTTTTTGTTTTATTTTTTCTGAACTCCAAAAGGTTGTACAAAGGGGTTATAGTTTAACATGTCCATGTAAGTGTCCAGTGCTTCCTGATCAAATCATCCTTTCTATCATTCTCCCTACTTTCTGTCTCCCCTGCCCTGACTCATTTCATAGTTCCCACTTCCTTGATCACATATTTAGTGTTCTTGCTGTATTTAAGCAGATATTTTTGCCAGTCCTGGGGCTTGACCTCAGGGCCTGAGCACTGTCCCTTATTTTTGCTAAAAGCTAGCACTCTACTATTTGAGCCACATCGCCACTTCTGGCTTTTTCTGTATATATGGTGCAGAGGAATCAAACCCAGGGCTTCATGTGTGCTAGGCAAGCATTCTACCACTAGGCTACATTCCCAGCCCCAAGAAGATTTTTAATTAGCTATTTTTCACAGCAATAAAAGGCTCACTAATGTTAAGATCCCTCACCAAATGATCTCAACCCTTTCTCATGGTTCCTTTGCTGCTTTATAGGGCAGGACCATTCAGACAGCAGATTTAGTCTTTATTCTCTTTTCTTGCATTGTGTTTTTTCGTCGAACGGAGTGAGATTTCCCAACTCAGGATCCCATCAACTTGAATGGCTGCCTTCCTACCACCTGTGTGTTCAGATGTGATCTTCAGAGCTCACTTACTCCAAAGCCTCATTAGTAAAACTTCCCCCTCATAGTTGAACAGAAACTGACAGTTGACTATGCAGTTTTGTTTCTCTTCTTCCTTTTAACAGAAATCTGATTGTTTGTTGAATCACTTTGTCTAGCATGAAGAATAAAGGTCTTTCTGACTCCTTTTGTTCTGGTCCGGGCCCATGAGAAGTGCAGGTTGCAAAGAAGATGAGCCAGTAGTCAGTTTTGAAAGGAGACAAACGGGCCGGCATCCTTCTTTTGCCATTCCCCTTCCTTCTGTAATTCAGAGGGGATATCTGGAGATAGCACAGTTATTCAGGGGCAGGAGGCAAAGTGGAACGGAGGGGTATTGTTTTGTAGCCTTCTGGGGACTGTGGGCTGGACTGTTAGGTTGCACAGTGCCCTTTCCACTGTGGGTCACACATCCTGCCATTCCAGCTCTGGATCTACCTGGTGCTGAACTGAATGAAGCCCATGTGCTCTGTTTATCTCTTAGCTGTCAGCCTGCTTTTCCTTCTAGTTCCCTCTTTCTAAGATTGCAAAAGGAATATGCTATCCCTTCAAACATTCCTACTTGTATGGCTTTCTCCTCTCTTCATGGATTCCAACTACGTATATGTTAAAGTACTTTGATAGTATCCCATGTATCATTGATACTTGGTTATCATCAAAGTCTCTTTTGTTGTTGTTTTGGCTGGTCACGATATTTTATCCTTGTATTCTCAGTATTTGAGAGGCTGAGGCAGACAGACAGCTTGCAAGTTTGAGGCCTGCCTGAGCCGGATAGAGACTTCCAAGCCTATTTGGGTACATGGTGACATTCCACCAAAAACAGGGCTCTTTTCTCTTGGTATTTCAATTTGCATTATTTTCTATTGTCTTTAATTCTGTTTTTCTGATACTTCTATTGTATCCAGTCAGTTATTTAAATACAATTCTTTATGTTCTATAGTGCATACTTGTTTTCTTAAAGCGGTTTTAGTTTTTTTATTGCTGTTAAAAAAATCTCACATGAGCTATTCAACAAATTTCTGCATGTACAATGTAAGATTATTTACCGAATGTTCCACATTCGCTGGCAGGTTCCAGAATGTTTTCTCCTTGCATAACTGAAATGTAACGCACAGCAAGGGCCCATTCTCCCCTCCCACCCTGTCCCTGGGAGCCACCACTCCACTCTCTGCTTCTTTGCATTTGGCTACTTTAGCTACCTCGGGTACATGGAGTCATCCTATATTTGTCTTCTGTGACTAGTTTATCTCACCTGGCATAACATCCCCAGGGTCCATCTGCGTTGTTGCAGATCACAGAATCTCTCCTTTAAAAACGTCTATTATTTCTTATTACTTACGAGCTACACATATTAATAAGGTTTCCTGTGATAGTTCAGTACACACATGGTACACTAAAAATCTCCCTTTAAGCACTATTTTGTTATATATTCTATTATGTGTGCGTATCTTCTTTATCCATTCAGCTGTTGATGGACATACAGCTTGTTTCCATATCTTGGCTATTGTGAAAAATGCTACAACGGGCAAAGAGTATATTTCCAAGAAATATACTCCTGTATTTGTAGGAGTTCATGAAATATTTCTTTGAGATACTTGATTTATTTCAATTCTGACAGAATAAATACCCAGCAGTCATGTTGCTGATATCAGAGAAGTAGCTGTATTATTTTATGTTTTGAAGAGCTGCCAAACTATTTCGTTCTTGTTTATAGATCCTTTCTTCTACTAGTTTATAGATCCTTTCTTCTACTAGTTTATAGATCCTTTCTTCTACTAGTTTCAGACTATTATTAGTCATCCAATATATTTCTAATTTTGAAAGTTATATTTTAAGCTTTAGATTATATATTTATCTGTTGAAATGTATCTTTTTGGTGAAGTGGGTTTTGTTTTGTTTTGTTTTGGGCCCTGCTTTCTTATTTTCTTTAATAGTGTTTAAATGACTTTGTTTACCAATTCTAATATGTGGGTTACTTGTGGATCTACTTCTATTGGTTTTATTTTACTTTTTTTTCTGCACAAGGCACCTTTTTAAAAAAATTTTTTATTGTCAAACTGATGTACAGAGAGGTTACAGTTTCATACGTTAGGCATTGGATACATTTCTTGTACTGTTTGTTACCTCCTTTATTTTACATTTTGTATGTGCTTTCTGGCTTCACATTTTGTTTTCTTATTGTATGGCAAATAGACATATAATAACACGATGTTAAAACTATATAAAGTTGTTTTTCTACTCCCACGTCTGAAAATAAAGGAACATTCTTTGGAAAGCTTATTGATTGTAGTGATCAAAAGCTCAAGTAGGGAAAAATATGATTATGAGTTTTATGCTCTTCAGTTTACTTTTTGGTTTCAAGAGAATGACACCTGTCTCGGAATTCTTGCATGGCTTTCCACTCCTGTGGGATTTGACTTCTTAGCACTAGGAGATGGCAGATGTCTGTCTTTTTAGCTCAGCAACCAGTCTCTCCTGATTCCCAATTCTCAGTGAAAGTCCTGCAGGGGGAAAAATAGCACGTGATAAAAATTGGCTGCATGTGTGAAGCTCCTCTATCTTCCAATCTGTCATGCCCATTCTGCACAGCTGTTAAAGGCTACACTTTCTCTTTCCTCCCAAAGAAGCCTAGTGACTTTGGCAGCCCAATTATCTGTTCACATTTAGATTTGGCAAATTTATTTGACCCCTGGGGAGGGGGTACATTGAGGAATAGCTACCCATCTCTGCTTATCTGGGAAGGTCTTTTTCCTCTCTGAAATTTAGTTTTGTCACTTGTCTGCATTTACAACTGTCCAATGATGATCTAGGGTGTTTTGTTTGTTTTTAAGGTGTTTTCATGGGAGCAATGGCCTCTCAGAACCTTTTGCATACTAATTGGGAAAGGAATTCTTTTCTTCAATAATTCTCAAAGCTGTCAGAAAGCCGCCAACCTGATAAATCAATTACTGACCTCTCCAGAACAGGCATTCACTTTGAGTGTTCTTGTCTACAAATTTTGGAAGAAGCCCACTGTGACTGTGACAGGCTGTGGTATCTCTGCTGATGTGATCTACTTTTTCAGGGGCAAAAAGAATTTTTATTGACTGAGAAAGTACCAATGTGTTGGGACGGCACCCGAGGCTGGATCTCAGGGAATGGCTCTGACGTGACCTTTAACCTTCATGATATGTTAATCCAGTGGCAGGATACATATTGACGTGGTCTGGTAGCAGTAGCAAAGGCTGAGTTGGTTACTTCTGGAAAGCCAAGCAGCAGAGGTGGGTCATGTGTGTTCTGATAGCCCCGTTCTCATTTAAGTTGGACAGTAACTCAGCTAAACCAAGTTTTAAGGTATCAAGTTCCTTATTAATATTTGATATCCCTTTTTATTGGTATCATTATTTTTTACTGAATGCAACATTTAGAGTAATGAAAATTGCAGGATTTTTCTTGACTAATATTTTGTAAAAAGTCCATGGGAGATGATCTCTATTCAATATACTTGGAGAGAGTTTTTCTAAGAGGTCCATAGATCTAATAAAGATGCCTATGACATTTTTCAAAGGCCCAAGTAGTAAAACATATGCCTAGCCTTGAATTAATTCCTCACTTGCACACACACACACACACACACACACACACACACACACACACCAGCAAAAAAAAATCCAACCCCATACTGGTGACTCACACCTATAATCCTAGCTACTCAGGAGGCTGAGATCTGAGGATCATGGTTCAAAGCCAGCCTGGGCAGGAAAGTCTGTAAGACTTTTATCTCTAATTAATCACCAGAAAACTGGAAGTGGTGCTGTGGCTCAAAATGATAAAGTACAAGCCTTAAGCCAAAGAGCTCAGAGGCAGTGCCCAGGCCCTGAGTTCAAGCCCCACAAATGACCAAATAAATAAATAAATAAACGAGACAAAATAAAACAAGAAAATCTAACCATTAGCAGTATTACCACCACTACTGCAACAAAATTCCTGAAAGGAATTTTGAGAGGTAGCTGAATTGTGATATACAGTCTAGAAATATTTATCTTGGACAGAGCTTTGAGATCAGTCCATAAAATGTGTACTACAATACATTTTTTAACTGTTATGATTCTGAATGCTATGAAATGTGTGAACATGTTAGAACTACTGATCTTTATTGGAGTAAACAGTAACATGGTTCTGATATAGATTCTGGGAATGTTTTCATACTGAGTGGGCAGATGACCCTCTTGTAAAGAAGGCAGTCATTTATATATGTATCTGCTTATATCTAAAAATCACCTCTCAGTGTTTATTTTCAGGTGTATTTGCTAAATTTTTCTGTTGGCAAGATTTACATGTCTGAACACAATCTTAAATTGAGGCTGATTCTTTAATTTCTGTGAAATTAGACAGGCTTCATAGAAGAGGTTTACTTTAAGCCATTATAAATGTTCAGTTTGACCCAGTCAACAGAACCACTAGTGTGTTTCATTGTGAATCCCAGACATAAGATGATCCAGCTCTTTGATGTCTTTCAAGAAATTTTCAATTGTTGGAAACACAGTAGAAGAATAAAATCACCTGATGGTTGATTGTTTGTGAACTCAAATCTCTGGGCATTGCTGGACAGTGTAATTTAGTCTCTGCTTAAAACTGTTCCCTGCCCCCAGCATTCTACTTATTTAAATCCTATACCCTCTGAAGTTTCATTTCTTCCTTAGAATTTAAGTGAATTCCCCAGTAAATCATTCGAATTATATTCCTGTGATTCTTCTCTCCTACAATAAGCTATTCTTCCAGAAGTATATACTTATTTAAAAATTATCCTGGCACCAATGGCCGATGATTCTAATCCTAGTAACCTGAGAAGCTGATATCTGAGATCTTGGTTCCAAATCAGCAGAAAACGGTGTGGGACTATTGTCTCCAATTAAACACACACACACACACACACACACACACACACACACACACACACACACACACACACACACACACACACACCCTACCTCCCCCCTCCAAGCGGCATGGCAGCTCAAGTGGTAGAATGCTAGCCTCCAGCAAAAAAAAAAAAGCTCAGGGACCGAACCTACCCCTTGAGTTCAAGCCCCAAGACCAAAGATAAGATAGAGAGACAAATATAAATAGATAGATAGATAGATGACAGATCTTCTTTGATGTCTGGCTCCTTTGGTTTCTTTGGTGTCTGGCTGTGTGCTCTATGAAGGCAGACATTTTATCTTCTTTTTCTTTAACACATTTTAATCAGTGCTAAAAATAGTTCTGACACAGAATTTTTGCTTGAAATTTGTGGGATGAAAGAATGACACATATATTTCTTATACCTGGGATGTAAAAATGCTAAATTCATAGGGGCGGAGCAGGGTAGTCACCAAGGGTCAGGGGAAGGAGATAGGGGTGTTGTCCTGTGGGTACAAGGCTTCAGTTGTGTAAAGAAGATCTGAAACAAAGTGACTGTAGTTAACAGCAGTAGATATTTGAATTTTATTACAATAGTAGATGTTTTTAATGACCTTATACAGGGTGTGGGGTTTTAGTGTTGCATTCACAAACATGTTTACAATGTATCTCAATCATTGCTACTCCCTACTACTCTTTCCCCTCTCCCCAAAGCAATTTCAGTCAGTTTCATTGTTGTCTTTTCATAATTGCAATCAATTTCCACCATATTTAACCTCCTTCATCCTCCTCTTTAGCCCTTCCCCATCCTAAATTCTACTCCCACCCAAAGTTCCAATCTCCAGCTTTCATTGGAATCCTTCCTTCTGTTTTTATATATACTTGGAAAGATAGAGACTTTCATACTATGCTGGACATGGATCTCAGCCTCCTGAGTAGCTAAGGTTATTATATGCATGAACCACCAGTGCCCAGATAGAATTTTGTTTGTGCTGGTCCACGGGCTTGAACTAAAGGCTTGTCCTTGAGCTTTAGTGCTCTTTAGTGCTCAGAGTGCTCTACTACATTAGTCACAACTCTACTTCTGGCTTTAAAAATAATAATTATTATTATTATCATAAAGGTGATGTGTAGAGGGGTTATAGTCACATAAATCGGGTAAAGAGTGTATTTCTTTTTGGACAGTGCCACTCCTTCCCTCATACTTGTGGCTACTGGTTAATAACTAGAGATGAGTTTCATGGACTTTTCCTGCAGTCCTCAGGTTTTGGCCTCCTGAAAACTAAGACAACAGACAGGAGCCACCAGCTCCTTGGCCCAAATAGAATTTTTGTCAGTTATCCCTCCAATTTGATTAAACAAATGATGTGTACATTCAAGCATCTTTCAGTTTCACCCTATTATTTTACTCCTACCAAATGCATGTTTGAATTGACAGACTCAGTCAATAGTGTAGAATAGTCCAGTTCTGCATCCTCTGTGGCTTCAAAAATTGCTTGATTGGGCTGGGGATATTGCCTAGTGGCAAGAGTGCTTGCCTTGTATACATGAGACCCTGGGTTTGATTCCTCAATACCACATAAACAGAAAATGGCCAGAAGTGGCGCTGTGGCTCAAGTAGTAGAGTGCTAGCCTTGAGCAAAAAGAAGCCAGGGACAGCGCTCAGGCCCTGAGTCCAAGCCCCAGGACTGACCAAAAAAAAGAATTGCTTGACTGGTTGGGAATCTCAAGAAACAAGTCCAATGTCATAAAACGTTGCTACCATGTGGGTGTGTAATCTATAAGTTCAAAGACTGATTTTCATGTTTGGGCCATTTCATTTAATATTTGAGAAATATTTGCATTTCTCTTGCCCAATTTTCTTTTATAAAAGATCCTTTTGGTGTTACTGCAATGCGTGCTGGTTAATAAGGAAATAGCCCTGCTGAGATTAACACCCAATTTGCCTTGCCTTCTGTGCCCCTAATTAGGACAGTCTAATGGGACAGGACTGTCTGTATACATTTAAATATAACTGTGAGAGCCTTTGTCCTCAGGATAGGTTTTTGCAGATTTCGATCTGATCTGAGATGTCTTTCCATTTGCTTGCTAAGAGTCTGTGTAAGTACTGCTGGTGGTTGAGTGTAGCATAGCCACCGTGATACCAGGCACTAGAATTTGCTTAGCATGCCTAAAAAACTAGCACAAGTAATCAGAGGAAATGGAAGTCCTAATTTGTTCTTTAAAAATGTAGTGGCTGCTTTTCCTGATATTTCTTTCAAATATGCCTATGGTGGGAAAAAGGCTTTTGTGATTGTTTTAGAATATTTGAAAAGGGATTCAGGAGGAAGCCACTTCTTCCAGCCTGACCTAAAAAGAGGCTGAAAATGGTTAGACACTGGAAGAAAGATGTCCTACCTGCCTCCACTTTCCTCCTCCCCTCCGGGACCCACCTGCGAGAGGAATACTCGGTGCTGCAAAAATTGAACCCAGAGATAAAGCTCCTTCCTGACAAAAGGAAAATGCATTGCCTTTGTCATTGCAGCAGAAAAAGATGGTAATAAGTAACACTGGGGAAAGTTCTCAGCCTTCTCCCTTGTTTGTTATTTATCCCTAACTTTTATAAGCACAGTCTGCTTAGAAGAAGCTACTGATGACTCTATATTAAAATTGTCTTCAGAATATATTTGTATTTGTTTTAATATAGTGCATGATGTGTAATTCTGAGGTACAATGCAAAGCAGCCTTCCTTTTTTTTAAAGACTTGGTTTCACCAGGCTAGATTTGACATAAATGGATTCATGGGAGTCACATTGAAAGGGCTAGACCTCTATAATGAGTAATTAGGAAATCATACAGTTTTTACAGCTGGAAGTTATCTAATCAAATGTCTTCATTTTACAGATGAGGAGGAAGTCCTTGGCTGTACTCTGAGAACAGCCATAAAAGTTCTTGGCTGCTTTGAGAAGCAACTCGAATGACCTCCGCATCTCCTGTATTCAGTACTGGACACAGACCTTCGAGAAGCACATTTGGATATTAGCATGCTTTTCCCACAGGACCCAGCTCTTCCTCAGTTGGCATTTCGTATTGATCATCTGCAAGCCACGATTACTGTGTTAAGACCAAGGTATTTGCATTTAGAGCGATTTTTACAGCCGACACCTCATTTTTTAGCCCCTTAAAGTCTTAAAATGATTCTGATTATTTTTTTACTTTGAGGAATTTCATCAATTGAACATATTAATAGTTCCCATTCTGGTATGTGTGTACTTATCTAATCCAGTGTTCTAAGCTGGGTACTAATGGGTCACACCTGTAATCCTACCTCCTTATGAGGTTGTTGTAGGATTGAGGTTTGAAGCCTGCCCAAGCAGGAAAGTCTGAGAAACTCAATCTCAAAAATAGCCAGCAACGGGCTGGGAATGTGGCCTAAGTGGTAAAGTGCTCACCTCGTATACATGAAGCCCTGGGTTTGATTCCTCAGCACCACATATATAGAAAAAGCCAGAAGTGGCGCTGTGGCTCAAGTGTTAGAGTGCTAGCCTTGAGCAAAAAGAAGCCAGGGACAGTGCTCAGGCCCTGAATTCAAGCCCCAGGACTGGCAAAAAACAAAAATAGCCAGCATCGGGGAGGTTAAGGGGAAGAACCAGAAAGAGGGGCAAAAGGTGAACTAATTCAGATACTATGTTGAAAATGAACTATACAACTTGTTGGGGCGTGGGGTTGAGGCGTGGGGTTGGGAAGGGAAAAAACTGGGAGAAATTGAGGGAAGAGGTGATAATGTTCAAAAAGAAATGTACTCATTACCTAACATGTAACTAATCCCTCTGTACATCATCTTTACAATAAAAATTTAAAAAGATAGAACACAGACTAAGAAACAAAGAAGAAACCAGCAAAAGCTGAGTTGGAGGCATGGTCCAAGTTGTAAAGAACAAGCCCCATAACCACCCTTTCCAGCTTCTAGTAATCACTGTGCTATATTTAGGTCCATTTTGCTACAAATGATGGGGTTTTATTTTTCTGTATGACTTAATAGTACTCCATTGTCCTTGTGTGTATGTATAGTTGATACACACAATCTTCTTTTTTTTTTTTTTTGCCAGCCCTGGGGCATGGACTCAGGGCCACTTCTGGCTTTTTCTGTGTATGTGGTACTGAGGAATCGAACCCAGGGCCTCATGCATGCAAGGCAAGCACTCTACCACTAAGCCACATTCCCAGCCACACACAATCTTCTTTACCCATTCAGTGAGGCTTAAATACCTTAGTTACAGAAAATAGTACTGTAATAAATGGGCATACAGGTATCCCTTTGCTGAGTACAGTAGATTTTTGAGGTTACTGCTTATCTTTTTCCATAGTGAGTGAATTACATACCATCCAACCATGGATTTGTTATTTGGGATTCTTTCCTTTTCTCTGATAATAGCCATTCTAACTGGGAGAGGTGGTATCTCACTGAAAATTTGTTGCAGTTCCTTGATTGTTGACCATTTGCATTCTTTCAAAAAGTGTCTATTCAGATTATTTGCCTATTTTTAATTGGATTATCTGTTTTAGTTTATTGACTTCTTTTTGTATTCCAGAGAATAGCCCTTTGTCAGATGAATATTTTCTGTTGTTCTGTAGGTCATCTTTTTGCTTTGTTGATCGTTTCCTTTGCTGTACAGAGCTTTTGAGTGTGTGGCTATCACGCTTGCCAAGTTTGGCTTTTGTTTCTTGTGCTGTGGAGGTCCTGCCTGGAAAAATCACTGCCTGTACCAATGTTTTGAAGAGTTTTTTTTTTTTTCCTGTGTTCTCTTCTTTAATCCATCTTAAGTTGATTTTTTTGCAGGATGAAAGAGGTCAAGTTTTAGATTCCAAACGTGAGTTTTCCTAACACCATTTATTGAAGAGGGATCTCTGTTTATTGCGGGGATCTCTATTCTGTTTCTTTGGTTTAATAAGTGCCTGCTTTAATGCAAATATCCTGCTCATTTGGTTACTACAACCTGTAATGGGTTTTGAAGCTAGGTATTGTGATGCTTCCGGCTTTGTTCTATATCCTCAAGGTTGCTTTGGCTATTCAGAACCATTGTTTATTTGCAGATTGATTGTAGCATACCACTTGAGCCACACCCCTATTCTATTCCCATGTTTTAGCGAATTAATTAGAGACAGAATCTCACAGATTTTTCTGCCTGGGCTGGCTCTGAGCCTTAATCCTCAAGTCTCAACCTCCTGAATTGTGAGGATTGTGTGACCCCCCTGGCGGGGACTTTTGTACTTCCATATGATTTATAGAATGTTTCTGGCTCTCTGAGGATGTTGCTGGTGTGTGTGTTGTATGTATTTGTTTACTGAGGCTTGAGTTTAGAGTTGTGCTCTTGCTGGGCTTTTTTTTCCTTCATGGCTGGTATGCTACCACTTGAGTCAGTCCTGGACTTTTGGCTTTTTTGCTGATTAACTGGAGATAAAAATTTCTCAGGTTTGTCTGCTTGGGCTGGCTTTAAACCACAATTCTCCGATCTCAACTTCTCAGGAGCTAAGATTATGTGTGAGTCACTGGTGCTCACCTGTTAGTATTTTGATGGGGTTTGCATAGCTTATATAGATTAATTTGTGTAGTATGCATATTTCAACAATATTAACTCTTCAAAATCCACAAACATGGGAGATTTCTGTGTGTGCTTTGTGTCTATTTATTTCTTCTATTTTTAAAATTTATTTATTTATTGTCTGAGTGATGTACAGAGGGGTTACAGTTTCATACTTAAGGCAGTGCGTACATTTCTTATCCAACTTGTTACCTCCTCCCTCATTTCCCCCACCTTCCCCATCTTCAGTTCAGAGTTTTGTAAGTATTACTGTTGCATTGGTTTGTCTTTTTATCCTTTATCTCTTGATTTTTCTTTTTTTTTTTTGCCAGTCCTGGGCCTTGAGCTCAGGGCCTGAGCACTGTCCCTGGCTTCTTTTTGCTCAAGGCTAGCACTTTACTACTGGAGCCACAACGGCACTTCTAGCTGTTTTCTATATATGTGGTGCTGGGGAATCGAACCCAGGGCTTCATGTATACGAGGCAAGCACTCTTGCCAGTAGGCTATATTCCCAGCCCCTTTCATCTATTTTTTTAAGAACTGGATTTTAGACTTGGCCTCATGATTGCTATATTAAGACCTCTATCATTTTAGCAACAGCTCTAGCTCTTTCCTCTTATTACGTCTTACATAGATTTTTTTCCTTTCTTTCATTTCTCTTAGTTTTCTGTACCTTGTGTCTTGTGTATAAGATTATTCGATCAGGGGAAGGGAAAGGGAATCACACACACAGCAGGAAGAAATAATGCAACAATGATACTCACTTGACACTAGGTTGGATATGAGTCTGACAACTTTGTGGGGAGGGGTAAGTGGGAGAAAATGAGGGATGGGGTTCCAGTGTTTAAGAACAAGTGTAATCATTACCTTATGTATGTAAATGTAATCCCCCAACCCCCCTCTTGTCACCTTTTCAATAAAAATTAAAAATACATTTTTTGGTGCTTCTGTGGCTTGGCATCAGGACTCGGGTGCTGTCACTGGGCTTTTATGTTCAAGATGACCACTTAAGCCATGGCTACACTTCCATCTTTTTGTGGGTAATTGGAGATAAGAGTTTCATGGACTTTTGTGCCTGGGCTGGCTTTGAACCACAATCCTTGACTCTCAGCCTCCTGAGTATCTAGGCTTACAGACATAACCTGCTGGTACCCAGCCCCCCACCTTTTGTTCAGAGTTTTTTTTTCCAGTCTTTACCAGGCTGGCCTTGCATTATAATCCTCCTCCTACTCATACTCTGAATGACAAACCTGAGACCCCATACCTACCTTGTTGTGTTTTTTTGAGCTAACATTAACTTGTTTCTTGCCTAAACTCTCGTTGAACCATAATTCTTATATTTATACCTCCTAAACTGCAGGGATTGCAGGCACAAACCATCCTGTCTGGCCCTATGTTTTAAAAAATTATAGCTTTTGTAAGGGTGATGTAAAGAGGGGTTATGGTTCCATAAGTCAGATAAAGAGTACATTTCTTTTGGAACATGTCACCTCTTCCCTGGCTCTCTCCCAGTTTTTTCCTCCTGCCCCCACCCACAAGTTGGATAGCTCATTCTCAACATATGCTCTAGTGAGTATCACTGCTGCACTTGTTCACCTTTTGTCCCTCCATTTCTGTGCCCTCCAACCCCCCCCAACAGAAAAACAAACAAGACAAAAGGAAATAAAAACAAAACAGCAACAACAGGAGGAAAAAACCCACTTGTTTCCACTTCCTGGAGTTAAACTTCATAAATACCGTCTCATATGGTCAGATGCAGAAGCACATAGTTATTGCACTAAGTGATCCTCTCCTAAACATATCCTCCTTTAGTCTCACTGTGTGTGAATGTCTAGAGACCTGTTTAATTTATCATGTCCCAATGTTTTGGTTTTTTTTTCTTTTACCATCAGTGTGTTTACTTGTGGATTTACAAGCACATTCTAACAAAAGAGGGAAATCATGCAACCTATGTTTCTTTGGGTCTGGCTTATTTCACTTAATATTCTTCCCATTTCCTTACAAATGATACAAGAAATGTATCCAATGCCTAACGTATGAAACTGTAACCTCTCTGTACATCAGTTTGATAATTGAAAACAAACAAACAAATGATATACTATATTCTTTCTGATGAATGCATAGAATTCTGTTGTGTGTAGATTCCATATTTTCTTTATCCATTTGTCCACTGAGGGGCACGTGGGTTGATTCCATATCTTGGCTAAGGTAAATAATGCTGCAATGAGCAAGGTTGTGCTGGTAGCTTTAGTGTGTCCTGGATTGGGGTCATTTGGATAATTTCCCAGGACTAGAGTTGTTGGGTCATGGGGGAGCTCTATGTTTAGCCTTTTGAGGAACCTCCATTCTGCTTTCTAGAGTGGTTGAACAAGCTCACATTCCCACCAACAGTGCAGTAGCTACAACCCTGCCTGCAGTTGTTATTGTTTTATTGATAATGGCCATTCTAGCTGGTTTATTTATGAAGATTTTTTACAGTTTTTTTTATTTCATTTTCATGCAGTTATTATGAATGTGATTACTTTTATGATTTCTTAGCAAATACCCTATCAGTGTATAGAAAGCCCCTGGATTATATACATTGATTTTGTATCCCACTGCTTTTGACGTTTTTTGATCTAATTATCTTTCAGTGTTTTTCTGTATATAGAAATATATAATCCACAAACAGGGATAGTTTGACTCTCTTTGTAGCCTTCTTATTTCTTTCACATGTCTAATTGCTCTGGCTAAAACTTGTAATAATACACTTAATTAGAGCAGCAAGTGTTAACTGCCTTGTACCTTACTTTAGCAGGAATGCTTATGACTTTGCATATATAATCGTCATTGGTTTGATACAATCCTTCTGCATTTAATTCTGTTAAAGTTTTCTCCTTAAAAGATGTTGAATTTTTAGAATGCTTTTTCTTTATCTATTGAGATGAGCATATAATTTCAACTCTTTATTCTATTTACTATTATATTAGCTGGCTTCATGCTGAAGCATCTTTGTACCCTGGCATGAAAATAGTTTGATCAGGATGCATGACCTTTTTTATTTTATTTTTTTTAAAGAAAATTTTATTTTAAAATGTAGATTGTCCGTTTTTTGGAAACTACTTGAAAATATCAGGGAAGGGAGTTCTGTGAGATTATAGAAGTGGTTTTTTTTGTAATTTATTTATTAATTAAACAAAAAATTTTTGACAAGGTGTTGTGCAAAAAGGGTGCAGTTACATAGTAGGGCAGTGTGTACATTTCTTGTGATATCTTACACCTTGTTTTTCTTTCCCTTCCCTAGGTCAGGTAGTCATATATACAATAAACAATGTACCAAGAACATATACAGTAGCCATGTGGCCTACGCCAAAGAAAATTCGCATAGGGCTTTAAATGTAGTGTCGACATTAGACAATATGTCGACAGTAGTCTTATTTGAACATACATATATAGCTTTTCAGCTATTGTATTCCACTGAGAGGTCAATTTTTGACCTTTATATGTTGAGTAGTTGTTTGGTTTTAGTTACATAATGTACAGTCACTGACCTGTGGATGCAGATGAGAGGCAGGGACCCTGGGAGAGTGAGGGAAGACACTATCTGAAAGGAAAGGTGCTCATTGCCTGACTCATGTAAGTAGAACCCAGAGGGTTCACCTCTGTAACAACAATAGAGTAAACCGAACAAAAGAATGAAACCGTGGCAACCAGCAATTAAGAAAAAAGGTTGGTATAGAAGGATAACAGGGTAGTTCAGTGTTTATTTGTGTGAGGATCTCCAACATGCTTTCTGAAGTGGTGAGGCAAGTTTACTTTCCTCCTTCCCACCCTCCTTCCTACGCATCTGCACCACCTTCTGGTGTTGCTTGTAGTTTTGATGATGACCGTTCTCATGGAGGTGAGATGCGATCCCAATGCTTTGATTTGCCTTTGCTTATGGCTAGAGATGTTGAGCTTTCTTCCCATGTCTATTGATTATTTTTACTTGTGCTGAGAAGTCTCTGTTTAGGTCATTGGTCCATTTATTAGCTGGGTTGTTGTTTCTTTGAGGGTTTAGCCTCTTGAGCTCTTTGTATATTCTGGATATTAGGCCATGGTTGGACATGTAGCTGGCAGAGCTTTTCTTCTACAGGCTTTCTTTTTACCTTAGTAACTATGTCCTTCACCATGCAGACATTTCTTATTTTAAAGCAATCGCATTAGTCATTTCTCTCTCTCTCTCATTTGCTGAGACACTGGAACTTTACTCAGGAAGTTTTTCCCTGTGCTAAGAAGTTCTAATCATTCTTTGACTCCTTCCCATAGTAGTTTCAAGGTGTCAGGACTTTCATTGAGTCTTTGATACATTTTGAATGGTAGGTGACAGGGTAACGGGTAGAAATCCCATTCGTTCTTTTCGTGGGAATATCTAATTTTCCCACATTTGTTGAAGAGGTTGTCTTTGTGCCATCCTATGTTTTTGGCTCCCTTACCTAGTACTAGATGTCTGGAGCTCTATAGGCTTGTTTCTTGGTCCTCAATTCTGTTCCTTTGCTCCTCAGACTGTTTTTTGGTGTGTGTGTGTGTTTTTTGCGGGGGGGGGGGGGGGAGTTGCCAGTCCTGGGGCTTGCACTCAGGGCCTGAGCACTGTCCCTGGCTTCTTTTTGCTCAAGGGCTAGCTCTCTGCCACTTGAGCCACAGTGCCACTTCTGGCCATTTTCTATATATATGGTGCTGGGGAATCGAACCCAGAGTTTCATGTATACAAGGCAAGCCCTCTTGCCACTAGGCCATATTCCCAGCCCCAAGACTGTTTTTGTGCCACTACCAAACTGTTTCTCTTACTATAGTTCTGTAGTAAATTTTGAAGTCTGGAATTATTGTGTCTCCTGTAATATATTGTTTTGGGTCCAAGATTGTACTTTCCTGGTTTGGAGCCTTTTGTATTTTCGTATGTATTTTTTGGATTGATTTTTATAGCTCAGTTAAGAGAGCCATTGTTGTTTGGATGGGTATTCCATTGAATTTGTAGAGTGCCTTGTGCCTTAGGCACTCTACAATAAGGCAATATATTTCAGTGAAATACATTGAAAAGCCTAATCAGTTCTTTCAAAATGTCAGCCCATCTCACCATTTTTCTACTCTGTAAAGTAATTTAAAAAACTTTAAGTATATTTATCACGTATTTATTACCTTTTATTTAAAAATTCTAATGGTTAATCATGACACACAAGAATCTAGAATGATGACAGTCATTGTGAATCTTATGTTTAGAAAAGCTTACCCTAAACAGAAAAATGTAGTATAACCAATTAGGTGCTGTTTAGGCCATGTTCATAGAGTCCAACTGTAAACCTCCAGTTGCTCTATGTTCTCAGAAGAGATAATTAGCTTTGAAAAATATTGATCACAGACAGCAAACATTTGAATTCTTAGCAAAAACAAAGAGAAAATTCTTCAGTTAGTAAATATACCTTCAGTGGAAGCAATGGTTCTTAAGAGTCATGGAAATATATGATCACAGACAGGATGCCATGCAAAGTATGCCCACATCTGCTCTCTGTGGGACAGCTCTTCTGTCATTTTATGAGTCCATCTTATTTTTATAAAAGGTGAATAGTTGAGACATAGCTGAGTTGCATGAGTTTGATGCAAAACGATGTTTAACTCTACTGAGGAGGATTCTTTAATGTTAAATTTGGGTTGGAACCATAGCTCAAGTGACACAACACTGCCTCAAGAACAAGACCATGCATCCATCCCAGAATCAGTAACACACACACACACACACACACACACACACACACACACACACACACATCCAACAGCTTCGGAACTCATTAAGCACACCTAAATTCACATGATCAAAGAAAAGAGATCTGAAAATGTGAGTCAAATTTCTGACTGAAAACTCCAAATGAAGATGAACAAGAGTCAGTTTTAAATCTATGATATTAGGTGAATTAACCAACCCAATTATGATGCTGTAAGGACAATATAGGCATAGAATATCAAATCATAATTTTCAGGAGATTTGATCAGCAATAATGAGGTGGTTTTGATAGTTCTGTCATATTCACAAAGAGGTTGCTCTTTGTATTAGCCTTCAATGCTCAAATAGTTTGACACTGAGGAAGAGCTATCTCAATACTATCTATACCATATATTTGTCCAGATGATTTTAGTCATTCATATATCTTGTTGGTCACATTTTGACATTAGTCTTCTCTGGTAGTCTGCAAATATTTTGGCTAAGTTTGACAATATTTAATCAAAAAGAAAATTTCAGTACTGCATCAAAGGATCATGTGAAAAGAATGGAGCTTCTTTAAAGGAGAGAATACACTTTTGAGAATGATGGGAATGGTATGTTTTCAGGGTTCTTAAAATTTCAAAAAGACTTCAGAGAAACACACAACAACAACACAGACTAAAGCTACCAATAATTCAAAAGAGGGCGTAAACATCCCTGAAGATTTCATTTACTGTATATCTTTTTGTTGTCATGTCCAAGATAATTTTACCAAGAACATTTTACATTCAGTTTCTTATTTGTCTAATATTACTTTCATACTTTTCAGATTGTCTTTTTGGGACACCACTTTTGTTTATGTAACCAACAAAACAATATAAATGTATATTTTCTAAAAAATGTATAGGGGCAAGTGATTATAGTAGGGCAGGTATTGCTGTTGCTGCTACTACTACTACTACTGCTACTACTACTATTTTGCATATAATGAAGCTTTTAGGAATCTATTTGAGTTGATAGGGCTTCCCTGAGTTAAAACAGAATTTGAAGACAGTCCTTATACTGCAATTGATCATTTAAAATATTCTACATTCAACATATATTGTGTCAAAATATTCATTGTATCACTTGAAAACTATATTTGTCATTTCTACTAAGGTTACATGGCTAAATTCCTAACCTAAAACCAAGAACAACAACAACAGTGACAACAACAAAAGGCTTTGGAATCCCATAGAATTATCTGGAATGTAGTTGCACACCTCTTCAGCAATAGCAGTTAATGAAAAGTGACATGTTAGACTCAGCTCCTTAGAATATCTATTCTAGTGTGATTCCACATGCACCATATATAACACTATGTTTTAGCAGCAATTCTACAGACAAGTTTACTCACTAGTTATACCATCTACTCTGAAAGCAGGAATTCATATATACGTTGTTTTTCTACATTTTGACATGTACAAGGTACAAAACTACATACACACCCTCAGAAAAGAAAGAGAAATGTCAACCATTTTTGCATATAATTCTTGCATGTCAACTATTAATTGCATTAAAAACCTCGAAGGCTGTAAAAATAATGGGACTTTTCCCCCCACAAGAACTAGTATATAAATTGGAGTCAATTTGTCAATATGGAACAAATTAAAATTATTACTTGTGTATATTTTTGCATATGTATATACATATTGAAAAATGGCCAGATTTAATTGTGGTTGCTACCAAACATACATGAGGAATTTATTCTTCTTGATTAAGTTAGTAGGCCCCTTTCTCAATTTGAATTTGGAGCTTAAGTAAATACTTTGCCTTTTTTCAATTAACATTAAAGGGATTTTTTCCTTAATTGTGAGAAAAAAATTAATAGCTTGCTAATTAGAGCTCATTCTAGAACTCAGGGGTGAATTTCACATGTTTCCTGGGTAGGTAATATAACTGACCATATTAATACTAAAGGAGAAAAAGAAACCGTAATCATTTAACTAAATGTCAAAAAAGCAAGTGATACAGCTTAAGACATTACTTCTGAAAATGACCTGGAATTACTATACCAACTAAGTGTAGCACATATGATTGATAAACATGTGGAGTTTAAAATGATCATAATCTTGGTCTTATGACAAGTTATATAAATAAAGTAAAATCATATAAAATGTGGTCCCTGACATTAAGTTATGAATAAAAACAACAGAGAGGTAACTGAAAATGCCAAACATTTCAAAACTAACCAGTGCATTGCAAACTCACGAAATACGTTACCAATTACATTCCTGAACAAAATTTCATAACTTACATGGTAAAGGATTCACAAATATGGTATTAGTTTTTATCCTTAGAAAACCCAGTAATTACTGGAAGGATCAACATCATATAGATTATAATATTAATATAATTAATTATTTTCATATATACAAATTCCAACCATTTAAAAGATATGTAGAATTTATGAATAGCATACATTTAAGAATAAATCCTAAATCTTACCTAACAAAATATACAAAATCAATACTAAAAACATTACGAAGGAATCTTCTTTAATTATTTTAATGTGGCAATTGAGTTTTACTTAACAACCCCCAAAACAGAACCAGAATGTTCATCCTGAAGGCCAGAAAGAGCCAGGAGGCACAACCAAAAGTGAAAAGGGTTTTATTTACAAAGGATTTGGATTGACCTTCTCAATCCCATAACCAGAGGCGTCTGTTCCTGTGGTCAGTACGCAACCATACACGTTCTAGGTTGATGAGTCCAGGCCTTCACCTGCCAGGCGCAACAGCAGCTCCCGCAGCGCCTCCTCCTCCTTCTCCTTCTCCTCGCAGAGCTGGTGGACATGTTCCTCTTTCTCCTGATGCAGCTGAGCCAGGGTTTCCATTTGCTCTGCTGTTTCAGTATTCAACTTCGTGTGGCAAGAAACTTGGCATTCTATTTGGCCATTGGCTCCAGTAGCTTTTCTTTCTCATTTTTCCACTTCATTGCTGTTTGGGACAGATCCTTAAATGGTGTATTTTGCTCTTCTGGTTTTCTGTCTTAGGATCTTTCTGTTTCCCTGGCATTCCTCATCAGAGCACGTGTGTCCTTTACCTCTTTCTGAAGAGTGACAATTCCCTACTTTTTTTTTTTTTTGGCCAGTCCTGGGCCTTGGACTCAGGGCCTGAGCACTGTCCCTGGCTCCTTTTTGCTCAAGGCTAGCACTCTGCCACTTGAGCCACAGCGCCGCTTCTGGCCGTTTTCTGTATATGTGGTGCTGGGGAACCGAACCTAGGGCCTCGTGTATCCGAGGCAGGCACTCTTGCCACTAGGCTATATCCCCAGCCAGACAATTCCCTTCTTGAGCCTGAGCTTTTTCCAGCTCCCTTTGTCAGCCCCTTCTCTTTGACAGGGCTCTTTGGTGTCTGCTCTGCGAGCTTTTCTTTCAGTTCAATGAAGTTGGATATGAGAGGCTCTAGTCCTTCTCAAGTTGCTTAGGCAATATGAACACAGTTTCACGGGAGCTAATGTGCTTACTTACCCTTTCATTTTCGATCTTTCTCCTCCTTCGACATTCCCTTTTCCAATGTCCTTCTCCAGTTTTCTGGCAATGAGCACATTGGGCTCATCCTTAGGTTCCCTACTGCCCTTTGGAAATGGCATATTTTGAGGGTCTCTTGAGCCCTGTCCTATGGCTGCTGCTAAACCTTGAACCAACCTTAAAACTGCTTTTCCTCTAGGGTGTTTTTGCTAGCAAACTCCCACTAGGCAACTGCACCAACCCAGACAACACCTTTCCCTCAAAGCCTTCTACCCTTTGCAGCTTCTTTCGAATATCTTGGTCTGGCTGGGTAACAAAGGACACGATCAGGTCTCTTTGATGCTCTGGGGACTCGGGATCTGTAGGTCCACTTGTTCTAGAGGCCTCCAGGACCCGTTCAAGAAAGCAGCCAGGGGGCTGGGGATATAGCCTAGTGGCAAGAGTGCCTGCCTCGGATACACGAGGCCGTAGGTTCGATTCCCCAGCACCACATATACGGTAAACGGCCAGAAGCGGCGCTGTGGCTCAAGTGGCAGAGTGCTAGCCTTGAGCGGGAAGAAGCCAGGGACAGTGCTCAGGCCCTGAGTCCAAGGCCCAGGACTGGCCAAAAAAAAAAAAAGAAAGCAGCCAGGGACTCACTGGGAAGCTCAATCACCTTAGATAAAGTAGTGAGCTTCAAGGCCGCTGCGCAGATCCCTACTAAGAGTCTAGTGCTAATTGTCAAGCACCTCCCTACCTTGACCGATGGTGGCGTCCCAGATTGGGTGGGTAATGGAAAAGACTGCTTCCATACTGACTGGATCATCATTTGGGGAGCCATCTGGTCCAAGGAACACCTTCCCTGCACCGTGCCGGTTGGGCTGTCTTTCTTACAAGGTGAAAAGTACATGCACAAGTTGCTGACCGTCATCCCTGGTGGGCTGGTGTATGAAGTATACAGTCTGCAATCATGAGATGAGCCACTGGGGTTTTGCACAGAAGGATGGATTGTGCTGTTACCAATTCTATCGGTCACCGTTGGGGTTCGGCTTTGGCCTTGAGGGGGAAGGGCAATGGAGAGCGCTCCCGAGACACCGCCCCTCCTCCAGCCCTGGGGGAATGCGGAAGCAGGCCACAATTCTCTGGGTCCGGAACCAGAAGAACTGGCTTTGCGACCAGCCCCCCAACTTCCTCGCCAGCTCATGTGCTCCCCGTTCTCGCAGGCTTTTTGCCCCTGGGGTGGTGCTATCCAAGTGACGTTAGCTCATGAGGGGGTCTTATGACAAACTCGCCAGCCTATCATCAGCTCTCGGCCGATCACCCCTTTTCTCGTCACCCCCTACTATATCCACTGCTAGCCCCTCACTTATTAAATCAGATTTGCTCTTGAAGCATCTCCGAGATCCGCGCACGCCTGGCTTTCTTCACGGGTAAGGAGGGAGGTAAAGCGATCTCGTACGGCCGTGTGCACCTGAGGTCTTTCCTGAGCCCCCCACTCCCCTCTGGCCTTACCTGAGGGTCGGGTGACCAGGGGAGAGGGTGAGAAAGGGAGCGGTTAGATTAGAACCTGACACCCCCGTGCCAAAGAGAGGCGACCCGAGCCCGGCAGGTCACTTGTTGTAAAGGGGACATATATTAGAAACGGGAAACGCCCATGCTCTCCCCCATGGGTTGGGACCTGTCTCAAGAGTTGAACGGTGGCTATGCCATCTTGTAAGCCGTCAGGTGGTACAACGGACCACTTCTGGTGTAGGGTGGGGGACGAAACATCAGAGGCGCTGATGGCACAGAACAAGGCTGAGAATGCACCAGTAGGACTTCTGGGGGACCCTGCAACACCAGGGGAGAAGAGTTTTCACTTACAAGTACTTTAGTAGCCACAGACACTGTACCCTCAGGTCCCACATGCCATATTCCTTCCCTGTGGATGATCTCATTCAGGCCTCCAAATGCAATGCCCTGAAGGCAAGAAACTCCATGGAGGCTTGGCTGAATGTGGCAAAGGTGTTTTACTTACAAACCCAAACAGAGGACCAGAATGTGCATCCTGAGGGCCAGAAAGAGCCAGGAGGCACAAGCAAAAGTGCAAAGGGTTTTATTTACAGAGGATTTGGATTGACCTTCTCAATCCCATAACCAGAGGAGTCTATTCCTGTGGTCAGTACGCAACCATACACGTTCTAGGTTGATGAGTCCAGGCCTTCACCTGCCAGGCGCAGCAGCAGCTCCCGCAGCGCCTCCTCCTCCTCCTCCTTCTCCTTCTCCTCGCAGAGCTGGTGGACATGTTCCTCTTTCTCCTGATGCAGCTGAGCCAGGGTTTCCATTTGGTCTTCCCAGGCAGCGATGGCCTCTTGCATGGCTGTGATGTGCTGTGACAGCCGGCTGCATCGATCCTGCAGGTCTTCCGCTTGATTCTGGGAATCCGCCCTGTCAGGCAGGTCGGGGATGACGCAGATTTGCAGCTTCCTCTTGGGCACCTGTGTGTCCTGCCTCCTCTTCGCACACAGGCCATGGCTCCGCCTGGTGGGAAAGAGTGCCCGGGGCTCCAGCTTGGTCTGGCACTGGGCTACCAGGTTGGCCAGGCCCCTGCAGCGGGCCTGCTGCTCCTGCAGCTGCTGGCTGAGTTTTGTCTTTGTAGGTTCCGCAGCTGAGAGTGCTTGGCGGTGCAGCTCCCTCAGGACCTGAGGGTTCTCTCCATCCTCGGGGACACTCATGTGGAGTGGGCTTGCCTCCTCCCCGTTTTCTTTCCCGGTGCTCACTCCTTCCCCTTCTCCAGGAAAACCCGGGGAGCCATGCTGGGCCTGCGGTTGCTCCTTCCTTTGCCCGGTTGCTTCTGGGCGCTTCCGAGTGCCCTGCGACTCTGCCCTTTCCATCTGGGCCAGCAACTTGCTGTCTACTCGCTCCTGGCTCAGCTGCTCCAGCAGCTGGGCCTGCCTCAGCACCTGCTGCTGCAGGGCCTCCTTCTCTGAGCTCAGCTGCTGATTGGCGGCTGTGTGCCGATCGCAGGTGGCTCTGAGATCCTGCAGTTGGGTCAGGTAGCGGTCGTGTAGCTCCTGCAGATCCTCAGCTGCCTGGCTCGCTGTCTCAGCCACCACTTTCCATTCTTGTAAGTCCTTCGCTTGCTGCTCCAGCTTCGCCTGCACATGTTTCCTCAGGTGCTGCTCCGACGTCAGCACGCCGGCGAGCTCCTCCTGCTCACCACTCAGCCTGTGGAAGGCCGCCTGCAGCTGGGCCAGCTGAGCTTTGAGCTCTTCGTCGTGCCCAGGTGTGCAAGTCGGGGGCTCATCCATCCTGGGCCACTCCTCGCCCTTCTTCTCCAGTCTGCACAGCTGCTCCTGCTGCTCCAGGTTCTGGAGACGGGGGCTCTGGCTTGCCTGCTCCTGGCCGTGCAGTGGTTGCTCCAGGTTCTTCAACTCCTCCTGCATCTGGGATGCTTGGGCCTGCAGCTGGTGCGCAGCCTGGCGTGGTCCCGCAGGGGCCTGCAGCGCTGCCAGTTGCTCTGTCAGTTCCTCCTGGTTGACCTGCAGTTCCAGCACCTGCCACTCCCACTCCTCTCTCTCCTCTCTCAGTTGGTTCAGCGCCTGTTCTCGCTCCTCTCTCAGTTGGTTCAGCTCCTCGGCTTGCTGCTGGGCCATCTCCTCCCACACGGCCCTCTCCCTCCTCAGGTCCTGCGCAATCTGGTCTCTTTCCGCCTGCAGTGTCTTCACGAGGCCTCGCAGGTTGTCTCCCTGCCTTCTCAGCACCGCCCGCTCCTCCAGGGCTCGTTGGAGCTTGTGAATTCGGGTCTGCATGTGGAGCTTCTGGGCCCAGAGCACTTCCCGCTGCTTCTGCAGATCGGTGGTCATGGCTTGCGCATCCTCACAGCTCCTGCTCTTTTCCTGCAGCTGAAGCGTGACGTGACGGAGGTCTTGGGTGAGCTGTAGGTTTTGCTTCTCGGCGTCAAGCTGCTGGGTGGTGACTGCGGCCAGTGCGACCTCGAGCTCTCCAATGTGCTGCTGTGCAGCGTGCAGGCGGCTGCTGAGACCTTCACGCTCCGTGTGGCTTTCCTCGGCCACCTGCTGCATGTGGGCCAGGGCAGATTGCAAGGTGCATTTTTCGGAACGCAACCTCTGGATCCACCGCTTGTGGACTTCCACAAGCTGCGTTTGCAGCGCATCTTGCGCATGGGCCCTCTTCCCGTTCTCTTTGGCTTGTTCTTGCTGCAGGTGTTCCTTTTCCTGCTGCAGGTGTTGGATCTCAGTGCAGAGCTGCTGGTTCCTTAACTTGGTGGAGACCAGGGCCAGCACCAGGTGTTGGTAGCGCCTCTGCAGATCCCCGGTGTTATCGGGACTTGGGACGCTCCTGACGCTGGCTGCTCCGACTGCGTGCAAAGGCACCGGAGGCTCAGGGTCAGCACGGTCTTGGGCTGTATCCTCCGTTGAACGACCATCCCCAGGGGTGTTTGCCTTGGGCTCACCTCCCTTGGGAGTTTTCTTCCTTTTCTTGAATTTGGCAAGGCCCTTAAGGGCAGGACAATTCTGCTGCTGCTGCTGTTCTTGCGGGAGTTTCTTTCCTGCAGCTGTTTCACTGTGTCTGGTTGGTTCAGACCTACCAGCCCTGGGTCGGCAAAGAAGGATGCGCCACATTGCCAGGTGGTCTGAGGACACCTCTCCGATCCCGAACAACGTCTCTTTTCTACTATACCTCCTCACTCGCTTCGATTCTCAAAGTCACCACTCGGCCACCGCTACCTCCTCCCTCAACTGCCAGTAGTGGTGTAGGCCAACAGAGGGGATTCCACTGCTGCTAGGCAGCAGAGCATGTGGGCGTGACCCCAAGACCGGCATCCCATTGGCCAGAGAGAAATGTGGAATCCCCAGGGTCTGGCCAGAATCTGGTGATGCAGGCAGAATGGGTGGGGTCATGAGGACAGCTGCTCCGGCAGCCCAATCCCCATCTAACACTGTCCACTTTGGTTTGGGGCAAGAGTGGAACTTGCTGCAGCTGGGTAGATGCTCCGTTTCACATCTTCCTTGCCTGGCTTCCCTCACTCAACCCCTCTCCCCACCAGAGTTTTCCCCAGGCTTCCAATTGTCCTCCAGGGAGTGGCAGCAAGAAACACAGCTCCCTGACCATATCCGTTGTCTTGCTCTTCCCACTCCATGCAGAAGTAGCTCTAGTTTTCTAACTACATTTGCTGACCCTTGTATTCTGCTCTGGAGTCGCTGAGTGTCCTACAGTCTTGGTAGATGCTTCTCTTCCAGTCCCAGAGGGACAGGAGGGCTCAAGAGACCTCACAGGTACAGGGATCCTCTCCATGAGTCTTGGCTATGTTGCACCCCTACGCCATGCCGAGTGCAGCACGTGTTGTACACACTGGGGTCTGGTGCTCTCAGAGGAATCAGAAAGACAATCGTGGGAGAAATGAGAATTTCAGAGAAGTCTGTGCTGCATCGAACCAGGAGGAGGTGAAATCTACTCCAACACACAAAGAATCACTTGCACATAACTGAAAACAATCTGCTAACCAAGGAGTCAACTACCTACCTACATCCAAATGATGTTGCGTGTTGAATCCACTGTAAGGATTTGAGAGCATGACAATCCATGGAGGCACGGCTAAAGGTGGCAAAGGGGTTTTATTTACAACCCCAAACCCAGAACCAGAACGGACTCCACGTCCAAATATTGATCTGCTACTCCCTTCTTCTGGCCTAAATACCCAGAAGCCAGAAGCCAGAAGCCAGAAGCCAGCGCCACCTGGATCTCCAACCTCCACCCATCTCAAACTCCAAAGCTCCATACCTCCAAACCAGCTCGCTAGTAGTCCTCCTTCCCGCAGGCCTGGCTTGCTCATGCCTCTGCCCTCTCCCAAGTCCTCCTTGAGGCCTCCAGGCCTCTCCGCAGGCCTCTGGCCTTGTCTCCCCACAGGCCCCTTGGCAGAGTCAGGCAGCGATCTGATCTGCCCAGGTGCTCTGCCCCAATCCTCCCACAGACACCTCTTGCTACTTCCTTCTCTCCCTTTCCACCCCCCACCCGCACACCACCTCTCTCCCTCTCCTCACATACACACTGCCGACCACGCCCACAAGCACGTGCTAACCCACACAACACACACTCACACACACACAGACAGACACACACACCCACCACTCCCAACATGGGCCAATATAAACGCCCCAGTCCTTCTCAAATGGCTCTGATGCCACACTCCCTCGAGCTGGTGATCACATTCCCCACTTGTTTTCATGTCCAAACAAAAGCATTGATTTTCTTTTCTGGCCAAATCTGAAACTACCCAAACCCCACCCCCATTCCAATCACACAGGACATGTGTGGTAAATCCGGCACAGAACACCAGGCTGCCTCTACAAAGGGGTCAGCAGAAAATCTCTTCCTTCAGAAACACGATTCAAACAAACAAAACCACATGCGGGCTAACCCTAACTAAGAATCATGACCCTGTTCAACACATTAATTAAACCTTGGTAAGTCTTAGTTTTGGGGTATTTTCTGAATCTCTCTACACAGTCCATCTTGCAGCCACCTCATCTCTCGGTACTTTCCCACTGCCAGTTTCACTCGAGAGGGATGGACCCATTGCAATTTTCCTGTCACTTCAATGACTGATGATCTAGTTTTCACTGCTGAGTTTGGTCCTTACCACTTGGTTTCCAATTCAGGTGCAGGATGCCTTTTTACCCAAACCAACTGTCCAGGCAAGAAAGAGCAGGTAGAGCTTTTCCCAAGGGGCCAGTGAGCTTGTAACAGCCAAGGACAGGCATGTGAAGAACACATTGCAAAACCTGCATTGACTGTGGTTAAATATTTCTATTACTGTAGCTTCCACCAAGAAGGAAAGATTGGAGTCCACCGTTTAGTGTTTCAAAGGGAGTGAATCCTTTAACACGAGGGTGGCATTTTGTTTGGAGAGGAGCAAAGGGGAGGAAGTTTACCCAGTCCTGGCCAGTCTTTCTAATTAATCTGTCTTCTTGAAGATCCTAGTCATTCTTTCCAGCTGCCCTGAAACCCCCCCCCCCACCCCACCCCCACCCCCCCATGTCTGTAGCTACAATGTAACTTCCAATTGATTCCTAGGGCCTTGACTAATCCTTGAGTAGCTTGGGTCCTGAAGGCCTGGCCATTGTCGGACCCCACTGCTATGGGTAAGTCAAATGCAGGAGGTATTACATGAAGTAATTGTTTCAATGTTACTTGAGTGGTTTCCGGGTTTTGGTTAGGAATTTCTCAGTCCAGCTTGAGAAAGTGTCCACTAGTACTAACAGATACTGATACCCATACTTTCCAGACTTTATCTCCCTGATGTTCTCTTCCCCAAATTCACCAGGGGAGGTTTGTCTTTTATCTGCGCTCTCCTCTTTTTCCCGTATTTACCTATAAGGTTTGCAAGACTGTTTTAGGCAGTGGCCCAGAGCAATTTAGAGTTCGGCATAGAAGGCATGAGCCGATGACCCTGTTTCTCAAGTGCAGTCTCCACACATGCTCCCTGGCTGACACTGGTTTTCTTTTTCTTTTTTTTTCAAATTTTTATTATCAAACTGATGTACAGAGAGGTTACAGTTTCATACGTTAGGCATTGGATACATTTCTTGTACTGTTTGTTACCTCGTCCCTCGTACCCCCTTCCCTCCTCCCCCTTTTCTTCCCCCTCCCCCAGGTGTTCAGTTCATTTTCACCAAACAGTTTTGCAAGTATTGATTTTGTAGTTGTTTGTCTTTTTTTACCCTGTGTCTCTCAATTTTGGTATTCCCTTTCAATTTCCTACTTCCAATACCAGTATACACGGTTTCCAATATACTCAGAAAAGATTACAGAGATAGTGTAGGTACAACCACTGGAAGGTGATACAAGTACCTCAGCAATAATAGAAGCTATGGATACAGATGGGGCGTTGAAAGTAGTTACAACTGTGATATAACAATCGTTTCCATAACATGGAGTTCATTTCACTTAGCATCATCTTATGTGTTCATAAGGGTATAGCTGTTGGGCTCTTGTGATGCTCTGCTATGACTTGCCTAAAGCTGTACTAATTATTCCCAATAAGGGAGACCACAGAGTCCATGTTTCTTTGGGTCTGGCTCACCTTCACTTAGTATAATTTTTTCCAAGTCCTTCCATTTCCTTACAAAAGGGGCAATGCCATTCTTTCTGATAGAGGCATAAAATTCCATTGTGTATATGTACCACATTTTCCTGATCCATTCGTCTACTGAGGGGCATCTGGGTTGGTTCCGGATTCTAGCTGTGACAAATTGTGCTGCGATGAACATTGTTGTGCTGGTGGCATTACTGTGATTTTGTTTGTGGTCTTTTGGATAGATACCCAAAAGTGGGGCTGCTGGGTCATAGGGGAGTTCTATATTTAGCCTTCTGAGGAATCTCCATACTGCTTGCCAGAGTGGCTGAACCAGTTTACATTCCCACCAACAATGAAGTAGGGTTCCCTTTTGGCCACATCCCCTCCAACAACTGTTACTGTTAGTTTTCTTGATATATGACATTCTTACTGGGGTGAGATGGAATCTCGATGTTGTTTTGATTTGCATTTCTTTTATGGCCAGTAATGTAGAGCACTTTTTCATACGTCTCTTGGCCATTCTCATTTCCTCATCAGAGAAGTCTCTTTGTAAGTCTTTAGCCCACTTGATGAGGGGCTAATGGTTCTTTGCGGTTTTGTTTTGGAAGAAGGTAATTTTTTAGTTCTGCATATATTTTAGAGATGAGGCCTTCTGACACTGGTTTTCATGCCTCTTCCTTTCATCTTCATGACCAGGAGCTCTAGAGGCCACACTGGATTTAGGGTGGCCTCCTGAGTTGCTTGATTAGCTTGGTTGTTTGCCTGAACTTCAGGAGACTCTAATTTCTTGAATGCCTGGGGCTTGGAGCCTTCTTCCACGCTTTCTCCCAAGCTTGCTTTCCTGATTCCAACCTCCTTTCTCAAAAGCCTCCTTAACCGGACAGCATCCTGCCAGGGACACAGTAGCCTTCCTTTGTCTGTCCAACTGCTGACGGCAGTGCTGTGGCCACATCCATCTCTTTGCCCTTCTCCTGGTTCTTGAGCTGCTGCTGCAGGCTCTGCTCGTGGGGCTGTTTCGCCAGCTCTGCTCTTGGTGCTGTTTCATGACCAGGGTCCCTGCTGCCGCCTAATGCGCTCATGCACCTGAGCTTCGTGCCGCCTTGACAGCTCTTCCTGTTGCCTCTGGAACAGGGCGATGATGATCTGCCCCTGGATCTGCTGTTTCAGTATTCGACTTCGTGTGGCAAGAAACTCGGCATTCTATTTGGCCTTTGGCTCCAGTAGCTTTTCTTTCTCAGTTTTCCACTTCAGTGCTGTTTGGGACAGATCCTTCAATGGTGTATTTTGCTCTTCTGGTTTTCTGTCTCAGGATCTTTCTGTTTCCCTGGCATTCCTCATCAGAGCACGTGTGTCCTTTACCTCTTTCTGAAGAGTGACAATTCCCTTCTTGAGCCTGAGTTTTTTCCAGCTCCCTTTGTCAGCCCCTTCTCTCTGACAGGGCTCTTTGGTGTCTGCTCTGCGAGCTTTTCTTTCAGTTCAATGAAGTTGGATATTAGAGGCCCTAGTCCTTCTCAAGTTGCTTAGGCGATATGAACACAGTTTCACGGGGGCTAATGTGCTTACTTACCCTTTCATTTTCGATCTTTCTCCTCCTTCGACATTCCCTTTTCCAATGTCCTTCTCCAGTTTTCTGGCAATGAGCACATTGGGCTCATCCTTAGGTTCCCTACTGCCCTTTGGAAATGGCATATTTTGAGGGTCTCTTGAGCCCTGTCCTATGGCTGCTGCTAAACCTTGAACCAACCTTAAAACTGCTTTTCCTCTAGGGTGTTTTTGCTAGCAAACTCCCACTAGGCAACTGCACCAACCCAGACAACACCTTTCCCTCAAAGCCTTCTACCCTTTGCAGCTTCTTTCGAATATCTTGGTCTGGCTGGGTAACAAAGGACACGATCAGGTCTCTTTGATGCTCTGGGGACTCGGGATCTGTAGGTCCACTTGTTCTAGAGGCCTCCAGGACCCGTTCAAGAAAGCAGCCAGGGACTCACTGGGAAGCTCAGTCACCTTAGATAATGTAGTGAGCTTCAAGGCCGCTGCGCAGATCCCTACTAAGAGTCTAGTGCTAATTGTCAAGCACCTCCCTACCTTGACCGATGGTGGCGTCCCAGATTGGGTGGGTAATGGAAAAGACTGCTTCCATACTGACTGGATCATCATTTGGGGAGCCATCTGGTCCAAGGAACACCTTCCCTGCACCGTGCCAGTTGTGCTCTCTTTCTTACGAGGTGAAAAGTACATGCACAAGTTGCTGACCGTCATCCCTGGTGGGCTGGTGTATGAAGTATACAGTCTGCAATCATGAGATGAGCCACTGGGGTTTTGCACAGAAGGATGGATTGTGCTGTTACCAATTCCATCGGTCACCGTTGGGGTTCGGCTTTGGCCTTGAGGGGGAAGGGCAATGGAGAGCGCTCCCGAGACACCGCCCCTCCTCCAGCCCTGGGGGAATGCGGAAGCAGGCCACAATTCTCTGGGTCCGGAACCAGAAGAACTGGCTTTGCGACCAGCCCCCCAACTTCCTCGCCAGCTCATGTGCTCCCCGTTCTCGCAGGCTTTTTGCCCCTGGGGTGGTGCTATCCAAGTGACGTTAGCTCATGAGGGGGTCTTATGACAAGCTCGCCAGCCTATCATCAGCTCTCGGCCGATCACCCCTTTTCTCGTCACCCCCTACTATATCCACTGCTAGCCCCTCACTTATTAAATCAGATTTGCTCTTGAAGCATCTCCGAGATCCGCGCACGCCTGGCTTTCTTCACGGGTAAGGAGGGAGGTAAAGCGATCTCGTACGGCCGTGTGCACCTGAGGTCTTTCCTGAGCCCCCCACTCCCCTCTGGCCTTACCTGAGGGTCGGGTGACCAGGGGAGAGGGTGAGAAAGGGAGCGGTTAGATTAGAACCTGACACCCCCGTGCCAAAGAGAGGCGACCCGAGCCCGGCAGGTCACTTGTTGTAAAGGGGACATATATTAGAAACGGGAAACGCCCATGCTCTCCCCCATGGGTTGGGACCTGTCTCAAGAGTTGAACGGTGGCTATGCCATCTTGTAAGCCGTCAGGTGGTACAACGGACCACTTCTGGTGTAGGGTGGGGGACGAAACATCAGAGGCGCTGATGGCACAGAACAAGGCTGAGAATGCACCAGTAGGACTTCTGGGGGACCCTGCAACACCAGGGGAGAAGAGTTTTCACTTACAAGTACTTTAGTAGCCACAGACACTGTACCCTCAGGTCCCACATGCCATATTCCTTCCCTGTGGATGATCTCATTCAGGCCTCCAAATGCAATGCCCTGAAGGCAAGAAACTCCATGGAGGCTTGGCTGAATGTGGCAAAGGTGTTTTACTTACAAACCCAAACAGAGGACCAGAATGTGCATCCTGAGGGCCAGAAAGAGCCAGGAGGCACAAGCAAAAGTGCAAAGGGTTTTATTTACAGAGGATTTGGATTGACCTTCTCAATCCCATAACCAGAGGCGTCTGTTCCTGTGGTCAGTACGCAACCATACACGTTCTAGGTTGATGAGTCCAGGCCTTCACCTGCCAGGCGCAGCAGCAGCTCCCGCAGCGCCTCCTCCTCCTTCTCCTTCTCCTCGCAGAGCTGGTGGACATGTTCCTCTTTCTCCCGATGCAGCTGAGCCAGGGTTTCCATTTGGTCTTCCCAGGCAGCGATGGCCTCTTGCATGGCTGTGATGTGCTGTGACAGCCGGCTGCATCGATCCTGCAGGTCTTCCGCTTGATTCTGGGAATCCGCCCTGTCAGGCAGGTCGGGGATGACGCAGATTTGCAGCTTCCTCTTGGGCACCTGTGTGTCCTGCCTCCTCTTCGCACACAGGCCATGGCTCCGCCTGGTGGGAAAGAGTGCCCGGGGCTCCAGCTTGGTCTGGCACTGGGCTACCAGGTTGGCCAGGCCCCTGCAGCGGGCCTGCTGCTCCTGCAGCTGCTGGCTGAGTTTTGTCTTTGTAGGTTCCGCAGCTGAGAGTGCTTGGCGGTGCAGCTCCCTCAGGACCTGAGGGTTCTCTCCATCCTCGGGGACACTCATGTGGAGTGGGCTTGCCTCCTCCCCGTTTTCTTTCCCGGTGCTCACTCCTTCCCCTTCTCCAGGAAAACCCGGGGAGCCATGCTGGGCCTGCGGTTGCTCCTTCCTTTGCCCGGTTGCTTCTGGGCGCTTCCGAGTGCCCTGCGACTCTGCCCTTTCCATCTGGGCCAGCAACTTGCTGTCTACTCGCTCCTGGCTCAGCTGCTCCAGCAGCTGGGCCTGCCTCAGCACCTGCTGCTGCAGGGCCTCCTTCTCTGAGCTCAGCTGCTGATTGGCGGCTGTGTGCCGATCGCAGGTGGCTCTGAGATCCTGCAGTTGGGTCAGGTAGCGGTCGTGTAGCTCCTGCAGATCCTCAGCTGCCTGGCTCGCTGTCTCAGCCACCACTTTCCATTCTTGTAAGTCCTTCGCTTGCTGCTCCAGCTTCGCCTGCACATGTTTCCTCAGGTGCTGCTCCGACGTCAGCACGCCGGCGAGCTCCTCCTGCTCACCACTCAGCCTGTGGAAGGCCGCCTGCAGCTGGGCCAGCTGAGCTTTGAGCTCTTCGTCGTGCCCAGGTGTGCAAGTCGGGGGCTCATCCATCCTGGGCCACTCCTCGCCCTTCTTCTCCAGTCTGCACAGCTGCTCCTGCTGCTCCAGGTTCTGGAGACGGGGGCTCTGGCTTGCCTGCTCCTGGCCGTGCAGTGGTTGCTCCAGGTTCTTCAACTCCTCCTGCATCTGGGATGCTTGGGCCTGCAGCTGGTGCGCAGCCTGGCGTGGTCCCGCAGGGGCCTGCAGCGCTGCCAGTTGCTCTGTCAGTTCCTCCTGGTTGACCTGCAGTTCCAGCACCTGCCACTCCCACTCCTCTCTCTCCTCTCTCAGTTGGTTCAGCGCCTGTTCTCGCTCCTCTCTCAGTTGGTTCAGCTCCTCGGCTTGCTGCTGGGCCATCTCCTCCCACACGGCCCTCTCCCTCCTCAGGTCCTGCGCAATCTGGTCTCTTTCCGCCTGCAGTGTCTTCACGAGGCCTCGCAGGTTGTCTCCCTGCCTTCTCAGCACCGCCCGCTCCTCCAGGGCTCGTTGGAGCTTGTGAATTCGGGTCTGCATGTGGAGCTTCTGGGCCCAGAGCACTTCCCGCTGCTTCTGCAGATCGGTGGTCATGGCTTGCGCATCCTCACAGCTCCTGCTCTTTTCCTGCAGCTGAAGCGTGACGTGACGGAGGTCTTGGGTGAGCTGTAGGTTTTGCTTCTCGGCGTCAAGCTGCTGGGTGGTGACTGCGGCCAGTGCGACCTCGAGCTCTCCAATGTGCTGCTGTGCAGCGTGCAGGCGGCTGCTGAGACCTTCACGCTCCGTGTGGCTTTCCTCGGCCACCTGCTGCATGTGGGCCAGGGCAGATTGCAAGGTGCATTTTTCGGAACGCAACCTCTGGATCCACCGCTTGTGGACTTCCACAAGCTGCGTTTGCAGCGCATCTTGCGCATGGGCCCTCTTCCCGTTCTCTTTGGCTTGTTCTTGCTGCAGGTGTTCCTTTTCCTGCTGCAGGTGTTGGATCTCAGTGCAGAGCTGCTGGTTCCTTAACTTGGTGGAGACCAGGGCCAGCACCAGGTGTTGGTAGCGCCTCTGCAGATCCCCGGTGTTATCGGGACTTGGGACGCTCCTGACGCTGGCTGCTCCGACTGCGTGCAAAGGCACCGGAGGCTCAGGGTCAGCACGGTCTTGGGCTGTATCCTCCGTTGAACGACCATCCCCAGGGGTGTTTGCCTTGGGCTCACCTCCCTTGGGAGTTTTCTTCCTTTTCTTGAATTTGGCAAGGCCCTTAAGGGCAGGACAATTCTGCTGCTGCTGCTGTTCTTGCGGGAGTTTCTTTCCTGCAGCTGTTTCACTGTGTCTGGTTGGTTCAGACCTACCAGCCCTGGGTCGGCAAAGAAGGATGCGCCACATTGCCAGGTGGTCTGAGGACACCTCTCCGATCCCGAACAACGTCTCTTTTCTACTATACCTCCTCACTCGCTTCGATTCTCAAAGTCACCACTCGGCCACCGCTACCTCCTCCCTCAACTGCCAGTAGTGGTGTAGGCCAACAGAGGGGATTCCACTGCTGCTAGGCAGCAGAGCATGTGGGCGTGACCCCAAGACCGGCATCCCATTGGCCAGAGAGAAATGTGGAATCCCCAGGGTCTGGCCAGAATCTGGTGATGCAGGCAGAATGGGTGGGGTCATGAGGACAGCTGCTCCGGCAGCCCAATCCCCATCTAACACTGTCCACTTTGGTTTGGGGCAAGAGTGGAACTTGCTGCAGCTGGGTAGATGCTCCGTTTCACATCTTCCTTGCCTGGCTTCCCTCACTCAACCCCTCTCCCCACCAGAGTTTTCCCCAGGCTTCCAATTGTCCTCCAGGGAGTGGCAGCAAGAAACACAGCTCCCTGACCATATCCGTTGTCTTGCTCTTCCCACTCCATGCAGAAGTAGCTCTAGTTTTCTAACTACATTTGCTGACCCTTGTATTCTGCTCTGGAGTCGCTGAGTGTCCTACAGTCTTGGTAGATGCTTCTCTTCCAGTCCCAGAGGGACAGGAGGGCTCAAGAGACCTCACAGGTACAGGGATCCTCTCCATGAGTCTTGGCTATGTTGCACCCCTACGCCATGCCGAGTGCAGCACGTGTTGTACACACTGGGGTCTGGTGCTCTCAGAGGAATCAGAAAGACAATCGTGGGAGAAATGAGAATTTCAGAGAAGTCTGTGCTGCATCGAACCAGGAGGAGGTGAAATCTACTCCAACACACAAAGAATCACTTGCACATAACTGAAAACAATCTGCTAACCAAGGAGTCAACTACCTACCTACATCCAAATGATGTTGCGTGTTGAATCCACTGTAAGGATTTGAGAGCATGACAATCCATGGAGGCACGGCTAAAGGTGGCAAAGGGGTTTTATTTACAACCCCAAACCCAGAACCAGAACGGACTCCACGTCCAAATATTGATCTGCTACTCCCTTCTTCTGGCCTAAATACCCAGAAGCCAGAAGCCAGAAGCCAGAAGCCAGCGCCACCTGGATCTCCAACCTCCACCCATCTCAAACTCCAAAGCTCCATACCTCCAAACCAGCTCGCTAGTAGTCCTCCTTCCCGCAGGCCTGGCTTGCTCATGCCTCTGCCCTCTCCCAAGTCCTCCTTGAGGCCTCCAGGCCTCTCCGCAGGCCTCTGGCCTTGTCTCCCCACAGGCCCCTTGGCAGAGTCAGGCAGCGATCTGATCTGCCCAGGTGCTCTGCCCCAATCCTCCCACAGACACCTCTTGCTACTTCCTTCTCTCCCTTTCCACCCCCCACCCGCACACCACCTCTCTCCCTCTCCTCACATACACACTGCCGACCACGCCCACAAGCACGTGCTAACCCACACAACACACACTCACACACACACAGACAGACACACACACCCACCACTCCCAACATGGGCCAATATAAACGCCCCAGTCCTTCTCAAATGGCTCTGATGCCACACTCCCTCGAGCTGGTGATCACATTCCCCACTTGTTTTCATGTCCAAACAAAAGCATTGATTTTCTTTTCTGGCCAAATCTGAAACTACCCAAACCCCACCCCCATTCCAATCACACAGGACATGTGTGGTAAATCCGGCACAGAACACCAGGCTGCCTCTACAAAGGGGTCAGCAGAAAATCTCTTCCTTCAGAAACACGATTCAAACAAACAAAACCACATGCGGGCTAACCCTAACTAAGAATCATGACCCTGTTCAACACATTAATTAAACCTTGGTAAGTCTTAGTTTTGGGGTATTTTCTGAATCTCTCTACACAGTCCATCTTGCAGCCACCTCATCTCTCGGTACTTTCCCACTGCCAGTTTCACTCGAGAGGGATGGACCCATTGCAATTTTCCTGTCACTTCAATGACTGATGATCTAGTTTTCACTGCTGAGTTTGGTCCTTACCACTTGGTTTCCAATTCAGGTGCAGGATGCCTTTTTACCCAAACCAACTGTCCAGGCAAGAAAGAGCAGGTAGAGCTTTTCCCAAGGGGCCAGTGAGCTTGTAACAGCCAAGGACAGGCATGTGAAGAACACATTGCAAAACCTGCATTGACTGTGGTTAAATATTTCTATTACTGTAGCTTCCACCAAGAAGGAAAGATTGGAGTCCACCGTTTAGTGTTTCAAAGGGAGTGAATCCTTTAACACGAGGGTGGCATTTTGTTTGGAGAGGAGCAAAGGGGAGGAAGTTTACCCAGTCCTGGCCAGTCTTTCTAATTAATCTGTCTTCTTGAAGATCCTAGTCATTCTTTCCAGCTGCCCTGAAACCCCCCCCCCCACCCCACCCCCACCCCCCCATGTCTGTAGCTACAATGTAACTTCCAATTGATTCCTAGGGCCTTGACTAATCCTTGAGTAGCTTGGGTCCTGAAGGCCTGGCCATTGTCGGACCCCACTGCTATGGGTAAGTCAAATGCAGGAGGTATTACATGAAGTAATTGTTTCAATGTTACTTGAGTGGTTTCCGGGTTTTGGTTAGGAATTTCTCAGTCCAGCTTGAGAAAGTGTCCACTAGTACTAACAGATACTGATACCCATACTTTCCAGACTTTATCTCCCTGATGTTCTCTTCCCCAAATTCACCAGGGGAGGTTTGTCTTTTATCTGCGCTCTCCTCTTTTTCCCGTATTTACCTATAAGGTTTGCAAGACTGTTTTAGGCAGTGGCCCAGAGCAATTTAGAGTTCGGCATAGAAGGCATGAGCCGATGACCCTGTTTCTCAAGTGCAGTCTCCACACATGCTCCCTGGCTGACACTGGTTTTCTTTTTCTTTTTTTTTCAAATTTTTATTATCAAACTGATGTACAGAGAGGTTACAGTTTCATACGTTAGGCATTGGATACATTTCTTGTACTGTTTGTTACCTCGTCCCTCGTACCCCCTTCCCTCCTCCCCCTTTTCTTCCCCCTCCCCCAGGTGTTCAGTTCATTTTCACCAAACAGTTTTGCAAGTATTGATTTTGTAGTTGTTTGTCTTTTTTTACCCTGTGTCTCTCAATTTTGGTATTCCCTTTCAATTTCCTACTTCCAATACCAGTATACACGGTTTCCAATATACTCAGAAAAGATTACAGAGATAGTGTAGGTACAACCACTGGAAGGTGATACAAGTACCTCAGCAATAATAGAAGCTATGGATACAGATGGGGCGTTGAAAGTAGTTACAACTGTGATATAACAATCGTTTCCATAACATGGAGTTCATTTCACTTAGCATCATCTTATGTGTTCATAAGGGTATAGCTGTTGGGCTCTTGTGATGCTCTGCTATGACTTGCCTAAAGCTGTACTAATTATTCCCAATAAGGGAGACCACAGAGTCCATGTTTCTTTGGGTCTGGCTCACCTTCACTTAGTATAATTTTTTCCAAGTCCTTCCATTTCCTTACAAAAGGGGCAATGCCATTCTTTCTGATAGAGGCATAAAATTCCATTGTGTATATGTACCACATTTTCCTGATCCATTCGTCTACTGAGGGGCATCTGGGTTGGTTCCGGATTCTAGCTGTGACAAATTGTGCTGCGATGAACATTGTTGTGCTGGTGGCATTACTGTGATTTTGTTTGTGGTCTTTTGGATAGATACCCAAAAGTGGGGCTGCTGGGTCATAGGGGAGTTCTATATTTAGCCTTCTGAGGAATCTCCATACTGCTTGCCAGAGTGGCTGAACCAGTTTACATTCCCACCAACAATGAAGTAGGGTTCCCTTTTGGCCACATCCCCTCCAACAACTGTTACTGTTAGTTTTCTTGATATATGACATTCTTACTGGGGTGAGATGGAATCTCGATGTTGTTTTGATTTGCATTTCTTTTATGGCCAGTAATGTAGAGCACTTTTTCATACGTCTCTTGGCCATTCTCATTTCCTCATCAGAGAAGTCTCTTTGTAAGTCTTTAGCCCACTTGATGAGGGGCTAATGGTTCTTTGCGGTTTTGTTTTGGAAGAAGGTAATTTTTTAGTTCTGCATATATTTTAGAGATGAGGCCTTCTGACACTGGTTTTCATGCCTCTTCCTTTCATCTTCATGACCAGGAGCTCTAGAGGCCACACTGGATTTAGGGTGGCCTCCTGAGTTGCTTGATTAGCTTGGTTGTTTGCCTGAACTTCAGGAGACTCTAATTTCTTGAATGCCTGGGGCTTGGAGCCTTCTTCCACGCTTTCTCCCAAGCTTGCTTTCCTGATTCCAACCTCCTTTCTCAAAAGCCTCCTTAACCGGACAGCATCCTGCCAGGGACACAGTAGCCTTCCTTTGTCTGTCCAACTGCTGACGGCAGTGCTGTGGCCACATCCATCTCTTTGCCCTTCTCCTGGTTCTTGAGCTGCTGCTGCAGGCTCTGCTCGTGGGGCTGTTTCGCCAGCTCTGCTCTTGGTGCTGTTTCATGACCAGGGTCCCTGCTGCCGCCTAATGCGCTCATGCACCTGAGCTTCGTGCCGCCTTGACAGCTCTTCCTGTTGCCTCTGGAACAGGGCGATGATGATCTGCCCCTGGATCTGCTGTTTCAGTATTCGACTTCGTGTGGCAAGAAACTCGGCATTCTATTTGGCCTTTGGCTCCAGTAGCTTTTCTTTCTCAGTTTTCCACTTCAGTGCTGTTTGGGACAGATCCTTCAATGGTGTATTTTGCTCTTCTGGTTTTCTGTCTCAGGATCTTTCTGTTTCCCTGGCATTCCTCATCAGAGCACGTGTGTCCTTTACCTCTTTCTGAAGAGTGACAATTCCCTTCTTGAGCCTGAGTTTTTTCCAGCTCCCTTTGTCAGCCCCTTCTCTCTGACAGGGCTCTTTGGTGTCTGCTCTGCGAGCTTTTCTTTCAGTTCAATGAAGTTGGATATTAGAGGCCCTAGTCCTTCTCAAGTTGCTTAGGCGATATGAACACAGTTTCACGGGGGCTAATGTGCTTACTTACCCTTTCATTTTCGATCTTTCTCCTCCTTCGACATTCCCTTTTCCAATGTCCTTCTCCAGTTTTCTGGCAATGAGCACATTGGGCTCATCCTTAGGTTCCCTACTGCCCTTTGGAAATGGCATATTTTGAGGGTCTCTTGAGCCCTGTCCTATGGCTGCTGCTAAACCTTGAACCAACCTTAAAACTGCTTTTCCTCTAGGGTGTTTTTGCTAGCAAACTCCCACTAGGCAACTGCACCAACCCAGACAACACCTTTCCCTCAAAGCCTTCTACCCTTTGCAGCTTCTTTCGAATATCTTGGTCTGGCTGGGTAACAAAGGACACGATCAGGTCTCTTTGATGCTCTGGGGACTCGGGATCTGTAGGTCCACTTGTTCTAGAGGCCTCCAGGACCCGTTCAAGAAAGCAGCCAGGGACTCACTGGGAAGCTCAGTCACCTTAGATAATGTAGTGAGCTTCAAGGCCGCTGCGCAGATCCCTACTAAGAGTCTAGTGCTAATTGTCAAGCACCTCCCTACCTTGACCGATGGTGGCGTCCCAGATTGGGTGGGTAATGGAAAAGACTGCTTCCATACTGACTGGATCATCATTTGGGGAGCCATCTGGTCCAAGGAACACCTTCCCTGCACCGTGCCAGTTGTGCTCTCTTTCTTACGAGGTGAAAAGTACATGCACAAGTTGCTGACCGTCATCCCTGGTGGGCTGGTGTATGAAGTATACAGTCTGCAATCATGAGATGAGCCACTGGGGTTTTGCACAGAAGGATGGATTGTGCTGTTACCAATTCCATCGGTCACCGTTGGGGTTCGGCTTTGGCCTTGAGGGGGAAAGGCAATGGAGAGCGCTCCCGAGACACCGCCCCTCCTCCAGCCCTGGGGGAATGCGGAAGCAGGCCACAATTCTCTGGGTCCGGAACCAGAAGAACTGGCTTTGCGACCAGCCCCCCAACTTCCTCGCCAGCTCATGTGCTCCCCGTTCTCGCAGGCTTTTTGCCCCTGGGGTGGTGCTATCCAAGTGACGTTAGCTCATGAGGGGGTCTTATGACAAGCTCGCCAGCCTATCATCAGCTCTCGGCCGATCACCCCTTTTCTCGTCACCCCCTACTATATCCACTGCTAGCCCCTCACTTATTAAATCAGATTTGCTCTTGAAGCATCTCCGAGATCCGCGCACGCCTGGCTTTCTTCACGGGTAAGGAGGGAGGTAAAGCGATCTCGTACGGCCGTGTGCACCTGAGGTCTTTCCTGAGCCCCCCACTCCCCTCTGGCCTTACCTGAGGGTCGGGTGACCAGGGGAGAGGGTGAGAAAGGGAGCGGTTAGATTAGAACCTGACACCCCCGTGCCAAAGAGAGGCGACCCGAGCCCGGCAGGTCACTTGTTGTAAAGGGGACATATATTAGAAACGGGAAACGCCCATGCTCTCCCCCATGGGTTGGGACCTGTCTCAAGAGTTGAACGGTGGCTATGCCATCTTGTAAGCCGTCAGGTGGTACAACGGACCACTTCTGGTGTAGGGTGGGGGACGAAACATCAGAGGCGCTGATGGCACAGAACAAGGCTGAGAATGCACCAGTAGGACTTCTGGGGGACCCTGCAACACCAGGGGAGAAGAGTTTTCACTTACAAGTACTTTAGTAGCCACAGACACTGTACCCTCAGGTCCCACATGCCATATTCCTTCCCTGTGGATGATCTCATTCAGGCCTCCAAATGCAATGCCCTGAAGGCAAGAAACTCCATGGAGGCTTGGCTGAATGTGGCAAAGGTGTTTTACTTACAAACCCAAACAGAGGACCAGAATGTGCATCCTGAGGGCCAGAAAGAGCCAGGAGGCACAAGCAAAAGTGCAAAGGGTTTTATTTACAGAGGATTTGGATTGACCTTCTCAATCCCATAACCAGAGGCGTCTGTTCCTGTGGTCAGTACGCAACCATACACGTTCTAGGTTGATGAGTCCAGGCCTTCACCTGCCAGGCGCAGCAGCAGCTCCCGCAGCGCCTCCTCCTCCTTCTCCTTCTCCTCGCAGAGCTGGTGGACATGTTCCTCTTTCTCCCGATGCAGCTGAGCCAGGGTTTCCATTTGGTCTTCCCAGGCAGCGATGGCCTCTTGCATGGCTGTGATGTGCTGTGACAGCCGGCTGCATCGATCCTGCAGGTCTTCCGCTTGATTCTGGGAATCCGCCCTGTCAGGCAGGTCGGGGATGACGCAGATTTGCAGCTTCCTCTTGGGCACCTGTGTGTCCTGCCTCCTCTTCGCACACAGGCCATGGCTCCGCCTGGTGGGAAAGAGTGCCCGGGGCTCCAGCTTGGTCTGGCACTGGGCTACCAGGTTGGCCAGGCCCCTGCAGCGGGCCTGCTGCTCCTGCAGCTGCTGGCTGAGTTTTGTCTTTGTAGGTTCCGCAGCTGAGAGTGCTTGGCGGTGCAGCTCCCTCAGGACCTGAGGGTTCTCTCCATCCTCGGGGACACTCATGTGGAGTGGGCTTGCCTCCTCCCCGTTTTCTTTCCCGGTGCTCACTCCTTCCCCTTCTCCAGGAAAACCCGGGGAGCCATGCTGGGCCTGCGGTTGCTCCTTCCTTTGCCCGGTTGCTTCTGGGCGCTTCCGAGTGCCCTGCGACTCTGCCCTTTCCATCTGGGCCAGCAACTTGCTGTCTACTCGCTCCTGGCTCAGCTGCTCCAGCAGCTGGGCCTGCCTCAGCACCTGCTGCTGCAGGGCCTCCTTCTCTGAGCTCAGCTGCTGATTGGCGGCTGTGTGCCGATCGCAGGTGGCTCTGAGATCCTGCAGTTGGGTCAGGTAGCGGTCGTGTAGCTCCTGCAGATCCTCAGCTGCCTGGCTCGCTGTCTCAGCCACCACTTTCCATTCTTGTAAGTCCTTCGCTTGCTGCTCCAGCTTCGCCTGCACATGTTTCCTCAGGTGCTGCTCCGACGTCAGCACGCCGGCGAGCTCCTCCTGCTCACCACTCAGCCTGTGGAAGGCCGCCTGCAGCTGGGCCAGCTGAGCTTTGAGCTCTTCGTCGTGCCCAGGTGTGCAAGTCGGGGGCTCATCCATCCTGGGCCACTCCTCGCCCTTCTTCTCCAGTCTGCACAGCTGCTCCTGCTGCTCCAGGTTCTGGAGACGGGGGCTCTGGCTTGCCTGCTCCTGGCCGTGCAGTGGTTGCTCCAGGTTCTTCAACTCCTCCTGCATCTGGGATGCTTGGGCCTGCAGCTGGTGCGCAGCCTGGCGTGGTCCCGCAGGGGCCTGCAGCGCTGCCAGTTGCTCTGTCAGTTCCTCCTGGTTGACCTGCAGTTCCAGCACCTGCCACTCCCACTCCTCTCTCTCCTCTCTCAGTTGGTTCAGCGCCTGTTCTCGCTCCTCTCTCAGTTGGTTCAGCTCCTCGGCTTGCTGCTGGGCCATCTCCTCCCACACGGCCCTCTCCCTCCTCAGGTCCTGCGCAATCTGGTCTCTTTCCGCCTGCAGTGTCTTCACGAGGCCTCGCAGGTTGTCTCCCTGCCTTCTCAGCACCGCCCGCTCCTCCAGGGCTCGTTGGAGCTTGTGAATTCGGGTCTGCATGTGGAGCTTCTGGGCCCAGAGCACTTCCCGCTGCTTCTGCAGATCGGTGGTCATGGCTTGCGCATCCTCACAGCTCCTGCTCTTTTCCTGCAGCTGAAGCGTGACGTGACGGAGGTCTTGGGTGAGCTGTAGGTTTTGCTTCTCGGCGTCAAGCTGCTGGGTGGTGACTGCGGCCAGTGCGACCTCGAGCTCTCCAATGTGCTGCTGTGCAGCGTGCAGGCGGCTGCTGAGACCTTCACGCTCCGTGTGGCTTTCCTCGGCCACCTGCTGCATGTGGGCCAGGGCAGATTGCAAGGTGCATTTTTCGGAACGCAACCTCTGGATCCACCGCTTGTGGACTTCCACAAGCTGCGTTTGCAGCGCATCTTGCGCATGGGCCCTCTTCCCGTTCTCTTTGGCTTGTTCTTGCTGCAGGTGTTCCTTTTCCTGCTGCAGGTGTTGGATCTCAGTGCAGAGCTGCTGGTTCCTTAACTTGGTGGAGACCAGGGCCAGCACCAGGTGTTGGTAGCGCCTCTGCAGATCCCCGGTGTTATCGGGACTTGGGACGCTCCTGACGCTGGCTGCTCCGACTGCGTGCAAAGGCACCGGAGGCTCAGGGTCAGCACGGTCTTGGGCTGTATCCTCCGTTGAACGACCATCCCCAGGGGTGTTTGCCTTGGGCTCACCTCCCTTGGGAGTTTTCTTCCTTTTCTTGAATTTGGCAAGGCCCTTAAGGGCAGGACAATTCTGCTGCTGCTGCTGTTCTTGCGGGAGTTTCTTTCCTGCAGCTGTTTCACTGTGTCTGGTTGGTTCAGACCTACCAGCCCTGGGTCGGCAAAGAAGGATGCGCCACATTGCCAGGTGGTCTGAGGACACCTCTCCGATCCCGAACAACGTCTCTTTTCTACTATACCTCCTCACTCGCTTCGATTCTCAAAGTCACCACTCGGCCACCGCTACCTCCTCCCTCAACTGCCAGTAGTGGTGTAGGCCAACAGAGGGGATTCCACTGCTGCTAGGCAGCAGAGCATGTGGGCGTGACCCCAAGACCGGCATCCCATTGGCCAGAGAGAAATGTGGAATCCCCAGGGTCTGGCCAGAATCTGGTGATGCAGGCAGAATGGGTGGGGTCATGAGGACAGCTGCTCCGGCAGCCCAATCCCCATCTAACACTGTCCACTTTGGTTTGGGGCAAGAGTGGAACTTGCTGCAGCTGGGTAGATGCTCCGTTTCACATCTTCCTTGCCTGGCTTCCCTCACTCAACCCCTCTCCCCACCAGAGTTTTCCCCAGGCTTCCAATTGTCCTCCAGGGAGTGGCAGCAAGAAACACAGCTCCCTGACCATATCCGTTGTCTTGCTCTTCCCACTCCATGCAGAAGTAGCTCTAGTTTTCTAACTACATTTGCTGACCCTTGTATTCTGCTCTGGAGTCGCTGAGTGTCCTACAGTCTTGGTAGATGCTTCTCTTCCAGTCCCAGAGGGACAGGAGGGCTCAAGAGACCTCACAGGTACAGGGATCCTCTCCATGAGTCTTGGCTATGTTGCACCCCTACGCCATGCCGAGTGCAGCACGTGTTGTACACACTGGGGTCTGGTGCTCTCAGAGGAATCAGAAAGACAATCGTGGGAGAAATGAGAATTTCAGAGAAGTCTGTGCTGCATCGAACCAGGAGGAGGTGAAATCTACTCCAACACACAAAGAATCACTTGCACATAACTGAAAACAATCTGCTAACCAAGGAGTCAACTACCTACCTACATCCAAATGATGTTGCGTGTTGAATCCACTGTAAGGATTTGAGAGCATGACAATCCATGGAGGCACGGCTAAAGGTGGCAAAGGGGTTTTATTTACAACCCCAAACCCAGAACCAGAACGGACTCCACGTCCAAATATTGATCTGCTACTCCCTTCTTCTGGCCTAAATACCCAGAAGCCAGAAGCCAGAAGCCAGAAGCCAGCGCCACCTGGATCTCCAACCTCCACCCATCTCAAACTCCAAAGCTCCATACCTCCAAACCAGCTCGCTAGTAGTCCTCCTTCCCGCAGGCCTGGCTTGCTCATGCCTCTGCCCTCTCCCAAGTCCTCCTTGAGGCCTCCAGGCCTCTCCGCAGGCCTCTGGCCTTGTCTCCCCACAGGCCCCTTGGCAGAGTCAGGCAGCGATCTGATCTGCCCAGGTGCTCTGCCCCAATCCTCCCACAGACACCTCTTGCTACTTCCTTCTCTCCCTTTCCACCCCCCACCCGCACACCACCTCTCTCCCTCTCCTCACATACACACTGCCGACCACGCCCACAAGCACGTGCTAACCCACACAACACACACTCACACACACACAGACAGACACACACACCCACCACTCCCAACATGGGCCAATATAAACGCCCCAGTCCTTCTCAAATGGCTCTGATGCCACACTCCCTCGAGCTGGTGATCACATTCCCCACTTGTTTTCATGTCCAAACAAAAGCATTGATCTTCTTTTCTGGCCAAATCTGAAACTACCCAAACCCCACCCCCATTCCAATCACACAGGACATGTGTGGTAAATCCGGCACAGAACACCAGGCTGCCTCTACAAAGGGGTCAGCAGAAAATCTCTTCCTTCAGAAACACGATTCAAACAAACAAAACCACATGCGGGCTAACCCTAACTAAGAATCATGACCCTGTTCAACACATTAATTAAACCTTGGTAAGTCTTAGTTTTGGGGTATTTTCTGAATCTCTCTACACAGTCCATCTTGCAGCCACCTCATCTCTCGGTACTTTCCCACTGCCAGTTTCACTCGAGAGGGATGGACCCATTGCAATTTTCCTGTCACTTCAATGACTGATGATCTAGTTTTCACTGCTGAGTTTGGTCCTTACCACTTGGTTTCCAATTCAGGTGCAGGATGCCTTTTTACCCAAACCAACTGTCCAGGCAAGAAAGAGCAGGTAGAGCTTTTCCCAAGGGGCCAGTGAGCTTGTAACAGCCAAGGACAGGCATGTGAAGAACACATTGCAAAACCTGCATTGACTGTGGTTAAATATTTCTATTACTGTAGCTTCCACCAAGAAGGAAAGATTGGAGTCCACCGTTTAGTGTTTCAAAGGGAGTGAATCCTTTAACACGAGGGTGGCATTTTGTTTGGAGAGGAGCAAAGGGGAGGAAGTTTACCCAGTCCTGGCCAGTCTTTCTAATTAATCTGTCTTCTTGAAGATCCTAGTCATTCTTTCCAGCTGCCCTGAAACCCCCCCCCCCACCCCACCCCCACCCCCCCATGTCTGTAGCTACAATGTAACTTCCAATTGATTCCTAGGGCCTTGACTAATCCTTGAGTAGCTTGGGTCCTGAAGGCCTGGCCATTGTCGGACCCCACTGCTATGGGTAAGTCAAATGCAGGAGGTATTACATGAAGTAATTGTTTCAATGTTACTTGAGTGGTTTCCGGGTTTTGGTTAGGAATTTCTCAGTCCAGCTTGAGAAAGTGTCCACTAGTACTAACAGATACTGATACCCATACTTTCCAGACTTTATCTCCCTGATGTTCTCTTCCCCAAATTCACCAGGGGAGGTTTGTCTTTTATCTGCGCTCTCCTCTTTTTCCCGTATTTACCTATAAGGTTTGCAAGACTGTTTTAGGCAGTGGCCCAGAGCAATTTAGAGTTCGGCATAGAAGGCATGAGCCGATGACCCTGTTTCTCAAGTGCAGTCTCCACACATGCTCCCTGGCTGACACTGGTTTTCTTTTTCTTTTTTTTTTTCAAATTTTTATTATCAAACTGATGTACAGAGAGGTTACAGTTTCATACGTTAGGCATTGGATACATTTCTTGTACTGTTTGTTACCTCGTCCCTCGTACCCCCTTCCCTCCTCCCCCTTTTCTTCCCCCTCCCCCAGGTGTTCAGTTCATTTTCACCAAACAGTTTTGCAAGTATTGATTTTGTAGTTGTTTGTCTTTTTTTACCCTGTGTCTCTCAATTTTGGTATTCCCTTTCAATTTCCTACTTCCAATACCAGTATACACGGTTTCCAATATACTCAGAAAAGATTACAGAGATAGTGTAGGTACAACCACTGGAAGGTGATACAAGTACCTCAGCAATAATAGAAGCTATGGATACAGATGGGGCGTTGAAAGTAGTTACAACTGTGATATAACAATCGTTTCCATAACATGGAGTTCATTTCACTTAGCATCATCTTATGTGTTCATAAGGGTATAGCTGTTGGGCTCTTGTGATGCTCTGCTATGACTTGCCTAAAGCTGTACTAATTATTCCCAATAAGGGAGACCACAGAGTCCATGTTTCTTTGGGTCTGGCTCACCTTCACTTAGTATAATTTTTTCCAAGTCCTTCCATTTCCTTACAAAAGGGGCTTACACTTGAGCCACAGTGCCACTTCTGGCCGTTTTCTATGGTGCTGAGGAATCGAACCCACAGCTTCATGTACACGATGCCAGCACTTTACCACTAGGCCATATTCCCACCCAGATCAATCCTTTTATCATCATAAGTGACCTTCTTTGTCCTTAAAAGTTTGTTCTGTCAGATATAAGTCCAGCTACTCCTGCTAACTGAAGTTACTCTGCTTCCATTTGCTTGGAATATCACTTTCCGTTCTTTCACTTTCAATGTGTATTGGTCTTATAGCTTGCAAGCAGGACATTTGGTCTTTTGTTTCTTTGGTTGCATTGTTATCCACTCAGTCAGACTGTATTTTTTAATTGTATAATTTAGTTTGAGGCTATTGACAAGGATTGACTGCTATCTATAGTTAATTTTTCTCTAGTTGATTTGCATATTTTCGTTTTCCTGTCTATCTGATGGTTTTTTGAAACTATTTTTTTGTGTATTTTTTCAGGTGGTATTTATACCTTTTGAAGCTTTTGTGATGGTAGTTCTCTTTCACTAATGAGTATAGGATTCCCCTAAGAGTTTTGTGTTTTTGTGATACTGGGGCTTTTACTCTGGGCCTGGGCAGTGTCTCTGAGCTTCTTTTGCTCAAGGCTGGTGTTCTACCACTTGAGCCTCAGCTCCAATTCCAGCTCTTTGGTGATTATTTGGAGATAATTAGCTTCAAACAGGTGTGATCCCTCAGTGCCTGGCTTGTATCAGACTTTCTATGTCAGTCATGAATTCCCTGAGTTTTTTGAAGGATAGCCTATGGTACAGGCTAAGCTAGGATAAGTAATCTTGTTTGTTCCAGGATGGTGAATGCATCCTTCATTCCCTCCTGGCATTTAAGGTTTCTGCTGAGACAGCTGCTTTTAATCTTGTGCGGAAACACTCAAATGTGACATGGTGCTATTCTGTAAAGCATATCTTTAGATATACTTAGATGTGAGTCGGTGCTGTTAACCTTGATGACTTTAAACTTTTCCTTTGTCTTGTACTTTTGATAGTGGAAAATCTATTCTTCTCATGTTTGTATGTGATCCTACACACTTCTTGCATAGGTGTCTGGTAGATCAGTTACCTAGTAGTTTTATGTGGTGATCTTGGTAAGCAGCTCTCTCCAAATGAGAATGTTCATTTATTCCACGATGTATTCTGGCCGTGTTTCCAGCTGGAAACTGTAGTGCAATTTTCCTAATAGTTTCTTTGGCTGGACTTAGTGACTTGGGCATCGTACATGCCTATGGTATAATCAGAAGAACCCGTTGTCTCTGCAGGCCATGAAAAAGTGGGGGCATTCTCGTGGCTCAGGCCATTGTTGTGTACATATCAATGGGTGTGGTTTGCTCACTGTATGTCTACTCTATAACAGAAGTGCTGGCCCAACTGCATGATGGCACTTTCCATGCTAGGTCCGCTATGAGCCAAGGTCTCTGGTATTGGTAGCCAAAGCAGTGGGGAGGGACCTGGAGCATCTATCCTCTGACCAAGCTGTGGTATGGGCCTAAATGCTATATGAGAGAGTGTGAAGAATGGAAGTCCCTATGTAGTGTGCTGGCACACACACACACACACACACACACACACACACACACACACGACAGCAGCCTGGAAGCAGATATGCCTCCAGGAGAACTGATGCATTCTTTTGCTATCTCAGTGACTGTGCATACAGGACTGGGTGGAGCTGTCTCTTTTTCCCTGACATGTCACCTCGGTGCATTCCCTTAGAGCAACCACTGGAACTTTGGCAAAGTTCCTTTTGACCCTAGTGATCATATATGCCTGTCTGTCTGTAGTTGACAGCACCAACTTTAGAGTTCTTTGAGGCACCTACAGAACTGCCTCCTTTGTCTGTCAACAAATGTTAGTATATAGAATAGCACTGAGGATAGTCAGAACTAGATGAACCTTCGTTCCTGATTCTAGCATGGGGTCTACATGTGGCTTAATCTCAGGACAAGTATCCTCACCTGGCTAGTGAGGGCAAAGTCCTCCTTTCCCTTAAATGTTATACGCTTATTTTTATGACTCGTTCTTACAGTTTAGCATACTCAGCCAATGTGAATTATACTCTATTAGGTTAAGTTGGTTTTATGAAGCTCCAGAGCCCTGAGCTGGTATAGTAAAATGTCTTTAAGGGTCTCATATATAGAGGCCTCAGCACCCCCCTCAAGCAGCCCAAGCTCAGATTACAGATTACTTCTCTAGATGGTTCAAGATACACATTTTGTAGGAGATGATATGAGATCATTTTCCAAAGCAAAACTATTGTGTAGATTTCAGCTGGCCTACCTGAATGATAAGCCAATGAGGACTGTGAAACATCAGTGGCTAGAGTTGCCACCATTTTGCTGGTAGATTCTTCTGGTTGAATCAGTCGCTAGAGTTGCCACCATTTGTGCTGGTAGAATCTTCTGTTTACTCTTACCACTGCAAGAGAGATTTCCCCTTCCCATAGCATGGAGCCAGGTGGAAGTTCCCGGATGTTCTGGGTCACTCTCTATGCTGTCATCCCAGCTCTCTGAATCTTAAGAGATTCCAGTGTCTTGCCATTCTTTAGTTTCACAAAGGGGTTACCATTCAACAAATCATTTTCTAGGTACAATGCATCTTAATCAATAGCACCCCTTTTATCATTTGCTCCCATAACAACCCCTCCCTTCAATTTTTCTAATTTCATAGGAGGTACATTGAATATTATGACTGCATTCTCACCCTCCCACATGAGCTACACCTTATATCTTCACCATGTTTCTTTTTTGTTCTCAAGGTCACCTTCAGGCCCAAGATGTCTGCTAGAGTGGTAGCAGTCATTTCTTAAGAAGTTGCTGCAAGTTGCACAAAGTTCTGTTTCCATTCAGTTGGTAAGGTCTCTAGCAAAATGCATGTATCCTGTTACAAGGAATGTTGGGAAGTGCAATATTTATTTTGGATGGCCCTGTATCTAGCCTAAAATATAGGGTTCTGTTACTGTGGTTCAAGTAGACAATGGAGGCTGAAGAAATGATAATAAACATTCTTTCCCTAACAGTGGAAGAGAATTTTGAGGGAAAGAAAAATATGGGTCCCAGATTTGTATATATCTGGATTGAGAAGGGTATAGCAGATCCTGAAGTGTGGTTTCAGGGAGGAGAAGAGAGACTTTAGGAGAACATCTTTGAGATTCAGAACATAGTGACTCATAGATTAGATTCTTCACAAAAGCAAGCAATGATATTTTATTGTAAGTAGTAAGAATAGTTTATTCAATATAGATTCTAAACAAATAATTAGGCGCTGAAGAAAGATGAAATTTAGTTTCCCACAAGAATTTATAATTTGGGTGTGTTGAAATATTTAAGATAATTTATCTGCTGTGACAATTTTTTAATGTACACCAAGAGAGAAGATAATTTTTAGCTCTCACAAAACTCAAATACAGCTGTGGGTGACTGGCTCTTCCATGTGGTGATTTGGGGTTCCAGACTCCTCCCTTTTAACAGTTGGCTTCTGTACTCACTGTGTGTCAGTCCATCAGGCTAGCTAAAGATGAAAGAGGATGGAGGATTGTGAATTGCAAGGTCTTCTGGTTTAGGCTTGAAAGTAGTACTTATTTGCATATCGCTGTGATTTACATTTATTTGAATGGCACGGAAGGATGGGAAATGGAGTTTATGTATGTGGCCAGGGGTGGGAAAGGAGATTCCATAAACAAATGATTAGTCTCTGATAGAGCCCACCCTTCTCTGCAACACAGAAAAGCAACCCCCTCTCTGCTGTAGATACCTCCAGATCCTGTCCACTGACCCTTGTAACCCCAAAGTCCATGACTGTGTTTCATGCATAATCTTCAGATCTGAATGGCTCTGTGTTTCATAGTTTATGAGCTAAATAGAACACTATATATCTCCTGTACATGTGTCTAATATACAACGATGGAGCAGCAGCAGATAACAGGGGAGACAGGGCTCTGTCTGATCAGCAGTTCTTCAGGCATGGTGGACAGACCTGGGACTGGCTGCCTCCTCTGTGTGGTACAGGTAATTTGTTAGAACTCAGTTCCTACCCTTTGCCTGGCATTTGCTTCCACCTTTGCCCTCTAGGACGTTTAACCCTAACCATTTTTCTTCTATGGCTGCATGTAATGGTTTGGATTTTTGTTTAGTCACAACATGAAAAATACTTTTTAATGCGGGCCACTAGTGGGGTTTGGACTCAGGGCTGCATAAGCTTACTGGGCCTTCCCTCTTCTCCCTTTTCTAGTACTGACACTTGAACTCAAGGCCTGGGAGCTGCTCATTAGCTTTTTCTGCTTAAGGTAGATGCTCTACCATTTGAGACACAGCTCCATTTACAGCTTTTGGGTAGCTAATTGGAGATGAGAGTCTCACAGACTTTCATGCCTGGGATAGCATCAAACTATGATCCTCAGATCTTAGCCTCTTGAGTAGCTAGGATTTCAATCATGAGCCACCGACTCCCATTCTCACTGGAAGTTTGAGGACTATGTCTTTGTTGGGGGCTGGCCACTTAACATGGTTTGAGCCAGCAAAGCTTGGATCCCTCTACACAGGGCCCATTTTTCAATATATGACATGGAGAAATACAATTTATTAGCTATGTAGTACTGTTATTTTGGGCTTTGCTGTTGTAAGCAGTTAAAACTAATGCTACCTGAATTAATATTTTTAAGAATCTGGTTTTTATCATATTCATAGATGTTCCAGCCTTTGGTATTGTTTTTGTTAGTGTTTCTTCTGTCTGGTTCCATTTAAAATTTCTTAATGCCAATCTCTTATAACCGATAAACTTAAGATGGTTGCATTTATTGTAAAAGCTGGTTTATTGGAGTTTGGCATCAAGTCAAATTTGTTCTGTTTATTGTAGTTTTCCTATTTATTTGGGCATTTTTGTTGGTTTGCCTTCGATTGCTAATAGGAACAGAGGCAGGAGATTGAGTTCAAAGCTGCTTCTCTACCACACCTATGAAAAAGTTTGTCTGTTTCTCTAGACTGGTGAGATTGAAGTCATCGCACTTCCTTTAGAGATTCTCATGCTCGCTTCCTCGTTGTCAAGTTTCATATCCTCTGGTTCTTTTATTTGCTCTATTGCTGCCGTAATCAGCAATCCCCTCTTTCCACTGCCTTTCTCCCTGCTCTGGTGCTTCCACGGCACAGGTGAGTTCCCATTTACAGCCTGGAAGGATGAAGTAGTACTTCATTCAGCAGTACTTAGCCAACAAGAGATGCAAGCATATCCATAAATGTTCTGTCCCTCATGGGCTTAAGTAAATTCTAGCCACCTATGACAAGACATCTCATTTCATTCCTTTCCTGCCTCATTTTCTTAGGCCTTCTATGCCTGTTACTAGATGAATGTCTCCAATACTTCCCTTTCCTTATGCTAGGTTCTACCTGGGAGAACCCAAGCTAAGATGACATTGCTCATAGGCTGTCTTTTCATTTCTTCCTAAGCTCACATAGGTGGCCCACATTTTAATATCAGAACTCTGAAACTTTCTGGGAGTGAATTTACCACTGGATTTAATCTCAGAAGGAACACACAATAAAATGGAGCTGTTTCTTGTGGGGACAAAAGTTTTGATTCCTTGTCAGATTATTTTACACTGATTAATGCTTTCAAATCTACTTTAGATCTTCTTACAATATAAAATGTACATTCTCTTTCACCTTTAAGTGTTGATTTTTAAGATGCCTTTTTATACTTTAGCTTAGATAGGAAACCTAGTTATAGTAGAGTTCTTGCATTAGTACAGTGCATTTTTGCGATACATGAGTCAGTGTTGTTGGCTATTAACTGGAGTGCATACTTGATCAGATTCATTTAGGTTTAGCCTAATTTCCATGTTCTGTACAGGATCTCATCCAGAGCACCAGGTTACCTTTAATTTCAGGGTCTTCTTCGCCATCTCTGACTGTGAGGGCACTTCTGACTTTTCTTGTTTGGTTTCATTTCGAGGGGTACTAAATGGTTTTTAGAATGTGCTCTCCTGGGATTCCCATGGTGTTTTTCCTCATAACTAGACCATGATGATGTCTTCTGAGGAGAAAGACCACAGAGTTAAATGGCTTTCTCATAGCGGGATGCTTAGGGCTTGTGCCTGTAAGTAATCTCAGCTACTCAGGAAGCTGACAGCTGAGGACCACTGTTTAAAGCCAGCCCAGGCAGGAAAGTCTGGGTTACTCTTATCTCCACTAAAACTACAAAGAGGGCCAGGAATGGAGTGTTCCAGAGCTAGCCTTAAGTAAAAGAAGCCTAGGAACAGCGCTTAGGACTCCCACCAAAGGTTGGAAAGACATTCTCATGTCAGGGCACATTTTGGACCTAATTTGTCAGAGTTGAAGTTGGCTTTAATCACCAGGTGGAGGTAGTGTCAAAGATCTTTTGCAAAGTTTCCTTTCTTGTTTCCTCCTTTCCATATTTAACTCATTGTAAGAAAGAGTTCCTGGGTAAGTGAAAAACTCACAAGTAAGGAGTGATATCTTAAGGATTGGGTTTCTGCATCGATCACTTATAATTCTATAAAAGTGGGTTTCTCTCCTCTCTAATTACTGACTTGTTTATATCAGTGCATACCCGTGGACTTTATATAATTTGGGTTATAATCTAATAATTTATTCATTTTATTGTAATTGTTTAGCTTTGACTATTGAGAGCTCTTCCAGTCTCCTTAAACATATATCTATTATCTTGGTTTGGGTTTTTTTTTTCATTGTTGTTCAATGCTGTATTGATTTCTTATACTACAAGCACACACTTTGTTAATAACTAAAAATCGGATTTGCATTTATTCTGATTCATTTTAGTTCATGATCAGCAAGGAAATAGCATGGTTTTACTCCCAGTTCTCGCTTCACATTTTTATCAACAAATGTAATGTCTTGGTTAGAGCATCTGAATCAATACATAGAATAAAAGACTATGGCAGAAATCTTTAACCTCCTACTAAAGATCCCTATACTCTTTCTCTTTTTTCTCTTTCCCAACCTCACTCTGAAGCCTTAATTACAACATTTGGGGGCCTGTTCATTCTGTTAAAAATTGCCTTTATAATACTCTACCTCATATTTTATCCTCTTATCCATCAGACCAAATAGAAGCACAGGAAGTCTAATGTAGAGTAGCATGTGGAAAAGAGTAATTATAAGGTAGTTCACTGCTTAAAAATGAAAGGAGAATGAAGTTTTGTGGGAGTAGAGATGCTGGAATGTTATCTTTCTGCGGAAGGAAACCATTATCAGGCATAAGGGGGGCAAAAAGTAAGAAATGGAAATGAATTAGAGTAACTTCCGGTTCTCCACAGAGACCGTGTGACAGCTCACAAGAAGGGAAATGGCACTGAAATATTTGAGGCTCACATTAGTTTTCCTCCATGCTGTGGAGGAGGAAGAGAAGAGAAGTTGAGCTACGAAGCAGCAGATAACAAGAAAACCTGTCTCAGTAGAGATATGAAGTTTGGGTAGTTTAAAAATAAATTAACATTGCAAGCACTTAACATCAAAGAACCTCCTGCGAGTTCAATTTCAGCTTACATTTTACTCTAGTATCTGCTTTCTAATGCTCCTGAATTAACCACTGAAGGAGAGTGAGGGAGAGGAAGGGGTGGAATGGGAGAGAGACAGAGACTGAGATATACTTCTCTAAAGCAAACCCATACTTACACTTGGCTTAGAAAATCTAGTGAACAATATAAGGAAAAATGGGACTGCAGAGACATTTGAGTGTTAGAAGCGCTTCACGGAACAAACCAGCAAATCCATTTTGGGGCCTGAAGCTCTTCCAGCTGGATGGGGTCTTACACATGCGTTCAGTGTGCTCCATCTACAGCACATATACTACTACGTGCAAAATCACGTCTTCCTCAACTTTCATAACAACCCTAAGGGACAGATGTGGATCTTTCTGCTTACAGATAAGGAAGTGAAGATCAGAAAGTTTGGGTGACTTGTGTGCCATATCAGGTGACAGCCCCATGGTTCTGCTGTATGGAAGGTCTGTCTCAAAGGCAGCAAGCAACAGATCACATAGGAGAGAAGACTGTCTAGGCATTGACATGATTCCCTCTCCAAATGCAGGGAAATGTGAACAGGAGACTTTGAACATTATAACTTCGGGGTAGACTTCAGGCAGCTCTTATTGCTGAGTTTGATTCCACGATACAGAGTTAAGCATTTCAGAACTTTTGAAAATTTATCATAGCTGGGTAAATATGATAGGGATTCATAATCTCTTACCTGATCTCTCAGAACTTTCATAGCTTGGACTTGAACAGCAGCAAAGAGAAAAAAAAAGAAAAGAAAAGAATGACTTAAGAGATTGATAGGATCTCATAGGAGCTGAGACTTAAATTTAACTTAAAAAAATTTTTTTTGGCCAAAGGCAAGGAATGTTTATTTAATCTGTAGTAGGCCAGAAAACCTCAAGTTCATTCTCGGGGCAGCATTTCTCTTCCTTTTTGCCTGTGTCTCTCGTGTAACTTAAATCTTAAAAGGTGTTGGTGATATTTTAATCTTTCATCAATACCAAGCCTATTTACAGTTATTGATACAACTTAGCAGCCAGAAAATATGATCAGAACTTGTTCCTTCTGCATTTTTCTCTTGGAAGATGCATCTGCCAGAGAATACCTATCTACCTGACCAGTGATACTTTTGAGGTACCGGCTGGTTAACATTCTGATAAGAACCTTGAGGAAACTGCTGTTCCTGAAAATTTTCATTAGCACATTCTCGGAAGATAGCATTCTCCAGTCGGCAGCTTGATTATTCTCCAGTCTCAGCAGTCTCCTGGCATGGAGCCACTGTAAACTGGAACATCTTTTGTTTTCTCAGCCTCAGTGAAAGTTGATGGGTTTAATTGTTATTGCTTTGCTTTGAGCACGACTGTATTTGTTGACATTTGATGTAAGCTGTCTGTCCTGCTACATGTTTCCAACATGGTGATCTCAAGGAAATTCTTTTAATCCATGCTAAACTATTAGCCTTGTGCTCTTATGTCACAACTCACCTTTCAAAGAAGACTATGAAATTAGTCAAGAAGATCACTAGGGATCTTGGAAATCACTTGGTACAAATTAAATTATGTTAGACTTTCAAAAGGAGGTGATATTTGTCTCTCGAATTATTTCAGTTACTCATAAGTCTCAGTCTGAGAAACATTTAGAAGTAAAGGCGCAATCACTGAATGCCTTCATCCAAAAGGCCATGATTGTTGGCCTGTTTCTGTATCAACCTGTTACATTTGAGTTTCTGCCCTGTCATTCTATTGGATGCAGAAGTTTAGTTATTGGTGCTTACGTGCCATGCCCTTCCAATCACGATATTCATTCAGGAACATTTTGTCTCGTTGGAGGACTCAAAGGCAAATTCTTGAGGTCAGCAGTACCAATCCTAGAGTACTTCTCATCCTTCTCTTTTGTCTATGGTCCCCCTTTGAAAATCTGCTCTATTTCCCCCTTTGAAAAGTTGCTCTATTATCAATATCTCTGGAGGCTAATGTATTATCTTTATGTCCTTTGCAAAATCATATTCTCCTCAATGTTGATTAAAATTATACTTTGTGATATCTGACACGTAGAAAGAAATCTGTTTTTGTAAGAGAATTGGGATTCTTGTCACTGGTGAAGCATAAGACTGGGAGGGAGGCAGTGTAGGATCTCTACAGGGAACAGCCAAGGTATAAAGGTCTAAGATGAGCTTGCCCAGAGCACAGGGCTAGGGACAAACTACTCTGCCACTGAATTCCTCATCAACTACATGGGGTTGATCCAAGATTTATGCAAAACTACTGGGGTATCCCACTCATCATATCCAGATCTGTTTGTGTTCTAAAGACAAACATTTCTGTGTGCTTTGATGAGCTGTTACAAGTTGGAAAAATAGGTTTGAATTCTATTTGTCTCTAAGGCTGGGCCTCTCGTGTTGGACTAAATGTGATATCAAGGTTTGGTAAGTCTGTGTTGAAGTCTGACCCCAATACCTATTAGTAACTGCTGTGTTTCTTTTGAAATTCCATATGACAAGGGTGTGAAGCAAACAAGGGAACGGCATCTCGATGTTGTACAGAAGTGTGTGTCATGGCGAGATTTTCTGGAACTGTTTCTCTGCTAGGAAAAACAGAATTTCACAAGTGGAGGAAAGTGTTACCAGACACATTAAGTCAGGTTCTTTAGCTCTCAGAAATTTTTAAAAAATGGTTTTTCACACAAAGGCATACATTTATATTTGACAATTCCCATTTCTCTAACCATCATGTAGCTGTAGATTGTCATTTTGGTTATGTTATTTCCACAAAACATGGGCTCTATTGTCAAGATTATTTTTTAAAGAGTGGCCCATTTTCCCATCACGGGATCATTTTTAAAAACTATTTGCTTCCAAAGTATTTTAGCTTCCCAGAAAATTACAGAAATACTAGCGTGGTTTTATATACCATCCTTCCAACTTCTCCTACTGCAACAGTGTATATAAATTATGCTACATGGAACAGTCTCAAAATCAAGAAATTGATATTGTTGTCACTCACATCTTACCATTTGTATCTGCAAGAGTTTTGTGTGTATAGGGGTTTGTAGTTCTATGCAGTTTGATCATGTACCCACCAGTACACAAACTGTTGTGATCCAGGCTTGGTCGTGCGTGCCTGTAATCCTAGCATTCAGCTGGTATTGGCAGAAGGATGGCAAAACCAACATGGGTAACACAGTGACATCCTTTCTGGGGGAAAAAAAAAAAAGATCAATTTTGTCCTGACCAAAGATCTCTCTCACAGTGCCCTGTATAGTCCCCTGTACCTTCCCCACAATACCCCATCCCTGACCCCTAGCTGTCACTCAATTCAATCCCTGTAAGTTATTCATTTTGAGACTATTAAACATGGGGAATGATGTAGTTACATAATTTTTTGGAGATGGAGATTTTACTCAGCACAATTTCCTTTACCCAACATAATTTCAATGAACTATAGGTAGAGATTTTGCTCAGCACAATTTCCTTTACCTAACACATTTTCCATGAGCGGTACCTAAGTGGTAGTAGGAATTCATCATTCATTCTTATTGTTGAGTAATATGCCATTGTTTAAGCTTTCTTTCCCTGAATAACATTCGGTTGTTTCTAATTTGGGGCTGTTACAAATAAAATGGCTGTAAATATTTGTGAACAGATGTACATGGATATAAGTATTCCTTTTTAAAAAAATAAATTCCCAGAAATGTGGTATCTGGATCATTTGGTTTGTGTATGCTTAAAAATTTAAGAAACTGCCAAATTATTTCCCAGAACAAGCATTGTACATATTGGCTTTTCCCAGGTTTTGCCACCAGGTGTTTTTTAGGTTTTTAAAGTAGGGAGCTGGTAAAGGAGAACGCCACGTGGTATTCAGGCAGGCGAGAAAGTTTATTACCGAACTGCTGGCCTGTGGCCGAGATGATCCATGGCTGGAGAGAAGGGAGAGAAGAGAGAGAGCGACGCCCACCCAGCCCTGCCTTATATTTAGGGCAGGGGCAAGGGGTGTGGCCAGGTGGATTAGGAGGTGACCTCAGGGAAAGGGGAGGTAACTGCCTCCAGGTCTGCTGGTTACCCAGGTAACTGGGTGGAGACTTAATGAGGTGGGAGCATCTACATGGAGCCCTCAGGGAGAGGACCTTACAGTGTTATTCTCAAAACACTTCATTTTAGTTGCTCTAATAAGTGTGCATTTATCTCAACTTTTTCTGTTTTACTCATTTATTTTTTGCAGACTGGATGGTGTAGCCCATACTGGCCCCAAACTTGAGATCCACAGCTTCCTATGTACTAGGTTACAGGAATGTACCACTATGCCCAGCGTTCTCTGCTTTCAGTAACAGAATGCCATCTGGCCTTTGACATCAACAGTAGTTGCACCAAGAGCAAGACAGTGATTATTAACTCTAGAGACAATATCAGCACAGTTGTATAGTTCATGTCCTGGTGATTCACCAATTTAGCTAAGTACAACAATAATGGTCATATTGTTTACATTTTGAAACAAAGTTTAACTGGGGTTTTTGTGTTTCTTCTAAATCCCATTTTTCCCTCTGGCAAAGTCAACAAACTTGGCAATTATTAGGTTCCTTGCATTGACTAGAGTAGAGAGTGTTTCTAGGAGCTATATAGAAATGAAACCTACTGCATACTCTTTTGTGTTTGCTTTGTAGGTGTGTTAATAGTTGGTCAGTGCAGTATATCTCTGCAGTGTTTTATATGACAGGAAAGTATGGAAGGGAGGGCTTTCCCCACTTTCCTGTGGAGAGCTAGCAGTGCAGATTGCACTCTTACTTCCATTATGTTTCACTTCATGATTGGTTCACTTCCGGCATTGAAGGGTGGAGTGGAGCGCATTAGCCTGGGTCCTAACACCGTCCTTCTCCGTGATCAAACTCCTTAGGTCAGGAGCCCTGTTTCTCTAACATCAGAAGTGAGAATTACCTGCGTCTCCTTTTCTATCACTGGTCCCCGAGACGAGGATAGGCTTTGAATTCTGTGCTCAAAAATTCCTATCAAGTATGGGAGGTCTAACTGACATTCCTTGTGCCATATTTTAGTTGTGAGTAATATGGACATCAGGCATACCATACTAAACAGCCAGTTGATAGAGTGGTAAATTTGCCAAGATGCCAAGAAACAGCTTGTTGGGGGGCGGGAGGGCACAGCAGAGAAATACAGACTGTAATAATTTTAAACTATCATCTTTAGCCAAGTGTGCAAATCCCAGAGAGCTCTAAATCACCAATGCCTACATTTTATTTTTATAGTCACTCACTGGCAAGGAAGATGAAAACATGTGAGGGAAACCTAGGGTGGAACGGCAGTTGAAAGCACATGTCCATCAATTCTCCCTCAAAAGGCACTCAAGGCTATTCAAAAGGCACTCTCTTTAGGGGAAGTGAGTAGGAGAGAGACTGCTTTTTCCTGAAATCATGAGGGAGGAAGTACCTTAAATGGAGACCAATCCTGGGCCTGTTCCTTCCTGCCCTTGGCATTCCGATAAGGATTGTCAACAGGAATGTTTTTTAGCTCCTTTAATCCAAGAAGCTTGTAGTTGATTGATGTCTTTTAGTAAACAGTAATGATTAGCTCTGGAACTGTTTTGCCTCTTGGTAAGTTTGAACAGTTGTCTTTATAAGCATAGGTCAAGAAGTTATCCCAGGAGCTATCACAAGTCCCAAATCACAGGTTCACAGTTGCCTGTGGTAGCATGTGTTTTCTGTCTTGCTACTACCAAAGAACAAAGTTCAAAGGACATTGGAATCTACAATTCAAACAGTCTCTGAGAAAGATAAAACAAGGCCAGTCTTCTGGAGTGAGAACAATGAGGAAACACAATGAATACTGTTCAGTCTGGATTCTAAGACTCTATATGGGGAAGTAATGGGGGAGTAATGGGAGAACTCACTTTTTCTCTTGTCTTCCTGGGCAGTTGTCAGGATTCTTGTTTTGTGTCACTGCAGGATATGAAGGCTGTTGCTCCTTTCCCCACTTTGTCACTTTATCTGTTAACAATCCTTTGCACTTTCTCCTAGACTCACAGAAATATAGAATAAAATGGATTGTTTGTTGGTGTCTATTTGTGCCTGTATAGCATTCATCTAAAGTCTCCAGTATTTAAAACTACATATTATATGCAGATGACTTGAATAAGATTATTCTGTTAATAATATAGACAGAGTCTCTAAATTCTGTGAAATCACATCCATACTTACAGAGCAGAGATGATCTCAAAATCATAGCCTACCTTCTAATCATTAAATTTGAATGCTCACATTACTTCTTGGGGTGCTAAGTATACTTGTAGACTTGTCCTGTAATAAAGGTACATGAAAAGTAAGACATATATACACATAAATTTATACATGTAGTCTATATGGGCATACATACATACATATATATCCATAGTATTTGTATATATGTCTTGTGTGTGTGTATGGATTACAGGTATGTGCCACTATACCTGGTATCACTATATAGATTTTAATGAATAATGCTTTTCTTCAATCTGATATCATTTGAGAAACTCTTCATTTTGCTCCCCACTGAGGTGCCAGACTTTGAAGTCAGGCCCCACCACGTGAACCCCATTTTAGAATCGAACCCTGAGCCAATCAGATTTGTACCTATGTTCTAATCTCGCTTGCACAGCTGATTGTTGTAACCTTGTTCTTTGCCTTTATAAGCCCTGTGTAATCACAGCTCGGGGCTTCCTCCTAACCTCCACTGTGTCGGTGGGTAGGACGAGGCCCGAGTTGGCAGCTCATTAAATAAAGCCTTGCCTTGCTTTTGCATTTCGGAAATGTCTGAGTCTCGGTGGTCTTTTTGGTGGTGGTCTTGCGACTTGGCACAACACCACCTTTCAGCATTGTTTCAGCCGCTAATTCTTTTTCACAAACTCTTTCCTTTTATAGATTTGCACTCCTTTGAAAAGAAAAACTACTGTGCAGTACTAGAAGTCAAAGCTGGGGCCCCATACTTGCTACTCAGGTAGTGTATAATCACTGCTCCGTTGATGTTTGAAAAATTATTTTCAAGGATATAAAATCGAAGGGGTATATTTAGCTGATCATAAGATTTGATATTGTTCAAATCAATCACTTGGTTTTTCTGCACGTTCTTACCACTCCTTGGCCACTTCATCCTGCATCAGTTTTTGTACTACCTCATGTCTTCATTTTCTTAGGCCAACCAGAGTCTCTGGGACATCCCTTCAATAGCTCTGTTTTGCTCTGCAGGTTTTGATGAAAGACAGTCTCTAAAATCAGTGTACCCTTCTGCCTCATCAGAATTCTTTCCCTAGCATATGGAGTCCTATTGGGGACAATTTACACAAAGGTATCATAGTAATACTTTCTAAACTCTAATGGTGGATTAAAGTTACCCAGAGATGGGGAAAGGGGTGTAGCATTTTCCTGGCATGCTCAAGGTACAGGGTTTTATCCATAGTACTGTGAAAAATAAATCACCTAGGAAGCTTGTGAAACACATTTCTGCTCATAACAAACCAACCTCTTTGGGGTTGTAAAGTAGAAATGAGTTGTTTACTCATTTTATTTACTTATTATCTATTACATTATTTATTTTTGTTGGTCATGGGGCTTGAACTCTGGGCCTTGGCACTGTCCCTGAGCTCTTCAGCTCAAGGCTCTACCACTTGAGCCACAGCACCACTTCTGGTTTTCTGGTAGTAAATTGGAGATAAGAGTCTCAGGGACTTTCCTGCCCAGGCTGGCTTCCTCAGATCTCAGCCTTTATAAATTATTTGTGTTTGCCATTTTGTACTTTGTAATTTTCTATATGTTCATTATAGCATTTGATTCTTTCTGCTCATGAATAAGGTTTGTGTATTGTGTGGTCCTGCACTTACATTCAGGGTCTGGGCAATGTCCTTGAGATTCTTTTTAATTAAGGCTATCACTCTACCACTTGAGGCACAGTGCCGCTTCTGGCTATTTTTTTTTTTTTTTTTTGAGTAGTAGTTAATTGGAGACAAGTGTGTCACAGATTTTCCTATCTGGCTTTGAACCATGATCCTCACACCTCAGGCTCCTGAGTAGCTAGGATTACAGATGTGAGTTGCCAGCTCCTGGCATGCTTAAATTTGTTCATTAGCTTTTTTTCTTTTTTGGTACTAGGGTTTGGTACTTTGTTGCTACGCAGGTGCTCTGCCACTGAATGCATCTCCAGAGCTTACTGCTTAGTTTGATTCACACTTGTTCTTGGCTCCTTCTGCTCTGGTCTTTGGGTTTTCTTTCTCAATGCATTTTCCTTTTTGTAAGTTAATTGAATCCCAAGGCTCTAATTATTGCCTATATGCTATTAACTCCCAAGTCACATATGCATCCCAAAACATTCTCCCAAGCCCCTGAAAAGGCCTGGTTTTAGGTCTCAAATTGTTTGCTAAACTAGTATTTACTCTTTAAGACTTTTTCCTGTGTTACCTATCTTCCTGATTGGCTGGCTACTCTCCAGCTGCACAAACCAGAAAGAAAACCTTACAATTTTCTCAAGTCTGATCTGTGTTCTATATCCCAACGCCATTGTTTAGACTTCTCTTTGTAGCGTATCATGGCGGATTTCCTATTTCTGGTCTAGACCTCATTTAATTGTTTCTGTTTTTTGTTTTTTCATTCTCCCCATCTCCCTTTACTCTACCCTGCATCTGAAGATGTTCATTTGGATTTTACTGTAGAAATACCAGAGAGTTAAGAATCTAAATAGTAAAACCAAGAGAAAATTTGAAAGGATAATAGATAGGTCTTATCTTACTTGCAGAAAGCAAAACAACCAGCCACTCAAACAAACATAAACAAGGATAAAAAAAAACAAGGATAAAAAAAAGGTGTAAAAGATACTTTGATCTCTAAGGATATTAAAGTCGTATTTGAAGAAGGCACTCAGGAGTGCTTTCTTTTCAGCTTTTAGGTCGACTTAATCCCTCATTTCACTCAAGCAATTCTAGATGGAGTTTTTTAAACATGCCAACATAAGCCCACAGAGGAAGTTGATAAGGAAATCTGTGGAGAGAGGTCTTAGGAGTAAGTAGGTCAGTGCTTATGGTATGGGAACCAGGGAGGGAATTTGGAAGCTTTCTCACTATTTTGTGTCAGTTAAAACAAAGCAAAACATTTTCCACAATGCAATGATCTATTCCTCACAAAAGCAGATGTATAGAGAGAATCCTTAAAACCTTAGGTAGACAAAAAGGTGGTTGAGTCTTCAATCCTTACACCTATGAGAAAAATGATCAAACTCATGGCAAGTTTTTTTAAGGTAAAAATCCGAGCTGATCTGTGGGAACCATCACAGTCTGGAGTCCCCTGCTTTCCCAGCCTCACCTCTTGCCTTGTCTCCCTTTGCCAACAGTCCAGCCAGCCTGCATTACTTCCATGTTCCCAAGCATCCTGTTTTTGCCCATGCATCTCGGTGCCTTGTTGCTCTGCTGGTTTGAAATGCCCTTCCTTGTCCCTCCTGTGCAGGCTCCTTAGCCAGAAAAGCAAGAGGAACCCAGTGACTACTGATTAAGTGCTTTTGAAATGAAAGACAAATATTTGGGGAGAAGAATTGCAAGGAGAAATTTGCCACTTACAAAGTGATTTTTGGAAGGAAAAACCATCCAGGAGCAGACTTAATTTTAATTAAAACAAAACAATGAGACTCTCGGGAAGGCATTTCTGCAGCCTTAGACTTGCAGAGGTTGATCTGTGGGCGGTCCAGAGCACTGACTATGTGCATGCTGGCAGAGCTGCTAGAGTAATGAAGGAACATCATGCAGTGTCACACAGCGCTGGTTTCCTCTGACTTCCCAGCCCAATGCAGAGCTCAGTGTACAATCCGTTACTATCAGGTTCCCTGTCTCAATAGAGGTTTTACTTTTATTATATTTATGTTCTTATTTTCTACCAAATGGTAGATGAACATAGAATATACACACTGTCATCCAGGGTGGGTCATGGGCTTGACAAGTAGGCCAGTTTTTAAAGGTCAGACCAAGTTACAGGGCCCCCTGCATCTTATGAGAGTTCCCGTTAGATCCTGTCACCACTTGTCATTTCAACCTGAAAATAACCTTTAGTGTTTCTACTAGTGCTCATTAACTAGGAATATACTGCCAGATTGTTAACTAAAAACATTTTTCTCTATCTTCTTTGTTTAAAAAAATTGAGGGTAAACTTACATGTATATTTAAATTTTTTATTTAAAAATCAATTATTTTAATTTTGGTTTCATTATGACTTTTCATATGTGCACATAGTTTGATGATACTCCCTTTATTATATTCTGCATCTTGCTTCTACCCTTTCATGTCCTTTCTTTCCCCCTAAATTCCACCTGTGAGAGAAAACATGAAACTTGTCTTTGTGAATCTGGCTTATTTTGCTTAATATGACGTCCTCCTGTTTTATCCGTTTCTCTGTAAAGTCATTGATTTCATTTTTCTGTCATTTTACATACACCACATTTTTTATTAAATGTTTTTCTTTATTGTCAAAGTGTGGTACAGAGGGGTTACAGTTTCATATGTAAGGCAGTGAGTATATTTCTTGTTCAACTTGTTACCTCCTCCCTCATTTTTCCCCACCTCCTCCCTCCCCTTCTCCCTCTCCCCCCAAGAGTTGTGTAGTTGTTTTACACCAAAGGGTTTTTATAGGTATTGCTTTTGGATTCATTTGTCTTTTTGTCCTTTGTCTCTCAATTTTGATATTCCCTCTCCCTTCCCCAGTTCTAATACCCGTATAAACAGTATCCAGGGTACTCAGAAGAGATACAGTGGTAGTGGGGGTACAACCACAGGGAGTACAAGAGAAACAAAACTAAACCACATCACATTTTAAAATTCATTTATACCTTGGCAGTGTAATAGTGGTGCGGTAAACTTGCATGCCCATTGTTCAAGGTACCAGTTTGATAAGTTTTTGGAAGCGCTTATGTATAACCAAGAGTCAACCAAAGCATCCAGCACTGCCATTGGGTTTCTACAGCCATAGACACAAATCACAAAAATGGACTCTTCTAGTACATGTACTGTTATCTGACCTCCTTTGCACAGCATGGTACCAAGGTTTGAGCTTTCTAGGCAGGTGTTCATACAAGCCACATCTCCACTGAGCCAGATGTTCATCCCGGATTTTTGCTGGCTGTTATTAAGACAAACTCCTGCTTCCTGCCCATGCCTGGGTACAATCTGCCTGTTAGATTTCCAGAGAAACTAGAATAACAGATGGCTGCCACTGCATTGTGCTTTGTGGAGAGGAATCTCAAAAAGTTTTCTGCCCAATCTGGCCTCAGACCACTGTTCTCCCAGTCTCAGCCTCCCCATTAGCTAGGATTACACACGTGAGCCACCAGTACCCAGCTAGCATGCTGTTTGGGGGGTCTTAGTTACAGAGCTGTATGCATCTGGCACTTCTTACCATTGAATACTACCCCCCCTCCCCCGTGCAAACGTACCACAGTTTGTTAGTACAGTCTCCTGATGGTGGACATTTGTATCGTTTACTCGTGATTTTTTTAAAAAGGGCAAAGATTCAATAAGCATTTGTTGCAAGTTTTGGGGTAGACATGTTTTCATTTCTTTGGAGTGAAAAAATTTTAGAAGTAAAATTACTGGCTTATGAAATAAATCTTTAACCCTATGAAAATATGCCAGTTATTTCTCTAGTAATCCTACTTTGTATTCTGAGTGGTGCTGTATGAGAACAATACCTCCTTTGCATTTTTCTCCAATATTTGGAAATTGTACCAGATTTAAATCTAGAAATTCCAATGGGTCAGTAGTGGTATCTCACTGTCATTTTCATTTCTATAGTGACTAAAGATGTGCATTTTAACATTTATTGGCCATTTATAAGAAGTTTATAGAGTCTATTCAGGTATTTCCAGATCTCCATGAGTTTCTTGCCTTTTGTTATTGATTTACAAAAATCTCTATATTCTTTGCACCATGTGTCAAGATTCTTCTTCATGTTGCTACCTTGATTTTAATTTTCTTCACAGCTTCTTTTCATGGAAACATGTCTTTAATTCTGATGATGCTTGCTCTTTCAAGTTTTCTTTGTAATGTTAGTGATGCTTACATTCCAAGAAATCTATCTCCTGTGATATAGCAAAAATATTCTCCAAGCAGCAAAGAGCTTTGTATTTCTAGCTTTTCCATTTAGGTTATAATCAATCTTGACTTGATTTTCTTATATAGTATGAAATATAGGTCAAGGTGTATTTTTTTCTGAAAATGATATCCAGTTGGAACAGTAAAGAAAAGACTTCTTTCCACATGGAATGGCGATGGCAACATTATCAAAAAGGTATTTGAGTGTGTTGCATGTATCTGGCACGTTCCTTTCTTTCTTTGGCCTACTTCTCTATACTTATACCAGGATATACCTTTATATTAGTAGTCTTATATTAAGTTACAGACTATGTTATCTCTTTTAAAAATTATTTTGATCTTCCTAGAACCATTTTATCCCCTCATAAAAACTCTTAAGTTATAGAAATTAGTTATTTGAATTTTGGGGTTCTTACGTTTATGATGCATAGTTTTTGCTTTATATGGTATAAGGTATGAGTAAAGCTTCCTCTTATAAAATCTAGTATCTTGGCAGGACTACCCCTTCTCCAGTAAATTCCCTTGAAAACTTGGACAAAAGTTAATTGATTAAATGGCATTAATAAAAGGGCAGACTAAGAACCTACATCCACCACCCACCAAATACAGAGTGGAATTCTGGTTTAATGGTGTCTGAACCAGAATCACTCTGGAACTTTGGAGACCAGTTAAAAAGCTGTAACTCAGTAACTGTAAACTGGAACCATATTGAGACCCCTGGGGAAGAAACAAAGGAATCATCTGTCAGCCTCAAATTCTGACTTCTCTGAGGCCACCCAGAGCTTTGATTTATCTCCCCTGACTCAGTACTGAGGAGACTTGCACTACAATTTGGAACCTGCTGAAAGCAGAGGCAAGCTGCATCCTAGAGCTACAGTGCCACAGGGAAATGCCAAGGAGAGATCAGAAAATGTCTCAGCAGTACAGGAATATCTAGCTGAAGATTTTTTTTTTTTTTTTTGCACCAGTCCTGGGCCTTGGACTCAGGGCCTGAGCACTGTCCCTGGCTTCTTCCTGCTCAAGGTAGCACTCTGCCACCTGAGCCACAGCACCCCTTCTGGCCGTTTTCCATATATGTGGTGCTGGGGAATCGAACCGAGAGCTTCATGTGTAGGAGGCAAGCACTCTTGCCACTAGGCCATATTCCCAGCCCCTGAAGATCTTAACTTACACAAAATCAGTATGCAAGAGTGGTGGTAGTTTTCTCAAGTGACAAAATTCCAGACAAATACATATGTATTTCAAAAACACTAGGGTGATAGCAGATCAAAGGAATGAAATTCATCAAAATTAAATCAGAATGTGAGCTGCCTAATAAAAGAATTTGAAAAAATCATCACCAAAGGCATCCAACTAAAAAGTACATTAGGGGCTGGGAATATGGCCTAGTGGTAAGAGTGCTTGCCTCGCATACATGAAGCCCTGAGTTTGATTTCTCAACACCACATATATAGAAAATGGCCAGAAGTGGCACTGTAGCTCAAATGGCAGAGTGCTACCCTTGAGCAAAAAGAAGCCAGGGACAGTGCTCAGGCCCTGAGTTCAAGGTCCACGACTGGCAAAAAAAAATTAATTTAAAAAGTACATTAACAAAGGACTATGCATATTATAAAAAAGGAACAAAACAATACTAGCTGAAAAATACAATAGTTGAACAACATACTTGATCAGGCAAAAGAAAGAATCTATAAACTTGGAGGCAAGCAATTTAAAAATTGTCATAGGAATAAAAGACAAGGGGGGGAGAGAGAGAGAAAGAAAGAGAAAGAAAGGAAGGAAGGGAGGAAGGAGTACTCATAGGATAGTCTCAAGTGAATACCTGTGCTTATTATGGCACTTTCAGGTAGAGGAGAGAGAAGAGAGTAGAGTGTATTTTAAGAAATAATGGCTAAGAAGTACACAAATAAGGAGACCAAAGGTAATATGGATGAAGCTCAAAGAAAGACAATATAGTCAAAATATCTAAAGTCAGGGACAGCAGATAATTTGTAACAAATAAGGGAGGACTCCCATAGGAGTATCCTCAGGTTTCTCAGAAGAGATTTTTTTTTTCAGGCTAGCATAGGATAATCTCTTCAAAATGGGAGAAGAAAGAAGTGTCCACCATGAATATCAGGGCTGCATCTGGCCAAATTATCCTTCAAGAAATGAAAGACAGGGCTGGGGATATGGCCTAGTGGCAAGAGAGCTTGCCTCCCATACATGAAGCCCTAGGTTCAATTCCCCAGCACCACGTATACAGAAAATGGCCAGAAGTGGCGCTGTGGCTCAAGTGGCAGAGTGCTAGCCTTGAGCAAAAGGAAGCCAGGGACAGTGCTCAGGCCCTGAGTCCAAGGCCCAGGACTGGCAAACAAAAACAAAAAGAAATGAAAGACAAGGTCAAGTAACAAAATCAGAGGGAGTTCACGACCAATAGGCCTATTCTACAAAACTACTAAAGGAAACCCTTCAAACTGAAAGAATGGAGAATGTGATAACCTGGGGGGACGGAAGTCCCGCCCCCTGGGGGAACAGGTGTCAAAGGGAGTCCGGCCCGATGTAAGGGGGCGGGGTTCCGGTCAAGGGAGAGACAAGGAGAAAGGAAGGCTGGAAGAGGAGCCTCCTGCAGCTGAGCAGCAGTACCTGGGCTCTGCTCAGGCCTGAGGAGAGGCCTAAGTCTGGGCCTGCCGTGCAGAGGGGCTGGAGTTTGGGGCCTGTGGAGTGGAGGCGAGAGGCCTGCGGAGAAGAAGAGGCCTGTGGATAAGGAGAAGCCTGTGAAAGGAGAGGCCTGTGGATAAGGAGAAGCCTGTGAAAGGAGAGGCCTGTGGATAAGGAGAAGCCTGTGAAAGGAGAGGCCTGTGGATTAGGAGAAGCCTGTGAAAGGAGAGGCCTGTGGATTAGGAGAAGCCTGTGAAAGGAGAGGCCTGTGGATTAGGAGAAGCCTGTGAAAGGAGAGGCCTGTGGATTAGGAGAAGCCTGTGAAAGGAGAGGCCTGTGGATTAGGAGAAGCCTGTGAAAGGAGAGGCCTGTGGATTAGGAGAAGCCTGTGAAAGGAGAGGCCTGTGGATTAGGAGAAGCCTGTGGATAAGGAGAAGCCTGTGAAAGGAGAGGCTTGTGGAGAGCTCCGAGGCCTGCAGAGAAAAAGAGGCCTTCGGAAAGGAGTAGCTTGTGGAAAGGAAGAAAGAAAAAAAAAACATAACTCACCCTCTTGCAGGGCCAGAACTGACTGATTAAAAACTCCTTTGTCACCTTTGACCAGGCCTTGGGGTTCCTCGTGAATGGCCGTGGGAAGTTCTGTGGTAGTGGCAAACACATGAAGCAAATTTGTAACTCATACTAGAATCATCTTAGTGTATTAAATTTGAATGACAAAACCAAAGTTACCTATACATGTGTCCGGCATGTGACACATGAGATGTAATGCGTGCTTATAGAGTTTATGCAATGAAATTAAGTTGGGACTGATTTAAAATAGAACTTTATAGTTTCTGTATTTTCTTCTGTGCTGGGGCTTGGACTCGGGGCCTGGGCACTACCTTTGAGCTTTTTGGGTTCAAGCTAACATTCTACTACTTGAGCTACAGCTGTTTCTTTCTTTTTGATAGAGGTAAGAGTCTCACAGACTTTCCTGCTAGGGCTGGCTTCAAACTGCAATCTTCAGATCTGAGCCTCCTGAGTAGCTAAGATTACAGATGTGAGCCAACAGTGCCCAGCTTGGTATTTTCTTTTTGGTTACCGTTGCAATTACTAAAACAGTATCTACAGAAAATATTTTTTTATAAAAAAAAAAAAGGAAATGAAAAGCTAATGGCATGTCACTACAAAAAGTCTTTGAAACACGATGGAAGACAACTAGAGGGAAAAACTTCAGAAAACAATGTTTTGCAGTAGTAAACCATTTCCTATTGGTCATTCTCTGAAATGCAGTCAATAGAATAGCAAAAGACAGACTAGCATATAGATTTACAAACCAATTTACATCGTTATTCTGGTTATAGAGACTTGCACTAAATCTAACTATTCTGATACAAGAAACTCACTCTAAGTTTGTTTTGTTTTGTTTTTGGCCAGTTCTGGGCCTTGAACTCAGGGCCTGAGCACTGTCCCTGGCTTCTTTTTGCTCAAGGCTAGCACTGTGCCACTTGAGCCACAGCGCCACTTCTGGCCGTTTTCTGTATATGTGGTGCTGGGGAATTGAACCCAGGGCCTCATGTATACGGGGCAAGCACTCTTGCCACTAGGCCATATCCCCAGCCCTCACTCTAAGTTTAATGATACTGCAAAGGATGGTGAAAGATATTCCATGCAAATGATAAACAGAAAAAAGCAGAGAAAGTTGATGATATCCAATAAAACAGACACAAGAAACAAAGATAAGCAACAACAGAAGGGTCAATTCACCAAGAAGATATGTTATAAAAAAAATGCACCAAATTTCAGAACTCCTAAATATATAAATCAGACTTGGACACAATTGGAGAATCATTCAACAATCTAAGAATAGACACAAACTACCTCAACACAATAAATATCATTTATGAAAAACCCATAGCTAACACCATGTCACTGGAGAGAAACTACAAGTTTCTTCCTCTAAGATCAGTAGCAAGGAAAATATTCAGCCTTTTGCCACCTGTATTCAAGGTTTGAAAGTCCTACCCAAAATGTGGCATTTACCTATAATTGAAGGTCATTTCAGCCCTAAGAAGAAAAAGTGTGGTCACACAGCAATCTTGTCTGTTTCAGTGGTCTGTGGTTTTCACCCTGTCAATATCACACACAACCTTCATTACTGTAGGTATCAAATTGTACCAGGAGCTGGTTGGTGGCTCACACCTGTAATCCTAGCTGCTCAGGAGGCTGAGATCCAAGGATTGTGGTTCTAAGCCAGCCTGGGCAAAAAAAAAAAAAAAAAAGTCTGTGAGACTCTTACCTCCAATTAACAACCAGAAAACTGGAAGTGGCAATGTTGGCTCAAAGTTGTAGAATGCTAGCCGTCAGCAAAAAGAGCTCAGGGACAGCATCCAGACCCTAAATTCAAGCCCCATGACCAACATAAACTTATTTTGAAATTTCAGATTCTTACCATTTCTTAAAATAGTTTCCTTGTCTATACAAAGAAAATCTTACTGGAGTAGTGCAATGAACATTTAATGATTGTTGAAAAATTGACATTTTTGAGTTTTCGAATACTCAGTATGTGCCTACATATGTTTAGATCTTAGATATTTTTAAATTACTGCTGCAGTTTTCTCCATGTAAATACCATAGATGTTCTGTTAGATTTGCACTAGTTTTTTTTAAAGATGTATTTTTTGTTTGTTTATAATATTGTGTGGTTATGGATCCCAAATACCTTTTTTTCTTTTGCCAGTCCTAGGCCTTGGACTCAGGGCCTGAACACTGTCCCTGGCTTCTTTTTGCTCAAGGCTAGCATTCTGCCACTTGAGCCACAGCGCCACTTCTGGCCGTTTTCTATATATGTGGTGCTGGGGAATTGAACCCAGGGCTTCATGTATGCAAGGCAAGCACTCTTGCCACTAAGCCATATCCCCACCCCCTTGCACTAGTATTTAAAATAGTGTTTCTGTTGTCCACTTGCCTATGACTAGATTTAGTTGTACATGTATGTTGTTTTTTGAGTATTTACATTGTATTCTCTGACACTGCTGGATTCACTTATTAAGAATGAGGTTCCTTTTTATTTGGCAGATTTCTCCAATTTTCTACACTATAAAATCATGTCATTATAAATAGGGATATGTGTGTTTTCCCCTTTCATTGTACTGTATCTTTACTTTTTTCTGCCATTTTCAGACAAAATTTACAAAACTCGTGGAAATACATATTTGCTTGTCCTATTCTTTCCCACTGATATGGAAGATTCTGTTAAAGTTTCCCTGTGATTAGATTGATTTCACTAGCTACACTTGTACAGTAGGTCCTCTGGCAACAGATTCTTTTGTGTCCTCTTGACTGAGAATTTCTTGATTTCTCCTTCCCTGGAGAAGTATTTCCACTAGTTGTAGAGTTCTAGATTGACAGTTGTTTCGTTTCAGCTCTTTAAAAGTAATGCACTCACCCTTGTGGCCTCTATATTGTCTGATAGGAAATCTATTATCCTTCACATTCCTTTTCCCTTTACATAGAAAGTCGTTTCTTCATATTCATTTTACAGAAACTTAATTTTGTTCTTGAAGTGGATTTTCCTTTTTTCCTGAATGGTGTTTGTTTAGTTTCTTGGATCCTTAGGGGTTCATCTTTTGCAAATTTCATTAAGTTCCACATCATCCTGTGTCTGAGCACTTTTAACCCTTGCCCTGTTTCTCCTTTCCTCCCTGAGCTCTCCTCCACATAAACACAGGGTCTTTTATTAGAATTGTACATGTTTGGGTATCTGTTCATTTATTTCTAATTTATATTCTCTCTTACTCAAACTGGATATTTTCTGTTGTTCTGCATAGCAATACAACAACTGTTTTTCTTTTCTGTCTCAGCAGTAGAAATTTTTTTGCATGCTTCATTTGTAAATCTCTTCTTTTATCTACTCCATGACTAAAATTAGTTTGAAGTTTTTGTTCTTGTCCACATGGCACCACATTTAGTTATTTTCTCCTCACTACTCCTTCCTTCTCTTTGTATCTAAAGACCTTAACATGATGTCTGTATTTTATAATCTCCCCCCAGGAAAACTTTAAGTAACTGGATGTGTGCTTGTGGCAGAAGCAAGTTACAGCATTGCATCTAACAAGAGCACTATAATCTAGGATCACCGTTTTCTGATGTCAAAGTGAATTTTCAGATGGAGGAGATGGGTATTCTTTCCATGGGTAGCCACTGTACTCGCTAGGCAAGTCAAAACTATTTCACTTTCAATCTGTTTTCCACATAAGTACTTCTATTGGAATGTTAAGAAATAGGCAGTTGACCAGAATCTACATCAAGAAATGTAAATGAGAAGAAAAGGAGCCAAATTAATTTATGAATTGGCTGTAACTCAAAAATTATAACCTAAGGTAAAATGTCCTAGTTTTCAACAAAGTAATTTTCTCCTTTATAGTTTACAATTGGATCTCCTTTGGGAACTGACAGCATTATCTCTTGCACTGTGAAGTTGTTTGGACTGGTTCTATTTTTCAGGTAATAGGGCTGCTATCATTCTTTTACACTTTTCCATTCCTTCCTTCATTTCTTTCATAGTGGTACCAGGGCTTGAATTCAGTGCCTCGTGGTCTCCATTGGATTTCTTGTTTGTGGCCAGTGCTCTACCACGTGAGCTATGCCTCCAGTCTGGCTTTGTTTTTAGCTCATTGGAGATGGAATCTCATATATTTTTCTGCTCCAGATGGCTTTGAACCATCATGCTCCAGTTTTCAGCCTACGAAGTAGCCGGGATCATAGGAGTGAGCGACTGGCATCTGGATTATCTTATTTTAAAATGAAGGAGTTGAGCTAAAAGGTTTTAAGTAACATTATTGAATTGAAACACTTCATAAATGATAGTTAGGCTTCAACTCTATGTTGGCCTGGTATCAAAACCCATGGCAGTCAGGCTGGGAATATGGCCTAGTGGCAAGAGTGCTTGCCTCCTACACATGAAGCTCTCCGATTCCCCAGCACCACATATATGGAAAACGGCCAGAAGGGGCGCTGTGGCTCAGGTGGCAGAGTGCTAGCCTTGAGCAGGAAGAAGCCAGGGACAGTGCTCAGGCCAAAAAAAAAAAAAAAAAAAAAATACCATGGCAGCAACCACTGAATGGTGCTCTCCCTCATCTGCATTTATTTACTTAGATTTATATATTTCCTACCCATGTATATTATTCATGCAAAATATTTCTTTTGAACTAATATTTACATTTTCCATTTTCAAAATTTTTATAGCTTCTCCTTCATTGTTTGCCCTTATAAACAGATTGTGGGACTACAGATATAACACAATTGTATAGTACTTACCTAGCATTCTCAAAACCCTGGGTTCAAAACCCCAAAACACACAAATAGATTATGTACTTTCCTCTTTGCTATTTGAAAACAAGTCTTACAACTCCAGAAACTCTCACAAGGTCTAATCAGAAAACATATACCACTGTGGATACTATTTGAAAGCCATCAGAAATATCCAGAAATAGTGACTTTCTTAGGCATTATCCTCTGTCAGAAATACAGGGCCACTTCAGAAAGAAATTGAGCTTTCTGAAGAAGCTACTTAAAGTGAAGTGTACCTATACACATACATTTCTCTGGAATCTTCAAGAATTTACTCCTTATATGTATGTCTAACCACCAATGTATCAAGTTATAATCTTCCAAACAAATGTGCCCTGGGATCAATCTGTTTAAAATTGCTTTGTGTCCTTATGCCAACTTGTAAATCCACCAGCACAAGCACTGTACCCAGCAAAGCAGAAGCATTAAGTCTGGGATCACCGGCAGGACACCTGAATTCCCTCCTTGCCTTCTTTATACCGCAGGAAATTCTCTTCCACACTCCTGTGATTCAGAACCCCACTTTCAAAACGTGGATAGATAGAGACAAGCATTCTGGTATCATTGGCTGTGGCTTCTACCTTCTATTAGTTCTGTGTTAAGGATATTTATGCCTAACACCAACAATCCACCAATTGTGACACTCACAGTGGAGGAGAGGCTGCTGTGTGTGAGAACCTAGTCCTCACACGATTTGAATCATGGGGCAGCTTGTACTTGTCTTGTTTTGGACAAATTTCCTCCAGCTAGCATGGCTGCTGGCCAAGGAGAAGCCTTTTCTCCACTCCTCGGTGAGCACCGCAGTGCTGAGGGTCAGAGAGGATGGACAGCTTGTGACAGTGCTACACAAGGCTGCCTTGAACATGAGCGTCTTCCTCCCCGCTGCCAAGCAGAGCTCTGTGGGGATACTGGGCCATCCAAGGGTCAGGTCTACTGACATGGGACTGGAAAACTAGACAAGAAATGCAAATGCATTGTGAGTCCTCTGTCCTGCTCCTTCAGCCAAATAGCACATTGAACTTTGGTTTTAGGAAGAAAAGAGAGAGAGAGAAGGAAAAAGGAAGTGTTCGAATTTCCTTACTCTTACCTCTCCACCCCTCCTCGCTCTCAGCCATTACCATGGTGACGTGGAACATCTGTTTCCAGGTAGCCTGACAGACCATGGGAATAGCACCTTTGGACTGCATCTCTTTGGGGCCCCTCAAAAATGTTCCCAGAGTGTCATGTCAAATGTGTTGTGTGTTTTTTTTTCCCCAACAACATGTTTTTCCTTCCTAATTCAATTCTTCCTTCAGTTTGGGACCAGAGACAATGATAATTTTGTTGGAAATTGAATCTGTTGAGAAGCACTGGGAATGAATATGGTTTAAAACCTCAGGTTGGGTTTCTTAGAATTTAGGGCCAAGTTCCTTTCCCAGTTGTTCACAGGAAATTTCAGCTGATGTCATTAGGCAGTATGTGTGAAAGGAAGAGACAAAGAGGGAGGGAGGGAGAGAGGGAGGGAAGGAGGGAGGGAGGAAAGGGGGGGGGCTGATAGGTTTAGGATATAGTAAGGCCTTCAAGGATCCAAGGGGAAAAACACCTCAGATAATATCTAGTGTGAGTCCAGCATCCATTCCTACTTTTCAGTTTCAGATCACTGTTGTTTTTTTTTAAAGTCATGCTTTGATAGGGATAAAACAGGTTTTGTTCAGCTTTCTCACATATTTATATCATCCAGACTGACACTTGCTGTCAACTCTGAAGAGATTACTTATTCTCAGAAGAGATTATTTATGTCTCACAATTTTTCACTGAAAAAATTATTTGAAATAGTCCTCACCTAAGAGAGCAAAACTCCCGTTAGCCTCTGATGAAAAGAGCTCTGGGAGCTGTGTTTTCTTGCTACAGCCAGAGCGTGGTCACAAAGGTTCACTGGATTTCTGATAGAGGAGAAATCTATAAAATCTACAGGCACCCTTGCAACCAGAGAGCGAGCCACCCTTCATTTCACTTCAGTTGACCACGTTGTGTATCTCATAACGGAACGCTAGCGCTCAGTGACAGGAGGGCGTACGAAAGTCTGTATTTTTCCAATTAGTCCTATCATTTGTCTTCTTACAACACAACTGTGAGAATTTATCCTCATCTTCAGAGATGTGAGGAGACAGTGTGCCAAGGATGCAGGTTAATACTGTCTCACCTCAGATACTTTCCTTTTCTTCCTCGGAGTTGTCTTTCTTTAGGTAAAAATTTAATCTCTCTTCTGTTGCAATCCTCGTGCAATACTTAGCAGCTCCCAAAGGACTCCCCTCTTTTCACTCAGACAAAATATAAACTAATTCCAGAATGGTGGCTCTGAGCTCTTTCTATGTCCTGATCGGTAGTGTATAACATACGAGTCACCCTCTAAATTTAGTGAGTGCTCCTGTTATATTGAAACATCTAAAACAATAGTATGGGACCCACCTTCTCAGGAACCTTCCTTTCTCCCAGTGACCCTTTTTTTTTTTAAATTTCTGAAGTGTTAATTACCATTCCCCAACACACACATATACTTTGAAATGCCTAAGCAACTTCATAATTATAAAACAGTCACAAAACCTAGCAATTCTGATATTTTTTTCTGGTGATTTGGCAGTAAATAGCTCTTATTCTGATTTAAAGAGATTTTTAGGGTGAAGCTTTATTCTCTTGCCTCATAGTGGTTCTTGTCCTGTCTGCACGGTTTTGCCCCTTCTTTCCTGTGTCCGGTAAGTTCTACCCCTCATCATTTGAAATTTGCTCGCTGTGTCCCATAGGTTCACATGATCATCCTAGAAGATCTCGATTCCCTTTTCTGGTATCTTAGGATCTGATCACTTTATGCAAGTGGAAATGAGCCCAGACTATGATATAAAGAGTTGCCATGATCTTGTCATGATTACATTTCTAGCATTGAGGCTCTTCCTAGCCTTCTTAACTTTACCTCAAAAGGCTCATCAATTCTGGCCTATAAGAAAGGTATGTTCCACAAACTCAAGCATTTTTGTCTATTTTGCTCATAGCCCTTAGGACAATCCCAGGCTCAGAGTAATTCTTTTTTTTTTTTTTTTTTTGGGGGGGGCCAGTCCTGGGGCTTGGACTCAGGGCCTGAACACTGTCCCTGGCTTCTTCTTGCTCAAGGCTAGCACTCTGCCACTTGAGCCACAGCGCCACTTCTGGCCGTTTTCTATATATGTGGTGCTAGGGAATCGAACCCAGGGCCTCATGTATGCGAGGCAAGCACTCTTGCCACTAAGCCATATCCCCAGCCCTCAGAGTAATTCTTAATAAATATTTTGTAAAATAGTGAATATGATTATAGGTTTCAATTTATGAGCTGAAAAACTTTTCAAATCAAAGGTGATAATTTTTAAACTGTATCAGGAAAACATGGCAATTCATACTAAAATATTTAGCAACTTAAGCATTTTAAGTGTTGCCATTTCATGAGATTATTGAAAAGCCAATGGTTATGGGCTGCATTAAATGAGAAACAGGCACTTTGGGAAGAACCATTCTATGGCCATTATCATGCCCAAGAAGAACCCTAAGTTTTACTTAAATATGTATTGTTTGGTGATGACAGTATAGGTAAAACCGTATTTGGTAGCCTGAGGAATGGCTTTTCTAACAAGTCTGGTGTACATACATAATGATATTTGTGGTCATATCAAGAGTTATAAACATGCACTTCACTGGAATAGAGAATGTGAAAAAAATCCCTTTTTAGTGCTTGACAACATAATATATGTAAAGGACAGGAAACTAGGGCAAAATATGCTGTCCTCTAATGAAAAAAGAATCTAATACAATAGCAATTTTGCTAAAAATTAACCAACTTGAAAGGGCCTTCCATTGGCTTGCTAGGAAATGAACTGGCAACTTTGACTGAAGTTTGTCACCTGCTCTTTGGAAACCTTCAAAAATTCAGTGAGCCAGCTGGTAGTGTAGTGTAGCTACTGAGGATACTGAGATCACCAGGATTGCAGTTTGAGAGTAGCTTGAGGAAAAGAGTCCTTGAAGCTCCATATCCAAAATAATCAACAAAAAAGTAGGCCTAGATCTCAAATATAATCAACAAAAAGTAAGGCTAGAAGCTGAGTGCCAGCGGCTCATGACTATAATCCTAGTTACTCAGGAGGCTGAGTTCATGGTTCAAAGACAGCCTGGGCAGGAGCCTCCATGAGACTCTTATCTCCAGTAACCTACTCAAGAAAGCCAGAAGTATCGCTGTGGCTTAAGTGATGGCACACTCACCTTGAGCAAAAGGAGCTTAAGGACAGTGCCCAAGCCCAGAGTTCAAGCCCCAGCACCAACACAAAGTAGGGCTGGAGACATGGCTCATGTGGTAGAGTGACAATACTAGAGGAAAATATAGATACCCAGAGACAAGTGTGTTAAATACAGTGGGGGATTCTATTGCCCAAACAAACCGAGCTAGCTCATGGCCAAGTGGAAACCACAATGTCACTTCAAACAAACAAACAAAAAACTCAGTGAGCATGAGTCACTGCTCCTATACTGTTCTAATGAAAATGATTCCCTGGGAGAGAATGAAGCTCAAGTCAGAAGCCTAGTTTTATTGGTCATTGTTCTCTGGTTTCTATGATGTAGTATTTGTCACTTACTACATAACTAGGGAGAACATATGTTCATAATCTTTGAAAACTGATGAAGATGGCTGGATTTGTATGAATGTGGGAAATAAAATTGTCTTTAGTTTGTCATAGTGATCCATGCCCATAATCCCAGCACGTGGGAGGTTGTGACAGGAGGATTGTGAGTTCCTGTCTAAAATCAAATGAATTGTACATTTAGACCTCCGGTTTTACCTTCTGGATTTACACATATACGAATGTTGTAGTTATATCGCACACAAAGACAGAACTGATTAGTGAATATGGGTGTTTCTTCTGGAATTGGATGTATACAAGTAAGAAAAATATCCCTGGGAAAACCTCTAAATATATAATAGGTTAATAACTTAGTAAATCACGATTTAACAACTGGTTTAATAGTTTAAAGCACTTAAAATGGTGATTATTAAATTTAAGTAACATGAGAAAATGCTTATGGTAAACTATAAATGTGATCACATATGTATTTAATTTGTATTTTACTTTTTCCACTTTATTTTTAAAACTAAAAACAGCTGAGAGGCGTGGCTCAGATGTGAAGTGTGAAGCCTCAAGTTTAAACCCTAGTACTGTCTAACAAATAAAATTACAGGTAAACCTAATACAAAGTCCACATTTAAAAGTTTACATGGCCAGGCGCCAGTGACTCACGCCTATATTCCCAGCTTCTCAAGAGGCTAAGATTTGAGGATTGCAGTTTGAAGCCACCCCTGGCAGAAAAGTTCCAGAGTGACTCTTATCTCCAATAACCGACTCAGAAAAGCCAGAACTGCTGCTGTGGCTCAAGTAGTGGAGTGCTAGCCTTGAGCACAAGGAGGCTCAGGGATAGTACCCAGGCCCTGACTTCAAGTCCCAGGACCAGCACAAAAAGAGAAAAGAGTTTATACGATGCGATCATGAGTAGCTCTTGATATACACTACGATGGAGTCAAGGTAAATTTTGATTTCCAATGGCAGAAAATAAATGACAAAGCATGTAAAAATTCATTGACTATTCAAAAAATTTAAATTAGCATATCATAATCAGATTACTGGGAACATTTACACCTGGAACAACTTGATGCATTGCTTGAAAAATTAACAGCTACATGACAAATACATTGTTCTGAGATTCTTCATCAAATGGGAACTCAAAATACATCTTCCAGTAATCAAACACAATCATGTAAAATTGTTCATATCCTAACTGTATAAAAATAACAATTTTAGTGGGTGTATTAACTACTCTAATCTTCCCCCAAAATATTTCCCTGATCCAAATTAAGGCCATAATTATTGGAGAAATAGTTCTAATAGCTTGTCTTACTGCCATCAGCCTGATTATTTTGATTATAAGCTATTTCCTGGCTAAATTACACAGTGTCCAAATATTGTACCTTCTCTTTGCCTTTATTTTTTAAACTGGAATAAACACAGAATACTAGTCTAAATTACAAAAACTAGCCAAAATTTATTTTCAGCCTACTATAGACTAAAACCTAGAGTTTCAAGAAGATGACTAAAACAAACAGAATAAGCACACAAAAAAATCTACACTTAGACATATCTTATAAACTTTGAAAGCCAAAGGAAGAAAAATGGCATTGCCTTTCCCTTTCTCAGAGGGAAAAAAGAGTGTGACTATGAGCAAATTTCTCCTTAGGTGATGCTTACATTTTCTAAAGTTTGTAGGTGCACACACTGAGATGCTAGCTCACACATCCAGGCTGTCTGATTCTGGAGTTTCTGCCCATTATTAGGCAACCACTATTTAGAATATCTATAGTCAGACCCAGAGCTCCCAGTTAGTAACCAAATGTAATTCTTTCTGGAAAATTGTTCATACATATATGTGTTTATTGGGACTCTCCCTGCAGTTTTAAAGAAGTTGAGAACTTGTAAAAATAGGAACTATGGAGCTGGTAGCTCATTGGTAGAGGGTTTACCTAGCATGTTCAAAGCTCTGTGTTTGATCATGAACACCACACACAAAAATAGTAACTATAGACATATCTATTTATAAACTTATGAATGAACATAACAAGAACCACATAGCACCTGTAAAATAATATTAAACTACCTACAGACCTACTGAGGAAAAAAGTAAAAGGATGTTTTTAGAATTTCCACTCTAGCGTGGCACCAGTAGTTTCCACTTGTAACCCTAGCTACTCAGGAGGCAGGGATCTGAGGATCATGGTTCACCCCAGGAAGGAAAGTCACCAATTAGCCCCCAGAAAACCCACTGTGTCATTGTGGCCCAAAGTGGTAGAGAACTAGCCTTGAGCAAAAAGAGCTCAGGAACAGTGCCCAGGCCCCGAGTTCAAGCCCCATGACTAACAAAAAAAAGAACTTCAACTCCAGAGAATATGAAGTAGGTGCATTTCTTCCTGTTCCTCCCTCAATTACAACTGAGAAGCCTGGACATTACGTGTAATAAAGCTTACATTGTTTTGTGTGTATGTATGTTATATATGTATATGTGTATATTTGTATATGTTTGTATACATATTTGAATATTATATGTATTTATGAAGACAGAAAGATGGAGAGAAAATGCACACATGTTGGGGAACTTAGGACCTACAGGATTCGTTGGTGAATTCAATTAGTTGTTTTCCCTTTCTGTTTTTTTTTTTCCATCTTATACCCCACTCTTGAAGCTAAAGAAACTGATAACCCAGAAATACAATATGCAAAGTAACATGCAATGTTAATACACTTAAAGCAGTCCACAAAAAGTCTAGCCAAAACACTAGAATATGGCAACCGAGTGATACAAAAAAAAAAAAAAAAAAAAAAAACGCAAAAAAACTTTTTAGGCAATCTACAGCAACCAAGCACCACCAAGGAGGGAGAACAGAAAAACTGCAGCATCTAGACTTACCCCCCATGAGATGGACATAAAGTATGGAGCTATGAGTCCCACAAAGAAATTATGGTATTAGGGAAGACCACCTAGAAAAGCCTGGACTCCATCACCTTCCTGGCATTAATAAGCTGTTTCTCCCCATTGCACTTACAGGTTGGGGTTGGAAGAAAGTGAGTACAAGGTGAGAATATTCACCGCCACTCTGCATCCACTCACTCTGGTGTCAGAGAAGGCATGTGGAGAGCAGGACTTTAAACACCACCTGGCAGCAATGAGGAGCCCTGCTTTCAGGCACAAACAAGGAGGTGTGAAGCCTTGAACTTGAACCTCTACCTGGTAGTAAAGTAGTGCTTCATCTTCTGAGCTGAAAGGGGAGGTTGAAATAGTAACCAGTGTCATAATACAAGATGGCCAGGATTAAATGTAAAAAAAGTCCTTGTCATACAATAAAGAGTTCAAACTGAAGGACAAAAATGACTTCAAAAAATCATCAATAAGCTGGGAATGTGCCTTAATGGTACAGTGCTTGCCTAGCATGCATGAAGCCCTGGGTTTGATTCCTCAGTACCACATACATTTAAAAAAAGCCAGAAGTGCTGCTGTGGCAGCACTAGAGTGCCACTAGTGTGGCAGTAATAGAGTGCTAGCCTTGAGCAAAAAAAGCTCAGGGACAGCGCCCAGGCCCTGAGTTCAAGCCTCAGGACTGGCAAAATAAATAAATAAAGCATCAATAGAAAACAACACAGAGACAATACCAAAGTTAGAATTACCTGCTAAATATTTTAAGGCAGCCATGATGAAAATACTACCACAAGCATACTTGACAAAATTGAAAAAAAGAGATACAAAGAACCAAACAGACATTGAGAACAATTTAGAAAACACATACTATGTCATTAGCTACCCCGGCTCCATAGCTAGAGAAGGGGTAGTGTCTCCTTTACAGAAAATCATAAAGGACAAAGTACATGCAAATTTTACTATTTCACTTACTGTCAGTCCTAGGTACTACACAGTTTCATTACCCTGCTAGGCACGATGCCCAGTCACTTACCCAGAAACCTACAAGTAGCACAGAAGGGTGGCTTTGGGAAAGATGTCACCCATTGGACACCCAGAGGGACGGAGCCATCCTGAAAACTGAACTGTTGTCTTAGTTTAGGCTTTTCCCTATTTCTATTTTGGGCACCCCACTGGTGTTTCCAGGGTGCTGGCTTAGAAGGCTGCTTCCTTGTGAAGCAGAGCAGCCCCCGTGTGACTGTGGCAAGGGAGCGCTGGGCATCCTGAACTGTAGCGAACAGGTTATGACATGAAATGCAATGGAAGACACTGCCCTACAAAGATCAGACCACCTGCTAAGACCAGGGGCATGACCAGCTGAACAAAACAAAGGGAAGCAGCTATATGGTTCTTGTGCTGTGCTAAGGTAACTGACAGGGCAGGCAGAGAATAGCCTGGATCCTGCCAATGGCATGGCATGAGGACATGCTAAGGAGGCTTCTGGCCACTTCCTAGCGGTCATAATATAGGCGAAGAGCGGGAAAGCTCAGCTGTCACCAGGTCTCTCACACACAGACCAAGAAGAAGGCTGGGAGGAGCTTTACCTGATGGGCCCGCAGTTCAATTCCCATTCTTTAGCAGAGAGAAACATACCAGCTGCTTCTCCACCCCACCTTCCAGCTTCTCACTGATGCCCGGCCATCACCCTTTTCTGAGAACACTGCTGTCAGGACAGGTGGGAATAGCAGTGAGGGGGTGCTGAAGTCTCTCTTATTACCTTGCTTTGTTCAGAGTCTGCCTACTAGAGGATAGGCACCTCAGATCCCTCACCATTGACGAGGTGGTCAGTGCCAGAAGCCCTTGAGAGTAGTATCACTGGTATGCGCCAGGCCTTAGGAGATTCCACCATACAAACGAGGTCAAGATTTTCACATGGCAATAGCCACACAATGAGTACCTCACACACTTTTGCATCACACCTATCTGAACTACTAGAGTACCCCTACTCTTGAATAACCCATAGAAATGGAGGATTAACTCTATTATTGTATGCACTGTGTCCTGTATCATCAATCATCCAGGAAACTAAACGGAGACTAAATCCTTGGACCCAGATGGAAAGGGGGCAAACATTGACAGCTGACACCCTAAGGCACACTTTGAAGAGAAAGCATTTGCTAAGAAGACTATCCCATAAAACTGGCATAGATAACTTATCGACCAGATGCACAAAAATCATTAACTATCTAGCAATAAATCTCAAATCTGGATAAAACACTTGATGTAGTTTTTAAGTTGATTTTTTTTTTAAAACTCAGTGGGACACAGGGAATACAGACAGTTGAACAAAAGTAGAAAGATAAGGCAGGGTAGATATGAGTGAGATATTTGTCAAAGCATTTAACAAAGAGCAAAACAGAAACCCTAAATGAAAGAGCCCCATGCGTCAAAGAAAAATATAGCTAAAAGCCTCAGTAACACATAACATCAAAAAGACTAGGTAAAGAAAGTATTTGAGACCTTTGATGTTCATTAAAGAAATATCCTTGGAGGGCTGGGGATATGGCCTAGTGGCAAGAGTGCCTGCCTCGGATACACGAGGCCCTAGGTTCGATTCCCCAGCACCACATATACAGAAAACAGCCAGAAGCGGCGCTGTGGCTCAAGTGGCAGAGTGCTAGCCTTGAGCGGGAAGAAGCCAGGGACAGTGCTCAGGCCCTGAGTCCAAGGCCCAGGACTGGCCAAAAAAAAAAAAAAAAAGAAATATCCTTGGATATATTTGAAATATAGACAACAGAAAAGAATATGAAATGGCAATGAACCTGTAGCAGCCAACTCACTGATGTTGGAGAGGAAACAGATATGCAGATAAATGAGGCCTATAGGGCCTCAAATAGAAATGATAAAACAAAAACAGCGGAATACTCAATCTATCAAAAGTACAAGATAAGAAAGAATTCTAAAACTGGAAAGAAGAAAAGTACCAAGTCACACTTAATGGTGTCTCCAACATTAAAGTCCAGAAATGTTGTATTCCAAATGCCAAAACAAAATCATAAGAAAACTATAACACCCAAAGAGGTTTGTTCATGGGGGGTTAGGGGGAATGAAAAAGTGATGTATAAAGACATTGGTAAGACACACAAAAACAGAGACTCATACCACCAGCCTTATGAAAGATACTCAAGGAAATAATCAAAGGAAACATAATTGAATCTAGACCTAAAATAATAAAAGAAATGGGAAAAGAATAGGTAATGGAGAGTTATTGTATAAGTAGATTAGCTGTAGAAAAATATCATAAGGAAACCCACCGAAAATTGTTTTTAAAAATCCCATTGGAAGAATAAAGCAAAGGAGAAACCAGACAATCAAACATCATGCAATAAACCATCCAAACACAAAAATGAATAGCATAAAAAGGATTATACAAAAACATTTTGGAGAAAATTACCAAAAGTAGAGCAAGTCCTTACCTTTAAGTGTAAATAGACTAAATCCTTCAATTAAAAAATACAGACTGACAATAACAAAGCAATGACAATAATAGGTTTATGCTGTCTACAAGAGTCTCACTTTGGAGAAGAAAAATTGTTGGCAGCCACCTTTCCAATGTTTTTACCAAAAGACCAACTCAGGCAGACACCAGCAAACGTGCAAACCGATAAACACCAGGGGAAATAAAAAATATATAGAAGGTCAAATCTCTAAAACAAAGAAGAAAGGAAAAACTTTCTATCAGATGGAGGCTGAACGGGCCCCCTAGTAGAAAAATGGAAATTGCTCCTACCTTCTACCAATCTATTTCTGGTGATTACATTTTTCTTCTTCTCTACCTCACCTCCTGGTTGGACAAAGATCACCAAGATTGGCTGGGAAGGAGGCGGCAACAGGAAGACCCAAGTGTGGGTCCCTCTGTCCAGGGCAAAATCAGCATGTCAGGAATCCTCTGTGAGTGCTGTACCACCCCGTTCCACCCAGCTCAAGCCAGCGGGAAGATCTGAAGGTGCTAGTCCATGAAAGAAACCTAATCTGTGCGCCAAGCTCCCAGTCGGTAAACGAGACTGACTCCTTCCTCTTACACACAAAAGACATGGTTCAAGAAACAAACACTGCTTCACCTTTTCTGTTATCTACTTCTATATGTGGATCTAAACCTAAAAGATAAACATATAGACAAACACATGGTTTTGTGTATGTGTGTAATACCATGGTGAAGCCCTTTTGAACAATGACCATGTGCTTGAACAAAAATTAATGTTGGGAAGATGCAGCCTGCTTTTCTAGGTTACAGGTACTAGTGGCAGTGGAAAGGATGTTGAGGCACTTCGTAAAATAAACAGTGGAAGATTTTTAATAACTATTTTCAGCAATACATGTCATCCATATCAAATATTAGCAAAGAAAAATCAGAGTTACACTACGGATCCAATAGATTTTATAGGCATTGGCAGAGCATTCTACCTGATGACTGCATGGTATAGATTCTTTTCACTAGCACATTGTCCTTTCTTGAGAATAAAGCATCTATCAGGCCACAAAAATAGGTTTAACACATTTCAAAAAATAGAAATCGTGTCTTATACCTCTTCTGATCATAATGAAATAAAACTAGATGGCTGGGCATGTGGCTTAAGAGTAGAGTGCTTGCCTAGCATGCACGAAGCCCTGGGTTCAAGTCCTTAGCAACACATACATAGAAAAAGCCAGAAGTGGCACTGTAGCGCAAGTGGTAGAGTGCTAGTCTTGAGTAAAAAGAAGCCAGGAAGTATTCAGGCCCTGAGTCCAAGCCCCAGGACTGGCAAAAAAATAAAAATAAAACTAGAACAAAAAATAAAAATTATGTAGGTACATGGAAACACAATAGATCTATACTTGTAGAATAAGTCAGAGGAAAGGCAACAGCAATGAGTACCTATGTTCAAAGGAAAAAGACTTGATTGAGCTAATCAATGGATATCATGCCACCTGAGTTACTCAGGTGGCTGAGATCTGAATAATTATGGTTTTGAGGCAAGCAGACTACATCTCCAAAACTAGCAGAAAGCTGAGCTGGGGACTGTAACTCAAGTGGCAGAGCACCAGCATAAAAAGCATAAAACCCGGAGTTCTGACACCAGTAAAGAAGAAGAAAAAGGAATGAGGAGGAGGAGGGAGAAGGAAGGAAAAGAGGAGGAGGAGGTAGTATTAGTAAACCTAATAATGCATCTCAATGACTGAGAAAAGCAAGAAAAACCAAACCCCAAATAACAGGAAAGAAAAATCAGAGCAATGGAGAAAGAGTTGGTTTTGAAAAACCAAAATTACAGTTATCTAGTTAGACTCAACAAAGAAAACAAGAAGTAAACCTATATAAGTAAAATTAGAGATGAAAAGGAGATATTACAATCTATACCAAAATACAAAGGATCACTAGGGAGAAACTATTGTAATGAAAAATTGTGGACACAGACAACTTATTAAACTTGAACAATGAAGGTATGAAAAACTTGACTAGACCAATAGCAAATAATAAGATTAAATGAATATCAGATATTCTCCAAACAAGGAAAAAGCCCAGGGGCAATAGTATCACTGCTAAGTTTTACCAGACTTGTAAAGAAGAGCTAATCCCACCACCTCTCAAATCAGAGATTGAGCAGGGAGCAAACTCTTCTAATCCCATTCTATGCAGTGAGCATTACCCCATTACCAAAGCTAAATGAAAACTCAAGACAATAAATACAGACCAATATATCCCAGATAAACATGAATGCAATAATTCTCAGCAAAACACTAACAAATGTTAGTTAGAATGTCAAAAAAGGCCCTCACTTCGGAGCATGATGGTGTCTGCAATCCCAGCCACGTGGGAAGATTGGGAGGACCCAAGCCAGCTCAGGAAAAAAGTGAGAACTCATCTCAACAACAACCAACAGATGTGATGGTACATGGCAATAAACCAAGATAACTGCAGGCCGTAGGATTGCACTGGAAAGCCAACCAGGGCAAAACTGAGAACCTACCCAAAATATCATGAAGAGGTTGGGTGTACAGCTGAACTGCTGTAACACCTGCCAAGCAAAAGCAAGGCCCCACTGACCAAAAATACCACACAAAATTACCATGATCAAGTTGATTCCATCCAATTTATGCAAGGATATGATTCTCTGAACTTATGCAAGCCGTCAATCTAATCAGCAGAATGATGACTCAGATGATCATGGCAATTGGTGAAGAAAGGTCATCAATATCCCTCCAAGATAAAAACTCTAAACAAATTATGTATAGTCAGGTCATGCCTTGACCTTGTCATGTTGTGACAATTGTGCAAGTGGGAGAAAGCAAAAAGTCTTCTAAAACTGGGATGAAGACAAGGATGCCCACTTTTGCCTTAATAGAGTATTAGCAGCCGCTGCCAGAGCAATTAGCCAAAAGAATAAATAAAAGTCAAGCTATCCCTGGTTCCCAGATGATATATTTCTATCTGTAGAGAAACCCAGAGACTCAAACCAAAGACTATTTGAACTGATTAACTCCGTAAAATGACCTGATCCATATACAAGCAAGGTGTGGTGGGTCCAGCCTGCAGTCCTAGCCACTTGGGAGAGGGAGACTGGGGATTACAGCTTGCGGCCAGCCCAGGAATGAAACGGTGATACCAGTTAAACCCATAGTTAGGAACAATGGTGTGAACCTGTTATTCCAGCTATGGCCCGTACTAGTGAGTGGAACATGTCTATCACCCCCCAACCACATGGAGACGCACAAGCACAAGGATTACAGCTCATGCATAAAGCAAATCCCTATCTCAAAAATAATCAATTCAAAAAGGTGTTAGGGGCATGGCTCAACCAGCAAGCAAAAATCAGTAACCTTTTAATAATAACATTTTTTTAACCAAGCTAGGGGGGAAAGGCATAAAAAGTTATGGAAGCACAAAAGATTCTGAATAGCCAAAGTAAATTTGAGCATAAAAGACAAAGGCTGGAGGTATCACAATACTTACTTTGAAGACATATTGCTGGACATACTAATGACAAAGAACATATTTACATAAAAACAGACACATTGACTATGGAGTAGAACAGAAACAAAACCACAGATTTAGAGCCAAGTGATTCTCAATAAAGGGACCCAAACCATACATTGGAGAAAGACGGTTCACTAAATGGTGCTAGGAAAACTAGTTGCCCACACAGAGGAGTCTGAAACTTGACCCCTTTCGCCCCATACAAACATCAAATCAGTGTGGATCCCAGACCTGAATGTCAGGTACTAGACTGCTAGTAAAGAACAGAAGAAACATGAAAGGGATGTCCAGGCTTTGAATGTGCTTCATGGTTTTATTTTTCTCCGAAGCTATAGCCCTCTTGGATTGAGTTGTTAACAATCTTCACAAACTTTCTTAGTCCATGAAAAAAAAAGAATTAACTTTTTGATGTTGAGAAGGAACCAGACTAGACCTGTATTTGCAGGACCCAAGGAATCATTGACCTACCATAAGCAGTCATTCACTCACTCCAGGGCTGAGGGGCAGAGGGAGGGAAAGAGGGAGGGAGGGAGAGATACCGTGGACATGGTTTTCACCCTGTCCAGATCACCTTCATGCGCCTGCTGTTATGATAGAAGTGACTCAGTCCCCCTGCTCCTCTGTATGCATGCCGAGACTCAGTCATACTCTTGTCTGGAAAAGCAGTCTCCAGTATTATTCGGAGCACAGAGACTGAGCTGGCCCCCTCCCACGTGCCAGGGAGATGAGGCTTTTCCTTCTGGGTTGCTGACTGACAGATGTGTCCTGGGCTAGACGTCAAGGTGAGCCAATTCTACAAAGAAGCCACTCCAGCTCCAGAGTTCCCTGCAGCCGGAGAGGCCAAAGCCAGACTTCAGCTGAAACCACATCTTTGCTTAGCTTCTGCTCCTGTCTTATCTGTTTCCCTCACTTCCTTCCAGATGTCTCTGGAGAACCCATCCTCAATAAATCACTTATACAAGGATCCTCGCCATAGTCTTGGCCTCTACGGAAACTGACCTCAGAGAAGAGCAGGGAATTGCTGGATCCAATGAGGGTGTAAGGAAAGCAAGAGAGCAGGGTGAACTTGGCCTTGCTTGATGGCTATTATCAATCTTTCCCAACATGGTCTGAATTCTCTGGAACCCCCTGCACACCGGAAGAGTGAGATCCTAGCTAGAGGAGGAAATTGTGAGGTACTGCAGAAATTGGCATGGTTTAAATACCCTTGATCTCAAATTGACATTTTGGTATCAGTTCTTTAAGCAAAGAGCCAAGTGCTTTGAATCAGATGACCTAAATTTTTTAACTGAAATAACTTCCAAAATAGAGACTGGAAAAGCCATGGTCGCCTAGGGATCCGAAAAATATCCCGAACAATTTTTCAAGTGTATCATTTTTTTGGGCAAAATTCAATTTAACTCATTTTGAAGTACTCTTCCCTTCGGCTTTTAAACCCTTGGGCATTTCAAAGGAAATTCAATCCATATGTTTCTTATTCATTTACATTTTAAGTCATAAAAATGTTTTTTTATGAGAGCTGTTTGATATCCAAGAAACTTTCTGAGCCCTTTTTAAAAAAAAAATCTCTTTAAAGTCTTGGTTGGAGCCAGAGAGCAGACATGGTGTGATGCACCACCCAAAAATGCGATGCAGACAGACTCCACCATCCACTGACCTGAGAACAATGCCTGGCACATCCAGCCCACAAAACGATGCCAGCCAGACAACCCACAACGCTGATCTGGACACCAGCAAAGCCTTGGAAACATAAGAGGAACTCACAGCAAAGGAGAGCGAAGGTACTATGAGATGCATTAGCGTGCCACTGCTGCTTCACCATAGAAGGCCTGGACGGTGGTGTGTTATACAACCAGCTGTCACTCCCGGAAGCCTTCTACAGACTTCTAGAAAGATCTACAGAGTTCTTCAGGACAAGACCCTCTGTCACCACCCAAATATTTTATCTAAAGCAAATTGTGACTTTTCTTGGCCAATTGTTTATAATAGCAAAGCAACATCCAATGTCTGAGCAATTTATTGCAAATTCTAACTATAAATTACCCGGCAACACTTACAAAATGGAGACTTAAATGTATACTTAATGATGTGGGAAAATGTTCACCATATATGGCTAAATGATAAATATTGTGATAGTTCAATATATAGACATTATGGTAACATCTTCTCCTAAGAACCACATGTTGTATTGAGAAAGAAAGGAATATCAGCAACATGCCTATGTGTATTTATCATAGTGTGAAACAATAATTCTGGCTGTGATGATCTGTTTTTTTTGTTTGCTTGTTTATAGTTTCTAGCCCTTTTGCAATATGTGCTGTATAACTAAAAAAACATTTGTCTGTACTTTCAAAATTATACAGAAGTATTCCTGTAACGTTGTAAGGGAGCAATGCCCTTCTTGTTTCTTCTGCTTGGGAATAGCAGTGCATGGGTCCAAGCCAGAGGGGTTGCTGAAGCGAGCACCAGATGATCAAATCGTCTGAGAGCCGATGGAATGCAAGTGCTCATCTGGAATGGCTGAATCTGTGGTGACCATGCATGCTGAACCCCCAAATTGGTCACATGATCCAACAAACGGACAGGCAGCGGGGAAGAGTACAGATTATTCTAAATCAGAAATGTTCTCAAAATTCTAGGACACATACTTGCCCTGGCTACAGGGCACATTGCTTCTGGGAAAAAAAAGAAAAGAAAGAAAGAAAGAAAAAAATTCTAACAGGCAACCCGAGGAAGTCTCTGAGGAAGGAAGCAATGGCTGGTAATTTATAAAACTGTAGCTGCTGGTAGTGAGCATCACAGAGCGAGAAGAGCTCTTGATTTTCCCTCGTGTAAATGGAGACCGCATTTGAAATCCAAGGACTATTATTTTCACATCTGTTGGCATCTAGTCAGTTTCTGTTTAAAGTTTTCCCTGCACAAAATGTGCGCTACTGCCAATATTAATTATCTCCATAATTCTCCTGAAGCTTGTAAAATAAATGTTTTCCCCTGAAGAACCACTTTCCCTAATACCATTATCACCCCGTTTCCTCTCTTCATTTCTTCCATTACCCACCAACCTCAGTGCTGGTTCTAAGTAACAACCATCTTCCTTTCTGTTCATCTGGGCTCAATAAATACTCTTTGATCATAGATGCAGAAGAAAGCAAAGCACAAACATCCTTTTCTGAGCTCCGATTAGTGCAGAAAAGTTAGATAAATAATCCTTTTTATTTTAAAAGTAAGGTAGAGCCTTCAAATCAAAATGAATAGGGTAAGCAGGGAATTGTTATCATATAAAATCAAATTATTTCAAAACCCTGGAAAAACTGTCTTAACATTCTGTGATGATTCTATTTAAATATATTGTATTCTCACCTTATGTAATGAATGAATCCATCCTAAACAGGCACTCACTTTAAGCTCAAAAATGATGAAAAGTTAAAGTAATGGCTGTCATGCTTAATCATACTCTCCTACCAAGATATTCTGCTCAGATTACAAGAATATGAGCCATGGGCTCCATGTCCTACGGGGGAGCTCCCAAAGGCTAGCAAAAAGTCTCTTCTAGTACACAGCATTTCTTCAAAAATGTACACATGTCATATAGAGACAATGCCCATTCCAAATCTACTGATTAATCTCAAAGTCCTATATCTCATAGAAAATCAATGAGGTATTTCATTGATCCGTTCATCTGTGTGGAAAAAAGGATGAAGTAGAGAGTATGCACGTAAGAGAGAGAAAAGAGGCAGGTAAATCAGGAAGGAGGTCAGCATAGAGAAATTAATTTGGTCTTTGATGAATACTCATCCACTAGTGTTTTGTTTTGTCATGCAAAGAGTCCTGATTTCAAATCCCACAAAAACAGGGGAATGCAATATTAGGTGAAATGTAAACTATCATTACAGGCTATATAGGTACCCAATAACTAGCTTTTTAACTAATGATTTATTATTTTACTGAACAGCTCATGAGACAACCCATGTAGTATTAACTATTGACCTAGGTCCCAGGTGCAGAGAGAGAGAGAGATTCCTACCCTAAAAGAATTAACACTCTTGTGGCTAGACTAAAAAAAAAAAACATGGAAAGAAAAAAAATACAGGCTGATCAAAACAAAACAAAGACCAAATACGGTACTAGGAGACAAACAGGAAAGTTCCCTAGGAAAGTTGGCACCTGAGTTTTGAAAAACTAGGAGTCATGCCAAAGACAGGGCATGGTAGAAGAGACAGGATGAATGAATGAATGCTATCTCCCACTGTTTTATCAATATTACTGCTAATTAGAGCTGATGAGCATAGATAAAGAAACCATTAATCAGAACTAAATTTGGTCAGGCTTATATTTTAAAACAATCAATCAAGAGTTTTGGTTAAAGAATCAATGTCTTAATTACAAGGAGATAAATCTTTTTTTTTCCACTGGAGGGCTAATGACATTCTGTTACTACTCATAAATTGCATAAGCCCAAACTCGGGTTATTACAGAAAGCAAATGAGTACTTATTCAATGACGGGATTCCAAACTATTTCACGCAGAGTATTGTATGCCTTAAAAATTTTAAGTTTGAATCCTAGCTTCCCATGTAACAGATGTGTGATTGTGCATGTTTATTTTTAATTTGAGTTTCCTCGTCTAGTTTAGTAGTGGGGGAAAATATCCCTCTCACATTTAATAGAGTTGTTAGGATAATCTAAATGAAGAGTATGTATAAATATTCCATACAGTATCCAACAGTACATGCTAATTCTCTTTCCCTTTGGGGGTCTGAAGAGGAGTCCTCCTTAAAACTGCTCATATTCTAGCGACACAGATATTAGTAGAGCTGGCCTCGTGTAAGTTAGCCAGCCCTGACTCAGTCTGGTCATGTTCCTTTTCATCAACTGGAAAACAAAGTAATATTTAGTTATGGATTTTGGGTGCCAGTAGAGAGCTTGTTCTCACCATCTCATTTACACAATGGAAAGACACCTGCAGTGTAGCTTACAGCACAGAATTGTTAAAAAAAAAAAAATCCCCCATGGCAGCAAAGACACTTACAGTTAATGAGCTAATAAATATTGTCAAGTGACCTTTCTCTTGCCAAGTACTAAATTGTGAAGGGAGGAGGAGAAGGGAAGGATTATAACTGCATATTTGCTACAGAGTTCAAATTCTGGGCTTCCTCTAGCTAACTTTTATTATAATTGACCATATTTTAGTCTTGTCAGTTAGCTAATTTCCACTATTGCCTGGACACAGTGTGTTCTCTAGGGCAAAGACTTCTTGTTTTACAAGCTAGTGTTCTGGGAGAAGTCATCATGTTCTTTTTCTTATCAATAAAAGGCCTTTTCAGGTTTACTTCTGACAGAGCAGAGAATAAGGATCAGTCTTCTCTACTGCAAAATCAGTCTTGTTCCTTCATACCTCCAGATTTCCTTAGTCTTCAGTCTTTCATGACCACCATTATTCTCAATATTTTGCTGAACATTTCATTAATTTAGAACTTACAACCCTGATACTGTATCCCAAATACCTGTTTTGTTCCTTTTTCTTTTTAAATCAGGCTGGTGTTACAAATCACATTACTTTACCCAGAGTAATGAATAAAAACGAAATCCACACACGCTTTGATATGCTTTCTTTGAAAAGTGGACTCTGGATTCCCTTATCCTGGAGTATGGGCTGAATCTAATGGTTTCTAATGGATATAATGTGGTGAATTCAATGGTAGTGTTAGACTTCTAAGACCAGGTACAAAAGATACTGTAGTGGGCTCTTTTTGTTCTCTCTCCTGAATGACATTGTGAACGTCTGCAAGCAACCCTATGCTGAGAATGTAGCTTCTCATCGATAGCCATGTGAGACAGCCATCTTGAAAGAGGTCCCTCCAGCCTCTGTCAAGCCATCCTATTACTGTAATGCTCGACATTGCACACAGAAACTAAGTGATGATAAATGCTATGGTATTAAGCAAATTAAGTTTTGGAATAATTGTAACACAGCAAAAGGTAACTCATGGACACAGATTGGCAGATATACTTCCTTAATGGTCTATTCACCTTTATATTATTGTTTCATATCTTGCTCAGTTATGAAATATTAAAAAAGTTCTTTTAAAAATGTTTATGCTGCTACTGCAGCTTACACCCAGGGCCTGGACGCTATCCCTTAGCGTTTTTGCTCAAGAGTAGCACTCGACCACGTGAGCCACACCTCTGCATCTCCACATCTGGCATTTTGCTGGTTAATTGGAAAGAAGTCTTCTGGGCTCTGCAGTCCAGATTTTCTAAAAATGTAACCCAATCATAAGAAGTCCCCAAAAGAAACACTCTGATCACACAGGTAACAGATGGAGGTGGCTGATGATTTTGGCTTTTGCTTCAGCAAGTACCTGTCCTCCAGCTCTCGAAGTTCATCCTTTCTTCCCTTATCACCCACTGGCCCATCAGCAATACCTTCACACTCTGGCTTACTGAAGCCCACCGTGATTGTGCTTTTCAATTACTCTCTTCTTTTCCTTCCAGGTACATTACCTTCTGTTCTTTAAACACATCGGCGACCTTACCGCCTTGCCTGGGAACCTCGCATGTGTCATGTTCTCTCTTCCCAATCCTCACACAGCTGCTTCATTCTTGACGTTCATGTCTCAACTGCAGAGGAGCCATTCCCAACCACATCTCAGAAATGACCACTCCGTCTCTTATCAATTCACTTTCTATCTTTATTGTTTCTGTACTTCTTTCTGTTCTGTAATTTGTATTTGTTTATCTTTACCTACAAGAGTTCCTGACATGAAGTAAGGCTGTATCTAATCCCACATTAAAGAATGATGGCCTGTGTTTCTAATGTGAGCTCAATAATATTCCCCAATTCTCCCCTCTATTAATCCTTGGATGTTCTAGAAGTCATTGATTGGGAGGTGGAGCAAGAGTTTCTGTTGCAGTGTTTTGAGAGCAATCCCCCAAATACTGGATGTCAAGGCAGATACAGGAGGCTGCCATATGCTATAGTGGTATGCACCTATGAGAGAGCATGGTTACAGCCCTCACTGGAATGAGCAGGAAAACTGAGGAGAGTGACTGGCTGCAGATGAGTTGACATTTTGCCTCAGAGCTCAGATGGGGGAAAGGCAGAGCTGTTGAAAAAGTGCATGTACTCACTAACTGGCATGTCCTACACCTCCCCTGGGTAACACATTTAAGAAGGAAAAGCTCCAGCATTTTTATAGCCTGATACTAAAGTACTTTTGCCTTCTATTGAGTGGGCCAAGTTATGATTGTGTGCACACATCCAAAATCTGTGTGTGACACACATTTACTAACTTGGAGGTTGAACCACAGCAGAAAAAAGAAAGGAGCATATCTGTTATTTACGGTTTCATTAATACTGTAGTCACTTGCTTGACTTTACTGTATGTGTCTTTATTAACTGCTATCAGCACATGACAAAAATGATTCAGTCTCATGTCCAGGTAATACAAAATATACAGGAAACTGTACACAATTTTAATCCTCTTTTGTTTATACAAGGCAACAGGGATTAAGATTCATCATTTCCCCAAGCTCAATAAACCAGTAAGTGAGATAAAGCAGAACAATTCTTAAAGAAATGTAATCACATTTTAATTTATTTATTAGCATAGTAAAGCAAAACTCCACAAACTAGTAATTTTGAATTTAAAATGTTCAATTAATTAATGAAGAGATAAGTCAAGTCATTCTCTGGCATGGAATTTTATCAAATGAGGTGGGGTCGGGAGGTATATAATGTGAAATATCTACAGTCTGCCTTTTTGCAATGTTCTTGATATTTAATTTGGTCCTTACTAATTTACAATTCTAACCAAGCTGGTTTTTTTTTTCCTTCTATGACTTAAGATTCTCCATCAGAGAGAAAGAGTTAATGAATGGCTGTACCACATTTTGCACATTTCAGAGCCACACCATGATATCTTAAAGTGTTCCCAAGGACTAGTCAAAATTTACAAACGGAAAAATACTTAATACAACAGGCTCCTCCCATCTGCCTTTCTTGTAGCTTTGTTCCCAAAGTAACACTGACATTATTAACAAAAGCTATGACAAGGATGTAACAGTATGGAGTTTCTCAGCGGCCTCTTTCTTTCTATGGATGGCTGGAAAAATCAAAGGCCAAATAAGAGACAATTTCTGAATACTTCTAAGACATAACAGAACTTGTTGTGTAGTCTAATTTTACATTGCAAATGTCTGACAGCTAGTTTTTGATGAAATCAAGGGCAAGGAAAGAAAGTTTATGCAATAGGAACAGAGTCAAAAAGAATAAGGGTCCCTCTATGTAACAAAGCAAAGAACAAGAATGGAAAGTGAAGGAGACAGATTGGTTCTTGAAGCTAGAGTAACAGTGACACCTGGCTTCTAGGAGATCAGCATGAAGATCACCTACTGTTTGTGACAAGGCTGTTTCTATCTAGAAACAACTTAGGTGCAACACTACTGTTCAAAAAGGTGTATCTGAGCGGGCCTTGAAATTACACTTGGTAATCCTATTACATTTACCTTAAATTTCATCTTACCTGGGTGTAGTAAGATTCTGATTTTAAAAAATGGAGGACTAAAATACCCCCACTACTACTACTACTACTACTACTACTACACACACACACACACACACACACACACACACAGAGCTCATCCTTCAGGTCTGCCACTACAACCTAAATGTACATGTACCTTTTTGTAATAGAGAAAGAGCAGGTACAGGGACAAATGAAATCAAGAACAACTTCTATCTTATTGTAGCTGGGACAGACCTAAGCAATCATTGTGCTGTGATTTGAAGTTCCTATTGGAGCTTTACAGAGCACTGATCATTATTGAATCTGTGTGATAGACGCAGAGGTTTATTTTAACATTCTGACTAATGTCTGAAAACGTTTGTGGTAATGCTGATAATTCACCTCAAAACTGAAGACAAAGGGCAGCCACAGAAAAGCGACATGCACTTTGTCTCTGCAACCTGCACTTTGTCTCTGCACTGAGACACCTCAGTAAACTCCACCTGCACTGTGACTCCACCTTGAACCTGGCTCTTTCTCTTTTGCTGAAATTGTCCCCACCTGGCCTCACCTCTTGAGAACAAGTTGCATTTTTTAAATTAAAAAAAAATTACCATTAAGTAGATATGTCATATAACAAAGCATTCTAAAAATACAATAGATCTTGATCTATATCACCATGTTCAACATCCTCCCCCTCCCCTTCTTCATTTTGTGGGATATATATTGGATTTGTGGCCGTGTTCTCTTCCTCTTCTTCTCTTCATTTGTCTATCACTTTCCCTCTGACAAGAAGCACTTTTGAAACCTTAAGCCACCTACAGTGTTTGGAGGTAGCCAAAGGCAGACACTCCAATGGGAAGCCCACATGTCCCTCGTGCTCAAGCCCCTGTCCGTCTCTCTGCTGCAAGGAAGGCCAAGCCAGACATCTGCTTCCCAGAGGCCCAGCTGCTCCCGGGACCCAGAGTCAGGTGATAGGGATTCTACTTCCCATCATTGTGTGGACACCTTTATTCCTTAAAAACTCTCATTATTCAGCAGATCCAGAAATGCATGTCAGCTTTTCAAATGACAGATTAATAACTGTCTTTTTAGATGGCAGATTCAGAAGGCATTTAGAGGAGACAAGGGTTAATTAGGCAGTTATCTCTTTGGAAAACTGAAATGAAGAAGGAGACCGACTGGTATTCCACTGAGGGCACACTTTTCCTCTGCTGCTGAGTACGTACAAGGCCATGCAAGAAAACCCACTGGAAGTAACTTTGTTAAAGTCCACTCAATTAACTAAGTTCCAAAAATCTCACACTAGGTGTCAAGCCTATACTGGAAACAAGGTACAAATGGCCTCTAGAAAGGAAAGGTAGAGCGGGGCGCTGGTGGCTCATGCCTGTAATCCTAGCTACTCAGGAGGCTGAGATCTGAGGATCATCATTTGAAGCCAGCCCAGGCAGCAAAATGCATGAGACTCTTGCTGCCAATAAACTACTTAGAAAAAGCCAGAAATGAAATAGAGCAGCAGTTCAAGTAGTAAAGAACTAGCCTTGAGCATAAAGTGGCTCAGGGACAGTGTCCATGCCCTGAGTTCAAGCCCTAAGACTGGCAAAAAAGAAAAAGAAAAGGAAAGGAAAGGTAGAGAGACAGAGAGAAATCAACAGTGATAACACATCATCCACCTGTATTGCTAGGTATTTATACAAGAGGAAATTACATGAAGACAATAAAGAACAAAAAAAATATGGTGTTTGGGTTGAGTCTCGATGGATGAGGAGCTTGCTTGAGGGTGGCAAGGAGTGTCTGACAGAATAAAAGAGCAGTGTGGACAAAGCCCTGGGCTGCACACTAGTGTGAAATGCACACACCCTATCTACTGGGTGAGTGAGAACACCATTGGCCTTTGATGAGATCCCAAGCCGGGAAGAGGGACACAAACAGATACCAGATGTGGTCCCTATGCAGGGCAGGCTGGGGGGAAACCTGCTGTCTTCCAGCGAGGGCCTCGGGCTGCTCCTCCTGCCACACACACACCAAGGGACGTTCAACCTCTCTGCCAACACAGACATTTAGGGATGAGAAGAACAGGAAGAAGTAAGCCATGGCACAGTTCATGGATCGCATGAGAATATAGCCCTAAGGGCCTTCTCACTCTTTTTAGTGGATGTTCCTTAAGCCCTTCTTACTTCCTATCTGCTTCTTCTCAGCCCTTTCAACAAACAAGAGCTTCATCTATAACCCGCGAGTCCCCAGTAACCCACATTCCCACAGTGGATGTCATAGCAGATTACTTTTTCAGAAATGACCCTAACACCAAACCAAACGTTTCCACCAAATCCTCCCACGACGCAAGGAGATATCACTGTAACCACCAGGACAGGTGGTGAGCAGGGCCAGCTAGGGGGGCTGCTTTAGGAGGAGGATTTGTCTGAGTGGTTCATATAATCTACACACCAAACACAAGTTCCAACACCCATGTGGCCCAGAGGCCCAAGAAAGGATGAAAGCCTTCCTCGGCCTTGCTACCTCACTTATTCTCCTCAGAGAAGAGACCGTTCCTGCTACTGAATGTGTCCCACCAGTTTCTGGCAAGCCTTGGGTACCTTGAGCTAGTCTCTCTTTGGAAAAGGCCTGCGAGACCTATGAGAAGAATCATGGGAGAAGGTGGTGTGGGAAGCAACGTGCTCCATCGGAGCTGTGGTTTCCCTCTCAGAGGCCTCAACCATTTCCTAACTCATGAGCCAAGTGCATACAGCCAGGTACTCATGAAAGCCCTCATCAGAGAAGCCTATCCCCATCCCCAGGGAACCAGGCTTGGTGCAGATTCAAGCATCTTCTCTCCTCACCTGTCAGGATCCAGCCCCTCCTCTCCTGGGCTTGGGCTATTAGAGATGTCTGAGCAGGACTTCCCAGGAGGCCTTGGGTCCACATGACTCAGTAGTATGTGAATCCATATCTTGGACAGAGTTATCCCTGGCACTAAGCCCACCCCAGCTGGGCCTCCCTTGAGTGGAGAGTTTATATTTTTGGAGCTGTAGCACCAGGCTCCTGGAAGCCTTGAATATCTACTGACAAGGCTAGCCTACTTCCTGGGTGGTTGTTTCTCCCACCCGGGCAGGTAGTCCCTGGGGCTCACACGTCTGCACCTGTCCATCTCATCACCAGAAAGGGCAGCTTTGAAGGAGCCACGAATAGAAATCGTGCCCAAAGGGAATGTATGTCTCCACCTCTTTCTTTTTCCAGTTTCTGTGAAGGGGGGTGAGGGGGGAGGCAAACGTCATTTCAAGGGGTGACAGGAATCTTATCAGCCAAAGAGAATTCAAGGAAACCTCAGCTGGTTTTGTAGGCTCATTTGTTTATTTTCTGTGCTGTCGCCCGATAGCCCTCACTGAACACACTTCCCCTCCTTGTAAACAACTGGCTCTAATTAAACTTTTCTGTTGGAAAAAAGTATATAACCTTGGAGAGTCCATTAAAAAATGGCTTCACTCTTAAGACTTCAAAAAGCACATGGTCCCCTCTGTCAGGCCCTGGACAAGGTTAATTTATGTCGTTGCTATCTCATTTTGAAGGACTTTGGTTACTTCACATCTGTTCTCTGTCTAATCTGTGGAGGAACATTGCGGTGGTCTTGGCAGCTCCGCGCATCTAATGGTCTCTTAACTCTTTCCTGCCCAGCACGTCCAGCCCTTCAGAACAGAAGCGCCGCTGTTGGCTCCTCTTTTGCTTGCATGAAAACCTCTGGCCTCCTTTTCAGTTCTGTCCTTCTTTCCCATGCCCTGCGATTGCAGCCGAGCAACTGCTCTGCTCTCCGATGGTACTCAGCTCACAAACAGACTGGGAAAACCTTGCAAAAGCTAGAGGCTGTTGTTCTTCCCTTTTCCAAAATGGAGAGAGGAAGAGATGGAAGAAGAAATGGTGCCAAAAGTATGCACGGTAGACAACAGATTTATTGATCTGTGGTTACTGGAATCTTTTAAATTATAAAATAGGGTAAAAATACTATGGAATGTCACATTCCTGCAGGTATCCTTTTGTCAGTCTTTTAATTGTGTGCATATGTATGTGTGCATCTGTGTCACCACGAGTTAGTTAATGCACAACTAAATGGGCTCTACAACATTACCATATCCACCAGTGTTATTGTGAGCAATTCAAGTATGTTTTCTGTGTCTGTTCACTCACCTAAAAGTTGGGAACTACTTGTGACCTGCTTGCCTCACCAGGCTGTGTATATAAACTTATTTATGTGTAAGCTTCATTCCAAAACTCGGTATCCATCCACATCCCTTCCACTGAGTACCCAGTACTGCCCAGGGGACCATCAGTTATGACACTGGGTCGCACAAGGTCCAGGCTTGGCTCCCTTATTATTTACTATAGTTTTCAGGGACTACTTTAGCACCGAAGATTAAGCAAAGTCTTTGCCTTCATGTTGCTTACATTCTAGTGGAAGGAGGCCAGTTGCAAGAGAAAAGTGCATGGTGGCAAAGGCAGTCATTATATTCAATGTCCCTTAGGTAAAAAACTGCACTACCTAATGTGAAGGTAGAGAGCAGAGAGGAGGAATTGAAGAGTAAAGGAAGGAGTACCACTGATCACTATGTATTGTACTCACAACCTGACTTATGAAATTGAAATGTTTTGTATATTTACATTTTTTTTTTACAAGAGTGTATGAGCTAGGCACCCGTGGCTCATGCCTATAACCCCAGATACTCAGGAGGCTGAGAGCTGAGGATTGTAGTTCAAAGCCAATCCAGGCAGGAAAGTTTGTCAGACTCTTATCTCTACTTAATGGCTAAAAAATACGAAAGTAAAGCTATGGCTCTAGTGGTAGAGCCTTGAACAAAAAGCTCAGGAACGGCATCCAGGCCCTGAGTTCAAGCCCCAGGCCTGATACACAAAAAGTGGATGATATGAGGTCAGCTCTACAGGGAGCACTCTGACTTACATCCGTCAGCAGTTTTACCAAAGAGCCCTCGTGAGGTTTTTTGATTTTAGAAAGTGACTATGAGATTATGCTACTTGGGCATCTGGATGTTCAGAAACTCTTTTTGCAAAGGACTCTGTCAGAATGCTCCCTTCAACAGCTTTACTGTGATGATCAATCCCAGTTATCATTCAGTTAATTTAAAAAAAAATAGGCTGTAAATTAACAAGCATGGCTTCTTGTCTAGAAGGGAAGTAAACATATGGAATTCATTACCTAAACGAGATGTAAAAGCCAAAATATAAACAAGTTCAAGGCAGGATTAGATAAATAGTACACGGGTGATAAATGTATAATGGCAATAAACGATTTTAAGAGACCCTACGCGCTCAGCTCCTCTGCGTATTCCTCTCCTTACTCAATGGAGACTGCAGAGGCCAGTGAGGACTGGAGTCAGACTCAGTGCGAGTGGACTGGAGTCAGGCTCAGTGCGAGTGGACTGGAGTCAGGCTCAGTGCGAGTGGACTGGAGTCAGGCTCAGTGCGAGTGGACTGGAGTCAGGCTCAGTGCGAGTGGACTGGAGTCAGGCTCAGTGCGAGTGGACTGGAGTCAGGCTCAGTGCGAGTGAACTGGAGTCAGGCTCAGTGCGAGTGGACTGCAGTCAGGCTCACTGAGCAGTGGTGAGGAGTGAGGAGCTTTAGCAGGAAAGCACAGGTCCACACACCCTGGAAGTGTGCTGCCCATCACCGGTTGCTCAAGAACGAGCACCCAGCAGGCTGGTCCGGAAGCTCACCTGAGCTTCTGCCTTTCACGAGTCACGGCACACCTCCTCTTGTAAAAACAAAACAAAAAAAAAAAAACAGTTCCTGTCAATAGACTTTGAAGCTCCACTCAGGGTGGGAAAAACAAAAGTTAAAAAAATAAATAAATAAAACCTGCTATGAGATGTTGTCTCGATATAAAATTCAGTCTTAGAACCCAGATGTGTTGTCTCGAAGCTTTAGAGGGAACTGTGGAATGACCTTGATCTTACAGCTGACTTCTCTTTTGCACAAGCAGAGTGTTGAATTAGCACACGGGCATGAGCCAGCTGCTCGGAGCACTGCACACTAACCAAGGCAATGGAGCTTTATATCCACAGGAGAAAGTGCGCTTGAAATGCACAACAATAAAGTGTTCTCCCTGGAGCATGTGTGGTGGATGTTTGTGAAAATACAGTGATGCTGGCACCCAGCAATGCCCATTGGTGCATGGCTGCCCACGCTGCTTTTGCAACACAGTTGAAGAGTTGCACCAAAGATATTCTGGCCTGAATGGGCTAAAATATGGATGCATCATGAGCCTTTCGCAGAAGAAGTTTCCCATGCTGTAGAATAGTTTGGGGTTTGTTTGGTTTTTTTCATTTTGTTTTGTGTTTCTCAACACAACTAGCACATTTTCGCCACAAATAAAGAGAAGTTTGGTTAATGCACATAGCGAGAGAATACACAGGTATCCTTAGATGATACTAAGTATTTCCTAGCTGAGAAAGTAGATGACATCATCATCTATTACAAAGAACATTTGCTAGAGAATCTGTAATATTAAAATTCATAAGCACACACACTTCCCTCTTTCCCCCCTGAAAGGGATAGTACCAATTTTTGCTGATTCTGTTTTTTGTTATTGTGTCTCTATTTGCAAAATAATCCATGCTTTGAGATAGATAGATATGCCAAAGATAGATAAATATATTTATATATAAATATCATGATATGTAACATATAAAGATATAGATATCTATATCATCTTGTATACATATAGATATTTATATCAGCAATAAATGTGCCACATTTCCTCCCTTTATAAAGCTATTTTGAACTTGGTGACACCTAAATGACATACAGATGAGGTTCCAAAGCTATGAAGTATAAGACTTAGTTTCTTCTAATTTTAGTCTTACATTCCTCACAGAGTCCACGGCTAACCAAGCAAGAAAAGAAAGAGAAGGAAGTGTCAGGAGAGAGGGAGAGAAGAGGAAGAGGATGGGGGGAGGAGAAAACACACCATTTTTAACTCTTGTCCCATCATATTTTACTAAGTTGTTAGTCACTAAATTATGCCCTCCATAAGAGGCTATGGAAATGCTAACCAGTGCCACAGAATGTGACCTGATTTCCAGATAGTGTTGTTGCACATTTAGTTCAAGATCAAATCATCCAGAAGCATAGCAGGACCCTCATCCAACACAATGGGAGAGTTTCCTTGTCAGAAGCCAGTCAAGCCACATGAGGCGAGGTAAGATGCACACAAGACGGTATGTCTTGTAAAGACAAAGACAGACATTAGGTTGCTGTAGGCAAGGTATGGCAAAGATCATCAGCAAACACCCCGTAACAGCAACAGCCGGGAAAGTGCCCCTCACACTGCAGAGGAACACAAACCTGCTGGTGTCTTTTAGCTTCACTAAAGTGTAATTGGCAGCTGGGGTAGGAAAGCCCATGAGACTAATCTCCAACTGAACACACACACACACACACACACACACACACACACACACACACACACGAGGTAAAACTGTTGCTAAAGTGGCAGAGTGCTCGCATTGAACAAAAAAAATGCCCAGGAACAGAACCCAAGCCCTGAGTTCCAACTCCAGGACAGGCACAATGTGGACATAGGCACACACATACACACACGTACATGCGCACACGCAAACACACACACGCACAGTACAATTGGCAAGCAAAATTTCATATAGAATTCAGTATTCAAAGTGATATGTTCTGGTAAACATACAGTGTAAAATGTTGAGATTAAACTAATCTGTCCACCCACTCATACCTTTTCTATGTGGAGGACATTTAAGATGTACTCTCTGTTTTCAAACACGCATGATCAACTATAGTCACCATGCCATATAAAAGATCTCCAGAACTTACTCATGCTGACAAGAACTTTCCCCTTGCCAATGTATCTCTACCCAGCCACCAATGGGAACCATTCTCCTTTCTCCTTCTAGGAATTCTATTTCCATGTACATGTGAGACCATGGGGTACTTTTGTCCTTCTGCACCTGGCTTCTTCATTCAGGATAATGTCTTCCAGGTTTATCTGTATGGTCACAAATGACAGGATTTCCTTTTCTTCTAAGGCTGAATCACATTCACTTCACACACACACACACACACACACACACACACACACACACACATTACATTTGGGGAAATTAGATTAATTCAATAACCTGAATACTAACGAATGCTGCAAGGAACATGGGCGTCAGATGGCTCTTTGAGGCAGATTTCGTTCCTTGATGTATGTAGTCGTAAGCGGGGTGGCTGTGTCTCACGGTAGTTCGGGTTTTCGGATCTGGAGGGACCTCCGTACTATTCTCTGTCGTGTTGTACTACTTTGCATTCCTGCCAACAGTATTCAAGGGCTCCCTTTTCTCCACCTCCACACTGCCATTTAGCTCTGTTATCAGGACTTGCTTAGCTTGTTTACTTGTTTGCTCTGCCACTAAAACCATGTCTCCAGCCCTGCTTTTTGCAGGTTTTGGAGATGGAGTCTAGTGAGCTTTTCTACCTAGGCTTCAGACTCAATGCTCTGCAGCTTAGCTTTTGGAGTCATTAGGATTTCAGGGGTGAGTCTCCAGCACTTGGCCATTCTTGTCTTTTTGATAACAGCCATTCTAACAGGTGAGAAGAAAATGCACTGTGTTTTACATTTGTAGTCCTGTAATGATTAAAAACATTGAGCACTTGTTCATATACCTACCAATCTTTTTGTGTGTCTTATTTAGAGAAATATCTGTCCAGGTCCTTTCTCAATCAATGGCAACTTTGTTAAAGATCCATCAAACATGAATGGGTAGGTTTATCTCTGGACTCTTTGGATCTGTTATATCTGCTTTCATACTGGTACAACACTATTTTGATAACAGAAATGTGTGTGTCGGGGGGGAGTGTTTGCTAGTCCTGGGGTTTGAACTCAGGGCCTGGGCACTGTCCCTGAGCTTCTTTTTGCTCAAGGCTAGCACTCTACCACTTGAGCCACAGCACCACTTCTGACTTTTTCTGTTTATGTCTTATGAGGAATCGAACCCAAGGCTTCATGCATGCTAGGCCAGCACTTGAACATTGAGCTGTGTTCCCAGCCCTACAGTATATTCTGAGATTAGGCATTGTGAGGCACACAGAGCTACAGCCAGCACCTCTCGTGTCCAGAGGATGACTAACATACTACGGAGGCAAAGATGCGACCAGAGTGCAGGTATGCGTGGAGAAACTCAACCTCGTGGTCAGGCGCGGCCCGGTCAGCAGGGGCAGCAGCTCCGGGGTCTAAGGCCCCCGTGAGCGCTGTGTAGCCACACAGGACGCCACAGCACTTCTGAGGGCTGGCCCACATCATGGGAGCTCTGATGGCAGAGCACGGGCCCTTCCAGGGCAGGATTGGGGGCCACTACAGGAGCACACACAGAACCCCTGACACTCCAAGGACCCGGGGAGGGCTTGCCTAGGACAGTGATGGCGCTGGTGTGGGAAGCACAGGCACAAGTCTGGCTGCAGATCCACGGTGTGGACTGGGGCACGCGATGCACAGTGGAACACGGAGCCACGCGGTATGGGGGAGGCTTGGGAGGGGGGGTCCCCAGCGTCAGGGCAGCCCGCCCAGCACTTCGGGGGGGGGAGCAGCGTCTTTCTCACTGGGAATCAACTGCAGGGACCTCAGTGGCAGAGGTGCCCGTGTCCTCCGCAGAGGAGGCCATGTTGGCAACCCTTGTGTGGCTGGTCCTGATCGCCTCTCCCTTCTTTTGTTCCTACTAAGAAATCTCCACCATCCTCTCCTCCTCCTCTCATTTCCCTCCTCCTCCTCCTTCCTAGAGTCCTCTTGTATGTGTGTGCGTGCGTGTGTGCGTGCGTGTGTGCGTGGATGCGTGCGTGTACCAGTCGCGGGGCTTGAACGCAGGGCCTCATACCCTTGCTTCGCTTTATTTTTATATATAATGTTATTATTACTGTTATTATATTATTGTTCATATGTTGTACAGAGGGGTTACCATTTCCTAAGTCAAGCAATGAGTACATTTCTTTTTGTTGCTTTCCCTCAGTTTCTCTCTCCCATCCCTGCCCACAAGGTGCACCGCGCATCTTCCACGTAGTGTCTACCGAATAGCATGGTCGCATTTGCGCACTCTCCTACCTCCCTTTTTGTGCCCCCTCCTTACTCTCCTTGAAAAATATCCAAAACAAACACTACCACCACCACCACCACCATGAAAGAAGTTCCCATTTCCTGGAGTTTGTTTCAATAAATAGTGTTTTAAAGCCCTGAGAAGTTACACCTTTGTTCCTCCCCTTAGGTTATCCTCCTCTCATGCTTAGCTTTTTCCACTTGAGGATGGCATGCTATGACTTGAGCCACACCTCTACTTCTGGCTTTGTGCTACTTAACTGATGTCACTTGGATAGATCTGCTGGGGCTGGCTTCAAACCAGGATCCTCAGACCTCAGCCTCCAGAGTAGCTTACAGGCGTGAGCCACCTAGTGCATAACCAGAAATCTTCCATGTGTGAGTCATTCTGGATTTTGCTTGGTTTCTATTGCTGAAGTTTCTCAAGGCTGACTGGGCTAAGACTCTATCTCAGAAATAACCAAAAGCAAAAGGGACTGGAAGCAGTGCATGGCTCAAGCGGTAGAGCACCTACCTAGAACAAACACAAATCCCTGGGTTCAAACCTGGCTACTGCCTCTCCCCTACTCCCCCCCCCAAAAAAAAGTATGTGCTAACAGGTAAGAGCACTTTTATTTTTAAATGCATGGAAGGGGTTTTCCTTAGACACTTCTAACCCAAAAAGAGCTCTCTCATGAATAAGCATACAGTGGGTTAAGAAACCAAAGTCCTTGCTCCAGTAACCCCTTCTGGCTATGACTGTGATTTTCTGTACTGCCCAGTAACCTGAGCAGCTAAGTCCCTTCCCCAAGTCAGATATCATCCAGACAGAACAACATGCTTGAAGAAACATAGTAACTCACTCAGTCACTGATAAACAACAGTGATGATGACAGGCATTTTAGACTTAATTGGCTCAAGAATTTTGATTCTTAGCGGGATACAATATACAGTATTCACAGTGATTAGCAGGTAGTCCCAGGTAGAGGAACTGTTTATATTTCTGCATACTCATGCACAGCTCATTTTCCCTTCAGGATTGTTAGGTAAAGAGTTTGGAAGTCTGGCCTGTTTGGCTTTAGAGTGGAAAGAATGCAATGGAATGTTCTGGCAGTCTCTTGAGTGATTTCTGTGCCGCTCCCATTCGATACTTTGTTTTATGTCTGTGTGACAGGACTGGTGTGGACTTCTGCTTTGGGGACTTTAGTGTCAGCTCTGCATGTGTCCGCCCTGCTGAATCTTGCGACTTTACATTCAGAAGAAAAAACTCCTACCCCATGGGACAATTACAGTACATTCCAGCAGGAAGAATGGATACTTTCTCTGCTTTTTGCAATTGGGAACAATCATTAAAAAGCAAAGAGTATGAGTGTGTGTGCGTGTGTGTGTGTGTGTGTGTGTGTGTGTGTGTGTGTGTGTGTGTGTGCAGTTTAGGCACAAGGTGGAGACTCTGTTGCTTAGCTTTTCCCCCTCAAGACTGGCACGACATAGATCCACTTACAGGTTTTTGGTGGCTAATTCGAGATTAGAGCCTTATGGGCCCCTGGCTGGCATTGAACCACAATCCTCAGATCTTGGCCTCCTGAGTAGCTAGGATTTGGGGTGTGAGCCCCTGAAGCTAGATCAGTACCACTGATTTTAAGATTGGCAGAGGAAATACTCAGCTTACTTTTTTATTTTGGTACCCGGTGTCTTGTATATGTGTTTATCTGATTTGGGGATGGGAAGGGGAATCACAAAATGGAGTGACAAAGGGTGAACCAATGCAACATTGATATTCACAAGACAATATGTTGTGGGGGAGGGAAAGTGGGAGAAAATGGGGGAGGGGGTAACACTGTTCGACAGGAAATATACTCATTTCCTTACTTATGTAACTGTAACCCTCTGTACATAACCTTTACAATAAACTAAAATTTAATTTAACAAAAGAACTTGGAAATATGTTGAAAATTTCTTTCAGGCACATGATGGGGACAAAATAATTAAAACAAGAATTAGCAAGGCCTCCAACACACAGCAGTCTCTGCTATGATATCTGGTAAGAGTTCATCTTTTTGGTGGTAGCAAATGACCAGTGGCTTGTCCAGTTCTGATCATGAACATTTCCCTGGTTGAAGGAAGAACTGCAAACAAATCATCCTCAAATTCCTCTGTAATGGCAGCATAGATGAATCAGCCCTCTTGTACTAGTTCTTATCCAAGCCATATTCAAGATAAGAGGGAACAAGCCAGATGCATAAGGAATGATATCAGCAAGAGTATGTTAATAGCTGGAAGATCAGAACTACTTTGCTGTTTTATACAGGATTAGTCTGTTCAACTTGTTACCACTGTTAGAGAACAAGGTAATATTGTCTCCATCCCTCACAGCTGCTGCTGGGAAATCCTGCAGAGTGAGGAATCCCTTCCATAGTCACTAGAGCCCTAGTGACAGTAGTAGAGTTCCAACCAAAAGCCTGTCGAGAAGAACCCAGATTCACTTAGAAGCACTGACTGATTGGGGTTTGTCCTTAACCTAGGGTAAGAAGTGATCTTGCAATGACCAGTCACCCTGTGTGGTATCATAGTAAATCTCCATGGACACAGACTCTTTATACTGGTAAAGATAAGTCTGAGTATTCTTTGAAAGGACTTTACATTAATTAGGGTCTAGGCAGTGGACAGAGGATGCATTGGAGACTTTAGTCAAGGGGAGTTTAATGATGGCAGGGGGAGGGAAGAGGGTTCTAGGAGCAGGAGCAGCAGGAACTGTTAGTATTCTGAGCCTGGAGAGCACCGAGGGTCAGGGGGTGGCCTGCCAAAGCCCAGAATGTTGGAGTAATGAAGGAGGGGTGACTGGTAAGTCCTTTGGCCATTAATGAGGGAACCTCTGCCAGACAGCGATGAGCCAGGACAGCGGTGGTTAACTAAACTCTAGGCCAATCTTCCAGCCCGCAGCCTCCTGCAGGCACCTTGCCGAAGCACTGGACGAGTCCCTGGTGGAAGTCTCATGTTAGGCATCCTCCTTAGAGAAATGGCAGCAAGTAGGTTTGAGGTCAAGTGGGAGGCACAGAAAATAACTGGGGATACGGGTCACCTGGTTAAAGAAAGAATATTCTCCTTGGTATAAGGTTCTACCATAGGTTACCTTGAGGTGAAGCACATTCTTCTGCTCAGGCCACTTGTCTGATTCACCCTTGCTCCTTCAGCGTAGATGCTCTCTCTATTGACGGTGTTAGTAAAGGGGATACAGGTATTCTTTGCTGGGATAGGGGAGAATAATAAGGAAGAGACTAGTGCTGGGAATATGTAGAACTGGAGATCATTCTTGGTAGGAAAATATGGTTTCTTTAAAGAGATGTGAAAACAAAAATACTGTCTCCCAAATGGGAAAGACAACCCAGAAGAAAGCAGTTACCTGGGCTTATTGACAAAGGCAGAAAACAAAGGCTCCCAGGAGGCTTGTGTGAATGGTGGCTGCATAGTTTAGAAGCTATTCTAGGTGTGGTCACAAAGACACAGCAATGTGAAGAAGAAATCTGGCAGAGTGTGGGACTGTAACCACAAAGGATTTATACTAAATAGGATCACTGCTATTGGCTGGACAGGCCCTCGATCAGCAAGGATATGTGGGATACAATGGATAAACATCCACCAAACTGATACACTACATCCAACTACAAGGACAACTGGCTGCCAGAAAGAGCCGCACTTAGGATCTGATCAGAATCTTGGTTCTCAGCGCGGCATGTGCACCGCAGGCGGGAGAAGCAGCTGCTGCCCAGCCTGAAGATCCTACTGCTCATTTAGAGACAAGGCTGGCACAAGGCAATGAATAGAATTGGCATGATGTGCTCAAGGGCTTTGCAGACCAGAAAGATTGCTGTGGGTAGTCCTGGAAGACTCATGCAGACTAGGACGAGAACTGAACCCGAGAGGGAAACAGGAGAAGGTTTGGAGAGAGCCACCTTCCAAGTGAGGTTACCTCGGTAGAAATGCATGAAGTATGTTAAGCAGATAGGGAGGAACACGTTTGGCTGGAGAAGAGTGCATGGAGCGTGTTTGGATGGGAGAGAGCTGATGAAAATGGTGTTTAGAGAAAGTCATGTCTTTGTGGGGTGTCAGACAGACTGCGGGAAGCAACTGGAGGAGGGAAGGCAAGCTAGCAAATTGCTGTGAGATAGACATGGATTTAGAGTTAGAAGAGTGAGATTGGAAGGACAAGATGACTCAAAGTTATTACTCAATGACTAAAAGTTATTTTGAAAGACCTTGCCAAGATGGTGCATACATACCTATAATCCTACGACTTGGAAGGCTGAGACAAGAGGATGATGAGTTCAAGGCCAGCTTAGATTACATAATGAGACAGTGGAAGGAGAAGAAGGAAGGAAGGGAGGGAGGGAGGGAGGGAGGGAGGGAGGAAGGAAGGAAGGAAGGAAGGAAGGAAGGAAGGAAGGAAGGAAGGAAGGAAGGAAGGAAGGAAGGAAAAGAGAAGAGAGAGAGAGGAGAGAGGGGAAGGGAAGTGAAGAGAAGGGGAGAGCGAAAGGAAAGGAGAAAGAGAGAGAAGGGAGAGAAGGAGAAAGGGGCAAAAGAGGAGGGGAGGGGAGGGATAGGAGGGAAGGAAAGAAAGAATGAGAAGGGAGGGAGAGAAATCCCTGCTAGGTGAAAGTAAAGAGCTAAGAAGAGAAGAAACCACGATGATTATGAGGATAGCAACCATAGACACTCAGAAGATGATGATGCTATGAAGAACCATGGAACATTACTGAGGGCAAGAGCCAAAAGCTTAGTGAAATTAATGCAATAAGTTTGCAGTGTATTAAACTGTCTGGGAAGATATCCAGCAAAGAGACTGTTATGGAGACTGATCCTCCACCTTCAAGAGTGCATTCAATAGCATTTTCTCAACCTAATCATAACCTCTATGCATTCTATGTCACTACAAAAATTAACTAGTCCCTAAATTCTATTCATTTTAGTTTTATTATTTCACAAACCTAGCCACTTTCCCCGGTCACTTACTCAATCCTGTAGTATCAGCTTAAAGCTGCAATCATAATCTTCACGAAGAAACCAGAGACAGCACAAACCTTCTGTGTTCATAGACTTATTACAATCCACAATTTCTTTTGTCGGTCATTGGACTTGAACTCAGGGCTTAGGTGCTGTCGCTGAGCTCTCTTTGCTCAAGGCTAGCACGCTCTACCACTTTGAGTCACAGTGCCAACTCTGGTTTTCTGCTGGTTAATTAGAGATAAAATTCTTATAGCCTTTCCTGTATGGGCTGGCTTTGAACACTGATCCTCAGATCTCAGGCTCCTGAGTAGTTAGTATTGCAGGTGTGAGCCACCAGTGCCTGGCTCAATGCATAATTTTTAATAAATAAATTCCTGCATGGGTACTGTGTGGCCCGAGTGAAGTGAAGAAGCCACATCACTCTGGTGTTAACATCAATTGTGTTTAAATCATTTTCAGATCCGTTGCTTCCCTGCCCTTCATTTTGTGAAAATCCACCTATGGTTACATCGACCTCAACTTACCAATCGCGAACAGCTATGAAGTCCATAAATATTGTCCAGCTACAACAACACAGCTCCTTCACCTCACTCACACATTTTCTCCTTCCTCTTAAGCAGCTCAAAAGCAGGCTGGAATTCATCCTTGCTTCTAGCTAACTCTTTGCCTACCTCTTCACAGTGTCTTTCTTTCTTAGTTTTTTCACTGCTTCCCAACGTTCAATAGCCAACAGTTTGAAGTCTCCAATAAGCGTGTAAGGAAATGCAAAAGCAAACAATACCACCACCCATCTCTATTCACAAAGTCCAGTCACAGGCCGCCTGTTCCTGAGTGTCTAACAAGTTGGATAAGAAATGTACTCACTGCCTTACATATGAAACTGTAACCCCTCTGTACTTCACTTTGACAATAAAGAAGAAAAAATAAATAAATAAAATGGTCCTTTCCCTACTCCTTCCATCTCTAGAAGAGAATTCTAACCTAATGTTGACTCCTTTTGAGAGCAAAAGCAACAAAAATGACAAACCAGGGCTGGGGATATAGCCTAGTGGCAAGAGTGCCTGCCTCGGATACACGAGGCCCTAGGTTCGATTCCCCAGCACCACATATACGGAAAACGGCCAGAAGCGGCACTGTGGCTCAAGTGGCAGAGTGCTAGCCTTGAGCGGGAAGAAGCCAGGGACAGTGCTCAGGCCCTGAGTCCAAGGCCCAGGACTGGCCAAAAAAAAAAAAAAAAATGACAAACCAATGAAAGAAGGAAAAAATTCACATAAAAAACATACAAAGGAAGAAAGGGAAAAAAGAGAACTATACTTATAGGTAACCTAATTATTTACATAAAAATGCAAGATCTACATAACTACTAGGATTAATGTATAATTTAGCAACATTGCAGAATACAAATAAGCAAAACTTACCTATATTTTGAAGACTACCAGTAAACTTTTTGAAAATTAAATTTTAAAACTTCTGTTTGGAATAACAAAACCTTAGGACTATAACAAGAGGTGAACAGATGAGAATTTCTATTTCCTCATTGAGAACTATAGAACATTGCTGGAAGAAATTAAGGAAAATCAAGTGACTGGCAAAATAAACTACGTGTTTGGAAGACCCAATTCAGAGTTCTTTGGAAGTTCATAAGTTCACTGGAAGATTCCCTTGTTAAAATGTCAGCTCTACCCAAACTGATCTGTAGATTCAGAGCAGCTCCCATCAAACTTGCAGCAGGCATTCTGACTGAAATTGACAAGGTTATTCTAAAATGTATTTGGAAGTTTGATGGATCTAGTATAGCCAAAACAATTTTAAAACATTTCCCTCTACACTGTCCACAGTAATCAAGATAATGTGGTTTTGACACAGACTGATGTATGAAAGAATGAATCCAAATCACATCCAGAATCAGATCAACGACCATCAGATCATGGCCAACTGATATTTATTTAACAAGTGTAGCAGACAGACTCAATGGTCCTGGAAGGTGTCAGTCCACTTGCTATCGCTAATAGTCCAATACCACAGATTGGGGGATGGCTTAAAGAAAAGCGACAGGGCCCCATGTTCATGATAGCATTCCGGCTGGCCAAGTTCCAAGATGGCTCCAGTCATTACAAGGAGAGTGACCAACCCAGAGCACACACGTGACCTCCTCTGCTCTCTCCCGTCCTTCTCATAAAGCCACCAGGATACACGGGCACCTCACCTGGATGATGTTATCTAATCATATTCACACCTAACGGGGAGCCTTACCTTCAACCATCACAATTGAATTATGACCTTGCAGTAGGGACTAACTCCAACATGAGCTTCAGAGGAGACAAACCATATTCAAACCACAGTGTGAAACAATTGAGTATCCCTATTTACAAAAGGAATATCAATCCTCATTTCAATCTATACAAAAATAGACTCAAAACTAGCAGACTTAAGTCATGACAAAGTTTCTAGAAGAAACCCTATTGGCTTTGGGTTTTATAATCACTTCTCAAAGATAGGACACACACAACTCAGAAATTATAAAAGAAATCATGCATAAATAGGTCCAAAATTTAAAAACTGTGCTTTTTGAAAACTGTAATTAAACATGAAAAGACAGCCCAGAGGCATAGAGAAAATATTTGCAAGTATATATTCAACAAAGAACTTGTTTCCAGACTATATAAAGAACCCTTGCATTTCATTGAACAAGCACACAATCCCATGAGAAATGGCCATACAGTTTGAATAGACACTTGACTAATGAAGGTGTAGAAATGGTATGAAAATATACAAACCACACTATTCAGCAGGGAAATTGAAAATTTTTTAAAAAACTGCACTGGCATGACAGTGCACACCCACTAGTGACTGTAATTAAAAAGATGGACAATACAAAATGCTAATGAGATTTCAAGCAATTGCTGCTCACACACACTGAGGATGTAATATGGAATCATCACTTTGAAAAAGCTGTTGGGTAATTTATTAAAAAGTTAAACATATGACCCAGACATTCCATTTCAAGTATTTACACCAAAGAAATGAAACCATATGTCCCCACAAAAACTCGTACACAAATATTTATAGTAGTTTGATGCAGAATAACTAAAAATTGGAAACAAACTATATCAGCTTTATGCACAATTAGCAAACGTTGGAAACTCTTCAAATGGAAACCAGTCAACCAGGTGACGAATGAACAAATGTGCTGCGTCCATGCAATGGAGTATTATTCAACAACAAAACGATACAAGCTAATAATATATACAAACTAATAACATATACAAAAATATATCACTAGCTCACTAACGATAATGATAAAATGATTGTGCTGAACGTGAGAAGCCAGCAATGAAGGCTAGGATCCCATTTCTACAAAAATCTTACACAATACAAGAGGCTTTGGCAAAAAAAAAAAAAAAAAAAAAAAAAAAAGTCAGGTCAATGCTGGTTGAACTCAAAATCAAAAGGAGACACAGGAGACAGAACAAAGACCCCCCAAAAATGTGGAAGAATCTATCTTGCTTATAGCCAAGTTGTACATTCTAAATAGAAGCAGAAAACTGTCGACAAACTTTACCTCAAGAGGTTGAGGTCTGAGTATTGCAGTTCAAAGCCAGCCTAGGCAGAAAACTTTGTGAGACCCCGATCTCCAATTACCCACCAAAATAAAAAAAAAAAGCAAGAGGTGGCTCAAATGGTAAAGTAAAAAAGCTCAGGGATAGCATCTAGGCCTTGCGTTCAAGCCTTCGGACTGGCAACAACAACAACAAATAATCAATTATAAAGAAACAAACTAAAGAAGAAGAGCTAACATTCTGAACCTACAACCTGATCTTGAGGATTTAACTTATTTTCTTGTATTCACAAAGAAATCCAAATTCATAAAATGAGACACATTTCCTTTCTATTTTCCCTTTCCTTTCTCTCATGCATGTGCGAGAACCAAATAAATGATCAGAAGGGCAAAAACTCAGAATGTGTACCTGTTCATCTGTGATGATGTGACCATAACTCAACTCTGGGCGAGAAGACTGAGAAAGAAGGGGCTGGTACAAACATCATCTGAATCAACCATGATCCGCTTCACTCCGCGGTATCTCCTGCTTCCCACATGCAGGCTGCTTGCTGCAGCAAGCTAAGTCATTTTGTCTCCTTAAACCTAACGAGCATGTTATCTGGTACACAGTCCCTTAAAGCTTAGGCGAGTTAGCCCACTCTCCGATGATATAGTGTGATCTGCACGTCAATCACAGGACTTTCTCCTAGTCCCCGAAGGTACTTCCAATGTCCAGAAAAGTCTTCGGAACACCGGCTTATCTACCCAAATGGACGGACTGATGTCCAGTACTGGAGTTAAGGTCCTAGTGCCGCTGGTGTTAAGTCTCAACAATAGTTGCTGACTCTGGAAGTTGAGAGGAGTTGTTAACCTGTTTTCTACCCCAGGCCAGCTGAGTGGAAGCGTTGGGGTCCTGGATGTGCATTGAAATGTTCATAGCACATTTAATTCTTCCAGGTCGCCTTGTGATCAGAAAATAAAAGTAGAGTACCTGCAGATGGCATTGGCCACCTTTCTAGAACAATAAAAATCAGCAATAAACTTAAACTGAAAATAATATATAAATTGTTATGTAGTAGAGGGGAAGCAATTCAGAGATGAGACCTATCCACTTTGCATCTCTGTATGTCTTCAACAGAACAACTCGAATGGACGGAAACACTGCTGATCTTTCTATCAGCTGTCTGAATGTTGCTGCAACCTGGTGTTGAGTTTTAATCTAGAAGTTCAGCATTGAGCCAGCCTTCTTCCCGATTGCACAGGCATTTAGAAACCTCTCCGTTTAGTTTTGTAAGCCAATGTGACCCCTCAGGAACGGGGTTGGGAGCTTTGTTTTTACACACTTTCAAGGACCTCTATTCCAGATCAGAGAAAAGTCTCTTCAAAGAGAATTGGTCATTAGAAATCTATGAAGGATTTTTATTGTCTGAGTTCTCTTGGCATAAATAGCAAGTACAGGCAGGCCTGCCCTCCAGCTCCGTAGTCTGCTTTCTAGGCAAAGCTGAAGTTTGGAGAGTAGGAATTGATCGTGTCCTGCCCCGCTCTGAGTGAAAACAAGCAATCCATCATAAACAAAAAGGGTCAGGACAGAAACACTGGAGTGACAAAGAATAGTTCCTCCAGCTTGCCAATCATTGGTGCAAGTTTTCGTTCCACACAAGTTGGATTTTAAAATACATTTTTTTTCTAAGTAAACGTTAATATTAGAGTCCTGAGAGTAAGCTATTTTTTTGTCCAACACAGTAATCTGAAGCCATCTCCTTGGGCTAGTGAAGTTAATAATCCATGCTCTTGACCTGAGATTTTTGATATAAACTATTTTAAAGGACCAACATCACACTTTTTTAAAATACTCCCTGTAATTATTAGTTCTGTTCAAAAACACATTGCTCACAGGTTTTTTGCACATCACTGAATGTGCAAAAAGGGTAGACACTTCAAAAAACTCAAAAGGAAGCAAGACTTTTCAAGGGCCTTGGCCTCAGGGACAGCTTGCACCAAATGGCATTGCGCTGATGCCCTGAAATTCCCGGCGCACCCTAAAGAGCGAATGGATCAGCGTTTGTTCCTAACTTTGTCTTGGATTTTTGTACTTAGCTCTTTCAAAGTGACACTTTCATTGCTTTCCCCTCCTATTCTCACTTCTGTTTCATTTCTGAATTAATGTCTGACATTTAAATGGTATTCAGCCAAAGATTAATGAATATGTAATCGTTGAACAGATGATTGCTGAATTAAGTGACTTCTCATCCATAAAGCAAGGAATTAAACACTGCATCTATATCTACGATAGAGGCATGAGGATCCGCCTATCCAGAAAGCAAGGAATTAAACACTGCATCTATATCTATGATAGAGGCATGAGGATCCGCCTATCCAGAAAGCAAGGAATTAAACCCTGCAGCTATATCTACGATAGAGGCATGAGGATCCGCCTATCCAGAAAGAGAATTTTTAGATGGTACTTTGTACTTGAGTAATTTTTCACCTTTAAAGTTTTTCATCCAGCTTTTTTTCCAGAGGTAACTAGTTGATTAATATTCTGCCTCTGAAGTCTAACCACGTTTTCCTCCAATGGCCACTACAAACTCTGATGCACACTCAGAACATTTTTGAGGAAATAATACACAAGTCAAGAATCAGAGGTTGTTTGGTTTCTTGGTCTTTTGGTTTTTTTTTTTTTTTTGCTGTTTTTGTTTTCTTTCTCTTTTGTTATATTTGTTCATATATATGATGTCTTTGAGAGAATACGGGGAGGCGGATAAATGGAGGGACAAAGGGTGAACAAATGCAGCAATAGTACTCACTGGATATTATGTTGAAATGAACTATATGAATTGTGGGTAAGGATGGGAGGGAAAAACTGAGTGAGGGAAGGGGTGACATTGTCCACAAAGAAATGGACTCGTTACCTGACATATGTATCACCTTGATAATAACAATGAAAAAAATTTTAAACACAATCTTCCACTCTCAGGAGGTGAGGTTGAAAATAGAATAAAAGGATTGCAGCACTTAAGATGTTGGATCAGATATTGTTTAGCTAATATGGACTTGGGATTTTGTTTTTCACTGTTCTATCATATCTCTCAAAGAAGGAAGAGAACTTTGACCACTCTTCCTGAGAATAATTAATGATTAATCTGCTATGGTTGGAATGAACAATGCAGTGAATTCCAAAGAATGTGCCTATCTGTCCCAGAGGACGGGAGAAAATGAGCAAATCATACTCCAGAAATTATCTCTGATTGGATATCTAACTAATGATCACGAGTTCCCGTTTGGGTGTAAAATCTACTCTGAAATTCAGCCCTATGCAGGAATTCTGTTTTAATACACAATTTAAGAAAGACTCTTCAAGTGTATATTTGAAGACAAATAAAATAAATAAAATTTAAAAAAAAACCTCTACCTATCTTCTTCTGCAGACACAGTCTTTGGCAATAATTTTCATTGTGTCTCTGATGTTCATTAGATTATATGACCTTGAATCAGTATCCTAATTCTTTTTAAGTTGTTTTCAAGATTAAATAAATCCAACATGTCAAATATTCAATATTGTGTTTGGCATACCAATGCTATGCATTCAATACTCGTTTTCTGTTCTCTTTTCTCCGTATGTAGCATTTTCAACCTATTTTGTGTACCATTTGGAATTCGATTTAAGTTTTGGGAAAAAGGCACTTGAATATGTGTGCTTTAAGAGCACTGTGAACAAATTTCGCCCAACTTCACACCCAGTTTACACATCGAACAAAAGCATGTGGTTGTGGGTGCAAAGCTGTGTTGCAGATCTTGGGGCTACCTCCCCAGACCAATGGGGAAGGTTAAAACAAGCGTACAGCCCTTCAAGAATCTTTCCTTTAATGGAAATGGGGTTTGAACTCAGGGCCTTGTGCTTCCTAGGTACAAGCTCATCCTTGAGCCATTCCACCAGCCTTTTCTGTTCTGGTTATTCCTGAGAGAGTCTCACGTTGATGCCCATGCCAACCTGTATCACGATGCTATTAACTTGGGATGACAGGATGCAGCACCATTCCTAACTTGTTACTGGTTGACTAGAAGAGAGTGCCTCACAAAGTTTTTGCCTGGGCTGGCCTTGAACTGTGGTCTTCCCAATCTCTACCTCATAAGTAAGTAGGATTATAAGTAGGAGGCACCTTTCCTGCTAGCGCTGTAAGAATCTTGAATGATCTTTGTTATCTATGGAAAATTAGCATCATTATTACCTTCCATCTAGTAGGACACTTAAGGATAAAGCTATGTTGGATTATCTTGACTAAGAAGAAGCCTCAACTCTTCTAAGATGTTTGTGTGTGAACTCAAGGAGATTTTGTGCCATTCCCTTGGCATAAAGAACTGTGGTAAAGTATAAAACAAAGAAAAGTGATTGTCCAGAGTTGTCACTTTTATGGGCAGAAAATTACAGAATTTTATACCTTTAATTCTGTAATGTTTCTGCTAAACGATAACGTGGCTAGCATGCTCTGTTGTCACTGGGCCGTGGTGGCTCACACCTGTAATCTTAGCTACTCGGGAGGCTGAGAGCTGAGGATCATGGTTCAAAACTTGGCTGGGCAGAAGAGTCTGTGAGACTTTTATTTCCAATCAATCACTAAGAAGGAAAAAGTGGAGCTATGTTTCAAGTGGTAGAATGCCAGCCTTGAGCAAAATAGCTAACAGACATTGTGCAGGCCCAGAGTTCAAGCCCCAGGACAGGCACAGAAAACAAAGCAAAACAAAACAAACAAGCAAAAAATCTCTATTGTGACACCGATCTTTGTGACCTGGGTGAGAGAGTTCCATGTTTCTAGCCCTTTGAAAGATCTGTGTCCTAAGCCCTGTGATGTATTTCCCACTCCCTGCTGCTGGTCCACCAGGCAATTCCAGTGGACGCCATTCGCATGGACAGGATGGGGTTCGATGCTGCCGCTGTGGCACTGGCACCTGCGATCTCCACCCCTCCAGAGCTTACAGAAGCCACCTCCCGCCAGGAAGAGCAGAACCAGCCAACCAGAACTGAAAGCCAGCCCAAGGGGGCCCTGACCACTTCCTCCTAGCCGCACCCTTCGCCTGACCCCCTCCCGATTTCAGCTGTTTTAACGGAGGTCTACTTCATTCAGCACAAAGCGCTCGTGTTGATTTACCAGGTCTAGTTAGAAGGGAAAACATGGCTTCAATCGGAGCTAGGGAAAACTTAGAACAAGAATAGAAAGACCTTCCATGTGGCGTGATTGCAATGATTCTCCCCGGCAGATGCTGGACGATACTCATTCTTTCCACAAACAAACCTCAACTTCCTATTTTCTGTAAAGTTATTAGATAAACACGTGGGAAATATTCTTGGAAATGCACATTTAACTGGCCATGTGGTTATTATCCACGAAAGCTGGCAAGCTCAGCTCAGCGCCATGTTCCGTGATGGGCCCTAGGAATACCATGCCATTCCTTCTTTCGAGGTTCACATCTCCTTCAGAGACTCTGCTGAGTACAAGGGAGACGGTGGGAAGCCACTGCCTTTGGGACTCTGTGGTTCAACCCCACATTAGGAAATGAAGAGCACAAGGCCCCAAGGTGGAGATGAACTCCTTCCCACAATCAGCATTCTCCCCAGTGCACCTCTTTCCACATCTCCTTCCTCCAGCTCCTAGAGGTTCTTTAAAGATGAAATGGGGGGGGGGGGGAGCTCATACTGCTGGTTTGCTAAAGAGAGGGAGGCTTACAATAGAAATGGTTCAATTTCTTTTGAGGAGGAAAATAATCACATCTCAGTCATTTAAGTTTCTTATGGCAGGAGAGTGTTTTGAGTAAGAAGTCAGAATTGTCTAGGAAAATTCACTCAAACCCAAAGAAATAACTTCAAATTATCCAAATACTCTTTCATCTAGATGATAGATACACGCATATGTGATGCAATGGATACGTATTCTATATAGCTTATTTAATAAACACTATTTGAGTGATACCTACTTCAAAACCCATATAATAATTTTAATATAATCTACAAGGAAGGCTAGTTTCCATTATTTCTCTTTAGTTGTCCCTTATTAATAGTTTGATCAAGAATTGACAAATTAAGGGGAGAACTGGGAAAGAGCATAGGAAGGAATGACATTGTCCAAAAAGCAATGTACTCTCTACTTGACGTATGTAACTGACCCCTTGTACATCACCTTTATAATAACAAAACAATTTTAAACAAAAGAACTGACAAATTCCCAGTAAACATAGAAGCAAATTATAAAACAAATTTCACTTTCATAAAAATAATCCCCAAATATTTTTCGAGAGAATTCAACTTTGCTTTTAGAAAATTGCATGAAATTCCAAAATTGATCCTATAAATTCAGATAATCTTTGATACTCTTATAATAGTGGTGGCTCAAAATCCCATTTCCTCCTTTTTGCTAGTCTTAGGACTTGAACTCAGGACTTGGGTGCTGTCTCTGAGGGGTTTTACTCAAGGTTATCCTCTACCAGTTGAGCCACAGCTCCACTTCCAGCTTTTTATTTATTTATTTTTTTAATTTCTACTGTCAAACTGCTGTACAGAGAGGTTACAGTTTCATACGTTAGGCATTGGATACATTTCTTGTACTGTTTGTTACCTCCTCCCTCATTCTCCCCTCCCCCATCCTCCTTTCCCTTTCCCCCCCATGAGTTGTTCAGTTCATTTACACCAAACAGTTTTGCAAGTATTGCTTTTGTAGTCGTTTGTCTTTTTTACCCTGCGTCTCTCGATTTTGGTATTCCCTTTCAGTTTCCTAGTTCTAATACCAGTATACACAGTTTCCAATGTACTCAGATAGATACAGAGATAGTGCAGGTACACCACAGGAAGGGGATACAAGAAGATCATCAATAATAGAAGCTACGGGGCTGGGGATACGGCCTAGTGGCAAGAGTGCCTGCCTCATATACATGAGGCCCTGGGTTCAATTCCCCAGCACCACATATACAGAAAATGGCCAGAAGTGGCGCTGTGGCTCAAGCAGCAGAGTGCTAGCCTTGAGCAAAAAGAAGCCAGGGACAGTGCTCAGACCCTGAGTCCAAGCACCAGGACTGGCAAAAAAAAATAGAAGCTACGGTTACCCATAGCACATTGAAAGTAGTTACAACAGTGATATAACAATCGTTTCCATAACATGGAGTTCATTTCACTTAGCATCATCTTATGTGTTCATAAGGGTATAGCTATTGGGCTCTTGTGATCCTCTGCTGTGACTTGCCTAAACCTGTGCTAATTATTCCCTATGAGGGAAACCATAGAGTCCATTTTCTTTGTGTCTGGCTGTTGGAGGGGATGTGGCCAAAACCCTACTTCATTGTTGGTGGGAATGTAAACTGGTTCAGCCACTCTGGAAAGCAGTATGGAGATTCCTCAGAAGGCTAAACATAGAACTCCCCTATGACCCAGCAACCCCACTTTTGGGCATCTACCGAAAAGACCACAAACATAATCACACTAAAGCCACCAGCACAACAATGTTCATCACAGCACAATTTGTCATAGCTAAAATATAGAACCAACCCAGATGCCCCTCAGTAGACGAATGGATCAGGAAAATGTGGTACATATACACAATGGAATTTTATGCCTCTATCAGAAAGAACAACATTGCCCCATTCGTAAGGAAATGGAAGGACGTGGAAAAAAATTACACTTCCAGCTTTTTAGTTGTCCATTAAAGATAAGATTCTGACAGACTTTCCTGTCCTGGCTGGCTTTGAACCATGATCCTCAGATCTCAACCTCCAGCTAAGCCACCAGCACCTGGTAGAAGAATTTTTTTCTTTTTTAAAGAAAACAACAAAATTGAACACCATAGTGTTAACTTCCCCAGTGACTTGGCTTTTTAATGTGATTTTCCATGTCCCCCTCCAAGCTAACTCCAGTTTAGTTACTTCCAAAGACTCAAAATCTATTCAAGATAAGACTTAGAGCTTCTGACAAGAAGCAACAGTACTCGATCCTACACTTTCTGTTAGGCTGGTTCCTTTTTCTTTTTTTTAAAAAAAAAAAAGAATCACATTTCATTTTAATCTCACCTTATGCAAATGAAGCTATTACCCCAAGGACAAGTATTTCTGTATTTGAAATGTTAAAAGTACTCCCTTGGAAAATCTCCCTAGTGGGTGGGTAGGTAGAATCTCTCTTACCTGCCCAGGCATGTTGCTTTGAATTGAGGTCATGATTATGCAAACAACATTCCAAACATTGTTGTCCCCTTGAATGGAAAGGGGCAGTTTGGGTTTCTCTCATTCCCACTGGTTAAGAATCTCTGACGGGGGCCTAGAGAGCCCTCCAGACCCACAGGGGAGGACTGCTGTTCACAGGACGTGTGGGGTCTGAACTTGCCTCTGCTGGGTCTCAGGCCCTTCAGTCAGCATGACTCAACACTTGAACACCAGGCACGCTGCCGGTGAATGTTCTGCATGAACTCTGATTTCGAAAGAGTGCCCTGCTTTTCAACATTGTCTATTACTCATTAACAGATCGAATTTTCCAAACTGTGAAGTCAAGTTTGAAGCTAGGTTGTTTCCCCCCCCCCCCCCAGCACAGGGAAGCTGGGGTAATTCTCTTAGATTTCCCGACATCCATGAGGTTTTGACTTTATATAATAAGATTATTTTGTTATGTCTTTGGGATATTCTTTTCTCCTTTCCCAGGACCTCCCTGGCCATTGAAATGTAGTTTATTAGATATACTCACTTAGAAAAATCATAAAATCATTACTGATGAAAATGCTGCTACCTCAGGGTTATAAAGAGCTTCCTTTGAAAGGTAGTAGACCCCAATGCTCTGGAGCTTGTAATGATAACAATGTAACAATGACAATATGAACATGATTAGGACAAACGAGTTTATTGCGAGCAATGTGATTTCTAGCTTGGGAGGCAGTCCTTCTTTCTCAAGAAATAAAAAAAATGCAAGTTCTTGTTGAATAGAAAGCTGTCCCTTGACCTCTATGGAGTTCCAGCCTGATCAAACCACTACCGTTTGAGAATATCCTAAGGAGGAAACACATTTATCACTGACCATACAGTGAGCATGGGAGTTTAGCAACACGGTGCCCTCTGTGTGATTGGTTGTTCCTCCTCATAATGGCGGGGGGGGGGGGGGGGGGGGGGAGAAGGGGGGTAAGGAGCCGCACCTGAGCATCTTTGTTTCAGCAACCTCTTTCATATCATTGGCCTAGGAAAAGGCCAAAACTCAAAGCATATTTCCATTGAATGGCTATTGCCTTGTGACCACCATAAGATCAAAACGGAAAGTTGATTCAGTTGAACGTTGGGGACCATAAGAATGAAAGTGCGAGAAGCTGGAAGCACGTAAAGCAATGCCGCAGAATGTTACCAGAAAGACAGCAGAAGAAGAAAGCAAGCAGAGTTTGTTACGGTGAGCAAATACAACTCTCAATGACCCCATTAAAGCAGTGCAGGCTCCAAGTTCAGCGAGTTTCTGTCACGAGGAATGATCATTGTAGTATTTGTTATTGCTATCTAAATTTCATCTGAGTGTTCTGTTGCCACTAGCAATCCCAGAACGATGACAGAATAGGAAACCCTCTGTTGGTTAAACCTAAAACTATTTCAACATTGTCATCCTACCCTGTTTTCGTTCAAAGCCATGCTGAATTCCGTCATTGATCTATGGTTCTAAGCTCCTCTGGAATCCACTTATCTCACGGAGAGATTATGTAATTCAGCGGAGCACAAGAACGCCCGTAGTTGTTTTGGTAAAATACCTTACTGCTGTTTTGTAGTTCTGAGAGTAGCCGGCGACTCTTCCCAGTGGAGTTGTTTTCCTGGTTACTGCTGAGTGGTCTCGCTGAGGGCAAAGCTGCACCACTGCCATTCGCAGTCGCTACCGTTATAGTCAAACATATGCGACACTTTTCTCACACATGGAGTGTTATTATCACTAACTTCCCTTTACTGACATCTTCCTTTAATTAATTAGTATCTGCCTGGTGAATACCTGATAAAAACAATTCTGATAACCTCACAATGCCATCTAGTGGATAATTTTTTTAAATATCAACCAGTGGGCCATTTCTTTTTTCCTCCCCATCAAAATAGACTGCACTGTTGATGAAACAGCCTGAGCGAATGAATCCCCAGCAATTATTGGTTGGGATCATTGAATGGTAAAGCAAGTCTATGATGGCCTTTGTCAGATGAGTGTAGAGAAATTCAGCTACCATCTTGGGTGCCGTGGGTTCTTCAATGGAGTGGAATGAATGCCACTGGAATAAAGGCCATCCACGCAGTGCATTCAACCCATCCGGGTACTCATACCTCACTAGGTATCTCAGGCCTATGCCTGGCACTTGCAAACCTAATCACATAGATCTTTTGTGCGCTGTGAGTAATGAATCCTTCCCATGGCGATACCATCATTTTCCTATTTTTAATATACTTTAGGATTTTTAAATTTCAGGTAATCCTCGCCGCTACTTTGGAGGAAAAGGTGAGGTGTACTCACCTTTGAAGATTGAGGTCAGTGGAGATTAAGTGACCAAGGTTCCCGTTCAGTCAGAGCTTTTCAAAATCTGAACGCATGGACTCTTTTCAGAAACGAACCGTAAAGTGGGTGGCAGTGCTCACAAAGACAGGGAGGACTGAACATATGCCGCCATACCCATGGGATTGTCACCAATCTATGCTCATCTCAACCGATGGTTAGGAAGCACATGATAAGACTCAGCTCCCACTCGCAGTGGTAATGAAAGCCAGAGTTAGCAGTAAACGGTGCCTTCGTTGTGATGAAAACTAGACACCCTCATTCTCTCATGCAATGGTGAGGCGCTGGCCCTATTTTCAAATTACCTCCAATAATTCAGTGTTTCTGCTACTGTCTCAACTAGTCAACAGGATACTTGACGCTGGAAGCTGAGCTCTGAATGCTCATGGTTTGAAGCCAGCCTGGAAAGAAAACTCTAGGAGACGTACTCTCAGAAACAAAAACAACAACAGCAAAAAGCTGGACTGGGGGCATGACTCAAGTAGTAGAGTACCAGCACACAAACAAGCTGAACAAGTGTAAGACTCTAAGTTCAAACTCCAGGACGGCCAAAAAAAAATAGTCAGTGTTTATGAAACATCACAATACAAACACAAAAGAATTCATATGTAAGAGAAATAACTTTCCTATACAATTAGGAAATATAATAGGAAGCAAATTAATCACATATACAACAGAAAAATAAAACCCCCAAAAGAAGAAAAAGAACTAAAAGTAAACAGGTCCAAAGAATAAATCAAATGAGAACTGTCCAGGTCTTGCAAGGAGTCTTATCAAATGCTTTTTAGAAGTTGATGAAATTTATGTATGTATGTATACACATATGTGTGTATAACTCTGTGCATATATATTACATAATGTAATATATAAATTGTATAAAATATATCAGTATATATAATGTGTAATAATAATGTAATAAATATTATACTTTGGATTTGCTAGTGCAAGTACAAGACTCTTAACTGACCATATTTAAAAAAAGAAAAATATTTTCAATAATTTATTTGAAATATCCCTCTAAGAGAAACCTCCCTTTACATCTCTGACTTGGATGCATTTCTTTGTGACTCCTTCAGTACTGCTGTCATAGAACAAAATCTTGCTTCCAACAATATAATTGATCTTCCTGTGTGCATTACCACAGATCCTGCCTTTCTAATCAAGGCCATGTATTAGACAATAATGGGCCCGGATAGTGATGGCTGGGATGTCAAGGCAAGATGGCTGCGGAAGGAGACCCTCTAGCCATCACCCCCGGGGCGGCGCACCAATTCACAGCCATTCAAATGCCAAACGAATTTTGCAAGCCCTAAGGAATCTAGTCAAGAGGCCACTCACCTGGTTGTAGCACAGCAAGAAGAAGAAAAAGAAACCCACCATGGAGGAGGTAGAAAGAAAAGAGTTACTGCGGCCTCCCTTCCCCCATGCCCAGGGCAATGGAGAGAGATGCCGCCTGCCTGGGAGAGACAGCAGGAAGGACGTCCAGGCCTTCGCCTTGAAACTCAGGATGAGAATCAGAGTGAAGACTTCTGCCAGGGAGAGCCCCGCTCCCGCTCCCCCCGCCTCTAGGCCAGTGCCTACAGACTGCGCCCCCAGAACCAGGTTAGCCAGGAAACCAAGGAACGCGGGCCCCATCCCTCTTGACACCAGAAGGAGCAAGCGAGACTCCACATCCTGGCTCACAGGGAAGGACAGTTGAGAGGAGGCTTTGTCTTGGAGCTCAGTGCTAACTCTGGGGAACAAGAGCCAGCGCCAGGCAAGAGAGTCCTCTTCCCCAAGCCAGAGCTGAAAGACACAGCTTCTACACCAAACCCGGGGCAGTCTGAAGACCTCATCTCAGCTCCTCAACCTTTTCTCATTGCTAACCTTCCATCAGTGCCCTCGCCCTTGCAACTCGGAAAATCAGGGGCAATGCAGCTTACACACAGCCTTGGTGGCCACAAAAGCGTCTCCAACATCCAAGCTCAGACAGCATAGCTATCCCAGGCCAGTGCTCACAGACAGAGGCTCTGGAGGAGCCCTGGCCCTGGGTAGATGCTTGTGCCCAGGTAGGACAGCCACGTGCTTGTGTTCACATCACTGTGAGCATGCTGGAGAGTGAGAAGGCACTGACACTACCAGACCCAGGCGGGGCCCAGCGTGGCATCGATCTCAGCGGCTACCGACTCTGCTTCAGCTTTGGGAAGCACAGAACGAATGGTACAGTGTTCCATTCAATAAGGAGCAGGAAAGGGCCATCGGGGCAGGATTTGCCTTTGAACTCAATGTCAGGCTGGTAAAGCCCAATCCTGGGCCAATCCTAAAGGTCTTCCTCTCTAGACACTATTAGTTGATGAAGGCTCTGGACCTGCCTTGGTGCCAGGAAGAGATGGAAACCACAAAATCACTTGTGCAATGGTCTTGGGCCATGACTTTTCATCTCAATAGTAGGAAACCAACAGTATTGTGGGCCTTGGTCGTATCCAGTGCTGCAGTGGCCATGAGCTTCACGTGGTATTGTGGCATTAGAAGCCACGAGAATGGCCACACCATTTCTCCGCCACTCCAAGCAACACAACATGAAGAAAGTAAACATTCACTTAAGTCAAGAAGAGGGAGGTGGGCATGAAGTCATTTCACAGGAGGACAGTGCCTGTCCCTAAAGACTTTGGACAAGTGTTTCTTTTCATGACCCCAGGGTGAAGATTTGGGACATGAACTATCCTTTTGAGGCACCCCCTAGTTGGTGCTGGACAACACACCAAGTATAAGTTTAAGACAAACCTAGGCTTGGATTGCCCTTCAATGCTGAAACATTGGAAGTACATCAACACGGACTTGCCACAAACTTGGCCTTAGAGCGCCATCTAGTGCTCACATAGCAGAAATGACAAGAGGCTCAGAAATCAGCCACCTTATAAATCTCTGGAAGACAAGGATAAATAAAGTCAAATGATGAGTACCGACATAAATACCTAATCCTTCTCTGTTAGGATAACACCACAAACATCAGGGATTTTCAATGAATCATTACCTCAGAGCCAAAATACTATCGCCAATGGTCAAAATTACGTACCAGAACCTGGTAATTTCTCAGATGGAAAATTTAAAAGGCAACCCAACAAGCTTCAAGAAAACTAATAAAGACAATAAAAATGAATAAAAATTGAATCCATTTTTTAAAAATCAGATGAATCTTCGAGGTAAAAAATACACTAAATGAAATTCAAAAACAGATGAATCTGATTAATTAATTTAAGAGTTTGGGGGACAATAGACTCATTGTCCATTCGTTTCTCAGAGATCAAATGGTAGAGACTAGGCTTTTTGGGGGGGTGGAGAGGGGCTTGAACTCTGTGTCTGGGCGCTGTCCCTGAGCTCTTCATCTCAAGGCTAGTGTTCTACCACTTGAGCTACAGCGCCACTTCCGATTTTCTGGTGGTTCATTAGAAATAAGAGTCTCACAGACTTCCCTGGGTTGGCTTTGAACCAAGATCCTCAGATCTCAGCTTCCTGGGTAGCTAGGATTACAGGCTTGAGCCACCAGCACCGGCTTGAGACTCAGCTTTGGAGTGTCCTCCAGGATAGTAATAACATTCCTTATGACGAAGGACAGACAGAGCACAACTACAAAGGACAGAGGCGATTCTGTATCTAAGATCCCCAAGGGGAACTAAGACACTACCCCAAGAAAAAATACCAAGAAGATGCACAAGTTGAATACGATCACTTCTTTGCCAAACGAAACATTAAGACTGAGCTCCGTTGTATAAAAATGAATAAAGTGATATACTTCGTGGACTGAGACTCACACTCGGGCTTTGTGTGAGGGGGCATACAAATGAACACACAAAGCTCCAGGGAGACAAATGGCCGGAGGCTTCCAGAGAGTGAGTTGCCTTGTGTGCTTTTCATGCACCATTCACACAGCCACATTTTTTATTCTTTGTCTACATTGATGAGAAATAATATAATATGTAATCGAGAGTTTGAGCGTTCTGATTGTGGAGACACTCTGAGTGGCTTAACTTCTTCATACACTCTTCAAGCGAAATGCAAATACATTACCTCACATGAGAGAAATAAATGTCACGTTTCCTTTTTAGAATGCCTGCATAAACACTGAGCAATGCTAATTATTTTGTGTGTAGACAAAAACATATCTGTATAACGCAGAAATTTTAACATAAAATGAGTTTATCATAAAACTAAGAAGGTCAACAATTAAAAACAAAATATACAAGACATCCATGTACAGCAGTTTTTAGATGGCATCAAATAGCAGTTGTGACCAGATGAGTGTGTGGACGCTGGTACTGAGACCTGAAGAGATGTGAGTTTCTAGAGAACTTGGCTTGAGTCTTGAAAATTCTATAGCACTTGGGTCTCAGAGAAACACTGAAAAGAATGCAGCTGACGCAGAAAGACCCAGAAGCCTGGATGTCAAAAGTGTGTCTGTGTTGTGTAGGTGGTGGATGTCACTGGTTGTAGAAAACAGCTAGAGGTTCACATTGGCCGTAGAACTCAATGTGGTACGTGGCCGGGTTTGTCTGGTAGTGAGCCACTGATGGTCTTGGGGTGGGATTTGCCATGAAAGCTAGTGCTACTGCATGCCTGAATCCGACATGGACAGACGGCTCCCAAAGGAGGGACTTTCACGCAGCCACGCAGGATTTAAGGAATTGAAATATATATATATATATTTTTTTTTCTCTAGGTGTAGAAAGAAAACCTCATTTTCTTCAGGAAAGCCTGAGAGCTTTGTGCACCCTGTTTGTCCAGCACCCCGTGTGGGGTCTGCTTCTGGGTGGGTTGCCTTCGACGGCCGTGTTCTCTGTCTCAAGACAGGGAACGTGTCCGCTATCGACTTGGCTCATCGTTTCCTTTAACATCAAGCCAAAAATTAGATACATAATAGCTGTAAAGTCCTCATTTGTTTTCATGAATCAAAAAACAGGATTTTGACTTTTTCAAATGAGCTTTTACCTTAATAAATCTTTTGCCCCGATTCTCATTCCTTTGGATTCTTTGGCTTAAACATATCCCAGTTTCCTGCAGGAGGTGGAAAGTTCCAAGCTGGCCCTGTGGCCATCAGTACAAAGTGTGGCTGAAGGATTCAGTGTGTTTCACAGCAAACACGACAGAGCACACCCCGGGCCGGGCTGAGCTCACAATCTAAACTACACCCAGGAAGCTAACATCTAGCCATGCAGACGCGCATAGGATGTAACTGACTACCTCCTATTTTTTTTTTATATTTGTTAGGACATATAAACATACTAATAACACTAGAACACACTAATGCTTACTATTTTAATGTTTGAAAAAAATACAGAGGAGGAAAAGCAGAAGCTGTAACATGGCAACTATTGATGATACATAGGAATCATTTTGTGAAGAGGTTACCCTAGGTGCGTCTTTCCATTGTTTTTGTCGCTTTATATTTAATGAAGGCCTTTCCAGTGTTATGATTGTGTGTGTGTGTGTGTGTGTGTGTGTGTGTGTGTGTACGTGTGTGTGCACGGCAGTCCCGGGGCCTGGGTGCTGTCCCTGATCTTTTGTGTTCAAGGCTAGCACACTTGAGCCACAGCTCCACATGCGGCTTTTCTCTATCTTTTTTTGGTTACTATTTTTTGGTGGTTAATTGGAGATAAAAGTCTCCCTAAGCTGGCAGCAGCTGCGTTTCTAGCTACTCAGCCTCCTGAGTCGCTAGGATTCCAGTCACGAGCCACTGGCACTCGGCACATCATGATATCTTTAACTGAAGCGTCTTCTGTTATCCCTGTAGGGAAATCTTTCATTCATCCCCAAGACGAGGCATTGGCCATGCTTGTCCATTGATTTCTTCACACTTCTTAAAAATAGGTGTGGTAGTAAAGACTTTACAATCCGAATTACTGACTTATTCGAATGCATAATCTTAAAGCTCCTGCCTGGAGAGTTTGTACTGATTTACACTGTCAATGACACTCTGTGAGAGATCATTCTGTTTGATTTGAAGAGTGACTCTGTACGGAAGCCATGGATTCTTTTGTACGAAGTCGGGTGGGCTTCCTCGCTCATGGACAGCCTGGGGGCTTACTTCCTCCTCCGTCTATCTTACGGACAGTGTATGGAAACCAACTGCTCGATCCAGACTTCCTCACTCAAGTGGTATCTGGTTGTAGTAAATTGTCCCAAACAAAGACACTACCAATTCTTTCTATCGCTCAATGCGTGTGCCACAACTCCGAGTAGAGGCGGAGTCTGTTTGTCCTGTCATTGTATCTGGTGTTAGCTTGTGTCTGTTTTACCAGGAGAATGAAGACTAGCATTTTCACAGTTCTGCATTTGGAAACATATACCTCTCTCTTTCTCTTTTATGTCATCATGAAAGTTAAGCTGATAGAAAGATCCCCTCTTCTAGAGACCCAAACTTCTCTGCCACCATTGCAGTGTGTGGACAGCCTCTCTTGGATATTCAAGTCTTCACCCACCTCTCCTCTGAAGTCAGCCATAATAAATATCTGCAAATACCACTTATATGAGAATAAAATATCCAACCAAGCCTTGCCACACATGGAATTGTGAGAAATAGTTATTTTCAACCACAAAGTTTTGAGGTGGTTATAGATAGTAAGTGCAGATAACTAGTGTTTAATTACCTAAAGGCACTGGTTATCTGTAACTTTAAAAGGCTATGGACCCCTGATGTCACTGTAACTGATTTTGGTGCCCTGTGTATTATATGTACATTTATTGGAACTAAGGAAGGGAAAGGGAACATCAAAATGGAGAGGCAAAGGGTAAAAGGTGAACCAGTGCAACAGCAATACTTCCAAAACTATATGCTGTAAGCCAACTGTACAACTCAGGGGTGGGTGGGGAAGGAATTGGGGAGAAAATGAGGGAGGGGGTAATAAGTTGGATAAGAAATGTACTCACTGCCTTACATATGAAACTGTAACCCCTCTGAACATCACTTTGACAATTAATTAGTTTTAAAAAGGCTATGGAGATGGCGTCCATACACAGCTGTAGAGTCAGCTCTTTCCCATCCTAACAGACGTGACTTAGTTTTTCATCTATATATATCCATTTTTCAGTAACAGACCTACTGACTTATAGCTGATGATAGGACACAAAGAACAAAACAGTAAATTTTCCAGTCTTTTTTTTTTTTTTTTATCCAGTGTGATACTATGAGTAACTCTTGCCAAGAAGCCTAAGAACGTCTTGTGTAATAAGGTGTTTGTGTGAGGCTTCTCAGAAGTTTCTTAAAGCTTTGTTTTGTCTTGTTGCATTTGAAGGAAGTACTGCATTCCCTCGTCGCCCTGTTTCTTCCCTGCCAGATTCGAAAATAATGACCAAGCGCCGGGCAGTCAGATCAGGCTATCAGGTAAGGTGACGTGCTGTAAAAAATATAAATGAAGCAACCTGGTCCTTGACGATCACAAAGTCCCAGCAAGACTGCCTCTGCTCAGATTCCTTTCATGAGCAGAAGTAAGTGTCTGCTTTGTGTCAGCCCTCCGTCATTTGAGGTTTCCTGTTAGATGCATGCCAAATTCATGAATGGCCTTTCCAAAATTAATCAAGAAAGCAAACACAGATTCAATAATCCGGATGGGTCCAAGGAAAGATGCATTTGTATTTGTGTGTGTGTGTGTGTGTGTGTGTGTGTGTGTGTGTGTGTGTGTGTGTGTTTCAGCAGTGAGGCTTGAACTCAGGCTCCCTTTCTCTGGCTTGGCTTTCTCCCTCAAGGCTTGCACTCCAACACTTGAGCCTCAGCCCCACGCTAGTCAATTGGAGATGAGAGTCTCCCGGACTTTTCTGCCACTGCTGACTTTTGAACCGCAATCCTTAGATCTCAGCCTCCTGTGTAGCTAGGATCAGTGAGTTCCACAAGCACCTTGCTTACATGATACATGTGTCAACCTTCTGAACATATTATAACAAAACTATTGAGAAACACAAAAGGTGGAATGCAGAAGATTTTTAGGGGAGAAAAATACTCTATGCAAAACCATAAAGTGGGATAAATCTTATTGCACCTTTATACAAATCCGTAGATTGTTTGATACCAAGAGAAGAACCTATTAACTATTCCTCCCTGCTCCCTCTTCCAACCCCTGCTAATCCTTCCTCTTCTTATTGTCTCATAGTTTTGCCTTTTGCAAAATGTCGTATTTGTAAGATCATGTAGTATGTTGTCTTTTAAATATGTTCCTTTCATTTATTAATATGCATAATTTTTCTCTTTGTCTCTATGTTCTGATGAGACCATTGCTCTTCAGCACTGAAAAATATTTCATTGTCGAGAAGGATCAGAATGTTTCTACATAGTAAAAGTCCCAGTACAAATTGCCTTACTTAAGTAAATTATCTAAAATACCTTTAGAAGCAATAATGCTAATTGAACACAAATTCTTTCAGACTAGGTAATAAGAGGATTCATTTCTAAGTCAAATGATCAAACCAAGTTAGCTACTAAAATGGGAGAGGGAGGAGGAACATTACAAGGAAACAACAAACTAATATCCCTCAGGACATAGATCCACAAATACCTAGCAAAATACTATCAATTCGAATCTAGTAAGTATAAAAAAGGTAATAAACCATGACCATGTATAGTTTATCCTCAAAGTGAGACAACAGGTCAACATTTTTATATCACATTAAAGAACTTTAAGAGGTGACATGTATGGTCATTACAACAGACACCCAAAAAAGCGGTGATAAAATTCAAGACCTATTCACAATTTCTAAAACCTTGTGGCTACCATTATAATAGTGGTCGTGAGACACTGAGTCATTTCCCCTATAAGACTAATTCTGGTCAGATTTGTACTGGAAATCTTAAACAGATTAATAGGGAAAAAAACAAATTTTAATACATATTTGAAAGAAAAATAGAAAAGTATGTTCACATGTAGGTGACATCATCTTCCGAGAAAAACAAATCTATAACAAAAATCCTAAACCAGTGGGTTCCAGTGATTCACGCCTATAATCCTAGCTACTCAGGAGGCTGAGATCTGGAAGACTTTGGTTCAAAGCCATGCAGAAAAAGTAGCAAAAAAGAGAAAAGAAAGATAATACTGGAACAATAAAGTTTAGAAAGCAGCCAAAATTTAAACAAAAGTAAAATGTATTTCTATATAGTAACCCTGAAATACTGCAAATGAATTTTTAAAATTTTTCACAAATTTTCACAATAACATCACAATTATGAAAGGTCAAGTATAAATCTAAAAGTATGAGCCTGATAAATATATGTAAGACTTATCTGCTGGGCACCATAAAACAGAGAAATGGAAATTAATATGGTCTAAACTAAACATGTGGTAACATGACACTAACAGATGAATTATCTTCCAAACTGATCTATAGATTCAGTGCAATACAAACAAAACTTCCACCAGATTTTTGTAACAAGTAACAAGGTGATGAGTTTTAATTTTATATGGAAGAACTGGAATAAAAGAACCAAAGCATAAGAGCTCATTGTACTTGATTTCAAGACTTAGCTACAGTATGCATGACAATGTGCTATTGGAGTATGGATGGACAAAAATCAATAGAAAAGAAAGTGCAGAAATAGATCTACACGTATAAGGGCAATTGATTCCCAACAAAGACAGTGAGGTATGTCAATGGAGAAAGAATAATTACTTCAACATAAGATGCTGAAAAAATTGATATCCACATGGGGAAAAAAAAGAACATTGGCCCTATCCAGGAATTAACTCTAAATGGACTAAGACCATTAAATGAAAAATCCAAAGCCCCCAAACATGTCTAGGAAAAGCCATGGGCAAAAAACGTTTATGACCTTGGGCTTGGCAAAGAGTCTTAGGATAGGAAGACATGAATCAAATAGATTCATTTGGCTTCCTTAAAAAATAAAAGGGAAGAAACAAGATCAACCACACCAAGAAACTAGTTTAGGTAGACATGATAAGCAATTTTAGCCACATTTTAGAAGCTTCTGTTCACTCCGAAATAAAGCAAATACTTAAAATACAGCTGGCCACGAAGCACCAAAAACAATCGTAATAATGAACACCTGAAATTTAAATCTATGAGAAAATACCACTACCTATAAAGCTATGATATAACTCGCAGTATGATGTACTCGCTAGGGTGCAGAGCAACTAGAGCTCTCACACATTCGCTCCTGGGAGGAGGCCAGGCGGTCCAGCCACTCCGACAAGGCTCGGAAAGGAATGAACACGTAGTCCCTACACCAGCCAGAATGCCCACTCCCGCTCGGCCCACCCAGGTAAAGGAAGTCACATGTGCACACGACTAAATCCTATTTCAAATCTGCGAAGGATCCATCGGTCCATCACTTGAAGAATGATATATCCATATGATCGAATACTACTGGTCAATAGGAAGGAAACACACAAGAAGGATGCATTTCAGAAGAGTTCGAAGTCAACAAAATCGGATACATAAGGCTACTACCTTAGGCCTCCATTAGATCTTCCTTTGAAATTCTGTCACCTGTGGGGGCGCACTTCTGATCAGCTATTGTCAGCTTCTAGGCATGGGAAGGAACTGACTACAAAGGAGGCGGAGAAGTTTTGGAGCTGATTGAGGCTTCTATAAACTTGTGTTTTTAACAGATCTCAAGCTTGCTAGTTAAGGACTCTGCTACTTTGAGCAATATTCCGTGTGTGTGTGTGTGTGTGTGTGTGTGTGTGTGTGTCACAGAATCTTGTACTTTTGCCCAGGCAGTATCAATATTGGAATACAATACTCCTAACCTCCACCTCCAGAATAGATGGGATTCTAGACATGTATCACCATGACCTGCTGACCCAAAGGAAATTTGCATATGTGACAATAGAACAAGGAAAGCTGTTGAAATTGTTTTAGAAGTAGGGTAGGAAGGAGGGGAGATTGATGGACGGTGCAAGCTTGGTTATAATACATTGCATGCAAGTATGGAAGTATCACAGTGAAACAAATACTGTATGCTAATAAGAAAACACCTATGCACTGAAAAGTACTCAACAAAAGCCTCTCCATATTCTCCCAATTTAAATTTTTTCAGTTATACAATTTTCATCTTTATTCAATTATTTTTTGTGGTTGCGGGGCTTGAATGTAGGACCTGGGTGCTGTCCCCGAGCTCTTGTGCTCAGGGCCAGAGCTCTACCACTTGAGCCACAGCGCCCCTTGCAGTTTTATTGGAGTCTCACAGGGACTTTTCTGCCTAGGGTGGCTTCAAACTACAATCCTCAGATCTCAGCCTCATGAGTAGCTAGGGATTACAGATATGAGCCACAAGTGCCTGGCCCTCAGATTTTTACTACTTTAAAAGCCCTAGATGGGCTGGGAATGTGGCCTAGTGGTAGAGTGCTTGCCTCACATACATGAAGCCCTGGGTTCGATTCGTCAGCACCACATATACAGAAAGAGCCAAAAGTGGCACTGTGGCTCAAGTGGCAGAGCGCTAGCCTTGAGCAAAAAGAAGCAGAGGACAGTGCTCAGGCCCTGGGTTCAGGCTCCAGGACTGGCAAAAACAAACAAACAAAAACAAACAACTCTGTGTGTGTGTGTGTGTGTGTGTGTGTGTGTGTGCACGCGTGCACTGCTCCTGGAGCTTGAACTCAGGGCCTGGATACTGCCTCTGAGCTTTGGTGCTCAAGGCTAGTGCTCTACCACTTGAGCCAACAGCTCTACTTCTGGATTATTGGTGGTTAATTTGGAGATAAGAATCTCATAGACGTCCCTGCCCAAGGTGGCTTTGAACCACGATCCTCCGATCTCAACCTCCAGAGTAGCTGGAATTACAGGTGTGAGCCACTGATGCCCAGCTTAAGAAGGTTTTTTTTCTTAGAAGTCTATATCACCATAGTACTTTGCAAAGTCGAAGTCAATGTACCTGAGGAGATAACCTATACTTCTCTAGGCTGTGGTAAAAGGCTTGCAACAAGTATCTTTAGGTATAGAATAAATTCTTCAGCAAATATTAGTGTACACCAGCATGCCATCATCATTCGCTGGACCAAAGCTGAATAGACAAGAGGAGTCTGTCCACCTTCACTGTACCTGAAATTAGTAAGGACTGAAAAGGGACTCAAAGAAAGAAGTGTCTGAGCCGTCTCCTGGTCTCCAGGTGTATTATTTGATCATATAATTAAAGATACTTAAAAATCATGTCTTTCATTCCCTTCATGACACAGGGCCGTCTCAAAAACTTGTATGTATTGGCAAGTGAACCCCACAAGCCTTTCTCTTAGAATCCGTTTGCAATTTTAAATGTAAAGGCGAAAGTGTGAAGTGATAGGAGTTACACGTGTTTAGGTCAAGTGGGAGACTGAACGGCATTTCTGGAACTGTCGTGGGCCTCGGCAAAGTGCAGACTCGGTTTCAGCGGGAGGAAGAGCAGCACACTCCTGTTTCTTTGCTCTGGTTTCCATTTGAAATGCTTCCCTGCAAAGACTTGCTTCCCGGTTGGTGGTGCTGCTTTGGGAGGTGGTAGAAGGTACTAGATCACTGGGGTGAAAGGGGGGAGCGGGAGGGGGAGCACTATTCCCACACTAGGTTTTGTGCTTTCTTTTTGCTCCCCACATTCCTCAGGCTCCACCGTAACACTGAGAACCTTCTCGCCTATTCTGTCTTGAGTATTTTCTCATAGGAAAGAAAAGTCTGATTAACCCAGATGTTTCTATATAAAGCTCTGGGAAACAGGGCAATAAGCACGTATTATTCTACTTCAAGTAGACTATGAGAGGTACACACCAGCCCAGATGCCCAGAGGAGCAGGAAGTTCAGCTCTCTGAATATTCAATTTCTTTGGAATTGGTGTGAGCACACGGGTTCCATTTGATTTTCTGTCATTGAATCAACTTTATTTTTGGTTTGTCTGGAGTTATTTTTGTAGGGACAGAGGTGTCTGTGGAGAGCTGTTCGTCCTCTGCCCTTTTAGTGTTTATCCTCCTCGTTCTTGCTGTAGGACAGCGGAGTTTGAGGTCAGAGTCGCACATCACTGAGAAGTCGGTTGGGATTAGAAAACAGGACTGGATAGGGAGGAGGAGAGGCATTTGCCATCATCTCGCTTCCTGGCGAGGCGGGAGCCCCAAGTCCAAGCGTGAGCCAGGTGAGTGGGTGACAGTGAACGGAGCGAGTATTTTAACATACTCTGTGCCCTCCTGCAGACAGTGGTAAGGTCATGGAGTCCACCACTGGATTTGAAACCGAGCTCCTACCTCCCCCAGGAATGCCGGGACAGAGAGGGCCTCGACCCCCATTAGACCAACGCAGCTTTAGTTCAGGTTTGCTTTGTGGTAGGGGCACTAGTGTTTGAACTCAGGACTCCGTGCTTAGGAAGCAGGTACTCAATCACTCGAGTCAGTATAATCGTATATGCTGGTATCATGGGGAGACATTCTTACTATAAGAATTACATACGTATACTCATATCCGTTTAGATTTATATGTTGTATAAATGTAACAGACTCCTTTATTCCTTTAACCCCAAATGGTTAATTCACATTTGTGAACATTTTCTTACATTTACTTTTGAGATCTTTAAGTGAATCAATCTTGACCATTATAATTATATAAATCAATCCTTGATGGGAAACACAAGGGAAATAGCAGGCTATTCATGGCAAGAAGGATGGCATTATAAATGAACAGATATGCACTGTTATTAAAAACTGCAACAGCAGTGAAATGGACCTTTAAAAAGTGACTCAAAGAAAGGCTGGATGTAATGTTTTCCCCTAACAATCACATCCAAGAGTGGAGTCCAGATCTCCTTTGTTCCGGCTAGAGTCTCTGCTCTCCTGGTCAGTGAGATGAAGGGGTAGGTCTGTGAGATCATCCAGGGAACTCAGGGAACATTCTCAGGGCTTCTCAGTCCACTTCATAGTCCTTTTCCCTTTGCAAAAATACTTTCCTGCATTAATAAAAGTCACTTGCTTTTCCACTGGAGTATATACAATTTTAATCATTGAGACCAACTATCTGTATATAGTAAACAAAAGGTTTATCTTAACACTAGTTTATAATCTCTTTCCATACTTAATTTAGTCCATGGCTATAAAAATAAGTTTCTTCCTCTACCTGAAATGCTTCATCTAGTTATGATGATTTTTTTGATGACTAATCTATAGAATCTTTTTTGTTGTTCTTTCACTAATGACATTTTATATTCCAGCCAATTATGTTAATATAAAAGTAAAGATGAATTGCTACTTCCTGTACAAAGAGCAAATTTATCCATCTCTTCTTTTGGCTATTAAATAAATCATTTTACTCATAGTACATATAAAATATAATTTTAAAACTCAGGGGGAAATTATTTACATTATTACAAATGTAACTTGTAGTGTAGATACTGAACATTATTTTTAAAGAAAGACAAGATACTCTCTACAAAGATTTAAAAGACAAATGCTAGTTTGTTTGTATGACTAAAATCATTACAGGACAGGATGGTGACTAAGACATTATGATGTGATTGCACCAGTAATAGTAAAATTGTCTTGCTGCAGAGATGCCTGGAATCTCAGATCTCATATTTGGACTGGGTCTATTGATATATTCCATTGCACCAACTCCCTGTTGTTACACCTAGATGTACAGTTGTACAAACCAAGGACCAGATAGAAAACTTTCGAGGTCATCCAGAAATTTCCTAGTAAGCATAGGACAAGGATATAAGACTGTATTTTTTGCTTCAAAAAACTCATGAAAATGAGTAAGAATGATGTGGACTTGTTGTTACTTACTAGCTTGGAGAAGTACAAGTTAACCCTCTGGGAGCTGTAGTTTCCAATCAGAATAAAGGATCTAATTATCACTCACCCCCAGGAGTGTGTGTGTGAGGATCATTTGAAGCAATTGTGTGAAAGCACCTCCTAAATACAGTAGTGTCACTAGTGGAATACGAATAGGAACTTTGGTATATAAAAAGGAGCTGTCATTAATGAGCTCTGCAAGAAGCCTGTACCATCAGGCTGCAACAATCAGGAAGCACTTTGCTTCTTACCAAGATTAAAAATGACTGATATGGATACCCCCCTGCTTCCTTGCATTGCCTTCAAAACCGGAAATTGGTTCCTGCAAATCAATACTTACTCTTAAGCTCTAACTATAACCCGAGCAGCTGTTGCTTCCATCTTAAATAGAACTGGCTATACCACTGAAATCTGAGCACCTTCCATGTGACTGACAGTTGTTTCCTGAAGCTATAACCCAGCCTGCTGGAGAAAGGTTAATTGCTAACTGCGGAGTGCTAATCGGGCCACCCTGCCGAAATGGCAGGCTTCTGCTGGAGAAGCCTCCTCCCACACTGGAAGCTGGAGGCTCTCAATAATAGTTATTGATTTGTTTCTCTGAGGGCCACTAAGTAGCACAAATGACTCAGAAGAACAACAATTAGCCACGGGGTTTTCATTCATTTAGAATTCATTTCTTAGCTTCCAATTTTCTACCTGCCAATAGACAATTATAATTTTAACAATTCCATGTCACAACGCAAGACAGGCTGCTCATTATTCTTTTATTCTCTTGTATGGAGCTGGAGCTGTTCTGTGGTCTGTGTATTATAAAACATAATGACCAAGCAGGCACTCGCAAACACTTTAAAAAACGGAGAACCAAAAGAGTTGATGGAGTGGAAATGTTAACTTCAGAAACAAATGTACCATCATCTTTCATTCCCAAGACAGGCCTCACTCTTTCTCCAACTGGAATTCACGTCCGGGACTTGCCTCCCGCGGTAGTGATCTAGTCCGCTCATTCTCACCGAGCGCCTCCCTCTTGTGCCTGTGACACAGTGACTCGGGTCCTGTGGCCAGACTGCTGAATTTTCATTCCACTGGGTCATCTAACTATGTCATCCTAGGAATTTAGGAATAAGGTTGCCATTTGCTTGATAGTTGAGGAAACTGGAGTCGGGGAGGTTAATAAGCTCCAGAGCTGGATGGACTTTAGCATCTAGTCGGTTCCTGAACAAGTTTACAAAATACGACTCCTAAACTGAATGTGGGCGGCTGGGGAAAATACTTGAAATCCTAGCTACTCAGGAGGCCGAGATCTAAGACTTGAGGGTCCAGAGGTGTAGGGGAATTGGGAGAAAATGAGCAGGGGGACACGTTTCAAAAAGTAATTTATTACCTGACTTATGTAACCATAAGCCATCTGTACACCACCTTCACAATGTAAGAAAAAAAATCACAATTTGAAATCATCCCAGTCAGGAAAGTCCATGAGATTCTGATCTCTAATTAGTACCAAAACAAAAAACCACAAAACAAAAATCTGAAAGTAGAGCCTGTGGCTCAAGAGGTAGAGCAATAGCCTTGAGCACAAAAGCTGAGAGACAGTGCCCAGTCCCTGAGTTCAAGCCCTGGGACTGGCATAAGGAAAAAAATAAAAACTGGATATACATAATAAAAAGTGGAGATAGATTAAATAGAAAGATAGGTAGGTAGGTAGGAAGATAGTGTAAGGGCTGACCTGAAAACTGGAGTAACTAAATATAAGTTTTAGTGTTAAAATTATAACAGCTGCTAAACCCTGGTGATGACTCCAAGATAGAGGGCTGCACCCTCACCCGTGAGACTAGTTTCTTATAGTTTGACATTTAAAAATGTAGGGAGCACTTGTTCACCTCTATACCTGGGTAACAACCATGGTAACGGACAGTAAAAAAAAAAAAAATGATCTTAGTCATAGACTATAGAAATAACCATAATAGTAGTAGAAATGCCATGGTAACTGTTGGGTTGGTTTACTTATGATTGAGTATTGGATTGTTTTAGCCCGCTCAAGCTTGCTTAGTGGTAATGGGGAAACATGGCCGCAATTGTTAAAATAAAGTTGTTACCAGGTCAGCCTGACTGCAATATTCTGCTTCTGTAAATGGATTGCTTAACCCATTTGTGACTTGCTCTACCCCCTGCACTAACCCCCTGCATCAGTGCTACGTGACCACCTGTTGTCAATTCCTGATATCGAGGCCAGTTCCCATTATCAAAGCCAAAATAGATAACTGAAAGGGTAGATAGCCAATAGAAATAGGACAAGACTTGCTTGCTAAATGCCATCCAATCAAGTATCTGCCAAATTGGAAATACCCTTCCCCTGTTGTAAATCACAATACCCTGCCCCTGTTGTAATCACAATAAAAACCCTGCCTATCTGAGGGTCGGGACTCTCAATCCAGATCCGCTGTGTCGGTGACAGTTGGGAGTCCAGGCTCGAGCTTGCAATAAAGACTCTCGTGTGTTTGCATCGGTATTGGCAACTTGGTGGTCTTTGGGGACCGGAAATCTGGCATAATAATAGATAGATGGATGGACAGATCGATATCCTCTGGCTCTACTTCTACTTCTGTCCTAGGAATTCTGCATTCTCTTACACGAAGATACTCCTTTCCCTATGAAACTTGTTCGTCTGCCTTAGAGACTCTTACTAAATCCTCTGTGTAGTTTTAGTAAATATATTTTTAAGGAAAATTTTTTTTTTTTTTGGCCAGTCCTGGGCCTTGGACTCAGGGCCTGAGCACTGTCCCTGGCTTCTTCCCACTCAAGGCTAGCACTCTGCCACTTGAGCCACAGCGCCGCTTCTGGCCGTTTTCTGTATATGTGGTGCTGGGGAATCGAACCTAGGGCCTCGTGTATCCGAGGCAGGCACTCTTGCCACTAGGCTATATCCCCAGCCCTTAAGGAAATTTTTTAAAATACCTGTTTCTCTGAACTCATTCTGACACCAGATGTGAGGTTTCTCCACACCAAGCCATCCTCTAGTTCTCTTCAGGGAACACTTGCTTCATCCTGACTCTAACCGTGGGAGTCAGGAAGGCCCAGCGGGTAAGGGGTGCAAGTCCCAGAAGGCAGACTGTGCTCCCCCACCTCAGAGGGCAATGGCAGGTAGCGAGCTCCCAGATCACCCACCTGCCTGCCAGATTTCCTAGGACCCAGAGGTTCCTCCGCCTCCTCCTCCGTTTCAACCGTTTGCTATAGCAGCTCACAGGACTGAGCGGGGACACCCCACCTGCCATTACCAGATCAGGGTCAAGGGGACAGGTGAAAAGTCAGATAAGAGGTGGACAGGGCGAGGGGGAGGGACACCTTTCTGCACAGGAACAGGGAAATGTTCACTAACCCAGGACCCCCTTTGTTTAGGGCTTTGGGCTTTGGCCTGGATGATCAAATCATTGGCCATGTATTACTGTTTCGAGACCTTTTCTGCTTCATTTAAGTAGCACTGAAAGGCCCAGCCTTCTAATCACATGGTTGGTTCCTCCAGCAACCAGGCACAACCTCCAGGAGCCACTCATTAGTATGAAGAAATAAGGGAGCAGGGCTTATTATGAGTAACGAAAGATGCTCCTGTCACCCTTATTACAAGTATTTTAGAAGCTCCGTACCAGAAACCAGGAGAAGAAATGTTTCTTACTACAGTGTGTATCACATTTTAAAAGGATTTTTTAAAGATAGTTCCATCGTTTCCATGTTTGGTATAAACTTGTTTTGTGTACTGCTTAAGATTCTTTCATTCATATCTAAGGATACACCAAAAGTTAAAGGAAGAACTATCAGTTGTAGAATCTAAGAAGAAATCGTAGCTTGTTATAATTTAGGGGAATCACGTAGTCTTTACATTAAAAAAAAAAAGATTCAAACTAAAATTTATGCTCTCCTTAAAGACACGAAGACACACACACACACACACACACACACACACACTCACACCACGTTTTTGTTTGATTTGTCTTGAGGACAAGGTCTCCTTATGTAGCCCAGGCTAGCCACAGCTTAAGTGTGCTGGGATTGCAGGTATAAGCCACCATATCTGGCTTCACCATAGTCTTTATCTTTCTGTAGTTTAACTTCTATTGCTGACAGATACTGTAATATGGAGGTCGGATCTGGCCAGCGCCATCATTGGCCACACGGTGAGTTGTACTGTCTGTCATCTTGATGGCTGTGCCTGGATTCCTAGAGGAAGGGAAGTCCCACCCCCAGATGATGGGTGTGCCTGAATTCCTACAGGAAGGGAAGTCCCGCCCCCAGATGATGGGTGTGCCTGAATTCCTACAGGAAGGGAAGTCCCGCCCCCAGATGATGGGTGTGCCTGAATTCCTACAGGAAGGGAAGTCCCGCCCCCAGGTGATGAGTGTTCCTGAATCTTAAGAGTTAGGGGTGGGCACATGGCCGATAGGTTACTGAACCTGTCAGTCAAGTGCCTGGGACTGGGAGTTTCCTGTGGCCCAGCCCCCTGACCTGACCCTACTTAGGGTCAGGCCAGCTCAGGTATCATTATGCCATGCCACATGTCTCCATGTTCGCGTCCTGTGTCCTCTCTCCTGGCTCATCTCTCGTCACCATGGCGTCCCAAGTCAGCTTTCCATTGGAGCTGGATTGGTTTGTTGGTTTTTGTTCTTTTTTCCCTCTCTGGCCCGTTTCCTGAGAATCCTAAGGGTATGTGTGGGCTTCAGGCCTTTGTAACAACTGGCTGCCTGCGGACTGCTAGTGCTCTAATAAAGACTCCAGATTCGATCCTTCAATATGTGGCTTCTCGGATAATTTACTATGTAACAATGCCAGCCATTACTGTGCTAATTAAGAAAAGTTTGGAAACACACAATCAACTAAAATGTCACTGCAAAACAAATCCTAATGTCATTTCTTCCATGCCTATGTAACATCAGTGCTTTAGAGTCGAGCTGTGGTCAGAAAGAACAGAAAGCACAGGGCAACCTTCTTAGTGCAAGGCATTTCACAAAGCAGAACTCTGCAAAGTAGATGGCTATCTGTGCACAGGCACCTGCCGCACACCCATTAGTGACTTCCTCAGTGCATGTGAGCGTTCACCCCAGCTGGCCAGGTGTGACTACGGTTAGCCTGCTTCAGTGCTGCGCCATTACAGGATGAAGGACAAGGGTGAAATGAAATGAAGGTCCATGAGGCCAAAGCCTCTTGGGGGCTGGGCTACAACTCCAGTGATTATCTTCCAGGTCCAGCTCCATTTTCTTCACCACCCCTTGTTGTCTTGGAACTCAGAATAGGCATGCCTGTCTCTCCCAAGCGGCTGTGTGAGTAAAGAGTCAAGAGATCACAGGGAAATAGAGTTCTCTCACTGTGGGAGTGACAGTTCTCTCACCGACCCATATTGCTACTGTACAGTCAGTTTGTCCTTTGCTCACAAAAAGTCAACATGATCTCTGCCTCTAGAAACACAGAAAACATTCTGGTGCTCGCCATAGAAACAGGAGAAAACCGAAACTACTTCTTGAGTTGGGCTCCGGGCCTCCAGCTGCCCTCCAGCGTCTTGATGGGGCATTTGGCTCTCCTGGCCGCCTGTGGGCAGTTGCAGGTGCCCACGTCTCTGCCTCCGTTGCCCAGTGACTCCCCTTGGCTTTTCTCATTTCTTGGCTTCCTCAGAATGACATTGCAGAGGGTGTAATCAAAAGAGATCTGAGCCAAACACCCGTGACTCACGCCTGTAATCCCAGCTACTCGGGAGGCTGAGGTCTAAGGATCAAGGTTCAAAGCCAGTATGTGCAGAAAAGTTCGTGAGACTCCTATGTCTAACTAACCACCGAAAATGCCAGAAATGGAGCTGTGACTCAAGTGGTAGAGTTCCAGTCTTGAGCAAAGAAAAAAGAAAACAAAAAAGAACCACCAAAAACAGACAAACAAAAGCACTCCTGAGTTTAAGCCTCAATAATAAATAAGTCACTAAACAAACAGTCCCAAGATTCTCTAATTTACTAGTTCCAAAGGCTGCATTCCTCGCTAACCCCAGGCCACCGCTGGGTATTTGGCCCTGGACAATAGCAAGTTGCTCGTTAGGAAGGTAAACTCTCGGACTCTCCCCAGCTCCACTACATCCAGATGGGTGTTGGTTTTTCCCAACCAAGTTCCCCAGGAACATTTCCTGTGTCCTACATTTTGAGCTTCTCTGCGCCAGAGATACCAAGTGGAAAAGTGGGGCAAGGCCTGCTGGGAGCAGCTGCTCCCCGACCCTGCCACTGGGGCGGGGGGCCCGCGGGGTGCACAGACCCATGCCCCAGCATCCTCCTCACCAGGAAGCTCCTTCCACGCGCAGAACCCTGCCCTGGCTCACTCTCATCTGCATTTTCACAAGCTCCCCTGGAGATCCAGCAGCCCTCAATTTGGAGAAGCACTTCTCCAAGAGCCTCGGGCCTGAGAAGTTAGATCATCAAGGCCACATCCACTTCTTTAGCTTGAATCACTCAGGTAAACCTAATTACCATCTCGTCCCTGTTATAAGCCTGCGTGAGCTCGAGGAAAGGGGTCTTTGTGAGGAAGATGTGAAAGGTCTCTGAGTCCCCAGGGGCTACCTGAGAACTCGTATTCTTAAAGCAAGTTCTCCGAACACCAGGGACAAAGGAGGTAGCCTGAGGTGCAAGGGAGAGTCCCCAGGAGAGGGAAAGCAAGGGCAAGGCTGGCTCTTGGTCAAATATAACCTGATGCAAAACCCTACTGCTGGGCTGGGGATAGGGCCTAGTGGCAAGAGTGCTTGCCTTGTATACATTGAGGCCCTGGGTTCGATTCCCCAGCACCACATATGCAGAAAATGGCCAGAAGTGGCGCTGTGGCTCAAGTGGCAGAGTGCTAGCCTTGAGCAAAAGGAAGCCAGGGACAGTGCTCAGGCCCTGAGTCCAAGCCCCAGGAATAGCCAAAAAAAAAAAAAAAAACAAAACCCTACTGCTGGGGCTGGGAATAGGGCCTAGTGGTAAAGTGCTCACCTTGCATGCATGAAGCCCTGGGTTCGATTCCCCAGCACCACATATATAGAAAAAAGCCAGAAGTGGTGCTGTGGCTCAAGTGGTAGAGTGCTAGCCTTGAGCAAAAAGAAGCCAGGGACAGTGCTCAGGCCCTGAGTTCAAGGCCCAGGTCTGGCAAAAAAAAAAAAAAAACAACACCTACTGCTAGTGTGTTTTCTTTTTTAATTTGCCAAAATTTTCAGTAAATGCTGTGTATACATCCAAACTAAGAGAGTCAGAACAGATCTAATTGTCAACACCGTTTTCCCAAGCTGGATTCTCTCGCAAATGACAATTCCACTGTATACGCAACACAGTCGGCATTCATTCACTGATTTTGGTGACTTCATTTCCTCTGAATTATCTTAAGTAGTTGCACAAAGGAGTTCCATTCAGCAAGGCAGGTTATGGCTACACTGCAGCTCGATCACCCTTTCAACATTCTCACCCCCTTCAACGCACCCAACCTCTAGATTTTGTAAGATACACATTGAATTCTTGACTGCCTTCTCCCCTGCCCTCCTCCTCGTTCCTCTACCCTTTCCCCTGACCCCACTCTCCCCATATCAAGTACCCACTTTCCTTGTGTGGGTTTTTGTTGTTGTTGCTGAATGTTGACTTTGCCTTTCAAAGGAACTTACTTGAGTTCTCCCTCGAATCTACCGCATTTCAGTTAGCACATGTGTATACATTGGCATACCACTCACTGTCCTGACTTAGTTTATAAACTAAATCCAGCTTCTACGAGTAAGAAAAAAACACCCACATTCTTTATCTCTCTGGGCCTGACTTCATTCACACTGGAAATCCTGTACTACACACTCCTGGGATCAGAGGACTTCGGTTTCTTTGTATTTGTTGTCTCAGAACTGAACAGAGAAATGAGAACTTCATTCAGAAATCTCCCAGCCAATAGTTTTGTGTTGCGGCCTTGAGGAAATCACTTCGCCTCTCCCAGACGTGGCTTATTTATTAAGTAACAATTACAAGGCCTAACACAAACTGTTGTTAGGGCTCTGTTTAATTTTTGGTCAGGAAAGACAATCCTTTGGGGTGCTATGAAATCTGTGAGATGTTTTCCATTTTGGGGTTTGCGCTTTGTGTTTTTCAGTGCTGGGATCAGAGTCTTACAACAGCAAAGTGCTCTGCAGTTGAGCAAATCCTCCTGAGCCTTATCAACGTGATTATTTTCAATGCCAAATTGATGGGCTTCTGATACACGAGCACTTTGAGTCCTAGCTGCCGGGCTTCGGTTGGTTTTCAAGTGTCCCTGACCCATCTGTGATCTACTAAGGGCAAGATCAAGTTCAGATCTAACAGGAACAGCCGCCGGCCCTGAGACACCGCCGCACGCCGCACTCTGGATTTGCCGTCCGTAATCTTTCCTTCCGCGAGACAGCTCCATTCACACACAAGCAGCCACTGACAGGACACTGTGCAAATGAGATCCTTTGGGACGTAAGATCGGACACTTCTCTGCCGTCTAGACACATTCCAGTGAGCCCACTCCATCCATTATTTATGCCTGACTCTGCCACTTAGCCACCCAGGTCTGTATGATAAAAGCCTGCTCCCTCTCACCATGAGATGATACAGATGAACAAACCTGGGAAATGCCTGCCACTGCCACAATGCTGCTCTGTCACAGGCAAGATCTCCTTTTGACTCTCATGAAAGCCCCAGGAGATCAACACGGTAGGATGTAAAACCCATTATGTAAACCTCACAACAGCCCACCCCAATGTCACCAGCTAGTAAAAGAAGGGTACAGAGCAAAACCAAATCTTCAAACTCTAACCATAATCCCAGACCTCCTACAAGACGAATGAAGGCCAGTGTGAATCAGAGCAGAAAGTAGGGTATCAATCAGAACCCCTACTTTCCTATGAGTTCCTAAAACACTTACATTTCAATTTTTGAACACGTCACATTTGGGTCATCTCTTGATAGACTGTTTAGTCTGTTTGTGCTGTTAAAATACCCGAGGCTGGGTAATTGATAAGAAACAAAGGTGCATTTTCTCCTCTAGTCCAAGATCAAGGCAATAGCCTTGGTAGACATTTGGTTGTCTACTGAGGGCTACAATGGTGCCTCTGTTCCACTGGCCTTAATCCCATTCATTTGGAAGAAGCCCTCAAGCCTAATCACCTCCTAAAGGCCCCACCTTGAAAGCTATCCCACTGGCAAGGTAAGGAAAGTATTTCAGATTAGAGCCAGGACCATGAGACTCAAGAGAGAAGCAACGCCGGTGGATTTTAAGGGGATTTTAAGGGGAGGGGCAGAAAGCTGAGGCTATTGCTGATTGGTTCATCTGCAAGTCAGTTAGTGACAGGAGACTGAAATTTAGGCCTCCTGGTGCTGCAAGTCCCCATGGGGCCTAGTCATTTCCTGGTTGCCATCACTCCAGACTCTGAGGACAAGGGGGTGGCGTTCATCATCTGGGTACTTCCTGCTGGAGATGGGCAGCGTGGGGATGCTGGAATCTGGAGTGACTGCAACAGGGCACTGACTCAGGTGTGGATGACTTGCTATGGGTCCGGCCTGGGTGGATGGGGAGGGTCCCTGGGAAAAGGGGGTTCCTCCTAGGCCCAGGAGAGGTTGCTTCCATCTTCTGCTCCTTGTCCACTCGAACCTTGAACACTTTCCTTACATTTCAGGATGCCCAAAGCCGGGGTGTGTGTGTGTGTGTGTGGTGTGTGTATGTGAGTGTGTGTGTGTGTGTGTTTGTGTGTGTGTGTGTGTGTTTGGTTTTTGTTTTTGTTTTGTTTTGCTTTTTCCAGTCCTGGGCCTCCCATCCCCCTCCCCCTTCCCCACCGGCCCCCCTCCCCCCCTCCCTCCCACCCCCATTGGGCTCCAGGCTTGCTTCCACTCTCCCTCCCGCATCCCCTTTCCCTTGCCCTTGGAAGGGCAGCAGGCATTGGCCCTAGGTTCTTTCCCTGGCATCATGCCACTTCTTTTTTTTTTTTTTCTCAAATTTTTATTATCAAACTGATGTACAGAGAGGTTACAGTATCATACGTTGGGCATTGGATACATTTCTTGTACTGTTTGTTGCCTTGTCCCTCATGCATGCCACTTCTTTTTTTTGGCCAGTCCTGGGCCTTGGACTCAGGGCCTGAGCACTGTCCCTGACTTCTTTTTTGCTCAAGGCTAGCACTCTGCCACTTGAGCCACAGCACCACTTCTGGCCATTTTCTATATATGTGGTGCTGGGGAATTGAACCCAGGGCTTCATGTATACGAGGCAAGCTCTCTTGCCACTAGGCCATATTCCCAGCCCCTTCATGCGACTTCTTGAGGGTGCTCTAGGTAGTAAGCCTGGGTGCTAACACCTTCTGCTCTATACAGTGGGCACAGCCCCATGACCAGTGTCTCCTGACTGACTCCTGAGCTGCCTCTTTAAAAAATTGTGCTGCCCTCAGAAGATGATCTAAACTCAAAGCCCCTTGGACTCGCCTATCCCCGATCGTCTGGCCAGAGTGTCTCCTGGACAGTCAGTCTCAATGGCCTGAGTTTGCAATGTGTGATCTCAAAAACCTTAAAGCACTTGACAGTTTCGTGGAAAGGGGTCCCTTGTGTGTACGCTTTCCTCTGTCTCAGAGCCTGCCCTTTCCTCTGCGCTCTTTCACATGCTCACATCCATTACCCCCAACCAGAAAACCGCCCAGCCCGATCCCGGGAAACCCTGGTAGATTCAGCATGGACAGTACCCCGGGGCCTGTTTCCACTGTGGTAGTTCAGAGCCCTTGGCCAAAACCTGACCTATCCCCGGAGCATAGTGGAAGGCCTGTTCCCCCTGTGGACAGTGGGAAAATAGATTGTCCCCCAAGGGACGAAGCCCGCCTCTCCTATTCAAGCACAATGGCCCCACCTGAAATGGAGGACTTCAAGCCACTTTCCCATCTAAGTTACTGATGGGGCCCAGACCATGCAGTTCCACGGCAGGCGAGTCCACGGAGCCCAGGGCCACGGGGACAGGACTGGGAATGGTGGTATCTTTCTTATGGATAGCAGGCCTGTGTGTCTGTCCTTGCTGAACATCTTCAAAGTTCCCTTAAAAACTCCCCCATTGCAGTGCATCTTTGGGGGCCATCGTTCCTGCACTCCTTCCTCGTCCCTCGCAACTGCCCATTCCCTTGATCAGGTGGAAATGCTCCTCACCGCTTAGCTGCAACCCTCTTCCTCCCGAGACACTTCCAGAGATGCCATGCCAATCAATTCCCCTCCCCCTCCAGGCTGCAAATGACCTCTGACTGCCAAGACCTCCTTTGGTAAATTCACCCATCTGTCTGGGGCACACTCCACCCCCTATGGCCGCACATCACATCCCTGTTCTCCTTTCCTTAGAAGAGCCACCCGAGTTATGACTGTACCCCAGCACCCCTTGACAGAGAGAGAGGTTGAGGCCTCGAGCCTATAATTGATCATCCCCACAACTCTGGCCTCCTGATCTCTACTCCCTCCCTCCATAATACCCTCCATTCTGCAAAAGCAAACAAAACCAAGCCCCTATGGGTCTTTTCTTCTTTTTTAAAAAATTTTTATTGTCAAACTGATTGTCAAACAGAACGGTTACAGTTTCATACGTTAGGCATTGGATACATTTTTTGTACTGTTTGTTACCTCCTCCCTCATTTCCCCCTCCACCTCCCCCTTTCCCTCTCCCCCCATGAGGTGTTCAGTTGGTTTACACCAAACAGTTTTGCAAGTATTGCTTTTGTAGTCGTTTGTCTTTTTACCCTGTGTCTCTCGATTTTGGTATTCCCTTTCAGTTTCCTAGTTCCAATATCTGTATACACAGTTTCCAATGTACTCAGATAAGATACAGTGATAGTGCAGGTACAACCACAGGAAGGGGATACAAGAGGATCATCAACAATAGAAGCTACGGTTTCACATCACATGTTGAAAGTAATTACAACAGTGATATAACACTCATTTCCATAACATGGAGTTCATTTCACTTAGCATTATCTTATGTGTTCATAAGGGCATAGCTATTCGGCTCTTGTGATCCTGTGCTGTGACTAGCCTAAACCTGTACTAATTATTCCCTATGAGGGAGACCATAGAGTCCATGTTTCTTTGGGTCTGGCTCACCTTATTTAGTATAATCTTTTGGGTCTTTTCTTCTCAGTTCAAGATTTAATAAATGCAAATCATAAATGTGGCCATAACAGCAATCTATCTTGTCGCTAAGCTCTACACCCGCCTGCCCTTCATTCCACTTGAGACTACCTTCTTCTCAGTGCTGGACCTTAAAACCCTTACCCCCACTTCATAACCTCTTTCATCTTTACTTTACCTGGACAGTAGTTAGCCTGTCCAGTTCTTCCCCAGGGCTACAGAAACAGGGCTATTCTGTTCAGGCCCTTCAACAAGACTTGACTTCCCTCAATTTCCTCTGCAGTCCACTCTTAGAACATGTTGGTGATGAAAGACCCCCACCCGGCCTAATCATTTCCTTGTTCCCCTCAGGCAACACCTAAATTTTATTATTACAGGATCAACACATGATGTCAAATCATCACATAAATTCATCTACTAATCCCCAAACAATACATCTACTTATTTAAGATCTACTCTTTGCCAGCACTATTCTGGGCTGTAGAATCACATGAAAATAATATTCTAGAATCTCTAGCCAATCACATTAATTTTTGTAATAAGAACAAAATTCCATGCAAACACACACACACACACACTGCCATTGACAGAAAGGCTCTTAAAAGGTGCTTCCAACAATTTATAACAGTGATTGTAGATTGTTTTCAAATTTGTATTTAGACTTTTAAGTTGATAATACACATATAATGACAAGGTCTAAATATATATGCTAGAATGAGTAGCGGCCCCCTTCTCACATTTGTCCATTTGGTTTACCTCCCCAAGACACTCATTTTTTGTCCATCTTTCCCAGGATTCTCCATTTATATTTAAGAAGCCATGCACATATTTGAATATATGCATTTTTAATAATGCAAAGAGCAGCATTCTAAATACTGTACACTTCATCACTCTAGTATGTGCCATGTCCATGATATGAAGTGTTTCACACTGTTTGCTTTCAAATATTCCTAGATACATTGAAGGCTGAAATAATGGAAGTAATGAGTCTAGGTAAACTTGAAAATTAGTTCCATTTCTTCCCACTTCTGCGCCCTCTACATCAAACATCCATCCCAGTCCTGCAGCCTTTTGAGCTCACACAAGCTCCGTGGTTAGCCAAGACAGAGATTATTTGGATGACAGTGTGAATTGCTTTTCACGTTGTGTTTATCTTAACGTTGGGCAAAAACTAGCTATAAAGAATTTCAAATTGTGGGGCTGGGGAGATAGCCTAGTGGCAAGAGTGCCTGCCTCGGATACACGAGGCCCTAGGTTCGATTCCCCAGCACCACATATACAGAAAAACGGCCAGAAGCGGCGCTGTGGCTCAAGTGGCAGAGTGCTAGCCTTGAGCGGGAAGAAGCCAGGGACAGTGCTCAGGCCCTGAGTCCAAGGCCCAGGACTGGCCAAAAAAAAAAAAAAAAAAGAAAAAAAAGAATTTCAAATTGTAAATGCGTTTATTGAGCACATATTTGTTTCCTCTGTTCCTTTTCTCTCAATGGCACCATCTATTCCCGATTCTTCTCCTTCCTGCTTCTCCAACCCTACTGCTCTACTTCCCAAGGACTCTTGGACCATGCTCACTGACGGTACCCACTGCCAGCTCCCTAAGAATGTCTTCACTTTTTTTCCTAGTTCAAATTTGTCCCTTATTCCAGCATATGGACACCTGCCAAGTTATTCTTCACAAAACACAGGTTTGATCCTATTTCCCACCTCCCCCAAACCTCTCCTTACAAGCAGTTTCTTCAGAAGAAGCCAGAGGGCCCATAGCTTGCAGTGGTTCCACAGAAGACGATGTAAAAGCTTACAGTGACACAAAGCAGAACTCAGTCCGTAGAAATCCTGCTTTCAATGGGTAACTTTGATCTTCTCCTGGGCTAGCAGAATGTGGCACAATATTCTGTATTCTTGAATCTTGGCAGGAATACTTAGCCACAGCTACCCGGGAGCCATGTGATCAAGAAGAGAAATGCCCAATGCGCTATGATGGCTACTGGAAGGTTTGCTAAATAAGGCTTTTTAGCAATTTTATACTGGTGACTGAACTCAAGCACTCTACCACTTGAGCCAACTTTTAGTTTGTTTTCAGAAAAGGTCTTCTATTTTTGCTGGGTTGGCCTTAAGCTACCATCCTCCTGCCTCACACTTCTGAGAAGCTGGGGTCACAGGCATGAACCACTCTGACCAGCCTAAAACCGTGTGCGTGTGCGTGAACACGTGTGCACACACTCGTACACACACCAGTCCAGGGACTTGAACTCAGGGCCTGGGTGCTCTCCTTGAACGTCTATGCTCTAGGCTAGTGTTCTACCCCTTGAGCCACAACTCCACTTCTCGCTTTTTCGGTGACTAATTGGAGATAAGAGTCTCATACAATGTTGCTGCCTGGGCTGGATTTGAACCACAGTTCTCAGATCTCAGCCTCTCTTGTAGGTTGGTTTACAGGCATGAGTCACTGGTGCCCAGCTAAAGGCGTTTTTGACTGTTTTCAACTTATGCTAAATGTATCAGTCCAGGAGCATGTACTCAGTCAAAGCTACCAACTTGTTCGGAGCTTAGAGCACTACAAAAAGCCCAAACTTTCAAAGGCTTGGCTCCTCACAAGATCAGCACCCAGGCCTTGTGTAAGCGTGATTGAGACCTCACTGAGCGGGGAAGTGGGTGGGTGTTAATCTCACTCACTGTAAGCATCTGCTCACTGCTTTAGAGTATAGAGAAATCCTTCTCTAAGGAAATATAAAATTATTGTAAATATGACATTTTTTCTTCCTCTTGTGTTATTAGCAAGCGGGTCTAAGGCCATAAAGAAATGCTGACTCAATATCACTGCGGAGTGGTTTTCCTGAGGCTTTATGGCAAGGAATCTTTTATTTGCTGTTTCCAGTATTACGAGTGTTTTGATATTTTTTCCTGCCAAGATGTCTAGGCAGCATACTGCTTTCCTGTGACCCTTTCTGTGCGTAGCTTTATGGCCCCTGATCTCTGGAACCACCTTCCACCAACAAAAGAAAGCTGTAGAAAATAAACCACTGATAAGGTTGTTGGATATTTTAATCGAGCTCTCAGTGTTTCCCTTAGATTTTCTAGTTCAATCACTCTTGTTGCAGAAATTTCCTTTAGATTATCAAGTCAGCAAACCTTTGATGTGAATAGGAACTCGGTACATTAAAATACAAAACTAGTAACTTGTTAGCACCTCGTTTTTCTTTTGGATCTCATTGCCTTTCACATTATTAGTATTTTTTTTTAATCTTGCAACAATTACCCCTGCAGTTATCCTGTTAAGATGTGTATCTCTGTTATCTATCCTTGTCGATAACTTATTTCTTTTCATTGTTGGGTTTGGGGGAGCCAGTACTCATGTCTGAATTCAGAACTTGCCCTTGATTGGCTTATTTGTTCATATCCGGTATTCTAACACCTGAGCCATGCTGCCAGCCCAGTATTTTGCTGGTCAGTTGAAGATGGAGTCTCACAAACTCTTCTGCCCAGCTTGGCTCTGAAACAAGATCCTCCAGGTTCAGCTTCCTGAGAACCCACGATTATAGGCGTGAGCCACCTGCAGCTGCCTCATTTAGTTGCTTTGAGGGCTCATCACAGTCTGTCATCCCATGCTATCACGAAGACACTATAAATTGAACCTGAAATGTGTATAGTGCTGGGCTTCATGTCTTTTTTGGGTAATCAAGAGCTTCAATAAGTTTATTTGGAAGTTTATCTTCAGTTTCACACTCACATTCACGATTATGCCACCTTGGCTCCATTAAAGTGCCTAAGGAAGATGAACTTGGGAATTGCCGAGGCTGTGTATTTACAAACGACAGTCTGATGTAAGACTGGTGTACTGAATCCCAGTGGAAGTTCCAGGGAAATGACACTACGCCACTTCTCTTGGTTCACTTGTTCTAAGTCTCCCTAACATCCCAGGAAGGCCATGTACACCTGACGCCCACCATGTCCCACATCGAACCTGCCCTCCCTCTGTTCACATCCATCCATCCCACCTCACGACCCCACCTAACGTCTCCCTAAACTCCAGTCTGCAAAAGAGAAGGACTCCTCATGCTGACATTCAAACCTCCACACACCCGCCCTCCTTCCCATTCCTCCCGGCTCACACCGAGCTCCTCAGCAGCCAGCCATCGACCACTCTCTTTCCTCATCTATTTCATAGCTCGGTTGTCTTCAGGTACCCTCAGGAAGCAATTATGTTCTCCCTCGACCACTTTTTTTCTTTTTGGCAATACTAGGATTTAGACTCTGGGCCTTGAGTCTGCTTGGCTTGTTTGTTCAACAGGTCTTCTACAACTTGAACCATACTCCCAGCCCTGCTTTTTGCTGATTATTTTGCAAATAGAGTCGCTCAGAGTTTTCTCCCTGGGCTGGTGTCAAACTGCCGTCTTCTAGGTCTCAGCCTCTGAAGTAGCTAGGATTACAGGCATAATGCAAACGTACTGATGTTTCTTCCACACACTGGTCATTTATGGACATACCTTATTCCCATTGCCAGACTCCTTTTACTCAGTCCTGGGGATTGACTCAGGACCTTGCGCTTGCTGAGCAGTCACTCTACTACGTGAGAAATATTCCCTTGACCCTTTTGTTGCTTTAGTCATCTTTAGGTCTCACCTTTTTTTGCCCAGGTCTATGATCATCCTGTATGTGACACTCAGATAGCTAGGATTATAGTCAACACACCACAATACCAGGCTTATTTGTTAAGATGAGATCTTGATAACTTTTCTGCCTGGACTATCCTTGAACTGAGATTCTCCCAATCCAACTCCTGAGAAGCTAGGATTGCATCCATAAAGCTGACCTCAGACTATAACTTCTTCTGGACTTGATCTATTTCCTTATAAAGTCCTCTCTCTTGATGAATGGATATGGTATAACTATACATAATGCAGTTTTACTCAGTCGTTAAGAAGAATGAAAGTGTGTTCTTTGCTAGAAAATGGATGAAACCTATTAAATGAAGTCAGTCCCACAAAGATGAATATCATCTGTGAAAGCTATCGGGGGAAGAGCTGGGGAATGACTAAATTTATGTAATAAAAATGGGAACTGGCTGGATTCCAGTGGTTCACGCCTGTAATCTAGCTACTCAGGAGGCTGAGATCTAAGGATCTCAGTTCAAAGCCATCTGAGGCAGGAATGTCCATGAGACTCTTATCTCCAATCAACCATCAGAAAACCAGAAGTGGCGCTGTGGCTCAAGTGGTAGAGCACTAGCCTTGAGCTGAAGAGCTCAGGGACAGCGCCCAGGCCAAGAGTTCAAGCCCTATAACTGACAAAAAATAAAAAAATGGAAACTAGGGGCTGAGAATATGGCCTAGTGGTAGAGTGCTTGCCTCATATACATGAAGCCCTGGGTTCGATTCCTCAGTACCACATATACAGAAAAAGCCAGATGTGGTGCTGTGGCTCAAGTGGTAGAGTGCTAGCCTTGAGCAAAAAGAAGCCAGGGACAGTGCTTAGGCTCTGAGTTCAAGTCCCACAACTGGCAAAAAAAACAAAACAAAACAAAAAATGGAAACTACTAGCGAGCTGGAAAATGAAAAGGTGGAGAAAAGATGGACAAAGCATCGCCAGGGATGAATATAACCAAAGTACATTATCTCCATGAAAGGACGTGTCATGAGGCAATCCCTTACTATGTGCAGTTTAAGATACGCCAATATAAAAATGGCTTCACCCAAAAGAATCATTTTTTTACCCTCTTCCATTGACAAGAATCTTGCAGTGTCAGGGGAAAGAGGTACTTCCATGTATTTTCCTAATCCCTTCAGGAAACGAGTCTTTATAAATTCCCATCGGGGGTGTGATGGAGTGCACGGATGATGCGGACCCCGGGGGTGTTGTGTGACTGCGGAGATGCGCTGCACAGCGGAGCAGACCCCACGCCCCGCTGAGGAGGAGCCCAGCCCCTGAGTCTCACCCACGACCAGACCCTGTGGTGCGGCCTCGCGCTGGCCAGGAGAGCGGTGTAGGTTCCACCTGCACAAGGCTACCAGCGCGGTTCCACCTCATGCGTCTCGGTAGCCGTCTGGGCGTTTTCAGTCAGCGTGGCCCTTGCAGGGGGTGGGATTGCCCTCCCTGGACGAGGAGGGAAGCACAGGACAGACTCCAGACGCCCAGGACGCTGCCGTCCCTGCTTTCGCATTTTCCAGAGTTCTGTCGATGAGACAGGGCTTGGGGCCTCACGCCATCATCCCAGCTAATCACAAGGCTGAGATCGGAGGCTCACGATTAGAAGCCAGTCTAGGCGGACAAATCTGAGAGACTTTTATACCCAATTAGCCCACAAAAACCCCGAAATGTTGGTGTGATTCAAGCGGTAAGAGCACCACACTTAACGAAGCGAGAGCGTAAGGCCTTAAGTGTCAGCCCCAGGACTGGCACAGGCAGCCAGGGAAGTTGTCTACGATGCGGAAAGAGCAGGAGCAGCAGCCGAGGCCATGACCTGGCAATGGAAAATGCTCTCGCTGCTTCTTCCTAGGGTGGCCGGGCGCTGGCACGTGGGTGTCACTAGTTTAGTTATTCGTGAAACTGGAAGCTTATCTAGCTTAACCTCATCATTGTACTGCGGGAGAAACTGAGGTAAGATTAGATGAAGCACAGTGAGCAGGGTTCCAGTGGTGCCTCCAAAAAGCATAGAGTCCAAGAGAAAGTCTAAGAGACAGCCGTGGTGTGCACTTAGAACAAGGACCGGGTGCAGGTCCAGCCCACGCCCACCGTCAGAGAACCCTAGCTTCCCTTCTGGGGAAGCACCCAGTCCATCTTCTCCCTCTGCCAGCTTTCGGCTGCGTGTTCTTAAGCAAAGCACTGTCCTCATTTGTGAAATGTGATTTGCACAATTACTTCCTTACTGGATTGTAATAAGGATTGCAGGAGATAAACCACTTAGACAAGGTCTGGCATATCATTTAAAGAAAAAAAATCAATAAACGTTGACTCCACTTTCAATCAGCTTAAAGTCAAAATTCAAAAAAAAAGAAAGAAATGTTAAGCAATTGAAAGAGAAAAAGAAAGCCAAGTGCTGTCGATTTGCATTTCCATCCAGAGAGGCCCCTCTGAATCTCAACCAGCCTCTTGGAGGTTTTAGAAGAATTAATACAATTTTTCATTCGTGTTGAAGACATCTGGATAATCCAAGTCTGGCCTTTTTCCTATTATGCGGCGAACATTCTTGCCACAATAACATTCAGAGCATGATCGGTGTACTAGGCTGGGCGGTTCCCACGGGGGCACCTTGCGTGTGTCTGCGGACCCCTAGGTGCCATCTCTCCACACCTGCCTGAAATGGGAGGCAGCTGTGTGGAAACCATCCTTCCTTATCGTCACCTCGGCAGAGCCCGACAGAGCCTCTCCCACAGCCTCCCCGGTGCCTAGCTGTCCTCCTTGCGTTTGTCATGCTGCTAGTCCCTTCTGGAGGAGCGAGTCCTAGACTGGGCGCCTCTGCCTTCTCGGTCTTTCCTAACACGTTAACTCCTCCATGCACTTATTAAATGTTAGTTTGGCTACCGATCGGCACCTTGGGATTTCCCGTTGGCTCTTGGACTATTTGGCAATAACCAGAAGCAGGTGTCCATTGGAAACTGGCAGCCAGGGTGATGTCACTGGGGGTTCAAAGCCTGCCATACCCACCGAGATCAAGCAGCTCCTTTTGAAGCCTGATTGCAGATTCAAGCTCCAGATCAATGCGTGGAGTGAGCTATCACTGCCGTTTCTACCGATTGTCATTGGGTAGAGATTAGCGGGCACAGGGGAAGGGAGGCATACTCTCTATCTTCATTTTTTGAAATATTCACCTATCTTTCATTTGTGTATCTATGCCTCTTTCCAGAGCAATTTTCAAAGTAATGATAACAAATCACTGACAAGATGCAACAAAGAAAAAGTTAATGCTAAAAGAAAAAACTGGAAGCAGTTGTGAAAGTAATCATAAAAAAAGGATTGCAACAAAAGGGAGAAACCTGAGAGAGAGCTAAGAGAGCTAGGGAAGGGGGGGACATTGTCCAAAAAGAAATGTACTCTTTTTGTTGGTTTTTTTTTTTTTGGTCTGTTGTGAGGTTTGAACTCAGGGCCTGAGCACTGTCCCTGGCTTCATTTTGGCTCAAGGCTAGCACTCTGCCACTTGAGCCACAGCACCACATCTGGATTTTGAGCACTTAACTGGAGATAAGTCTCACAGGGAATTTTCTGCCCAGGCTGGCTTTGAACTGTGATCCTCAGCTCTCAGCCTCCTAATCAAAAATGGCTGGCTTTAGAGTATAGTCTACTTTCTCTAATTTGGACTCTTTTTGTGTGTGGGGGGGAGTGGTTGGGGATCATGGGGCTTGAACTCAGGGCCTGGTGCAAGTTGAAATACTCACAATCCAATAAATGGTCAAGTCTAAGCCTCCAATTTAAAAACATCTTCCTTCTCTAGAATAAACTCTTCCAGAGTTGTTTCACTGTGTTGCAACACTCCTAAATACTATTTAATATTCCCTACTTCATTATTACCCAATGTGAAGCCTGCAGAACATATTCACTAAATTTCCTGGGAAGTTATTTGGGTTTTTTTTTTGTTTGTTTCATTTGTTTGTTTGTTTTTGCCAGTTGTGGGCCTTGGACTCAGGGCCTGAGCACTGTCCCTGGCTTCTTTTGGCTCAAGGCTAGCACTCTACCACTTGAGCCATAGTGCTACTTGTGGCTTTTTCTATATATGTGGTGCTGAGGAATCGAACCCAGGGCTTCATACATATGAGGCAATCACTCTACCACTAGGCCATATTCCCAGCCCAGTGGTTTGTTTTATAACTAACAACAATTGAGAGCGCTGTCCTTTCCTTTTTCTTTGTCTAACCTCTTCTGCACTAGTAATTCACACATTATTCCACATGCAAGATTATGAGAGCTGTGACCTTCTGGTTAGGAATTGGCCATACATTGAAAGGCCACATATACAATCTAATGCTATTGTTTGATTACTCCATAACCCCCTACTATCTGGTGGTATGCAAAGATTACACTACCATCTAGATGGAATACAATAGCAGTGAGATTAAACTAATATAGAACCATACTGAAGACTTCATGAGTATTATAATAGTATTATAGTAGTGTCTAAATTCAATTTGTTCACTCAAAAGTAGTCTAACTATAGAATTGCAAGTTAATTTAAATGTATATTAGTACTGTCACTACCATTCCTGTTCTGCCTGCTGAGCTCATAACCCTAGAGAGGATGTTGACAATGAGACTGGTCCTGATTTGAGGCATGTCCCAATCCCTCCAATGGGAACATATCTAACACATGACCAATACAGGTTCCAGAGTGTATTGGACTTCAGATGAAATGGGGGGGGGGTGTATAATGTTCAGTTTGTTTTCTACAGACATTACTGTATCTACATGTATACATGCATTTTAATAATAGACATTTCAGTAATAGTGTCCCTGGCCCAAGGTCTGTTCACACATTGGAGGATTAGGATCAACATTAGCCTTTGTGCCAGGAATAGATTTCATCCTGTAATAAGCAAATTCACTTTGTTTTCCCATTGGCAAGTGAACAGAGCAGAGGTGTTCAGAATTGAATGTCTTTGAAATAGGTCTCTGACATGAAATGGAATTTGTGATTTTTTTTTTAAGATTTAAATTTGTATTTATTTGGAGTTACTTCAGTTTGAACTAGGTCCTTGCACTTGGTAGTATTTTACCACTTGAGCCACACACCCCAGACCTTTCTGCTGCAGGTATTTTTTGGTAAGTTGTCACGGGCGGGCCTCAGATTCTGATCCTACCTCTGGTCTCCTGTGGAGCTGAAAGCACTAAAGGGGACCACTTGGGTCGATGCAAAAAGTACATTAGTACATGGATGTTCCTGAAAAGGAATCCGTTTAGCTTCGTGTAACTTGACATTTCCCAAATGTGTGTGCTCACGCTACATCCTATAGTGCTACTAATAGCAATGAAAATGCCCAGGAGTGGGATTGCAGGGTCATAGGGAAGCTCTATGTTTAATCTTTTGAAGAACCTTCCATACGGATTGGCAGAGTGGTTGAACAAGTTTACGTTCTCATCAATCTCAGCAACAATGGAGTCGCATTCCCTTTCGGCCACATCCCTGCTCTGCTCTCATTTTCAACTAGCCTTTCCTTCTTTCTTTCTTTCCTACTTTTCACTTTTCTTCCTTCTCCAATTTTTAATCAGTTGTGATCATGCTAAAATCACCAAGTTTCAAGCAAGCCTGACTCTGACTGAAATTAGAATTGCAGTTTCTTGAAAGGAAGTTGAGAAAATAGGAAATAAGAATGATTTCCAGAGAGAATGGTTTTTATTGAATCTTGACATTTTGATTGTGCCTCTCTGATTTATTGGATAACAGGACTAAACATTTCCTGAAGAAAGAATTAGGGATCTATTTTTCCTGCTTTACCTCCTCCTTTTTTAAACTTCATAATCTTTCCAACTTTGTCATCCACTTTGGGAGCCGTAACAATCTAATAAACAAAACATTAACTTATAATAGATTCCTTTATATACCATCTCCAGGGAATAAAGGATTCTGATTTATTGGACATTCCAGATGTCTTAAACCTGATCATAAGCACTATTTTTCTTGTTAGCTTCATAGTTCTGGGTACAACATTATAATGCAATTCCCTCAGTACGAAAGATACTTGATCTTTGAATACATCTTTTTGAATAGAATAGGTTGAAATTCAAATATATGTTGATGGGATGTGGACAAATAGAAGACACAATGCTAAACAGCCCCCAAATATTTTTCCCTTATGGTTCAAATGTCTCTTTCATCTCTTTCCACTGTCTGCCTCAATCCACTCTGCTTTGTTTAGCTCTATTTGATTGGCCCTCTCCTGACTCTTTTTGGGGTCTATTTGTCTATTAGGCTTTCCTGCTTTCCTTCCCCACCAGTAAAAAATCTAACTTCAATGCTACTGTTCTTTTAAAGCTATTATGTCTTGCTCTTTTTTTTCCCAGAGCTTACTATGTGGCAGTTGTTTCATGATTCACGTATTTAATCACACCCACAGTAATTCTGGGATATAATGTTTATGAGCAGACTTATAGGAGTCTTAAACTCATGTAGATTAATAACAGGCGCTGCTGAAATTCAAATCCAGTTGCAGTAGACCTTTGGTCACCAGACGAACTACAGTCCCCAAGAGATCACTGTAGAGGAAAATCTTTGAGTGCTCAAATGCAGCCTTCAATACTGTATTGCAGGTTCTTCATTAATTATATCATTCTTATTCTTGTATTATCTTTAAGAAGTTGTTCAAAGGGGTTACAATTCAATATGTCAGTTTGTGAGTACAATCAATCTTGATCAAAAATACCCCTCCCCTTATTCTTCCCCATCTCGCTCAACCTCATCCATTCCCTCAATTTTCCTGGTTCCATTTTCACATATGTACATTGAATACTATGGCTACATTCTCCTACCCTTCCTCTCTTCATTCATCTACCCCCTTTCTTTGATCTTATCTTCATGTGCCAGCTTCCTGGTGTTCATTTTGTTTGTCTGTAAGTTAGTAGTGCAAAACAGGTACACCATCAGAATTCTTCCCCTCCTATACCATACTTCAGTTAACATGTTTGTATACATGAGTATATGACCTTGTTTGTGCTTACATGTATGTGTATATGTATATATGCATATACATGTTCATTTATAAGTTAGACATAACTTCCACATATGAGAGAAAACATGTATCCTTTGTCTCTCTTGGCCTCAACTTAGTTGACTTTACATAATTTTTGCAAGTGCATCCATTTCTTTGCAAATGATGCAATATTCTTCCTGATGGATGAATAAAATCCCATTGTATGTGTGTGTATCTTACACAGGCCATATCTTATACATGCTATAATGACAGGATTTCAGAATTTTAGAATATTTCTGCCTTTTCATCCCTTAATTGGGAAACTAATAGTAGTTATTAGTCTTTTACCCAAAAAAATGATAAATTCAAGCTAGTTCCATTAAGTAAATAGGTTGACAGCTTATCTTCTAGCTTTCTTTATGTTCCAGTCTCAATGTTTTTTATCTAGGAGGCCCAAAAGCCTGTAAGTTTGCTAAGTTGTGTTGTTATACATATTTCCTAAAAGCAAATTATTTTTGACATTGAATTTTACTGATCAAATGTTTAAAAATCTTTTTATACTGTATTTATAGATTATAGCTGCTTTTCTGTCTTTGACACACAATTCCCTATGAAATTTTTGCCACATAGCGGTAATAATTATATTGCTTTGATTAGGAACATTTTTCCTAAAATGGTTTTTCTGGTAAAACTTTCATTTCTCCCATGTAGCAGTAAAATACCACTTACAGTGAGTTTAATTTAAAATCTATTACATAAAAACATGTTTCCTGGCAGCAAACATTTTCTTGAAAAGAAGATAATTTCTAATTTAATTATGTGAAAAAGTGGTTATTCACACACATTCTAATTGGAATTTTAATAGTTGTTAACTGACAGCTCACCCAAGGAAAAGGAATCCAATTTTAGCAATAATCATTCAAGAGTAAGAAACATCAAAAGCAAGTTTTGAATGCAATATATTAAGAAAGACCAAATCCATTATCTAAGTTTCCTTTTTCAGGGGTCCTAATTAACTTAGGTGCAAGAGACAGTGATTATTTAAATTGATAAAGTGAACCAAAGAACATAAACAAAAAGAGTGGAACAGAATGGCTCAGATCAACTTGAACTGCAGCTCTAATACAGAACACCCATTTAACCTTGGGCTATAGTCTGCAAAAGCTGACAATAATATTTTTTTCCTACAAGATTATTGGGTAGATTAAATGAGCCTAGTTCAACGAAAACACTCAATAAACCATATTATTATTAGTAAGAGTAAGAAAACTATTACTTTGTAGGAAAGTAATAAAGCTATCACTTTGAACCAAAGGGATTTACTATTTAAAACAACAACAACAGAAAATCATTCCAGCACCTCTGGAGTCACTGTGGTGCATTTAAAATTCAGACGTGTCTCAGGCCTCATGGTGAAGCAAAATGATAATTCAGTCTTTTAATAATAATTCAGAGATTGTCTATTAGTCAATAGCCTCCTTCAGTGGAACAAGTTTTCTAAGGTTCTAAAGGGGAAGAGCACAAGAAGTCAGGCTCAGAGAGACAATGGACAGATATTTTCCTCTCAAATGTTAGATTTAAACTACAAATATACATAAACAAATACAGGGTCATATGCATATATGCACAGACATACTAAAGTAAGTATGGTAGGTGCAGGGGAGGATTCCAATGGTGTAACTCCTCTGAACAACTAACTTACAGCTTAACGCCATTAATAGGTGGGAGATGGAACTTGAGATGTCCACGGGGTCAAGGGAAGGAAGCAGATGAATGCGGAGATGAAGGGGGGAGAATGCAGTAATAATATTCAATCTGTTTTTGGGAAAATGGAATTTTGAGGGATGGATGGGGTTGCTATGGAGCTGTGGTACTATGGTGCTGTTCCATAGTCTCATTGTAAGATGTCTGTGGTTATTGATAGTCATTTAAGATTAATTAAAATTAAATAAAATCTGGGAGGGAAGGGGGAGGATGAGAAACGGAATGACACAGATGGAGATGTACTGTATTCACAAACTGATTTATTGAATGGTAACTCCTTTGAACCACTAAAGATATTAAAATGTAATTAAAACAAATAAAATTTAATGTTTCAGTTGTATTTGTAACACCTCAAATGATTGATGGGTCAGTGGTTATGACTACTATGTTGTCAGAGAAAGTGTAGAGCCATTCTAGAACGCTTGCATCCCAATACCCAGGAAGAAGGGCATCAACGTTGATCCTCTCCTTAGGCAAGAGGATGTCAAGCTTGTAGCTCAGAGGTAGAGAATGTGTGAGACCCTGGGTTCCATCCCCAGCAGGAGAGGCAGGCAGAGATAGCGACCGTTCCTGCTCTACATCCTTACTTGCAGGAGGTTAATTTTGCCTGACCTCAGCGTGTTCCCGGAAATGTCACGGCAACTAACAAAAACCCTTACAAATCAGTTTCAAATGCCCAAGCTTATCGCCATTTCTATCCAAACCTTGTCAATGGAGGTTGCTAAACCTGTAACCTACTGCTTTGCATTCCTGTCCCAGCTTTGGCATGACCATAAAACATAACCTCCTATAGTGGGAAAAGACCATTACAAATGACTCTCAAAATGTTTATAGCTACTATTCTATATTTTCAGAAATTCACCCATTGACTCTGAATATAACCTTCATGAAAAATGACTCTTACACAAAGTTTCTCACAACAAAGCTCTGGCAATTTGTAGTCCTTGTCTTCATTTCTTGATTGTTATCTTTCGAGTAATTTAAAGCACACTGATATAAAAGTTCTAAACCTGTTTATGGAAAAATCAATTTTATGTCAGTAATCATATACATTACAGTAAAATTATCACATAATCTGTATATGTGTTTTAATAAAAATTACTATCTACTCATATCTGGGTAAATACTAAAAACAACATCTTTCGTATAGCTCCTATCTTTCTAGATCTACCTGCACTGGTTTGTAACCATCAATACGTCGCCACTACCTGGGATACCAGATATAAATCAATAGGTATCAGCAGGCCAAATTACATGCAGAGAAAGATTACCCTGCACCACTAAAGTGAACACAGGCCAATCCAAGAAGAATGACATGAAATTGTTTCAATTAAGTTGCATCAGTCATAAAAACAGCCTTCACTTTTCCCATGTGTTGGTGCCTCATATGACCAATATAATGATACATTATGTTATAAGATAATATCAATAACAAAATTCTTATGTATTTTATATAGGTAGCTAGGAGAACATGAATGGACCTGCTCACGCCTACTGGTGTTTGCTATTGACCAGAATGACAACAACTTTTTTCACATAACGTGATTAAAAAAAAAACTTACCAAGGAATGTAATATACCTAAAAGTAAAAAAAAAAAAATAAGAGGAGGAGGAAAACAATTTCAAAGGCTAACTTGGGTACTTAGCTACTTAACAGGAGCAGCAAGAGCACAAGAACCTGAATCTAGCAACAGACCAAGGAAAGAGAGCTTCAAAAAGCCATAGCTCTCCATTATCTGGAAAGAGGAAGGTAGTGTCAAGATCCTTCTGCATGATAATAAAAAGCATTATTAATATTTCAGCATTTCTATATCTTTTATTTTTTGGAAGCAGTGAGTAGGGGAATTTATATAGAACATGATGTTTAGATAACCCCTGTTTTCCTTATCACATAGGAAAGCTGCATTGTTTGGAAGAACTATTTGTCTTTAAGGAGTATGGTTATATACTATAATTTCATTGATAAAGTACTCTTCAAATTCTGATGGTGACTCAGTGGATGCTGTAGGTTTGACTAAGAGCAAAATCAGAGTTCCTTGGGGGAAATGGTAGTCTCTATCCTGATGGTATTGTATTCTGATTGCACTGGGATTATATTCATACATGATATAAAATTTCGTAGGCTATTCCTGCATGCAAATACTGATAAATTCCAAATAAGGTATATTGGTTATTGCTTCACATTGCTATCACTGTCTTGGTTTTATTTTATATATATAATTTTCATATTTTTTTCCTTTATTGTCAAAGTGAAGTACAGAGGTGTTACCGTTTCATATGTAAGGCACTGAGTACATTCCTTGTTCAATTTGTTACCTCCTCTCTCATTCCCCCCTCCTCATTCCTCTCTCTCCCCACCATGAGTTATACAGTTGCTTTATACCAAATGGTTTTGTACGTATTGCTTTTGGTTTTTTTAATAATTACTTATTTGTTGTCAAAGTGATACACAGAGGGGTTATAGTTTCATACGAAAGGCAGTGGGTACATTTCTTGTATAATTTGTTACCTCCTCCTTCGTTTCTGTTGGAATCATTTGTCTTTCAGCTACTCAGGAGGATGAGAACTGAAAATCATAGTTCAAAGCCAGCCTAGACAGGAAAGTCCATGAGACTTTTATCTCTAATTAATTACCAAAAAGCCAGATGTGAACCTGTGGCGCAAGTGGTAGAGCACTACTTGAACACAAAAGATCAGAGCACACACCCAGGCCCTGAGTCCAATCCCTAAAACCACAGGCACACATGCGCACACACACACACACATGTGCACATCCACACAATAATAAAATTACAATTAAAAAAACTGTATTTCCATCATGTAAAAATGAGACAATCATCTTTGATAATAAAAGCTACAATATTCTTTTCATCAGATGATCACACCATTCTACACCATCTTCCCTACCATGCAAGGCCAGGACAGTCAGTATCCCATCTACAAATATATTCTTAACTATCTAGAAGAATAACTGGCACAGGAAAATAGTACCTAGGACTGCATACATAGTTTACATAATTTTGATTTAAAAAATCTACTGACAACTCCTGTGGCAAGTTGCACCAATGTATAAACCCACAGAAATTATTAGAAGTTCATTTTCCTTCACTCATAACAATACCACATCTTATCGCTCTGCCGTTTTGATGAAATTAGCTTGTCTCACATTTTACTTGCATTTCTAAGCTATTAAACTTGAATAATTTTATATGGTCCATTTGTATTTGCAAAACAAATACCCCTTCAGTGCTTTTGCTTGCATATGCCGTGCTAGTTTTAATCGCCTCATTAAAAACCTGAGTTAATGTTTTCTTTGTCAACCGCCCCCTGAAAATGGCAAAAGGGTGACACTTTCTAGGCAATGCCATTTCCTTTTGCTTATTTCAAGGGCAGGCATTGCATGCAGTAGGCATCTAAACTGCATTGCTCCAGAAGCTCCTTCCTGACCTTGAGGAAATGATAAGAGAGTTTAAGAAAGAAGCCTAGATAAGAATACCACAGGATCTGGATTCAAATCCTAGCTCCTGAACTTAGTGAATGACCCTAAATAGGACAATCAACCCTGATGGTCTTCAAGTCCCCTCATTTAAGAAAAAGAATACCAATTGTTCTTGCAGAGCTGTTACAAAGACCAAGTGTTATAAAATATGTAAAAAGCGCTATGTAAATGTAGGTTCATGTTGCTCTTGTTTCTACTTTCCTGGGGGGATAAGTATTACATCCATCACCTGTTTGGAGGCAAATTGACATAGACAGTTTCCTTGTCAAGGCTAAAAATAAAACACAAGAGAGACTTGATGTTGCCCTCCAGAGCCTACTTGGCAAGCAAAGTTTGTACTTTCTAAGAAGCTAATAAAGCTAAATAAGAACTTAGCCACTGGCACGATAATGTCCTTCTCAGTCATAACCCAATTTGCTCCACTTGTCTTTCTACACAGGTAGAGAAGCTGGCTGCAAAGGACATTCAGCTTCCCCTTTGGGGTTACTGGCCCGTGAGAGGTGCCAAGTGACATGGAGAAGAAGCTTGGCACTCAGAAAAGTGCCAGCATGCAAGCCTCAATGACAGAGAACATTTGCAAGACTAGCTGTCCTGCTCAAAGTGTGAGAGCAAAAGAAGAATGGTGGTGGTGGTGGTGGTGGTGGTAGTGGCGGTTGCTGCTGTTGAATGTCTGTGCCCAGTCTTTCTCTGCAGGCTTTGCACAATGTAGTCAAGTCCAGCCACTCGATGACTGTCCGATTCTTCACTGGTCGGGGCAGCCTAAGTCTCAGGAAGCTTAGCACAGGGTTGCAAGATGCTTCAAAGAAGATCAGATTTATTTTGTGATCACTTTAAAGTTCACGCGTGTCTCTCAGTACTTGTAGAGGAGACAGAAGTATTGTGAAACCAGTTTGTGTGGTGCACTTTTCCTTATTCAAGACGAGGGACTCGTGCAGGGGTGGAAGCACACAACTCTGGAGACGGAGGCAAGAGTATCACAGCCAGAGGCCCTAGCTGACAAACCAAACCAGAGGACCGCAACTCAAGCAGGAGACAAGAAAACGGCCCAGAAGAGACTACCTAGCTCAGTGGTCCTCAGTTATGGTCATCAGATTCCTAGAGTCATATTTGCTTTTTTAATAAATGTAAATGTATGCCATTAGACTTCAGCAACGAATTCAGGAGACCCTTTATGTCCTCTGGTGTCCACCTTGTTGATCAAACACTTGAACATAAAATTTAATCATCACTACTTATCAACAAAAACCCCTCAAAATTAGTTCCTACAAGTGAAAAAGTTAGGGAACAAATTTTTACCTAATTTTATAAACACAGGGATTTTAAACTCCACAGTGAGAAGTTAATTGATTTCCTTGCTCTGAGGATAACAATTCTTACCACCAACCCCAAACCAGGATTTACATAGTGTGGGGAAGGAGCTGCCAACATAACAATCGATCAGGAAACAAACACATTTAGAAATCTCTCAATCTTTTATACAATCAGCAGATGGATACAAGGCCATTATAGTGTGTGTCTTACAGCCTTGCCTGCCTGAGCTGGGGAAGAAGGGTGAGTTTGATATCTTCCCTGTTCTTACAGAACAAGAATAATACACTTAAACAATACAGAATGCAAAGAACAAAATGGCACTGCCACTGAAGAGATAAAGATGGGGCGCTACAGAGGGGAAGAGGGTTTGAAGTTTAGATCATGTTGGCTTCAGGCCACACACTTCATTTACATATTAAATGGTATGTTTTAAATGGGTTACCCAGCTACACTCAGTCTTTTTTTTTTTGAAGCAGGTCCTGGGGCTTGAACTCTAGGCCTCCGCACTGTCCTTGAGTTTCTTTTGCTCAAGGCTAGCACTCTACCACTTGAGCCACACAGCACCACTTCATTTTTTTTTTTTTTGCCAGTCCTGGGCGTGGACTCAGGGCCTGAGCACTGTCCCTGGCTTCTTTTTGCTCAAGGCTAGCACTCTGCCACTTGAGCCACAGCGCCACTTCTGGCTGTTTTCTATATATGTGGTGCTGGGGAATCGAACCCAGGGCCTCATGTATGGGAGGCAAGCACTCTTGCTACTAGGCCATATTCCCAGCCCTACACTCAATCTTAACTGGTCACTTAAACCCATGGATGCAAATTCTTCTTCTATCTTTCAGTCTTTGACATAAAAATCCTGTTCAGCCTTAAATTAATGCTCAGTCCACCCATCATTTCCTGTATGTGTTTTCCTAATCATCTCAGTCATCCACTAGACAACTCCCATAGCTTTGACTAATCCTGCTTTACATATGACAATTCATTAGATAATGCCTGATGTTAAAGTTATATGGCTTTGTCAGAGAAAAAGATATTACTTATGGGCTAGGCGCTGGTGGCTCATGCCTACAATCCTAGCCACTCAGGAGGCTGCAAGGGCACAGAGGGCCAAACCCAGCCCAAGCAGGAAAGTTTGTGCAACTCTTATCTCCGGTTAACCATCAAATAAGCCAGGCCCTGAGTTCAAGCCCCAGGACAGGCATACATACACACGCGCGCGCGCACACACACACACACATGTATTTGTGTGTACATTTAATATTTATGACACTATAAGGAGTGTAAGTCTGCCTTTATTCAAGGCAGGCTATTGCAGTAGGAGTTTTGTAGTAGGAGGCAACGAGACCAGGCTGGGTTTTCCAAGCAACAAGGTAGATGTATAACCCGAGATGAAGGTAGGATTCACAGAAAATTATTAAGAGGAAATATCAAAGTTGAAGAGCTTCTTGCTAGCTGATTCGACAGTATTTTTGCTGAAGGCAGGTCAAGGTGATCGAATGCGAAGGCTGGCTACGGGATTTCTGCTACAGACTCAGCAGGGTTCTTACTGCAACTGAACTAAATGGGTCATGGTCAGAGCTCAAGGTTGGGGACTAGTAGAAAAGAGAAATCCAAGAAGAGCTGAATGAAGTGTGGGCGAAGGAGAAGCATTTTGTCAGGGCTTTGGTCTTGTCTATCTTTATGACCTTGTATCCTAAAATTCTATTCCACCTATATTCAGGTCAAAATAAACAAATAGCTCCTATTCTCAAGTATCTCATTTACTTCCCATTTTCTTATTCCCTACAGTTCCATCCTCTTTGCTTTCTCAGCATTATTTCATTCACCAAACAGCCCTAAAACACTATTTCCCCATTGCATACCTGGCTTGACAGGCTCTGACAAGTTACAATCTTCTAGGTGGTATCATACAAGGAACCCAAAGGCAGATTTCTCCTTAAAACTGTCAGCAGGAGTGAAGTACAGAAGGCCATCGCAGGCACAGGAAAGTAGCTGGAAGTTAATTATGGCTGTTGTGATTACAGCAGGATGTCGATGCCCTAAAAATGTCTATGAGACAAACAGGAAGATGCAAAATGGATGGTGTCAAAGTCAGTGAAGGAATGGCGTGCACTTTAGGTGAAAAGAAGCTCTTCACAGAAATCAACTTGAACTCACAAATTAGAAATATTAAATGTCTGTAAGGACCCCAAATTGAAAGAGGCTTTGCTGAGTCCATCTTGGCACAATCTCCTGGAATCCCCCTGTGGCTGCTCCCCTGAGATTAACCAAGGGGCACCTGCCTCATGAAGAAATGTAAGGAGCCATTAAAAACATCTGTAAACGGAAGGCGCCGCCATGAGTTGGTTGTTGTTTTTTTTTTTTAACTGAAGACATGTCAGTTTGAAATCAGAATCAACGAGCAGGCATCTAAAAGAGGCAGCCCTCAGGTATAAAGCACGCCTCCCTTGCTCTCCCAGCATGCCCCTGGTAGCCTCAAGGAAATCTATTCCCCGGCAGTTGATCTGCGCTGTTTAGTAACCTGACATTGAAAGTTGCAAGGACACTGACTGGATGTAAACGTGCAAATCCTCGAATGGTTCCTTCTGAAACCAAACTAGGCGTTAGTGAGACTCAGGACTGGGAATGTCGAGGGTCTTTGGTGGCAGTCAGGGCTCTGAATTTTATGAAATGAAGGTCCTTTGGCCTAGCATTCGTGTCTACCATCTATGCTGACAGAAGAAAATAAGGGTTTTCTTATTATTATGGGTTTGCTGGATACTTTCACCAAGCCAGGAATGAGTGGGAATCAAAGAGATAATAAAGGTTTCTCCAGTTTCCTAAACGAAGGGCAGATTTCGAGTGTGAAGAGCGGCTCCCGTTGAGGTCGATTCATCCGAATATGCCACCCTCAAGTATGTCGCTTGGACATATGGATCATTTTGAGCTACAGCAATTGAGGAAAAGGAGCCACGAGAGCCTGAGAGCAGAGCATTCATTTCCTTTCACGAAGGATTCCCCCATTCCTCTCCCAAACCTGCAGCAGGAGGAGAGCAAGCCCTACCACAAGAGCGGGAGACGGAACCAAAATGCAACGGCATGAACAAAACCTTACTGACACTTGCCACTTACCACTGCTAAAAGCCTATACGTGCATTTCCTTTTTCTAATCACGTTTTTCTAATTTACAACCTGTTCTTTAAATGGTAGGTAAGCTCCAAAGTTGAGCAACATCAGGTTTTGCTCTTCTTTGAAAAATTGCTTTATTGTTATCATAAAGTTGAGGTACAGAGGGATTACATTGACAAGCGTTAGGTAGTGAGCAATTTCCTTTCATTCATCCCCTCTCTGCCAGTCCCTCCTTCCCCTATCTTCCCATGTAATTTCACATATTCCAGTGAATTTTCACTCTAACTTTCACATATGAGAGAAAACATGCACCATTTGTGTATCTTAAGCTTGGCTTACCTCACCAAACATGATTTGTTCTAGGTCCATCTATTTCCCTGCAAATGACATATTATTCTTTCTAATAGCTCTGTACAGGTACCACATTGCTGGTTCCACTCATTCATTGTAGGCCAGACTGTTGTCCAACATGGTTGTACTAGTTTACATTCCCGCCAACAGTGCAGTAGGGTTCCCTTTCCCCCACATCTATGCTAAAATTTGTTGTTTGAACTCACAAATTGGCCAATCTAACTGGGGTGAGATGGTTATTTCAGAGTTGTTTTGATTTGCACTTCCTGTATGGCCAGTGATAATGAGCATTTCCTCATGCTTTTTTGTTATTTGTTTTTGATCATTTTTACCTCTTCTTCTGAGAAATCTCTCCTTAGCTCCCTTGCCCATTTGGTAATCGGTATTAGGTTTGAGAGGGGTTTCGTCCTTGAGTTGCTTGTATATTTTGGATATTAGGCCTTTGTCTGATATACTGCTGGTAAAGATTTTCTCAGTCTGTTTTCTATCTTTCTGGCTTAGTAATTATGTGCTTAGCCATGCAAAAACTTTTTTTTTAATGTAATCCCACTTGTCAAGTCTCTCTTCTATCAGCTATGCCCAGGACTCTTCAAAACGTCTCTACCTATGCCTAGGAGTTCAAGTGTTTCTCCTACTCTCTTTTGCAGTGATGCCAAAGTTTCGAGTCTGATGTTGAGGTGTTTGATCCACATCCACTTTGAGTGATATTAGTACATGGTGACCAACAGAAATCTAATTTTAGTTTTCTGCGTATGGATGCCCAGTTTTCCTAACACCAGTTATTGAAGATGCTATCTTTTTTTTAACTGTGTATCTTTGGCTCTCTCATCAAATATCAGACAACTGTAAATATATGGTTTTGTTGTTGTTGTTGTTGTTGTTTTTGGCCAGTCCTGGGCCTTGGACTCAGGGCCTGAGCACTGTCCCTGGCTTCTTTTTGCTCAAGGCTAGCACTCTGCCACTTGAGCCACAGCGCCCCTTCTGGCCGCTTTCTGTATATGTGGTGCTGGGGAATCAAACCCAGGGCCTCATGTATACAAGGCAAGCACTCTTGCCACTAGGCCATATCCCCAGCCCCAAATATATGGTTTTATTTCTGAGTTTTCTAGTCTGTTCCACTGATCTTTGGGTCTATTTTTTTAACCTCTTTTTGATGAAACCCTTTGGTTATCTAACATCAAATGCATCTATCCTTTCTCTTAAATATAAGGTATATAGAAGCTAAATGAAGAATTTTTTTCTTCCCCTACACCCAACTTCCCTCATCCAAATTTTTATGCAGCATAGTTATGCTTTGGTGCTGTGCAAATTCAAAGGCTAGTGACCAGGCAGAAAGACATTTTAATTCCACTCTGTGATTTATAATAAATCATAAGGAAAAATTTCCATGTAAAGACTTGAGCTAAAAATGATCTGCTTAAGAAAAGTGACTACATGATGTAAATAAAAATGAGCAGAGATATGATGATGCAGGGTTAAAACACTTCCCAACGCTAACTCAGCCGTATGCATGCTATATTGCTTTTCTGTCAAATAAAACTAATGCCTTTTCATAAAGGGAATGACATGCTTACCTGGTTACTGTTGTTAAATTAAACTGTTCCAATAAAGGAGATTGTGTGAGTAGAATAAAGCCTCGCTGATGTCTTTTCCAGTCAGCTAAACTTTAGTCTACTGGTTCATTCTCTCAACTTTCTCTGAAAATCCTCACAAGCCCTGTCTTCGCATGCAACATGCCCAAAATTGCACTGATGACGAATTACTACCTGTTAAGTTTTGTCAAAGAGGGTTCAATGAATGTTTGACTAATAGATGATACTTAGGTGAGACACAATGCAAGGAGGAAAATTAAATTTGGCATTCCGAAAATGCTACTAAAATAGAGCCTTGAATATGAGATGGGTCACGTGGGAGACACATAGACAGGCTAAGACGGGCTTCTTCGAGTGGGTAGAGAGATAGCCATGGCTGTAGAATGAGCCAAGGAAGCAGTCTTGAGATGAGCCTTAGACAGGATCGGGCACCAAGGCCAGTTCAAGACCTGAGTATCAGGCAGAAATATAACCATTAGAAGGAGAAGGCAGGGTGAGACAAACCCCAGTGACAGACTCAGTGAGCTTATCTTGTGATTCCAGTGGATGCTTGTTCTTTAGGAACATCATCCAGAGTGGCTTCGGGTCTCAACACCCAATGCGTTAGGACTTTGATGTCCCCGTCCACAGTCCTGCCCAGGACTGCCCAGAGGCCCTCAGAATTCAGGCTGGCCAAGACTGCTGTGAACCCCAGGAAAATCAAGTTCGTTGCAGGCTAAGCAACATCTGTCTTCAGATGCCATGACTTTTCCCCACAGATTTTTTCCCATGACTATTAGCACTTTCTCCTTTGGCTTGCAAGGATATTCAACAGAGAAGCTGAACAACTAAAGCCTGCCTTTATTCTTGTCAACTAAACAAAAAGGAAGCTCTGAGGGCTGGATTTGCAAAATTCTAACACAAATATTACAAACTCAGAGAACAGCTTACCAGGTACCTGCGTATTTCAATAAGGGTTATTTTAAAAGCATTCTGCACAAACAAATGAGTGACATTGGATGTATTTATATGAGGCGAAAGAGAACTTTAATGTATTTAAATACACCACGTTTGGCTTAACTAAGCACCAGAGCACATTTTCTCGTGCTATATTTAGGCAGCAGGTTTCCATGTTTAAGGAATCATGAATTATTGAAAAGCACTTTGCAAAAAACTGGCAGCAACCCATGAGCGACAGTCTGAATCAGATATTTAAACTTCCAATAATTGTTTCAGTGTAACTCTTGATGAAAGAAGTGCTCACAAGGACCAGAACACTAAATGGAATGAGGATTTTGAAATTAAATAGCCAAATCCATGACAAAGCAAAATAACATGAGAAAGAACAGCAGATTTGAAGTGAGAAGACCTGTGTTTCCATTGCAGCTTTACCACTTCAAAGCCACGAGCCCTTGGGTAGCAGTCAATCGTATTTCTGATATACAAATGGAGAAAACAATATTTACCCTTGGCAAATTATGACCAGGGTAATTATAAGAAACCATTGTGTGTGTAAGTGTGTGCACATGTGCATATGTAGAAACTGAATCCAAAAAAGGTAAACAAGAATGTCAACATTCAAATATGAAGTCAATCTAAAGGTCCATCAATGGATGAATAGAGAAAACCTGCCATCTTGTTATTTGTCACAAAATGTAGAAGTCTGAAAGATATTAAGTGTGCTCAGCAACAGAAAGACAAATAATCCCATGATTTGACCTGTAAAAAGTTGGACTCTTGCCAGGTTCTGGTAGCTCACACCTATAATCCTAGCTACTCGGGTGGCTGAGATCTGGGGATGGTGGTTCAAAGCCAGACTGGTGTGGGAAGTCCATGAGACTCTTAGCTCCAACGAACCTCTAAAAAAAACAGAAGTGGAGCTATGACTCAAGTTGCAGAGTTCTAGCCCTGAGCATGAAAGCTCAAGGACAGTACCCAGGCCCTGAGCTCATGCCTCAAGACTGGAACAGGAAAAAAACACAAATTCACTCTTAGAAGCAGAAAGGAAATGATGTCTACCAGAGGCTAGCGGTGGGGTGAGAAAGTGAGGAAGTGTTAACCCAAGAAGAAAATCTATCAGTTCAGAAAACGTCAAGAGTACCTAACCAGCAAGTGCGAGGCCCTAACTTAAAACTCTACTACCACCAAGGAAAGGAGAGAGGAAAGGTATGCATGGCACAATGTAATGACTACACAGCTAATGAAAAAGTATTTTGTGTGCAAAACTTGCTAAGAAAGCCATTTCGAATGCTCTCACCACAAAAATTATAGGATGTAATACACACATTCATTAGTTCAATTTAGTAATTCCACAATGTAAACATGTTTCAAAACACGTTATATATGCTCAATGCATACCATTTTATATGTCAAATCAGTAATGCAGGTATTATTTTAAAAAGTAAAAAATCATGCTTCCTTGAATACTCCCAATTTCCAGGGGGATGTTCTGAAGTGCCGTCGGGCCATGACTTCTGCAATTTACAGTTTATCTCACAAATGCATGAGTCTCACAAAAGGCTTTCTGTTTTTGCTATCTCTCCTCCTAATTCTTCTCTTGCCCTGTATAAAGCCTTCTTTAGTTCAAGATCAGAACTTGAGACATTTCTGATGCACTGAAGATTCCCACAGTCCCCTCCATCTTTTTGGTCTGTCCTGATATAACTACTCCCTTATAGACCAAGAAGTCTTCCCTGCACCTGTGTGCACGCCACCCCTGGGCCTCCACCCCGGGCCTGGGCACAGCCCCAGAGCTTTCTCGTGCTCAGAGCTAGCACTCTACCACTCAAGCCATAGCCACTTCTGGATTTGTTTGTGGTTTTGTTTTTTTTTTTTTTTGCATTTATTCACCCAGCCTCCACGTGCGTTTTTGTCCTCCATTTTTCCCACATGGGAAATCAAACTATCTTTATCCGTTTTCTGTCACTGTAACAGAATGCCACAAACTGAGTAAATATAAACTGTTTTCACTCTGCTTTGTAGTTCTCTGTCACTCATGACTGCCACCTACTATCAACTATCTGCAATGCATCTTCATCGATATTCTGATCCATATAAACATACTGGGACAAAAGGAAAGACAAAAATGAACTTTTAAAAGTACCTGTTATTTGGGGCTGGGAATATGGCCTAGTGGCAAGAGTGCTTGCCTCCCATACATGAAGCCCTGGGTTCGATTCCCCAGCACCACATATACAAAAAATGGCCAGAAGTAGCGCTGTGGCTCAAGTGGCAGAGTGCTAGCCTTGAGCAAAAGGAAGCCAGGGACCAGTGCTCAGGCCCTGAGTCCAAGGCCCAGGACTGGAAAAAAAAAAAGAAAGAAAGAAAGAAAAAGTACCTGTTATTTGATAATATTAAGAAAACACTTAAAACAGGTGACATTGGCCAACATGTATTGTACTCATAATCTGCTTTGTGGAATGGAAATTCCTTTGTACATCTACTTAAAAATATATTTTTAAGTGAAAATACTAACATTTTTAGATATGTTTGTTGTCACCATTCAGAGAATCCTTATCTGTCAAATGCATAGTGTGTGTGTGAGTATGCTGGAATATATATATATATATGTACATATATATATATATACATATGATCTCAAATATAAGATCTGTGCCATAACTCAGGGGTAGTGTGAAATTGGTAAGTTCGCAGAAAAAACAGGACTGTCTATGGTTTGAAAAATATCCAGTATATGCAATGGAACAGAAAGGCTTTAGCACATTCACTGTATTTTATATACATTTGCAATTTTCCACATTAAAATGTTTTTAAAAGCCAGCGGAATAGTAAGGAGATGATTGAGTGAGCAGTCATCTTTGCAACTAGCTGTGTTGATATAATATAGGTGCGGTGTGAGTAAGGTATTTGATTTATTCTTTCCTCTTACTTACCAAGAACAAAAACAAGAAGAGGTTGATGCATTATGCTAATGTAAGCTCTGCAATTCTTGTGTACCACAGAAGTCATTTGCTTTGTGTTACACCACAAAGACAGTGAAGAGAATGCATAATATTCTCCTCCGATTGCACCATGGACGGCTGCTTCCTTCTAAGAGGGAGGAAGGCAAATGCAGCAGAATGACCCACCCTGGCTTTGACAAATGGAGGCTCTGTGTTATTATTCAGGTTCCTGTGAGAAAATGTGATGGCCCCTATGCAGCATGGGAAGATAAACTCCAGCTAGAGCCTATTAGTATGCCATCTAAGTGAAATGGAGAGCAGAAAAGATACAGACAGAACTTTGATAGTTCTTACGATGCTATCTGTCTTTTAGAAATGAAGTGAGGACATTGTTACAGCAAAGATACATAGGAATTTGTTGGGATCTTCATTTTTCCTTTTGTGATTAGTAAGAAATATTAGTTTCCTGAATTTGCTTTTACATGTAACTTAGGAATTAGAAGAATAAAAATAATCAATACACTGCACACTCCAGAAGACTCCAGAAGGGGAGTCTTTTTTAAGTATTGAGAAAGACAACAGCATGAAGCCCTGTCCTCTCCTTCTCCTAGCACCAGCCTTCAATATCACCAGCAAACCAAAGTCACAAGCACGTCAGTGTCTTGCTTAAAACAGACACTGTCTGGGAGTTAAGATATTTGTTAATATTAGTTGCCACTCAACTCCTTGTGTAAGGAAATGTGTTCTTTCTGTGGTCCAGCTTGCTCTTTCAGACATGAGAAGTATCGACTACTTAGAGCCACAGAATCAAACTTCCATAAGTCCTTACTTACATTAAGGTCTGCAAATAAACTAAGTGCATAATATGAGCTACTGTCCCTTAGATTGGTTCAATTTACAAGATAGAAGATAGACAGACAGACAGACAGATCGATCGATCGATCAATCGATAGATAGATAGATAGATAGATAGATAGATAGATAGATAGATAGATAGATAGATAGATACAGACAGACAGACAGATAGGTAGATAGAACTCAAGACAGACAGAGAGAAAGAGAGAGAGAACTCAGCTTGCTTTCTCCCAGCTGGTACCTTACTTGAGCAATGCCTCCAGCTTGGCTTTTGCTGATCAATTGGAGATAACCATTCCGTGTACTTTGCTTGCCTGGCTGGCTTTGAGCCATGACACTCCTGATCATTTCGAGGAGCGAGGATGACAGACACAAGACAACACCACCCAGCCAACTTACAAATTATTTCAGAAGAAAACAGTAAAATAGTGCTATACTTGAGTAAAAGCCATGCTTTGAGGTTTGACTTCTCCCAGGCGATGTAAACTGATATTATGCCATTATTTTCATTTGACTTGTTCTTAAAAGTTGTGGATTGTCATAGCTTTTTGTTTGTCAATCATTAAATTTGCCTTTCTGGTCATTATTCATTCTTCCAGCATTTTTCTATTGCCAATCTTTGTCTTACTACTCCAAAAGGAATGTAGATGATTAAAGAAATTGCTCCATAGGTGACTTCTTTCATTCCTGCCCCTCAAGCCACTTTCTATCATGCTGACCTTTTTGTTGTTGTTGTTTTCTTCATAGTAATATCACTGATTCAAATTACTTTACAATTAAAAAACAGTTGACCCTTAATAATATTCACCAAACACATAGATGAATGATGGACAAGGAACATATTTATGAAATGATGTTCAAGGTACTGGGAAAAATGTCACAATTATGACAACCATGTACCTCAAATTCTCTGGAACTGTTTCACATATTCTTTTCTCTTAATTAGACTTTTCCTGTTATGTCATATGGCTAGAAGTAGTTCATACACAGATGTACAAATTATGAGTGAACATAGGAGAGAAAGCCATGATCAATTCTTGAGGAGCTCCAAGTATAAGAACACCACCCTTAGTAGTTGTAAGCCATAATAACTGCTGCTAGGATGCTAACTTTAACAAAGACACAGAGGTAGAAAACAGAAGTGGGGTTGGTTTTAGTTGGTGAGTAATATGTGCAGTTAAAGAATGTAATGTGATTTAATTTTATTGTCAAGGTGATGTACGGAGGGGTTAGTTACGTACGTAAGGTAATGAGTACTAAATTAAAAAAAATAAGTAAATAAATGGTTGAGTTTTTCATTCATTCAGATGAAAAACAAGGTAAATAAAATGATATTATTGGTCCTTAAAAAACAAAACAAAAAATGTAATGTGCTTTTGGGACAGAAAGAAGAATTCATGTGGATAGGTGGTAGGTAGGTGGTGGTCAGGTTGTTGAAAGTTTACATGCTATGCTAAAGAATTTGCTCTCATAGCAGATGTGGAAGAAATGTGGAGTCATCATAAGTTTTCAGTAGGAAGGGTGGCATAAATTTATCATATAACATGGACAATCTGGAAGCAATTCTATGAATTAATTAGACAGGGGGAAGGGAAATTTTCATTAACAGCAGTCCTTCACAAAGTTCTAAGCCAACTTGTGCCAAACTAATCCAAATATATTTTATGGACAACCCTTTTAAGAGAACCAGCAGACTCAGCACAGATTTCTCAAATCAGAGGACATAAAAAAGACATTCTAAATTTTAACAATTAGCTTTGGCTGCCCATATTTTTTATACCGAAGAATAAAGATCATAAGCATTGCGTTCATTTCCTCAATACAATGGATGCTTAAATTGATTGGGAGTTATATTCATTTTCTGCCAGGTTCTCTCAGCTTCCTATTCTAATCCAGTGTTTTGGAACTGTTACTGAAGAACTTTGTAAGCCAAATATTGAGCTTGACCTACAACTAGAAATGAGTTTAACTGTTTAAATAAATATTAGGAAACCTCATCTCCTAGTCTTAAACTGTCACTTTCTCACCTTATGATAGATACAACCACATGGTAAAATCTTATTTATAATAGACCAAGATAAAGCAAGATATTTTCCCCCCACTAGTTTAATAAATCTCAGAGAATAGTATCTGGCATGGATTTCTAAATCTGGACTCAATATTGATCAACTAAAGTGGTTCACTGGCCTGTCTCCCTTTAGAGAAGCGGCAGGTCTGTCTTCTAGAATCTTTAGATTCTCCTTGAGTGATTAAGAAATGCCCACTCGGACAAGCTGAACCATGGTTTTATTTTTTCGTCACTGCTGTAGAGTTATAAGTCTGACATTCCTAAATTCAAGTCCCTGCAATGTCACCTACTAGTTGAGGAATATTCACTTAATAAATGGTTGAGAAATATTTTATGCCAACCACTGATCTAAGACACCAGAGATTTAGAGGCTCTGCCTTTTAAAGGGCCAGCTTAGTCAGAGAGGCAATAAAATAAAATAAAAAAATGTAACAGGAATTATGAGGAACAATAATAGCACAAACAAAGAGATAATCATTGACCCTGGACCAAAACAATACATTTGATAAAGCATACTCAAGACTGCTATATTAGGTAACCTAAAAACAGTGACATTTGGTTTATCTATACACAAACCTTTGTGAATGTAATTCTTAGCACTTAGAAGTACCTGATACACATTTACCTGAATTGGGGAAGGGAAGGGGAACATCAAAATGGTGAGACAAAGGGCAAAAAGCAAACCAATACAATAGCAATAAAATACAATATGTTATAAACCAACTGTACAACTCATGGTGGGGGAGGAAGTAGGAAGGGGGGAGGCAGGGGAAAATGAGGGAGGAGGTAACAAGTTCGACTAGAAACGTACTCACTATCTTACATATGTAACTGTAACCCCTCTGCACATCACCTTGACAATAAAAATAAGATAAAATTGAAAAAGAAAAAATTCACATGATATAAAGTACAATCAATATACAGTTAAAAAAATTAAGAGATACATTTGAAAATAGTGGGGAAAAACAGCCAGAGAAACCAGCAGAGAACAGGTGGTTAAGTCTGTATTTTTAGCTTGTATCTACATGTTTTCCAAACTTAGCCAAGTGCTGTGATCTGAGTAAGCTTTGTCTCCCAGAAGTTCAGTGCTAGAGATAGACTCCAGCGATGACATGGAAGAACCTTAAGAAGGCGGGCCTGCGAGAAAGTAATTCCATCATTGGGCTGCACCCTCATGGGTGGACTAATGTTAGGCGGGACAGTAAGAGATTCCTTCTCAGGAAGCAGGTTGTTATCAAAAGGGCAAGCCTTGCCCCCATCCTAGCCCTGCCATCCTGCCCCCCGCGAGCACTCTGTCCTGCGCACATGTTGCTGCTATTGGGATGTCATAGGCCAGGAGGCGTCACCAGAGCTGAACACAGGCTGCCACCGCCCTCTCCTCCTACCTCCAGAACTGTGCGCACAAGCAACCTCTTCTCTTTAATAAGAAAGAAGAAGAAAAGCTGCTCTTGGTTATTTTCCAATTGTTTAAACAAGTACTAAGTCACTAAGAAATGGATTCGTCAGGACTCTAGATCGCTTGTTAAAAATGCAGATTCTGCACATAAGATGATGCTAAGTGAAATGAACTCCATGTTACGGAAACGACTGTTATATCACTGTTGTAACTACTTTCAACATGCCATGTGAAACCGCAGCTTCTATTGTTGATGACCCTCTTGTATCCCCTTCCTGTGGTTGTACCTGCATATCACTGTATCTTATCTGAGTACATTGGAAATTATGTATACTGGTATTAGAACTAGGAAAGTGAAAGGGAATACCAAAATCGAGAGACACAGGGTAAAAAAGACAAACGACTACAAAAGCAACACTTGCAAAACTGTTTGGTGTAAACCAACTGAACAACTCATGGGGGGAGAGGGAAGGAGGGAAGGGGGGAATGAGGGAGGAGGTAACAAACAGTACAAGAAATGTATCCAATGCCTAACGCATGAAACTGTAACCTCTCTGTATATCAGTTTGACAATAAAAAAAATAAAAAATAAAAATGCAGATTCTAGTCCTCTTGTGACCAGATGTAAATCTCTGGAAAGGGAGCCTAGAAATCTGTATTTAGCTAGCACTGCGTCTATTCTTAAGCAGTAAATATTTGAGGAAACTACTTGAGCCAAAGGAATAAGAAAGCCTGAGCCAAGACAACAGGATTATGAGAAGAAATGAGGAAACACCTATACAATGCATTGGTTGTGACGTATACTAAGCAGCTCAACCTGTCAGGACCCATGGATCACTAGAGAGGCATTTGACATTCTGATTTTAATCCCTGGATTGTTTTGTTATCAGGAAGTATGGTAAAGAACATCAGAAAAGAAACTTGTTTGGGGAAAAAAGAGAGATAAACTTTAGATAAATTATATTTGAAATATTTAAAACCAGGGGTTGAGCCAGGTACTATGGCTCAAGTCTGTAAGCCTATCTGTACATGAGGATGAGATCTGGAGGGTGACGGTTTAAAGCCATCTGCAGCAGAAAAGTCTATGACACTCCATCTCCAAAATAACCAGCAAAACCTGGTCTAGAGGCGGTAAAGCACCAGGCGGTACAGGTTTCCAATAGTGGGGTGAGGGACAAACAGGCCACCCAAAGCCCTGGGCCCCAATCCCAATGCAGGCCTAAAACAAGAAGAAAAACATCCCCAGGGGTGGTTCCAGAAGTAGAAAACTAGAGCCAAATCCAAAGAAACTGGGCTTGAGTTCTTGACAGGTATCAGCATAGAACAGATAGAATGTATCTCAACAATACATGCGACAACATTTCGCCATAGGACACAGTTCTCGTGATGGCAAAAGTTGCCCCGCTGGCTCTCCGGCAGGAGGGGCCAAGCTCTGACTTGGCACACCTTGTTCTGTAACTAGGCTCGCCTCGGAAGATCTCAAACGACCAAACTCATCAGGAAATGTCAGGCGAGGAACGATGTCAGGCCTGGTAGCCGGTCAAGCCCAGTGCTGTTGAATGAATTATTTTCCTCCCAGATGTTCAGTCTGCTTTTCCCAACCCTCCCTAGGTCACGGCACCCTGCTCTGGGCCAGCCGGCACCACTGAGCAGCTGGGCAAAGCCATTACTTATGGCCTAGAGGTGTCATAATCCTGTCAGGTCAGGTCAGGTCTGCCTGCCATCAGAGGACTGACCAGATGGCAGTGGACGCCCTACTCAGGAGACTGAGATCCAGAGGAAGGTGGTTCAAAGCCAGCCCAGAGAAAAGTCTGCCAAGACTCCAGCTCTAAAGATGACCAGCAAAAAAAAACCCCAAAACATCAGGGCTGGAGGTGTGACTCAAATGGTAGAGCCCTAGGTGAGCAAGCAAGCCCAGTAAGCTCAAAGCCCTAAATTCAAACCTCAATACTGCCAAAAAAAAAAATATGTAAAGTGAAGTTAAGTCAGGCCAAGAGACAAAGGATATATGTTTTCTCTCATTTGTGGAAATGAGATCTAGTTTATAAAATACAAGTCAATACAAATGTGTGCAACAAATGTATTAACCAAAGAATGGTATATGCAGGGGAGAATTCAAACTGTGAAATTCCTTGGAAAATGAACCCACAGTCCAAAACAAATGAATCCTGGAAAGCTGATCATTGAGATGGGAGAGGGAAAGGGAAGGGGTAACCGATGCGGCAAGGATACTTACCACACTACATTGAAAATGAACTATGCAACTTGTAAGGAAGGGAGGTTGGGAGGGAAAAGACTGGGAGAAAATGAGGGAAGAGATGACACTGTTCAAAAAGAAATGTACTCATTACCTGACTTATGTAATTGTAACCCCTCTGTACATCACACTTACAATAAGAATAAAATTAAAAGGCAATGGGGGAATAATATAATACTCAATGCAGATCCAGTGAAACTAGGGAAACGGAGGGAAGGATTGGGTTAGGAGAGATAGGGAGAAGGATGAAAGGAGTGACACTGATCAAGATGCAGTACACTAATAAACTGATTTGTTGAATGATAACCCCTTTGTACAAATACTTAGAGATAATGAAAATATAATTAAAAGAAGGGGCTGGGAATGTGGCTTATTGGTAGAGTGCTTGCCTAGCATGTATGTAGCCCTGGGTTAGATTCCTCAATACCCTATAAACAGAAAAAGCCAGAAGTGGTACTGTGGCTCAAGTGGTAGAGTGCTAGCCTTGAGCACAGAGAGAGACTCAAGGACACCACCCAGGCCCTGAGTTCAAGCCCCACAACCAACAAAAATAAATAAAAATTAAAATATATATATGTATAAATATATATATATATATAAAATATGCACATATACTTTGCAGTGTCCTGGTCACCCAGGATTTGAACTCATAACAATCAAATCACCAGCACTCAGTCAGTCAGGCTATGAGTCTTTATTTAGCTACCCACAGCATCTATTCTCCATCATCAGGATGGTAAAGAACAGCAATGAGCCACCACAGGGCTGGGTTGTTAAAGGTAGAAGCTATGCATTCTCCAGCAGGTGGTCACGTGGCACTGATGCAGGGGGTAGAACAAGTCACGAACGGGTTAAGCAAGCTGTTTACAGAAGCAGAATTTTGCAATCAGGCTAATATCACCCTAATATCAACTTTATTTCAACAATTGTTACCATTTTCCCCTAATATCACTAATCAAGCATAAGCGGGCTAAAACAATCCAGTACTCAAACATAAGTGGACCAACCTGACAGTCGCCATGGCATTTCTGTAACTACTACGGTATTTCTATAATCTATTACTATGATCATTTTTATAATCCATCACTATGGTTGCTACCTAGATACAGAGAGGAACAAGGGCTACATAAATTTTTAAATGAGGAACTAGTCTCATGGGTGGGGGTGCAGCCCTCTAGCGTGGAGTCACCAAAATGGAGTTATAGAAGCTAAGAGTAAACTCTAAGACAGTGAAATTTTACAAGCCCTATTGTTCCTAGGGGCTCAGAGGCTACATTTTTCCTTGGTTTCTACATATATAAATTAAAAGAAGAAGTTCAGCCAAGTTTCAATAAAGATTTAAATACAAAAAAAAAAGGGAGAGGGTGACCCTCGTATTTCTACCGAGAGTTCAAGTTCCAGCATCACTGAATTCTGAAACTAAGCTACTTAGGCTTAGAGGTCCTAGAGCCATCTCACCTGGCTTGTTTTCACGTGCATCTTCATTCTGCTGGGAAAGTGCACATCTCTCGTGTGCCGTTCATGACAATGAAGTGTCCTAAAGGAGACTTTGCCATCACTTCCTGAAGGAAGCAGAGTGGCCTGAGGCGAATATGTCAGCTGCAAAGCAGCGAAGGAGTTGAGTCCATACTGAGATGACGCAGCCAGTCTGGCTTGATCTGGCAGGATACTCTGTCTACCAGGCCTCACTCCCTCCACCCTGTTTGTCTTTGGCAGTGGTACTGTTTGTCTCCATCGACTTGTTTACGTAGGTGCTTACTGTGTGATAGACCCATCATTGTCTTTCAACATTAGGAAGATGGGAGATTTGGGTTTTTTTAATTCTCACTTGAGCTCTGTACTGGTGACTCACATCTATAATCCCAGCTACCCAAGAGGCTTAGGTCTGAGGATCACAGTTCTAAGCCAGCCCCAGCAGCAAAAACACCAGAAGAGCAGCTGGAGCTCAAGTGGGAAGGTGCTAGCCTCGAGTGAAAACACCGAGGCAGCACCCAGGCCCTGTATTCAAACGCCAGGAGGCTGAGATCTGACGATCATAGAGTGAAGCCAGCGCAGGCAGAACAGTCCCTGTGAGACTCTAGTCTCCAATTAACCACTCAAAATGCCGCAGTGGCAAAATTGCTTAGGGACAGTGCCCAGGCCCTGAGTCCCAGCCCCAGGACTGGGGGGAAAAAAAAACAAACACAAAAACTACCTCAAGTGTAATTATTCAAGGCTCAATTTCAGTCTTTTTTAAATTTTTTTTTTTTTTTTGCCAGTCCTGGGCCTTGAACTCAGGGCTTGAGCACTGCCCCTGCCACAGCGCCACTTCTGGCCACTTTCTATATATGTGGTGCTGGGGTATCGAACCCAGGGCTTCTTGTATATGAGGCAAGCACTCTTGCCACTAGGCCATATTCCCAGCCCAGAATTTCAGTCTTGAAAGAAAAGGCTTAGGCTGGGGTGGGTTGCAGGGGGTGGGGTAGAAAGCAGGGGGCAAGAGGGGATAGCTCAAGTGGCTTAGTACTCGCTCAGCTAGCTCAAGGCCTACTGACAGGCAGACAGACAGATGAGAGAGACAAAAACACAGAGAGACAAACACAGAGCAACAGAAAGAGACAGAGATACAGAGACAGAAAGACACAAAGACAGGGACAGACAAGCGATTTTAGTTTTCCTTCACTCCTACTGTGTAGACATTCAGAGTAGCTAACTGAAATCTTGATGTGTTTACAGGGGCCCTAAACTCCAAGCACTTCTGTCTCTAGCACTGCGAAACTGAGATACTCAGCACTGCTAAGACTTCTCATCCAGACAATATCAACCTCCGTCCACTGTATATCCTTCCACTCCAGTCTTTTTTTTTTTTTTTTGGCCAGTCCTGGGCCTTGAACTCAGGGCCTGAGCACTGTCCCTGGCTTCTTCCCGCTCAAGGCTAGCACTCTGCCACCTGAGCCACAGCGCCACTTCTGGCCGTTTTCCACATATGTGGCTCTGGGGAATCGAACCGAGAGCTTCATGTGTAGGAGGCAAGCACTCTTGCCACTAGGCCATATTCCCAGCCCTCCACTCCAGTCTTAGATGATCAAACCCTTACACTGTAAATTCCTAACCTCCACACATTCCCCACTGCCCAGGAGACAACGGAAAGCTCCCATCAGCTTTTCTCTGTCTTTTTGCTAATATTCTCTGCTGAATTTCCCTCTCCTGCAAGGCAGCCTAGGATTCAGCAGACGAGAAGAAAGACCCGCCTCTGTAAATTCTCTACAACGCTCAGCCACTCATAGCATGGCTCCTTAGATGTCTCCCAGATGCCTTCCACTGATCTTCCTTTAGACCTTCTTGTCCTGCTTTTCTGGTGGTTCTTTGCATAAAGGTTTCCTGGCTATGTTCTCTTGGCCACAACCAGAAGCAGAGGGCTCCGACACTTCCTAGTTGTATTCTGAATAAGCTCTAAAGTTACATAGTGAAGGACATGCTCTGATGGACATTCTTTCATACAAAGCGAGATATGAGAAATAAATTTAGAGTCAGCCTCAGGTCTTTGGCCTGAGCTTCTAGAAAGACTGAGTTGTAATTTATGGATATGGAACGAGTTCACAAGAAAAAGGCTTGGCAGCAGCGTATCAGAGGTAAATTTTGAGATGCCTATTAAGAAAATAAACAGAAGGTATCCAGTAGTCATTTTAATACATGAGTCTGGAGTCCAGAGAAGAAGTACAATCTGGAGATATAAATTTAGAAGCCGTGAGCATATGGAAGATATTTACAACCCAAAGAGTAGGTGAGGTCACGCGTTTTGCGAGTGTAGAGAGAACAGATCTGAAGAGTGAGTCTGAGGGAAGACTCATGGCTACGTAGAGCTGGGGAGCTGGAGGGAGGAGTGGCTAGAGAGATGAAAGATGAGTCCAGGTGAGGACGACGTGGCTGGAATCCCGAGAGCTGCTGGAATCCAGTGCGGAGGATGTTTCTAAACCATCAAGCGAGATGGCAGTAAGTTCACCAGCAGCCTAGCTGCGCAGCGTCATTGGCACCATTTGTCATTTCAGTGCGGGGGTAGAAGGCAACTCTGACAGCAACGAACGCGTTGTGAGGAGAGTTTTCCTTTTTCGTACCCAAAGTCAGTGACAGCAGGAAATTCATTCTTGCTATCTAAGAATTTCCAGGAAAGTATCTCATCTAAAATGCATCTGATTTCTTGGAAGAGTTTAGCATTCGTATAGCTTCCAGTCACTGGTTCCTTAATCATACTTATACTTCAGTGCATGGTTAAACATCTTTTATGCCCCCAATATAGCTAATAGCCACATGTAGTATTTAAATATTCTGTGTGCTGTTGCTCCCTAAACTGTAATTTCTAGCCCCTAGGCAAATGTCTACAGTGATGACAATATAAGCAATGGTCATAGAACTACAACCAATATTTGCCCCCTGAGTGTCTTTTGCATCTGCCTCTGGAATTGTCACATTTCCATGTACTATTCCAGCCAAGCCTCAAAATTATCCCTGAAATAAATAGACCCTGAAAACACGCACGCACACACACACACACACACACACACACACACACACACACACACACACACCCCTTACAGGGGTCACTTCTATTTACCCTAAACATGCTTCAGAGTTCAGGCTCATGCAATAAAAGCACTTGTGAAGCTTGGAAAGAGACAGAGGTCTATCCTTGTACCAAACAATCCTAAACATATGTATCACATTCTTCTCTTTCTCCTCTACACAAAATTTATCCTCATAAAAGTACTACATTAGAATGGCAAACTTGCTGATTTATTTTCATGTCTACCTCTCTTTGGTTGTCTGTCTTGAAATGTCAGGGCTCAGTCACTAAGATAAATTCCCAGAACACCACAAACATTAATCTTCCTCTGAAGTATCTCACCCAGTACTTAAAACCTGTTAGGGGTTCATTTCAGTTTAAAGACAAACTGATGTGATTACTTTATCATAACTGTACTTGATGTGGTGTATATATATTATGTACATGCATATACATATAATATATATTTATATGTTTATAATATATATTTATTATATATGTACATATGTGCATATATTGTATACATACATATGTGCATATGTTATATACATACACACTGACTGATGGAACTAACACCTCGGAAATGGTATTGCCAAGTGTGTTCTTGCTTATGTTAAAAGCTAAAATTCATTTTTTAAATTTTAGTTGAGCATTCAAAAACTTGGCTGTTCAATGGTTCAATGCGCCACTGAAGGAGGAACAAAAGGTAGAAAACTATTATAAGGTGTTCGCAAGGGGAACTCAAGAAAATATGCCTTGATTGGTTAGGCCAGAAATTTCTTAATTAGAAGTTTAGTTAAATGTGAGTTCCTATTTTCTGATTGGTAAGAGCTTAAGTTCCATTTTGTTGTGTACTGAATTGGGGTTCAGGTTTGCTTGAGTAGGAGCCCAAAGTCCTGGGGTTGTCCCTGTCTAATTACTCCCAATAATTATTTTAACACTTACATGCGTCACAGTGTAGACATTCATTACCTTATGGCTCTCTTGGGCAGCTCATCCTGTTTCTAGAGCTTTCTAGTGGCTTCAACCCAGCAGACAATGGAGGAGAAAATGGAAGCTTGCACAGGAATACTGTGGCCTGGCCTACAAATGGCAGGTGGCACTTTTGCAACACACTGCTAACCAGATTTTAAGAGGAAATGTGTGCTTATGTGCTCAGGAAGAAGAAATAGAATCTCTCAGCCTCTAAACTAACTTCTGGACACTTCCTTCTGCTTGTTCTTATCTCTTCTCTATGAAGACAAGTCAAAGTCATACCCATCACGCCATTGTGTTCAGAGTTCAAGCTCTATGTGTAGGTCCTTGCACACTGGCAACTTCTGAATTAAAAGCTATCTGCCTACCATTCCCACACACACAGCCAACAAACACTGGAGCAAACGTGGGCCAGCAACATTCCGTGCTTCTTTAACAAAGGGAAGCAATGAAACACTCTTCAAGTTCACAGAGCATAGCAAGTCTGAAGTCCTATGGAACCAGAAAGTATGAATCCCCCTGGCCCTTGTTTTGTTTCCTTGAGGAAACTTCCTATGTGGAAGTTTAGGATTCCAATGGTTGTAGTCTGAAATGATGTAAACTGAGTTTTCTGCTCAATTTATGGTTTATGTAGAAATAAAAACTGTTTTCAAAAATGAAATGGACTCCTGATCGCTGCTTCCCAGTAGCTAGCTGTATATGCCACAAACTACATTCAAACATCTTTCCCATACACGAATCTAAAATGGTTTAGCTTCCTGATTCTTTGCTACTATGCTTATCCTTCTCATTTTCAAAACAGCTACCTTTGAAGTATGTGTTGCAAATAAGCATACCCTATCTTAATAAGGATACCCTATCCTAAGACTTGGATGTGTATAGTATGTACAGTGTGTGTGTGTGTGTGTGTGTGTGTGTGTGTGTGTGTGTGTGCGCACATGTGTGATCTCACCTGAAAAGATTTACTGGGATGATGCTACTTAAGGCTTCTCGTTCTCCCTTCCTTTCTTTCATTATTCCTTCAATCTCATTCTTCCTTACTTTTGCTTTTCCTTTCTTCCCTTTACTCTCCCCCCCTTGTCCCTTCCCTTCCTCCTCTTCCTTTTTCTTCCACCCCTCCCTCCTCCTCTCTTTCTGTCCTTTCCTTCTTTATTTTCTTCTAGTCCTATTTACTTTGCATTGTAGAAACAGCTTTTTCACAGCTGCAAAGCCAGAATTTCTAGATTTTCTCTATTCTCCTTTCACTTACACTTGCAAGGTAGCCAATTTTCTCAAGCTTTTTCTTGGCCAAATATAGCAAATAAAAACTATACACCATCACAATTATGCCCCCCATTTCTTCTCCTAGAGCTCAGTTTCCAAAAGTAAATGTTTCAGTTTCCAAGAAAAAGATATGCCAAATGTTTTGCCACTGTACAAACATGATTACCATTTTGCTAGTGGCCATTTTGTTTCCTGACCTTGCTAATGTTTAGATCACTGTTCAGCCAATTTTATATATTGTATTCTTTCTGGGAAAGATCTCACATAAACACACAAATGTCTGCATCTGACATTTGGATAACGGCTATGGCAAACAGCCCCAAATTTTATTGAATTAACAAAATTAAAAATTCTTAAATACAATCCCAATGCGAGGCATTTTCTGCAAATTGACTTAGTGGACACAAATGCTGCCACTTAATAGCTTTGTATTCCCCAAATTCAAGGTAATCCTAGATTATGCAGTCAGCAGGCGGAAGAAGAGAAGCAAAATGCAACTGAGGATTTTATGACAACACCTACCAGTGATGCACATAAATTCTGTACACATCCATCCACACTTCTAGAACTCAATCACACCGTCCCAACTTAATGCCAAAGAAAACTGGGGAGCAGTTGTCAGGTGTGCTCTGAAAGAAGAAATAGGTTTTTTCAGCATCTTACCGACTTTAGACTGAAATGCAGCTAGTGCTACTGATTCGTCAAGTGCAGACCATCCAATTCAAACATACACATCAAACCTATTGGAATCGGGGTACTGTTGGCTCATGACTATAATCATAGCTACTCAGAAGGCTGTGGTCTGAGGATCACTGTTCAGAGCCAGCCCAGACAGGAAAGTATGTGAGACTCTTTTCTCCAATTAACTATCAAAAAGTTGAAAGTGGAGCTGTGGCTCAAATGGTACAGCCCTGGAGGAAAAAAAACAAAAAAAACACCCTCATGACAGTGCCCAGGCCCTGAGTTCAAGCCCAGGACCAACACATAGACACACAGTTCTCTCTCTCTCTCTCTCTCTCTCTCTCTCTCTCTCTCTCTCTCTCTCTGAGAGATTTCTATTCTGTCCACTTTTCCCAACCATTTAGTGACTATACTGAACCCTTTCCTATTCTGTGCTGTAACTATCCTGACAGAAATTTTGTGAGGTTATATTCAGTGTATAGAATGGAAAGAAGAGGGCTGGGGATATGGCCTAGTGGCAAGAGGGCTTGCCTCCTATACTTGAAGCCCTGGGTTCGATTCCCCAGCACCACATATACAGAAAATGGCCATAAGTGGCACTGTGACTCAAGTGGCAGAGTGCTAGCCTTGAGCAAAAAGAAACCAGGGACAGTGCTCAGGCCCTGAGTCCAAGGCCCAGGACTGGCAAAAAAACAAACAAACAACAAAAAAAAAAGAATGGAAAGAAGAGAAGATAAAGGGGAAAATATGAGAAACAAAGTTCAGGATGAATAAGGAGAATAAGCCAATCATACTTTACATTTGAAGATCCTAGGGCAAAAGTGTACAGTCCCAGACTCCATAAACATTATCAGTTACACAAGTAAAACATTCTGAAAAATATTATCTTCAAAAACTATAGTCCTGAGGTGCCAGTTAGATTTAGAAGTCTAGAAGTCTGGAGAGGGGATGACCTCCCGTGCCCTCCATGCTCCACTGTGGAGCTGTCTGACATCAGCCCTCGCAGGCATAGAAGACACCCAAGCCCACACCTGGGCTACGCCCACATCACCCCTGCAGACTGCTGCTCCTGTACCTGCCAACAAGAAGACAGTGCAAGAGAAGAGAATGCTGGGACCGAGATATCCAGAACATGATCTGAGTGGAAGACCAGCAGAGGGTCTACAGTGGTACAACCTTGGGCCCCACAGAATCCTTATACTATGGGCATGGCATAGCCAAATGTAGCTCGCAGAGGGGATCTTTCTGGCCTTAAAGGAGTAGTAAGTCGATCATAGTTCCATTCCAGCCTCCAACAGCAGACTGGCATTACAATAATGTCAAAAGAATTTATTCAAGCATTAAAGAAATTTCCTAATCATTTAGATTCAGAGAATGAAACATGCCAGAAATAAGAAGTATGTGTCAAATATACAATGTTTTCCTCGAGATTAATCTCTATGAAATAAAACGGTCTAAAAGCATACTATGAAAATGTAAATCTACAAAAATACTGTGGTTTTATATTAATTTCAGACAAAGTAGATTAGCAGGCATGAATAAAACACCTTATAACAAGAGAGTCACTACTTCATACGCAAGACATAATAATTCTAACGTTTATGCACCTAATAGAGTTTTGAAATATATTAAACAAAGTTGATAGGAAGGAATAAAAGAAAAAATAATATAACCAAAATAAGAAGTAACATATTCCCAATTATAGTAGCAGCCTGCAGCATTCTTCTATTAAAAACGGATGGGCAAGCAGATGGGAAGTCGGCAAGATTATCAAACACTTGCATAACCATTTCAACCAGTATGACCTAACTGATATTTATGAAACACTCCACACAACACAGCAGAACACACGTTTCCATGACCTGGGAACATTTACCCAAATAGACCTTATGCTAGGTCATAAAACAAGTCTCAATTAAAAAAAATTGAAGTCATACAGAGAATGTTCTCTGATCTTAGGGTCAATTATGCTAAAACTCAGTAATAGAGAATTGCCTGGAATGTCCCTCCAAATACACAGAAATTAAACAACTCATTTCTAAATAACACGTGGATCAAGGGAAAAAAATCACAAGGGAAATACAGTGTTTTAAACAATGAAGAGGCAAATTGTTGGATGTAGCTAAAATAATATTGAAGGCACCTTTTATCATTAAATATTTGTACTAGGAAAAAATGTAAGTTGTAAATCTATGATCTAAGATTTCAATTTAAAACAATAGAAAAGGAAGAGCAAATTGAACCCAAAGAGGTTAATTGAATGGTATAGAAAACAAAAATAAACATGTTCTTAGTCAACTGATTATTGTACTCAGTTCAGAAAGTGCAAGCTTCACCAGTTACCTTTCAACAATTACATATCTATAGCCTCTAAAAATTACATTGATCCTTACCTAAAACTATATATTAAACAACCCAAAATGTTATAGACCTAGAGTTAAAATGACAAATTTTCTTTAAAAAATGTAGATGAAAATATTGTATCCAGCATGTATAAAGACTCTTACCAATTGCTAAAGCAAAGCAAATAAACAAAACAAGAAAACATGTACATGTACATAAAAGGCTGCTCAAACTCACTAGGTTATCATAGAAATTAAAATGAAAATACAAAGAGTTGCCATTCATGTTCACTGGAATGACTAAAATTAAAAATCTATTGCTAAGTGCTGACAAGAATTCTCAAGCATGGAGCTCTGAGAACTCACAGGTTTGGGGGGTCAGATAATAAAATGGTGGGGAAAAGGTAGGCATTTTAAGATTAAATATCTATTCATCATAAGACTTCAAAGTTCAGAAATAAAAACATATGGTCACATAAAACTTACATTCAAATAGTTATAGCAGTTTTATAACAGTTCAAGACTAGAAACAACACAAAAGCCCTTTGTTTGGCCTTGAATGATAATGACATACTGCTAATAATGAAATATCTGAGCTAATCAAGTTATAAATAAAAGTGGCTTGTTACCTGTCAGTTTTTGAGGTCCCGCTCCATCAAGAGTTGAGTGGGTCCTGTTGCTTTGGGCATGTGGCAAGGTTGTATATCCTGGCAGGACTGTTTTGTACAGCTAGGAGGCAAAGGACAGTGAGAAGATTTAGTTCCCACAATCCCCTTCCAGGGTAGGCTCTGATGAACTGAGCTCCCTCTAGGCCCTGCATCTTGAAGGGCCTTGAAGACCTGGACATTTGAAATCTAAACTATAGCGCTATGTGAAAGAATTCCAACCCCAAAACTAAAAACTGTAACAAAAATAACCATATAAGACAGACTAGTGTTTATCTAAAATCAAGAGCAGGAGACTGGGTGATGGAACTATTCCAGGTCATGATGATGGTAGAAGTTTGATGATTTTATATATCTATAGAAAGTTATCAAATTAAATGAATATACTGCCTAACATATGAAACTGTAACTCTGTACATCACTTTGACAATAAAGAAATGAAGAAAAAGTAAGTTATCAAATTATACTCTGAAGTAGTAGATGTTAATAGATGCATATTAAAGCTCCATATAACATTTCTACCAATGAAATACAGTGTGGGATCTCTTTTGCCTGTGTCTAATGGCAGAAATTTAAAAACTAGAACTAGAAACTGTGAACTAGAAAATGTTTTATTGATAAGGTGAATAGAGTCTCAGATCCTAACATTAATAGAAGCCAACAATCACCAACAGTCATCAACAAGTAATATCTAGTGGGAAATCTTTTGTGATAGGAATTTTTTTAGCTTCCTAGTTTAATTATTTCAGTGTGGCTAACAGCCCTGGTAGCAAGTCAATTCTCCTGCCTCAGCTGGATTGTATGTAAACATGTATGTAGGCATGTGCGTATATATGCATGTGTATGCCTCCTACAACATGAGGCTGAAGACCTGTAGATTTCTCCTAAAGCAAACTGTTAGGACTCCTTTGAGAAGTTAACCATAAAAGAAAAGATGACACAGGATTATAGTTGAAAGATGTTTTCTTAGGTTGTCTGATTTCTAACCCATTTGTATAACAAGAGAAAGGAAGTAAATATTGAAAATATAAACAGCATAGGGAGAAATAATAGGAAAGGAGAGTTCTTTACTTCTTGGAGACTTATGTATTCTTTGGTGGTTAGTTTGTTTATTTGATTGGTTGTTTGGCTGTCTTTTTTTGCCAGTATCGAGTTTGAACTACAGTCTCTTAGATTTGTCTGTCTGGGCTGACTTCAAACCCAAATCCTTAGCTCTCAGTGCCTGGTTCCAGCCCAGCCTTTTGCTGGTTAATTGACAATGGAGTCTCACAGACATTCTCCCCGTGCCGGCTCCAATCTCTGCCCCTCCAGCTCTCAGCCTCCTAAGGCGTCAGGACTACAGTGATATGATACCAGTGCCTGCATCACCTCTGCTGCTGTTGTTGTTTTTATTATTTTTAATTAAAGAGGTTTAATATTTTATTTATTTTCTTACTTTCTGCAAACCTGTTGCTTCATTGTATAAAAATAGCACCAGCAAATGCAGTGCATTATAAAATGGAGCTAGAATTCTTCATCTGAGGTTGTTCAACAAGCACTTTCCTCCACTCCTAGTTACGTCAAATGGCAAGGTCTTTGGGTCATTCCAAATCCAGAGGTGGACTTATAGTTACAACAGGATGCATGATAACAGTAGTATCCTTGAGATACATAATTATAGATTTTACCCTGGGCAACATATTCTGAATACCAAATCCTAGAGTTTAGTCTAAAACTCATTATTGTAAAAAAGAACATATGATGTTTGTCTGCAATTATTTCTTGAAAATATTTTATTGTAAACACTTTGAGATAAATTATAAAATTAACTGCCTGTTGTTCTCCACTATTTTTATTGATAAAATGTAAATCATAATTCCAAGATAATGTATTTTCAGTAATGATCATACAAAATGCAGCACATATTCTAGCACAAAGTATTGCTTAAAAATTGATCATGACCAGAAAGGAAATGCAAGTCAAAACAACTCTGAGACACCATCTCACCCCAGTTAAATTGGCCAACATTCTAAGTTTGAATAACAACAGATGTTGGCAGGAATGAGGGAAGAAGCAACCCTATTACACTGTTGGTGGGAATGCAAACTAGTACAGTCACTCTGGACAGCAGGCTAGAGGTTCCTCAAAAAGCTAAACATAGATCTTCCCTACAATGCTACCACACCACTCCTGGGCATCTACCCAGAACATCACAAGCCACGAGACTATAAAAGACACATACACATTCGTGTTCATCACTGCACTGTTCACAACAACCAAGCTATGTATTAGCCCAGATGCCCTCCAATCCAAAAAAATAATGTGGTACCTATACCCAATGGAATTTTACAGAGCCATTAGAAAGAATATTATGTCATTAGTAGGGAAATGGATGGACCTACAACAAATCATGTTAAATGAGGTAAGCCAAGCTCAGAGAGACAGCTCATGGTTTCTCTCATATATGAAAACTAGAGCTAAAATACCCCAGGACATGATAAATTATATAGGATTCTAGACACCCACACACAGTTGAGACCAAAATAGGATACTCAGGGGAGAAACACAAAGGCACAATGCCTGTGTGAATAAAACTATATAGATATACAGACACTGACCATTATAGTTCTTGTGCCTTCTTTTTCTTTTGTTATCACAGTACTACCTGGTCTAGGAAGTTGAAACCTGATAGAAAATGAAAACTTGCTGGGACATCTTTCCAGCTACTTCTCTGTATCTTTCTAAAATGCAGTGGTAGGAGGAGCTGGAGAATAATCAAGTATGTTCTGAAGCAAGTATCCAGGGTCACATCCTAATGCTGAAACAGGAAATGAAATTTAAGAATAAATGTGATGCGTTAGAAACTTGAAGAAATAAAGGGAGAAAGGTTGAAATAAGAGCACCAAGAAAAAGAAAATTACAGTTCACTTTGGAGTAAAATAGCCAGTACTTTTATATTTGATTCTTGCAGCATGAAACAAAATTGTGGGAGTAATTCTTGATTTCCTTCCATACATGGCATCAACAATATAGGTCAGCTTAGCTGATGAACTACATGGGGTTGACTGAAGTATTAAAAAAAAAAAAGGAGAGAAGAGTGAATACCAGCTTTTTGAGTTTAGAAGCTTAATGTCTGTAATTGCCCCAGGGACATAGAAAGTCAGACCGAAAAAATGTTAAAGATAAATATGTTAATTAGAACATTTGATTTCTTCTTCAAAGTAGAATGTAGTACTGGTCCTTGTGACATTTTGAAACATTATAACTGCCAGTCACCTTGATGAATATACGCCTTTAAGCTATTTTCTAAGTGAAGATACCTGTTGTCTAGAGTTCTTAGATGATGACATCACTGGGAGGTAGTTAATATGGAAGCAGATCCATAGTTTAAAAGTATGTCTGTACAATTATATTGCTAAAATCCTCAGGAGAACATCCTGTACCTTTTAGAAAACTAAATGTTCCTTCTATGTTTCTAGTGTATATTTGCATTTGTGTAAGAAACGAAGGCAGGGTTGCTAGAATGAAGATGTGTTTCTATGAAACATAGAGCGCTATTTCAGGGGCTTCAGCTGCGCGTGTGAATCCCAGCCACGAGAGTCACACAGACCTGAATGCTCCTCACACTTTGACAGCACCCACACTGGCCTTGCACGGTGGCACACACCTGTAATATCAGCTACTTGGGAGAAGTAGGAAGACCATGGTCCAAGGCTGAACAAGGTCAAAATGCAAGAATCTACTTGGAGGAAAAAAAATGAAACACTAAAGTAAAAAGGGCTGGGAGTGAACTCAAGTGGTAGAGTACTTGCTGAGCAAACACAAGCCCTAAATTCACCCCAGTACTATAAAAAAAAAAGTACATGTACATACAAGTGTGTCGATGTCTAGTATAAACATAAGCATCTATTGAAAATTAGTTAAGAATATAGATTCCACCTCTACCCAAATCAACCCCCTACTCAACTTTATAAATAGATTTAAGTTGTCCCAAGGAGCATGTATTTTAATTCCCAAGTAACTTTTTTCCCTTTAATTAGACATAAGGCTTGAACTCGGGGCCTGGGGCCTGTCCTTGAGCTTTTTTACTCAAGGCTAGCACTTTGAGCCACAGAGCCACTGCTGGTTTTCTGGTGACCAACTGGAGATAAGAGTCTTACTGACTTGCCTGCCCAGGCTGTCTTTGAACCACAATCCTCAGATCTTAGCCTCCTGAGTTAGAGGCGTGAGTCCCTGGCGCCCAGCCCCCAAAGTGACTTCTATGCAGGATTATCTGAAGACCATAATCATAAAAATACTGTTATACAGCCATTTTTGAGTCGATCACTATGAAAGAAAAAAACAACAACTCTATTATATTTAGAACTTTTACCTAAGCTGCCCTTACCTTAAGCAGTGTCAAGAAATCTTAAGTTGTGAAGTTTCTGGGATTCTGGATTCTTGAGGTGAGTCATTCCATCATTAAAAGGTCACCTTGCATATGCAAATTCATTCTCTACAGAAGTTAATGAACTGATTTTATAAGCACAGTCAAAATACCCATATTTGCATCACCTAGTTCTTCTGTGCTAGAAATATAAAACTGTTGAATACAACCCACCGAAGTCCCTGGCTTCCCCATTGGTAACCTATTTCATCCTCAGCGCCTTTCCACTCAGCTACATCCCCCCCCGCCACTGCCCCTGACCACATGCTATACCGTTTACAATCCAGCACGACTAGAATTCAGAAGCTTTCCAATCTGATATTTCCCTTCATGGCTGCCAAGATTTGGCCTCCCGGCTGGGCTTCGCTGAGATCTCTGCTCTTTGGGATCTCTTTTGCCTCCTCAGCATTCTGTTGCCTTTGCTTCTTCATTTAGATTTCAGCACTGTAATATTTTTCTGGGCACTAAATGCAATTCCTTCCTTCACTATCTTCTTTACCTTCCAAACTTCAAGAAACAGATTTTCTTGGTGTTGAGCTTGGTTACAGATCCTTGCAAAACACTACAGGTAATTGCTCTAGTAGAAATTCATGGTCTACAAGCCTCAACTAAGCTCTGGAAATTTCTCAGAAATCCTCCATTCTGCAGTAATGCACTGTATTCCGTGCTTTGTGATCCCTATTTACAGTCTCTCTATTCCCCTCAAATATAAAACTCTTACTCTCAGGAGAGAAATTCACCTTATTTCTTAGAAAAACTAGAACATACTAAGACAAGAACCACGACTAAACGTTCTATCTCCAAATAATAGAAGCCTGTCCTGTTATAGTAGTCAAGGTGTTTCTCTCCCTTCCTCTCATCCCCTTCCCTCTGTCTTTTCTCCTCTGCCCTTTGTTTCCCCCTCCCCTTCTCCTCCTCTCTCCCCTCTTCACTCTCTTTCCCTCCCCATCATTGTGCTCAAGAGTCTTTTCTTTGCTTTTGTTGCTCAAAACATCATCTGTGAAATACATAACTCAACACCCAGGGAGCTTGACAAGGTAGAGAAAGGCTCAGTCCAGACTCTTGCAATCAGAATCTCAATGCTTAGTATCATGTAATGATGCATTAAAATTATTTTGCACGGGGCTGGGAATGTGGCCTAGTGGCAAGAATGCTTGCCTCACATACATGAAGCCCTGGGTTCGATTCCTTAGTACCACATATATAGAAAAGGCCAGAAGCAGCGCTGTAGCTCAAGTGGCAGAGTGCGGGCCTTGAGCAAAAAGAAGCCAGGGACAGTGCTCAGGCCCTGAACTGGCAGAAAAAACAATTTATTTTGCAGATCACACTTGTCCTCCATCAAGTATGAATTAACTGCCCTTTGTCCCATCAGACACAGACCTTCTCCTCAGCCTGTGGTCTTCAACTTCTCTCATCAGGATTTGAATTTGAGCGATTCTCTCTTGTGAACCTTGACTATCTGCCTTGCCAACTAAGATTCCTGATTCTCTCTCTGCTTCATGAATTTCTTGAACCAGCCACTACACTGACTTTGACACTAAGCATTCCCTTTTCATTAGACGACTTTGACCACCTTCCTACTTATCCCCCCTCTATCAGGAGGCATGCTGCTGAGCTCATCTCGGTAGCTCATTCAGTCGACCTAAGGAAGTTAACTGACTTCAAAAATTCCCTTTCTTAGATTCGCATGGCATTCTACAAGCTGTTCCTTTTCTGTTATGGTCCGGATCCCTGTCCATCCCTTAAAGTAGAGGGCTTTCCAGACTTCTTGGGATAGCTTCAATTTTTATTTATATTCATGTTCCTGGGGGGAACACCGTGCTTTTCCATCTCTTCAAATATTATGTGTAATCTGGTGAGCAACAAAGCAATGATCTAAACGAGATTTCTCTTTTGGGGCATCATTTTCACCATTCCCGGCCCATGCCATAGGCCCCGAATCGATTGCTCTTCAGTTCTCTCTGTAATACTGCCTGTGTTCCTCCTGCACTCCCATATCTGATCAACCACCAAGTCCTCTTCTAGCTCCAATGTACTCATTAGTTCCTCCACAAGCTGCCTTCCCTTCTCTTTCCTCCCCCCCCCCCCTTTTCCTTCCTGAACATTCCATTTAAAAAATCCTTTAGTTGGTACTGAGGAAGTCGGCATCAACGATCAGGGTGCGGAGGCAGCGATGGGGAGATACAGTGACTTCGCCACAGCGTGGGATGAAACCGCAGAGCTTTCTGGCAAGGTAGAGATGAAGCTAGATGGCCTGCCCCGTGAGGTGTTAGACTGGGAGCTGGAAGGCACAGGTGTGTGCTCACTTTGAATTTTAATATAGTCAATTATATATGGAAATGACTATGGACATAATGTTTGGAGACACAGGCAAATGTGTGTGTATGTTCCTGATAGGGTTTGTAAGCATGATGTAGCTCTCTTGGTTTATGGAAAATATACCTTGAAGTGTTCAAGGGTGATGGAACATTAAGTAAGCAATTTATCCTCCAACAGTGCAACAGAGAAACAACTTTTATCTGGTATTTGAAACTTTCCCCTGTGTTGAACATGGTTTACACAAACACGTATAATCTAGATAAAAGGCTCTCATTGGCATACATATCCCCTTTCTACCAGGAAATGGCAAATTCAGTTCAGTCAATTTCACTTTGGTAGATGGAAAGATATAGAAAGCTGAAATGCACTACATGCACTTCAGTAACAGCATTTAGTTGACATTCACAGACTCCTTTGTTCAGTAACAGTAGAAACACACCAAGCTCACCCAAGCATCCATCCATACAGAGACTCCGAGACAGAAAAAAATGTATATGCTTGCATTTATTGGAAGTAGGGAAACATCAAAGTGGAGAGACAAAGGGTAAAAAGTCAACCAATGTAACAGCCATACTTCCAAAACTGTATGCTGTAAACCAACTGGACAACGCGGGGGGGGGGGGGGGGAGCCGGCGGGGGGCTGAGGAGGAGGGAAGGTGGGAGAAAATGAGGGAGGAGGCAACAAGTTTTATAAGAAATGTACTCACTGCCTTACGTATGAAACTGTACATCACTGACAATTTTTTTAATGTATATGCTTTAGCAAATTTTAGAATAACAGCCAAGAAAATTATGCTCTCAGACCACACTGGAATTAAACTCCCAGTCAATAACAGCAGGAAAGTTAGAAAATCCAAGTATCTGGAAATTAAACAACATATTGTTAAAAAAAAGCACAAAAAATTATTCTTCAGAGAAATTTTAACTCTTTTGAACTAATCAAAAATGAAGTGCAATTTATCAAAATTTCCTGGGATACATAAAAAGCAGGGCTTAGAAGAAATTTTTGAACAGTTAATGCATGTGTTTGGAAACAAAATGGATCTAAAATTAATATTTTAACATACCTGCAGAAACAAGAAAAGGAAGGACAAATTAAATCCAAAATGAATAGAATTTTAAAACTTTTAAATGGAGCACAAATCAGTGAAACTGAAACCATGAAACAGAAAACTTTGATAAAGCAAAACTATTTCTTTAAAATATATCTATAAAATAGGCAAATTTAAAAATAAATGAGAGAGGGAAAGGGGGAGGAGGGAGGGAGGAAATGACAAATTGTACAAGAAATGTACCCACTGCCTTACGTATGAAACTGTAACCCCTCTGTACATCACTTTGACAATAAATAATTATTCAGAAAAAAAAGAAATATACAGCCCAAATGACAAATAAATAAATAAATGTATTAAGGAAACAAATTATTACTACCAGCTATAAAAAAATAATAGCTATGGATCCTATATACATTAAAAGGATGATAACGTGATATTAAGGTGATTTTAAGTCCACAAAGTTGAAAAACTAGATGAAATGTGGATATGTTGATTGTATAGAAGACAGTCTATCAAAACTCACAGGAGAATTAGGCAAACTGAATAGAAATGCCTATCAAAGAAATTGAATCAACAGTAACTCTGTAAAACAAGGTCTATTTGAGCAAAACCACAGCACTGAAAAGTATTCAAAAGGATCTAAGTATGAATTTTTTAATGTTCTTAGGTAGACAAACATCAATATTGTTATAATGTTGGGTCTTCAGAACCTCATCTGTAAGTTCTCTACAGTGCCAATTGAAAGCCAAACAAGTCACCATTTTGTGTATATTGGTAAACTGAGCCTCAAATTCACATAGCAAGGCAAGACACAGATTACCAGCACGCTAGTAAATGAGAACAGAGGGACTGGCACTCCTTGACTTCAAGACTTACTATAAACTACCTTCAATAGTCCAGACAGTGTGGGACTGTTGAAAGAATGAACAGATCAATAAGACATAATAGAGGGCCCAGAAATAGATGCCCATAATTATTACCAACTGATCAGTGGGAAAGGAGACGATCAATTTGTGGAAAGAATGGTCTTTTTGGCAAGTTGTGCTGGAAAAGCAGGATCTACATGTGAAAACATGAATATATTTCTATATACTTAAGATAGAGATTGCTGATAGAGAGGCTTTTCTACAAAAGACATTATTAAGAAAATGAAAATACATGCTACAAACTTGGAGAATATCTTTGTAAAACACGTGTCTAATGAAAGACTGTAATCCTGTCCTTCCCCCCATCCCCCAGCCCCCGGTCCACCACAAAAAAATAAAAATAAAAAGAGCTCTTTAAAACTCAAAAAGAAACAATAATTTTTCACATGAGCACAACATGTCTAATGAAGGACTACAATCCTGTCCCTCCCACGCCCAGCCATAAAAAGAGCTCTTCAAAACTCAAAAGGAAACAACAATTTTTCAAATGAGCACCATGTCTCCACAGAAGTTTTCTCAAAGACGAGTTACAGATACGAAACAGGACAAGAAACACTGCTCATCAGTACCTGTGACTAAGGAGGTGCAAATTAAAGCAACAGTGAAATATCATCACACGCTGTTAAAATGGCTAAAATCCAAGCCACTAACAACACCAAATGGTGACAAAGATGCAGAACAACAGCTCTCACTCCTTGCTGGTGACAATACAAACGGATGTGGCCACTTTGAGAGGAAGGCGGTTTGATATTTTCTCACAAGCCTAATCAATGTCTTACCATACGGGACAATAATCATGCTCATAGGTCTGAGCTCCAAATGAGTTAAAGATTTACACGAGTATTTATAGCAGCATTATTCACACATGCCAGAAATTGGAAACCAGTTTTCCTTCAGTTGCATCCTATAGTAGAAGGTTGTTCATGATATTATTATAAAGGAGCCAAAGGCAGGAGAAAGCTATGCATTTCCTGTTTCCTCTTGATCTGAACCTAATACTACTCTAAGAAAAGGAAAGCCTATTTTTTTAAATAAGCTATCAAGCTACAAAAAGACTTGGAGGTACGTGAAACACATATTGCCAAGTAAAAATCCATAAACACTGTACAATTCCAAATACACAACAGTCTGGAAAAGTGAAATCTTAAGACTGTGCGAGAATCACTGCTTCTAGATCTTCCCAGACAGGAGGAAAGTATAAGCAAGTGAGGCACAGGGGACTTTTAGAGCAGTGAAATGACTATGATATGATGGTAAATTCCCGGCATTCTTTATTGGTGAGCAACAGTAAGACAGCCAGGCGCCAGTGGCTCGCGCCTGTAATCCTAACTACTCAGGAGGCTGAGATCTGAGGATCATAGTTTGAAGCCAACCCAGACAGAAAAGTCTCTGTGAGACTCTCATCCCCAATTAATCATTCAAAAACCAGAAGTGGAGCTGTGGCTCAAAGTAGTAGAGCACTAGCCTTGAGCAGAAGAGCTCAGGGACAGTGTTCAGGCCCTGAGTTCAAGCCCCATAACCGACAAAAGGGAAACAAAAAAGACCTAAGACAGAAAAATTAGAAAAGCTTAATGTGATCTATGGACCTTGGGCAACAGTAACTTCCCAGTATCGGTTCATCAGGTATGAAAAATATTTCATTTTAATGCAAGATGCTAAACTAGGATAAGCTTTACTCACATTAGGTGGAAACTTTAAACCAGAAACTACTGTGAAAAAAAAACTAAAGTGTACTCTACAAATAAATAAAGATTTTTTAAGGCTAGCCACTTTTCTCCATTGCAATTTCTACGGTATCCAAGATACCTGATTCACTATTGTAACTTTCAACCTAGCTTCACATTTCTCCTCTCGGATCCACAGTCCTCTCAGGAGCAAGAGCGATCGTGTGTCGATAGTCTATAAATTGGGCTCTTGATACTGTAGGTCTTCCCGGTTGCCTTTAGAATCCACCTCTGCATCCTCAGCATGGACTCCTAAGGCCTCAAGACCCGATCTGCAGCCTCTTCTCCTGAGAGGAAGCAAGCTCACTCCTCCTGCAGACGCCACCTCTGCGGAGCTGCCCACAAGTCTCCAAGCAACACGTCACTCATCTCCACCGCACTCAGCCCTAGACCCGCTCCTCCTCTGGCCTCCGCTCCCGCGTCTTCTCCACTATACCAGCCAGGTTAGCCAAAAGGAAGCCTGACACCCTGCAAGATGAGCATCAGAATCTTCTGAACTTCCAATCCGTCTTTCCAATAGCTCACTTTATTACATCTTAGTAAAGGCCTCAGAAAAAGCAACCAGCCTAACCTCTGGCTGAAAAGGGTAGAACAAAAACATCTGAGGGGAAACAAAAACAACACAACCAGAAAGCCACTCAGCCATATGCGAGACTCGCTTTCCAAGCACAAATCTATCTGGACTGGAGATCAGCCACGGAGCCTCTGGGGCCTCAATCCCATGTCACAAGCCAAAGGAAGTTAAAGTGAGCTCTGGGAAAGTTGGCCGGTCATTCCAGCCTTCTGGCATGGACACAGACCGGCAAACCACCCTAGGTGACAGAGACCACGGCCATACAGCTAGCCTGCAGCATGAAATAGGTATTAAAAAGAGTCCAGATGCAAGCAAAGAGTCACCAGAGCCTACGAGGAAAGAGCTGAGGGGTCAAAGCCAAGGTGAAGTTGTGAATTTAAAACATGCCTGCCCTCAAGGACTCAAGACTGGAGAGCATGCAAACATTCTGAGCATTGAAAGCAAAAGTAGGACGAACAGATATGCATGGCCCTTCTTTCTGCAAACACTACTGACCCCAGTGGCCAGTGCTCCCAGCTCATCCAGTGATGGACACGTGACTGGCACGTCTCTGTGTCACACATGTGCAAATCACAGGCTCTGCGGAGAAACACAAGTTGAGAAGATCTCAGAGGAGGGAAAGGATGAAAAGGTGCCAAGGGAAGAACAACAGGCAAGAAGCGAAGGTGCTAAGGGTCCTCTCAGCCTCCTGAAATGTCGGGGGAGGCCAGGAGCTAGACTGGGCTTGTGGGGGCTCGGCAGCTGTAGAAAGGGCCTCTTCCAGAAAGCTCTTGCGCCGCTGCCTCTGTGCTGGGTGTCTTCTGCCTTCGGCCTCAGGGGCTGACGCTGTGCCCTCCCAACAACAATGGTTCATCATTTCTATGCATTTATGTACTTCTCATTGGACAAATGTTCACTGCAACCGACATGGAAGACACAGAGACATAGAAAATCCTTAATGCCATGAAACTAGAATTCTAGTTAGGGAGATGGAAAATCAATCCATCCATCAATAGACAAGAAAAGAAGTTGAGCTGGGGATATGACCTAGTGGCAAGAGTGCTTGCCTCGTATACATGAGGCCCTGGGTTCAATTCCCCAGCACCACATACACAGAAAATGGCCAGAAGTGGCACTGTGGCTCATATGGCAGAGTGCTAGCCTTGAGCAAGAAGAAGCCAGGGACAGTGCTCAGGCCCTGAGTCCAAGCCCCAGGACTGGCCAAAAAAAAAAAGAAAGAAAGAAAAGTCAAAGAATTGTAATTGCTATGAAGATTTAACACCTAATTTTTTTTAAAGAAGGATATTATTTTAGACAAAGTAGCCCAGAAAGCCATCAATAGAATAGCATTTAAGGGAAGCTCAAAAGAATCGAGTGTGACCACGAGCTAATGGCTCACACCTGCAATCCTAGCTACACAGGAGGGTGAGATCTGAGGAACACGGTTCAAAACCAGCCTGGCAATGAAAGTCCTTGCTTGAGGCTCTTATCTCCAATCAACCCCAAAAGGCCTGAAGGGGAGCTCTGGCTCAAGTGGCAGAGCACCCATACCTAAGTGAAAAGGTTAAGGGACAGCACCCAGGCCCTGATTTCAAGCTCCAGTATAGTCACAAAAACACAAGCAAAAAAAGTCGTGGGGTATCTGTTTGGAACAAGCAGAACCAAGAGCAGGCACACAGGCCCGAGACAGACCAGGCCTGGGCCCTTTCCAGATGAGCTGAGTTAGCAAATGGGGGCCTTGGCCGGTGGGAATCTTGGCCAGGACCTTCTGAATGTGGCTTTGACTCTAAGGGTGATGAGAGTCCCTGGAGGACCCAGGTAGCCGAGGGCAGTGACTGCATCGAGTTTGTTTGTCTGCAGGCAACGACAAAATTTTCCTTCTAAATCATTCCCAAGTGTTCAGTTCCGTTGCATTAAGTGCAGGTTTCATCTATGTGATAGCCTGTGTACAATTTTCGTTCTTTTCAGACTGCAAAATATTCCACTGTATGAATCCCCTGTATTTTGTTAATCCAGTCATCCATCAATACACACTTGTTTCTTCCACTTTGGCTACTGATATGCTGCCCTCAGCATGGGTATAAAAACATCTCTTCAAGGGCTGGGGATATGGCCTAGTGGCAAGAGTGCTTGCCTCGTATACATGAGGCCCTGGGTTCAATTCCCCAGCACCACATATATAGAAAAGGCCAGAAGGGGCGCTGTGGCTCAAGTGGCAGAGTGCTAGCCTTGAGCAAAAAGAAGCCAGGGACAGTGCTCAGGCCCTGAGTCCAAGCCCCAGGACTGGCAAAAAAAAAAAAAAAAAAATCTCTTCAAGACCCTGCTTTTAGTTCTTAAGGGTACATTCTCAGAGGAGAAACTGCTACATCTTACAGCAATTTTATTCGTAACTTTTTGAAGAAATTGTAGAGTATTTCTTAGGATGGCTGGAACGTTTTACATCATTGGGCTTGTTTTTTTTCCCCTTTATTGTCAAAGTGAAGTACAGAGGGGTTACAGTTTTATTATTATTTTTTTGAAGAACTATTTATGGCTGCAGAGTAAAAAAAAAAAAAAAAAAACAGAACAAATGGAAATCTGAGTGGAATCATAGAACAAAGCTGGAGTTCTCGGAGTATGCCCAGCAGTCAGTACAAATGTTGATGCAAACATCTGTGTGGGTGCTCAGGAAACTGAGGATAGTGGGGCTGGGTTTGGCTTAAGTCACAAAAGCACAGCAAGATCTGGGCACTGCTAGATGAGCCAGCACAGTCTGTTCTGGGGGAATTCTGCTGGGTTTGGCTGGAGACCGTGATATCACAGAGGCTCACACTGTTCCTTGCACACACAGCCAGCCACAGAATCCAGTTCCCATGGAAAGGCTGGACACTAACGGCCACCAAAAGACATCACTGTGTGGGTAACTGAGCAATTCCTTTGCCCTACCTCTGTCTTGGGGGAGTCATAGTAAGAGAAAAGGGCCACTTCTTGTTTGTGTTTATGCACAGGGACCTCGAGGCGTTTAGAGATGGAGGGAGCTGTGATTTCTCAACCTCACAGTTATTCCTAACACTGTTCAGTTCTGTTTTGTTTTTTAATTTCTGAGGCAAAGCAGCACACTTTCTGATCACATGGACCTAAATAGTCACCAGCACTGTTTGGTTAATGATGACATTGAATAAATGGCTTCTGTGTCACCTTTTTCAGACTGGTCCACAAATCCATCCCAAGACCTAATGAGTTCTTGAACTCTGAAGATGAAAAGTATTCTATTTTAAATTACTTGGCTAAACCCTCCAGATAAAAAGAGGAAGTATATTTATTTCAACACAGTGATCTATTCCAGACTAAGAGTACTAGACAGCTAGAGTGGCTGAGTCTTGGTGGAAAATGAGACAGATCTGGTTCCTCGCTAACCATTTAGCTGCTTTGCACTAGCAAAGCACTAACATCCTACGCAGCCAGGAGAGATTTTGAACCAAAACACTCAAAAATCACAGGACTGAAATTGGACTTCACACAAACCCAGACACTTGAATGAGGAACAGTATATGGAGAAGACTCATTTTTAAAAAGCTAATAAAGGTAAATCAGTAAGTCAAACCATTGGTAAAATATTGACAAGAATCTGTAGGGTGTTTGCAAACACTTTCTCATCCAGATGCTCAGTTTTCATCACAACATGTTTCACAACGTGTCATAGTTTCCCACAATTGTCTGACCAGCAATAATGATGTTCACTGACACTCAAATGCTTATTTAGCCGAGTAGTTTTCTCATATCGCGTTTCATTTAAAGTAGAAATGATCTCTGAGCTAGATGACCCCATCTTCTGCATGGGAAAGTCTCAAGCACCTTACTCAAATGGCAACCCTCTTTAACTTCAACACTTAGGGCAGAAAAAACTTCAGGAGTCACCCATGGGAAGTGATTCTGTGTAAGTTTCAGGTGCTCAGAAAGGAGACTTTTTTTCTAAGCTTACATTTTGATTTTTGAAGTCATTAAAAGGTCCAGGTGCAGTAACTCATGCCTTTAATCTCAGCTGCACCGGAGGAACTTGGTTGAACCCAGCCCAGGCAGATCACTACTGAGCTACTCAGCCTCTAGACTGCTTAGATTACAGACACTACAGGCACTTGACCAGAAAAGGTGGTTTTTGTGTAAGCTTAGGAGCTGGCTCTGGCTTCTTAACCTAATTTTACCCTGGATTTACCCTGTGACCTCAAAGAAGCTTACTTAACCGCAGTCTCCCGTTTGCCACTATGCAATATGGGAAACGTAATAGCCCCTTGCTCTGGTGAACAGAACTAAGCACACTACAACAGGCAGTGGAGCTGCACTTAACAGGTCCAATGAGAGGTAACTGTCATGATGCCTCTGGCCCGAATCTCAAAGCACCCTTTCAGGTTTTTTTAATCAAATCTTAGTTTTTCTCCATCACTTCTTCTATCCCCAAAGTCTTATGCAATACAACGACAGGAATAATCATCTAAGCATACTTTTAATCATTTCAAATTCATCTTCTCTTCAAAGTGTGGTTTCCAATGATGGACTGTTCTCAAACGGAAACTGTCTCCCCCATGTCTGATATCCATGCAGTGACTGTGGGGTAGGAAAGTCCATGTTTATAATCACCACTTACACCCTACTTGGCAGTCTCCTCATGGCTTCCTACTGCCACACGTGGCCAGCTCCACCCTGTCCTCTGACATGTCCATGGAGGAGGAGCCCCTGGGCTGTTTGTAGGCAAAATAATAAACACAACGGAAAAGGGTCATGCTGTGAGCACTGGAGAAAAGCCTTGCTTCTACGAGTTCCCACATTCTGAGCTGCGCCCCAATTCCTACGTCAGGGTCATCACCCCACATGCGGTCCTGGCGGTGAATCCATGCATGGGGAGACATTCTACCATGAGAACTTTATCTCGGGGCACACAGGTCCTGGCATTTTGTCTATGGACGATGCTGGCCCAAACACAAAGGGTCCCTAGCTTTTCATCTCCGCTGCCACGTCTGAGCGTTCAGGTGACAGCATGGGGTGGAGGGAAGGTGAAAGAGGGCACGGACGTCGTGGGGGTCATGGTAGGCTTTGGGCTCCATAAGGGAAGAGCGGCCAAAACCCCTCGTGCGGACAGTGGACAACTTGTGCTCCTGATGGGCACCTGACCAGGCCTGGACTGCCCCAGAGAGCCCCCTCCGCCCCTTCTTCTCGCAATATCCCACAACTTTGTGCTCCAGTTGCGCTTCCTATGCTCCATCCTTTCCTATTCCCCTCCAACACTAGCTGGAGAGTGAAGTTTACAATTAGGAATAAAATCTGAAAACACAAAGTGACCAGCTAAAGATGAACTGTTGGCTCATTCCATTGATGTGGCCCTGGCATGACTTGCGAGCTGGGAACTGGAGCCTTCTGCTTGCAGTCTTAAGGCTGATATCGGGTGGATCAGGGTTTGAGTCCAGCCTGAGTCACAAAGCACTCAATCCACCCAGCTTCATGGGAAACATAAATGGGCAGACGGCAGTCCAGATCTGTTCCAGGTGGGAAGTAAGATTGATTTCAAAACAGCTGGTGCAACAAAGGTCTGGAGGCCTGGTTCAGCAGTACAGTGCCTGCCTAGCAAGACCCTAAGTTTGGACCCCAGTAATGGATTACCAAAAGAATGGTAGACTGGTAGATATCTGCCTTCAAGAACATTGAGCCATGATAGGCATCATCTTATGACTTATTAACTTACTGTCCAGTAGTTGCTTTTACCTCCTTTGTCTCAGCTATCTCCCAATCCTCCCTTTCATTCCAATAAATATCACCAAAGGAATACTCATATCGATAATACTAGGACAGTACCAACATGGTACCCCTCCTCACACACATTCTGAACCAGTTGAAAACTAAGACTGGAGAAAGCCAGATGGCAAGACAACCTGTGTTGTGGCCCCCAGAATATACATGCCACTGACTGTGCCCAAAGTCTGTTCTCTCTTGGAGACCATGTTTCCCAGGCTCCCTCAAGGTTAGATAAGTCCGGGTGGCCATGTTCTGCACAGTGGGATCTGAGTAGCTGCCATGTCTCCACCTGCAAACCATGATGCTTCGCTCTCATGGACCGGAGTGGGGAACTCCAGGGTCACCCTGCAGCCGCATGCTGAGGAGAACAGTGCAGAATGATTGCACAAAGCAGGCTAGCCCAACGACCTCAACACCAGCCCTAGATTGCTAGAAGACACATCAACTCCAGATCCTTTGGTCCCTTGATTTTGCTGTCTCCCACTGAGATCAGTGGAACCTGCCTTAACCTCAGGCTCACGTTAGAGAACGTGTCTTACGTGTATGTCTAGGTAAGTTCCAGCATCAGGCAGTCTGTAATTCTGGTCTCTCAGACCTGGGCTTCCCCCTCCTCCTCCCATTTCTCACCCTCCTGGCTGGCAGAAGCCCAGCAGAAATCCTGTCCCATGAGCCTCATAGAAGTTACAAATAACCTTCCAGATAGATGCTTCTGAAAAAAATACTTTGGAATAGTTTTTTTTTTTTTTTTTTTTTTGTGAAAGGGTAAGAGGGATAGGATTGGAGAGTGAATATGAAGGAATGAAGGAAGGAAACGAGAGGGGGAGGTGTGGAGAGAGGGAGGGAAAGGAGAGGGAGGGGGGAAAGGGGGAGGAAGGAAGACAGGGATGGAAAGGAAGAGAGGGAGGGGGAAGAGGGAGGTGCTCTTGTCTTTGTCTGGACTCTAGCCCTGATCCAAAAGCAACCCTCCTGCTTTACAGACTCCCTGTTGGCATCCTAGCCACACACTCCCTAGCAGCCAATCTTGGCTTGCCTAGATTTGTCTTTCCTTTCAAATTTGTCTTTCCTGTCCTACACAGCTAGGAATTTTGCACAAGTAGAATTCTTCCAAAAACAATCGCTTTTCTAAATGTACACCAAGAAAATGATTATACAGATGATGGAGCATCTGACCAATGGAGTAGTATTCAATCATAAACATGAATCCATGCTAGCAGTACATTATCTGTGAAATGGTGTTACCAAAGAGACAGCCATACAATTACTGATGCAATGTGGCCACATTAAAAATATACACATGGCAATAAAGTTTTAGACGAAAGTTGGAAAAATCACAGTAGTTACTGGGTTGGTGTAGTGAGATTTATGCTATATTTCTATTGTTTAACTAAAATTCAGATGATAAAACATCACATAATTCTCTGAGGAGATCATACTGTCTTCCCTCTTTGCTTTCAGTTGGAGTCACCCAAGCTGAGAGCAGATGGACCTGATACCCCAAATCTGCCTGATTCGGGGTCTGAACACAAGTCTTGCTGTTGCTTCCATATGTCATTGCTTTATTTTTAAGGCTTTTAAGATTCTAAGTATTCAGCATTCCTTTAGTAACTCAGACACCCAAATAGAAATATTTCTAGAATCCTTCCTCTGTGAGGATCCTAGTTCATGGAAAAGCTATGTCTTCAGATCATTTGAACAGATCAGTGTAACTCAGTTGACCAAATTCATGAATGTGGAGTTTCCAGTCCTTCTGCTCTTCAGGAAGGTATTTGTAATGAAGTCAGCTTTGAGCTATTTTTAACATTATTTTCCCGAAATGTACGTGGCACATTTGTATATGAAAAGTATTGTAAGTTAAGAGGATGAGAATTGATGCATCGTGTATGAATTTCACATTCCAGAACTTATTTCTTCTAACTTGTTTATCTCCACCATCTCCATCTCTTGTCCTCCGGAGTGAAGGAAAAGGCAATGTGTGGATACCTTCAGCGTATGGCTCTTATCCTAGCTCTCCTAATAGGAAATCTGTGCATAGAGCTCTCCTGGACTTTAAACACTTGGCTCCTGGCTTTGCGAAATGCCCACTGAATTCAAGAGAAGGCCTTAAGATAATGGAGAGCAGCCACCCTGGGAGCACGTTACGTTACACCAAGACTACCAGCTGAACAAACCCTAGGGATTCTTGCTCAGGGGGAAATCCTAAGCAGCCACCGGATGAGATTAATGAATTTTGGGATGGGGAAACTCATGTCTCAGTTCAGTGGGGGCAGGAACAAGTCAGAACCAGCAGTGCAGAGCGCAGGCTGGTGCACCGAAGCAAGCCTTGCCGAAGGCGGCATCCTCCGAGCCACGCTGGGCCCCTCTGCAAGCCAGCCAGAGCTGACCTTGGCCCTACAAAACCAGTATCTTCTTTCCTAATGTCTTTTGCCAGTCCACAGTGGTTTTTTTTCTTCTCCCAATACAAGAATTCTAGCTATACCATGTGAATCATGCCTCTAACCCAGCATTTTGCTAATTATTTTGGAGAGAGTATCTTGTAAAGTTTTCTGCCTTGGGCTGGCTTTGAACTGCAAGTCTCTGGATCTTAGTAACTAAGATTACAGGCATGAGCCACTGGGGCTTGGCTCCCAGCTCTTGTAGTGATCTTGTCCCATTTCAAATACAATTGTCGGGCTGGGGATATGGCCTAGTGGCAAGAGTGCTTGCCTCCTATACTTGAAGCCCTGGGTTCGATTCCTTAGCACCACATTTATATAGAAAAAGGCCAGAAGTGGCGCTGTGGCTCAAGTAGCAGAGTGCTAGCCTTGAGCAAAAAGAAGCCAGGGACAGTGCTCAGGCCCTGAGTTCAAGCCCCAGGACTGACAAAAAAAAATCAAATACAATTGTCTATACCTCTACTCCTGTCATTGTAACACACTTTCTAACAATTATTTGTGCTGCTTCCCACCATTATGCTTTAAGTATGTCTGAGAACAGTATTTCATCTTTACCTCTATCCACAATGTGCCTAGTAAACATAGGTGTTCAATAATCCCTTGTCTTCTTGATAACTTTCTCACAGAGACAATGAAGGTACCCTCTGTCTAAATTGGAAAGCCCATCTGGGAAGAGACAGGCTATATACGGTCCACCATCTAAGAAGTACAAAGGATGATTTGAAAGGTGAATACATCTTTAAAACATTCTTTCCAGTAATATTCCTGGTTTTTGTCACTTCTTCATGGATAAATCCTCAGCAACACTAGGACCAAGGGTGGGAGACAGGAAGAGATAGTTCTTTACCCTACGGGCATAATCTTTTCAGCATTTGGGACATGGCTCAAATAGCAGAGTACTTACCTAGCAAGGATGAGGTCCTGAGTTCAAACCCCAGTACTGACAAAGAAAAAGAAAGAAATACCTTCTCCATAAACTTGAGACTTTGGTATACCCTCAGATTAAAACAAGCCAAGCCCATCACAGTATTTTGGAGGTAAAAACACATCCAGAAGCCTACGGAGCGATATAGGACTGAACTGCATGAGAACCAATGTTACGAAATCTGATCACCACAATTAGCCAAGCAAAGATGGAGATGTCATCTACTAACACACTGAGTATTGGGAACTTCTCCCATGAGTATTGATCTACATTTTCCATGTGACCACTGAATTCTAGAAGGGTATTTTTTTCCTTACTGAAATAAGAACTTCTACTTTTGTACTTGAAAAGGTAGCATTTCCTCATGACTCCAGTAACGCTTTTTATTAATATTTCTGAGATAGAATGACCATCAAAAAGTTTGTCTCTACCTTTCACATTGAGTCAATCCAAGTGAAAATATAAAAAATATATGTATAAATCCACATTGCAGAAACAAAAACCTTTTACTTCACCAGAGGGATGTTGCTAAAACTGTTGAAAATTTGTCATGAGAACTAATATGATGATTTTCATCCTTTTCAAGATGCCAATGCTTCAGCTGTGTTTGAACTCACTGTTTAAGTGGGCTTAAAAGTGACTACCGAGCAAACAAGCCTTTGTTGCTGTTGGGTTTTTTTTCCTGCTTAAATTTAGGTATTTTATTTTATGAGTCCATGCAGTAAAGATGTTTTCAGTAGTATTTTTAACCTTCATTGAATTATTTCCCACAATTGGAAAAACCATACTACCCAAACCAGTATAACATTGTAATACAATTCACACCACAATTTGTTGCTGTTGTTTGCAGTCCTGCGAATGGAACCCAGAACCTCATGCATGAGAGAATATCCACTACCACTAATTACACCCTCAGCCTCAAGGAGGCCAGGCCCTGGGAGCTCCCATCTGTAATCGTAGCTACTCAGGAGATCTCAGGATCACAGTTCAAAACCAGAGTAGGCAGTAAAGTCCATGAGACTCTTACCACTAATAAAATAGCTCCCCAAAAAGCTAGAAGGGAAGCTGAGGCTCGAGTGCTGGTGCACTGGCCTTGAGCAGAAGAAGCTCAGGGATAGCATCCAGGCCCCAAGCGTATACCAGGGCCAGCAGGGGGCTGGGGGAAGGGGAGGAAAGCAGAGCAAGAGGGTTAGGGGGGAGGGGGGAAAGCAGAGCAAGTCTTGCCAATATAATACATGTCATTAATATTAAAGGGTACATTTTAGAGAGAAATATCCGGACTCAGTTGGGAACTGGTCAGCGAAATGTAGAGAATTATGAATATGTCCTTGCATAAAAAGGAAAAGGTCTTTGAAGTCAATGATGGCCCTGAACAGGCTTTAGACTAGTCACTCTTTCTCTTTGCAGATGAACATCAATATTTTAATATTCATGCATCTGAAGTGTTTTATGGGAATATTGCTAAGCTCCAAAGACCCAATAAAACTGGGTAACTCCAGGAATTAAAAAAAAAAAACAAAAACCATTGCTATATGTTCTTTAACACTGAAGTTCATTTGAAGAGTCACCAGCTGTCCTGTCTTGCTGACGGCTGAGAGATGTCACAAGACACAGGACATTCAATCTAGGGCTTCCCTGGCAAGCGGAACAGCAGGCCTCCCTTCTTTCCACTTCCCGAAACTAGTAGCTGCCTCCTTCCTAGTGTCCCCCACATTTCAGTTTCCTCCTCTCTCACGTTCACGTGGGAGAAAGCTTAAAATGCCAGCCCAGCTCCCGGAATGTTCACACTCTCTTCGGCAATCAGTTTTGCTAACTGAAATGTTAAGCAAGAAAGCCAAAATCTCCCCACCCGCTGTCCTTGACCTCTTGTGTGTTTTTTAATCAGTCGGAGAAAGAATTGGCATTATTTCATGATAATTAAATAATCGTCACTTCAAAAGCTTTTTCAATTCACTGGAGTTTAGAAAAATTACAAACCCTGCCAAATGTCTAGAATCTGAATGTTGCCATTGATTTTTCTAAGCACTTTTAGGAAGGTGACTTTATATTTATTCTAAAAGCTACATGTGTCCATTCCCTCTGCACACTCTCCACTGAGCCTGAATGAAGCGAGATACCATGGAGACAAAGGTGCGGCCATCATTGACCACACTGCACTACAGACAGAGTTGGATGACTGTTGCTATCAATGGCGGCAGTGAACCACCACTGACAGGCTCTGTCAAATGTACCCTCTGGGTCAGCATGAGTGGCACTGAAAACTAGGGCTTGTTTAGAAAAGAATGTACAGGACTCGTGAGCAGTGTCATGGCACATAGCCTGGGAGTCTGTGATCGGGAACTGGCTGGGATGAGAGAAGAAGAACAGAAACAGCTTGTGTAGGGATAAGATACTCAAGTTGATTAGCCCAAATGATAGAAGAAATCCCTGCAGCTAGACCCAACACCAAAGCTGGAAGCAGAAAAAGAACTATCACTGACAGAACCAAGCTTTGTGGAGGGTTTTTTTGGGGGGGTCCCTCTTTGTCCTTCATGAAGTTATTTTTCTTTTCTTTGTATTTAATTTTCTTGTCAAGGCAATGTACAGAGGAGTTATAGTTACATACATAAGGTAATAAATACATTTCTTGTCATATGTATTACTCCCTCCCTCATTTCATTTTCCTCCCCCCTCCTTGTTATCCTTGTTATCCCCAGTTGCACAGTTAATTTCCAACATATTGTCTTGTGAATATTGGTCTTTGGTTGGTTTGCCCTTTATCCTTTGTCTCACCATTTTGATATTCCCTTTCCCTAATTCAGATAAATGTATATACAATACCCAGGGTACCAAAATCAAATACAGTGGCAACAGGGGATTAACCATAGGAAAGAAAAACAAGAGAAAAAATAAATAATTTCACATAGTACATTTAAAACAACAAAGAAAACCCTCTTGTTTCTGTATCTCAGAGTTCATTTCACTTAGCATCATCTTATGTGTTCATAGGTACATAGCTACATAGCTACTGAGCTATTGTGATCCTCTGCTAGGACTCTCCTAGACATATACCAATTATTACCAACCAGGGCAACCAGGATTCTATGTTTCTTTGGGTCTGGCTCACTTCATCATTTAATATGATTTTTTTTCCACGTCTCAGAACCAAGCTTTTGTTGAAATAAGGCTACCATTTGTTTTGGTTGTTTGGTTGGCTGGCTGGGTAGCAGAGTAGACCCTGATTGGTTGTGGGTTTTGTTTGATTGGTTTTTGGTTGGTTTGGGGGTTTTGCTTGTTTTTTGGATCTGGGCAGAACCAGCCAGAAGGAATAGGTCATTACTTCCGGCAGCAAAGAAAGATAATAATGTTTTTCAAAAGATCTTCCTCAAAACTGAATATGGCCAGGCACTTGTAGATCACACCTGTAATTCTAGCTATCCAGGAGGCTGAGATTTGAGCATCTCAATTTGCAGCCAGACCAAGCAGTAAAATCATGAAACTCTTATCTCCAATTAATCACACACACAAAAAATCCGTAAGTGAAGCTGTGACTCAAGTTGTAGAAAGCTAGCCGTGAGCAAAAGAAATTCAGGGACAGTACCCAAGCCCTTAGTTCAAGCCTCAGGAACTGTACACACACATACACATACACACATACACACACATACACACGAATGTGAATGTCATTAGCTATATTTAACAAGCTGAGACTGATAGGTTTAGGAAAACTTTAAGAAAAGCCATTTTTCTACTGAATTTTCAATTTTTGTTTTCTATAAAAAATGTGCCTTTAAAAATTGGTTTCCCTTTCCATGTGTCTGAAATAAATGAGATGGAAAAAGAAAACAGTTTTAAGGTCCCTCTCCTGCTTCTTGCCCCTTAACTCAAGTCTGACCTGATATAAACATGATGATTCCTGGAAGCTGGCCAGTATTTTAAAACTGTATCTCGACAATGGAATTAAAATAATCTCAAAAAGGAACAAAGGAATAACAGAGCTAAAGACACTGATGTCTTCAAATAGCAAAGTCTCTAGAAACTCAAATTTGGGGAAGGAAAGATAACATATAGGGAAAAAGGAGAGAAAGAAGAAATGACCTCAAATCTTTCACAATACTAAAATATCAAATACTCTCTTAAATAGGTAGGAAATGGTAATCATACCAGGACAGCAAGCACACTTTTTTGTCATATTGAAAATAAATAGAATAATAAGAATGTATTTCTCAGCTGCCTGGGCCAGTGATGTAATGCCAACAGAGGACAGTGAGACAGAAAAGAAGTCAATTTAGACTTTGCAATTGTTTTCTCTGCTTTGTCCGCAAGCATGGTTTTTATTCTGAAATGGGTAGAATAAATATTGATAGATGCATAAGGTCTAATAAAACACCACCTGGTTTCTCTGAAGTGGTTCTGTTCCCTGACTAGATAGACACTCATGCGTGGTGTGGTGTGCTTGGAAAATGTGCAGTGCTTGGTGGATTGTGGAGACTGCACAAATGTGTTCCCACTTATCTAAAAGAGATGCAGATGGATCCTGCCATTTATGGACTAGTGAGCTTGACATCCAATCCAGGAAAGTTCCTGGGATAGAATATTAATAGGTTGATTTGTGAGCACATATGAGGGAAGTGGTGAGTGTTAGCAGACACCAGGGGGCCCATAAAGAACAAATCACAGCAGAGAGATCACACATACGAATACACACACACACACACACACACACACACACACACACACCCCACACACACACTGGAACAGTTGAGCAAAGTAAATGCTTCAGATTATTATGAATTGAAGAAAAGTCTTTGACAAGGTTCCTATAACATCCTTATAAACGAAAACGCACCCCGAGAGAGACAGACAGACACTTAATGATGATTCCCTCTGGCAGCTCCCCCCAAAGCCACAAACCAATATAAATTAATGTGTTTTTCTTCACCGGGGACATCTTTTCCCCAGCCTAATCAATAACAAATGATATCACTTTGATCAGCTATGTAAATGATGCAAGAAAATGAAGGGATACTTAATGCATCAAATGGGAAATAATTAAAATTGTTTTTCAAGGGAAAGGAACTAGAAGTTGTAATGCTTTTTGACAACTATTTTACATTTCACTTATTCTATTAAGCAATAGTCGATGGCAGAAGATACAAATGAATTAGGAAAAAAAACAGTGAGTTGAATCTCAAGAAAATTCTATGAATTGAAATAATATCACATCAGTTAATTCTAATAGTTTTAAAGAATCAGTATACTGGAACTAAAATTATGTTGGGTGAGGTAAGCCTATCTGAAAGAGACAAATGCATGTTTTCTCTCCTGTGTGGAAGGTAGATCTAAAATACACCAGGGCATGATCAATTATACAGGACTGTAGGTATTCACACAGTGAGACCACAGTGGGATACTCTTAAGAGGAAGAACACAAAGGCGCAATGCTTCTACTACATATAAGTAGGGCTGGGAATATGGCTTAGTGGTAGAGTGCTTGCCTTGTATACATGAAGTCCTGTGTCCGATTCCTCAGCACCACCTATATAGAAAACAGCCAGAAGCGGTGCTGTGGCTCAAGTGGTAGAGTGCTAGCCTTGAGCACAAAGAAGCCAGGGACAGTGCTCAGACCATGAGTTCAAGCCCCAGGACTGGCAAAACAAACAAACAAACAAACAAACAAACAACAAAGGTCCAAACATTTCAGCAATGATACTCACTTGACTCAATGTTGGAAATGAACCATACAACCAGGGGGCAGGGAAAAGACTGGGAGGAAATGAAGGAGGGAGTGACACTGTTCAAAACAAATATACACATTACCTTACTTACATAACTGCAACCCCTTTGCACATCACCTTTATGATAAAACTTAATAAAAAATAACAACTATTAAATTTCTTAAAATTACTCAATTAGACTTAATATCAAGATTGTTTTGAGTCAAGATTTTAAACAGACATCAAAGGACGAGTACAACTCACCCTTAAAGAAAAGAAATCCCTATGGGAAGTGGTGGACGATCACAGGAGGGCTCAGACAACTGGCTGGCAGCAGGGAAAGGCTTCTGGGTCTTCACTAACAATGCTGCTAGCATGAGAGACCAGGACTCCACGTGAGACTGGAGGGCTCTGTGAAAGCAACATGCAAATCAAAACAACATTGAGATTCCACCTCACCCCAGTAAGAATGTCCTATATCAAGAAAACAAACAATAATAACTGTTGGAGGGGATGTAGCCAAAAGGGAACCCTACTTCATTGTTGGTGGGAATGTAAACTGGTTCAGCCACTCTGGAAAACGGTTTGGAGATTCCTCAGAAGGCTAAACATAGAGCTCCCCTATGACCTAGCAACCCCACTTTTGGGCATCTACCCAAAAGACCACATACAGGAACACACTAAAGCCACCAGTACAACAATGTTCATCACAGCACAATTTGTCATAGCTAAAATATGGAACCAACCCAGATGCCCCTCAGTAGACGAATGGATCAGGAAAATGTGGTACATATACACAATGGAATGTTATGCTTCTATCAGAAAGAATGACATTGCCCCATTCGTAAGGAAATGGAAGGACTTGGAAAAAATTATACTATGAAGTGAGCCAGACCCAAAGAAACATGGACTCTATGGTTTCCCTCATAGGGAATAATTAGCACAGGTTTAGGCTAGTCATAGTAGAGGATCACAAGAGCCTAATAGGGCTGGGAATATGGCCTAGTGGCTTGCCTCCTACACATGAAGCTCTTGGTTCGATTCCCCAGCACCACATATATGGAAAACGGCCAGAAGGGGCGCTGTGGCTCAGGTGGCAGAGTGCTAGCCTTGAGCGGGAAGAAGCCAGGGATGGTGCTCAGGCCCTGAGTCCAAGGCCCAGGACTGGCAAAAAAAAAAAAGAACAAGAGCCTAATAGCTATGCCCTTATGAACACATAAGATGATGCTAAGCGAAATGAACTCCATGTTATGGAAATGAGTGTTATATCACTGTTGTAATTATTTTCAACATGCGATATGAAATCGTAGCTTCTATTGTTGATGATCCTCTTGTATCCCCTTCCTGTGGTTGTACCTGCACTATCACTGTATCTTATCTGAGTACACTGGAAACTGTGTATACTGGTATTAGAACTAGGAAAATGAAAGGGAATACCAAACTCAAGAGACACAGGATAAAAAGACAAATGACTACAAAAGCAATGCTTGCAAAACTGCTTGGTGTAAACCAACTGAACAACTCATGGAGGGGGGGGGGAAGGGGGAGAAGGGCATGAGGGAGGAGCTAACAAACAGTACAAGAAATGTATCCAATGCCTAACGTATGCAACTCTAACCTTTCTGTACATCAGTTTGACAATAAAAAAAAAGAAAGAAAGCAACATGCTGCTGTGCAAAACCAAAGCACAAAACCACCCTCCACTCCATGCAGATTTGTGTTGTTCTGAAAACCGCGTAGCATGTGGGCTATTGCAGCAGCAGCAGCTATCAGCAGAGAAGGCTATAGGTGGTAAAGGCCAAATGACTTGGCCCTATGAACAAAGGAGGAATGAGCTGGGATTGTTTGGCAGCAGAAGTGGCATTGCAGGAAGATGACTGCGCTCTGATCCCTGAAGGCTCAATTAGGCAACAGCATCACCTCTATCTTCCTCTGGGTGGGGAAATAGTACTGAGGGACGCCAGAGCCAAGGTGAAATGGTCTAAGGATGACCACTATCAGCACTAGAACAGAAATAAATCTGTCCTGGACATTTATTTCCAGGGGCTAAAAATAAAAGCAATCATCAACTCAACCTCCCTCCACCCACGTGAGAAGAGTAAGGACCTTGAGTCCGTGGTTCTACCTCATAATACAAATGATTCATTTTTATATCCTTGCCTCAAGACAGCCATCAAGAGAGGATGGGGGCCCCAAATTCAAGGAACCACGGTGAAGAGGGAACCAACGTTCAGAATCAAAATGGGTTGAGAAGCCCACAGAGCCAGTGAGCGAAACAAACCGCAGCAAGCACAGAGCATGACAAGAACCATGCCTGAAGGAAATATGTCTGTACCCCGAGAGGACGTTGCTGGAATTTTCCTCTTAGTCGGGTGAAAATGCCCTGTGCATTCAGTTTAAAGGGACCACAGTTCTTGGGATAATGGTTCTCCTGGGGAAAGTCGCCTTTGGAGCCACCATTTCCAAGAGAAAACGTGAACGCTGCAATGGCAGCATGATGGCACACACTGTGATGTGCAGCCCATGAAGGAAACCCAGCCCATGGAGATCGAGGGGACATACCTTCTCCTGGCCACACGGACCCAAGGAGCCTTAAGTCATCAAGGGCAAAGCCAGCCCCTCTGCCAAGGAGTACAACATTTTCTCAATGTAACATCTCCCGATCCTAACAAGAAATGATCTATTGACTTAAGCCCCATACTTTGTGTGGCTTATAGGAGCCCCAAGTGGTAGACTCAGGTCCCCAGAGCACTCGAGACCAATTTCTGTACAGTAGGACGTGGTCCCTTTCTGCAAGCATCACCTAGCAGTCACCGTGACCATGGGAAAATATTCATGCTGCCAAGACATACATTCCGATCTCCATGGGAGATGAAGATGAGTTTAATGGACAGACCCAATTATTCTGCAGAAGTTCTTCAACCTTCTGCTTCTAATGGCTAGCGGGGCATGCCTATAAGCCCAGCACTTGCAGTTCGTCTTTAGGACTTCCAAATGCACAGCCCTAGGGGCTCTTCTAGAGAGTACTCCAATGTTTGTTCAAGAAATCATTTAATATGATAACCAAATAGATAAAATTCCTTCTCCCCAGAGGTCCCATGGGATCCTATCCTAACCATAGGCAGATGGATGTAAAAACACAAAGAGTCGCAGAGCATTAATTGGTCCTATGTTTCTACACGGTTCCTACCCCTCCTTTTCCCTACATTATATGAGTCTGCGAGTATCTAAGGCATTCACCTTATTGAGTAATTTACCGTGGTACTAGTCTAGAACTCATCTCAATAGTTATGGTTAACTAACCGAAGCCCAATGGCTCATGCTTGTAATCCTAGCTACTCAGGAAGTTATGTTCTGAGGGTCATGGTTCAAAACTAGTCCAAGCAGGAAAAGTTCGTGCGACTCCTATCTCCAATTAAGCAGCAAAAAGCTGACCTAGGGGCATGGCTCAAGTGGTAGAGCACAAGTCTTGAGTGAAAAAGCCATAGGACAGCAGCATCCTGTCCCTGAGTTTACACCCCGATACCAGCACGCACATGCACACACACACACACACACACACACACACACACACACACACGGTTGGTTATTTATTTATTTAATTGTATGCTCTCTCTGTGAAGCACAGAGAGTGTGTATATCCTCAGCAGGAACACGGGTGCCCGGTCCTAGTCTCTCACACAGCAGTACCTCTACTGTTTCCTCATAAGAAAACCTCTGCTAACAGACGGGCATTCTGGATTGACAGAGAAGGAGGTGACTCCGTCAGCTGGAACAGAGTCTCCTCCAGTCGGTGAAAGCTACAGAAGTGGGGCTGCTGGGAGAATCCTGCAGGTGGGTGGAAAGCACGAGTCTCAGTACAGGAGAGATCTCACTTTCCTGTCCGAAGGGGTCAAGGGTAGGAAAGCATGGGGAGGAAGGGGAAAGAGGCACTCCCCTCTCCCCTGAGCCCGGGCGCCATTCACCAGAGCAGTGTGGTGCTCTGCCCTTATCGGCACTGACTCCAGCACCCAGGCACTGAGGGAGGGGACCTGGCTTTCTCCTGGAATCCCAGGTCCTGAGCTAAACTCTATGCATTGCTGCCTCTTTTCCAAGCGATGTCTAGGAAGATGGACTAGAGACTGGAGGCTGGCATGTTCCACACACGTTCTAATGCTCTAATGCTGTGCCTTTCGATTCCTGAGATAATGGACACACACATCATTCCCGCTTCTGCAAGCCACAGAGCTAAAGGAAAGGGCTGGTGACTTCCAGTAGCACCTCTCGTTGCAGGCCCTGGGCAGTAGCACTGGCCCTCGCTGGGCCATCATCTCTTATGCCTCCTGTAGGGGGGGATGGGCAGTGCTTTCTGTGGCATCTTGGGGTGATTTACTGGAGTGGAAGACCATCTCTTGGAGAAAAGATGCTGAAGTGCTAACTAGGCACACCCACAAGAAAAGTAGAAGGTTAAATGGCCTCCAAAAGGCCATTCTTATCATGTTCATGTGTAATCCACTTTCACAGCTGAATTTGCAAAGAGGTTTGTTAATCTGAACATATCTGCAAAGGTAAAGTTTCAAGCATGGTAATAAAATGAAAGAGGAATCAGCTAATATTCAAGCCCAGTAAAGCTCACCTATTAAACCGAGTTTGTTTTGAATATTTGGATAAACATCCATCCATACATTCATATAAACACATTTACAAACAGCCACTCAAAGCTTGTACAGACTACACAGAACCATGTTCTCTAGCTTGTCCTTTCCCAAACGGGTGAGCTCATTCTTAACGCTGGAAGTCATGGATAAATGCCTTAGCCACAGAGAAAATGTAAGGAAGATTTCTGTTCTACATCAATGCTCTCCAACGTTGTGCTCAAATAAAATTACAGATCAGGGCTGGGAATGTGGCTTAGTGGTAGAGTGCTTGTCTAGCATGCACAAAGCCCTGGGTTCAATTCCTCAGCACCACATATATATAGAAAAGGCCAGAAGTGGCGCTGTGGCTCAAGTGGTAGAGTGCTAGCCTTGAGCAAAAAGAAGCCAGGGACAGTGCTCAGGCCCTGAGTTCAAGCCCCAGGACTGGAAAAAAAAATACACCTCATAGGTTCCCTCCTCACATATTTCTGATTCAAGAGCCAACTTATACCCTTCCAGATACAAGTCTTCCTTCCAGAGACCTCACTGAGAACGGACTCTAAATCAAACTTCAGGATGCAAGAATCAAGGAGGAGGAAGGGGACTGAAACACAGATTTTTGGGTCCCATCTTGTTTCTGATTCAGTACATCTGAAATGGAGATTTTTAAAAATCTGTATCTATTAACCAGTTCCCAAGTGATGCTTACACTGTTGAGCTGACTACCCCTGAGATTTGAAGTAACAAGTTGCTTAGTATTTCCTACCCAACTGGTATTTTGAGAAATGCCAATTTATGCCACTGTTCCTTGATTCTTAGTCATAATGTTAACTTTCTGCTATAGTCGTTTGATGCCAAAACTGACTGCAATAGCAGAGGCCAAGAATGGGCAATCAATCTATTGATTTTTTAATGAGTCCCCAAGATTTCCTATAAAATAGATTAAACTAAAGAAACAAGTTGGAGTCTTTGCTGCACAGTGCCAGCTTTGATTTTAGGAGTGGCCTTTGAAGGTTGAATGGCAGGCCAACCATTTGGGGTGACTGAGTTGCTCAAGAACTCTTGCCAGAGAAGTCCTCTGGAAAGAAATACCATTTATACAGAATTCTAATTCAAAAAATAATGTTCACTAAATGAACTGTTTAACAAAATGAATGTCAGGAAGCTGAAACATTATTGGGGGGCTAATGAGAGGTTGAGGCATACAAATAGAGGCGGGATGAGAAACTAGTCATATTCAATGCACACTATGTAAAAATTGAGCTAGGTAACTTGAGGGTAATGATGCAGTGGAAAGATGGAGGAGAATGATGGACAGGTGGCATTGACTAAGATGCATTCTACTTAGAACCTGACTTCTGGAACGGAAACCCCTTTGCACAGCTACTTAATGAAAACAAATATTTTTTAGAAAAGTATGCTCATAAACAAGTTACTAAATGGAAGACTGCTATAGATATTTTGTATTATCTGATGTGCTCCTTATTAAGAAGGTAGTAGCATATTTTTAATTTATAAGTCTGAAACTTGCAGAAATTAGCTTGCCCAAAGATAACTAGTGAGAGGCATAGCTAGGACCCAAACTGTTTCCTTCTAGAAAGAGGAATAAATGTACAAAACCCTTTAAGTTTCTGAACAATATATATGCACTCATATGTGTGTGTATATATATATGCATGCATATGCACACATTCAAAACAACCTCTGCCCAAAAGTTAATTGCTCCACAATGCTTAGATATTAATCAGTTTCTCTTTCACTTTATTACCATGACTGGAAATTTACCAATTTGAGATATATATTTTCTACCTATGGTGGTTCTTTCTGGAAGACTTCTCCTAAACTCTTACCAAAGGCCTCCAGTAAGAGTTCTTGAGTCTAACACTGATGTGTCTTGATATTGATTGTAATATCAAGAAATGCAGTGTGGGAAAGCTACACTAACTTTAATCACTTACACGCAAATGGAATTATCTGTGCTTTCTCGGAGATCTAGAAAACCGGAAAACCCCAGTGGCCACATCTCATAAAACGTACAGTGACTCAGTCAGAAGTCTGGGAATTCTCTTTGTCTGAGATCTTCTGGGAAGACCTGACCGCGCCCAGAATCCCCTGTCCAGGGGCTTTCCTCTCACGCTGACCTGGTGACGCTGCAACTCTGCCCTTGCAGCTGCGACAAACATTCCACTCAGGGCCTGGGAAGGATCATTTGTCAAGTCTCTAGGCAGCAAGCACCATGATGTCTTCGCAGGTATGCTCTAACACCCTCATAAGCATCCTGATTGCAGGTCTTGATTGATGTTGACTAGGCCAACAAATGCACATCCCATTTCTAGTCAATATTGCAGATAATGATTCTTTGGTCTCATTTTTAAATGATCAGTTGAGTTTCCTGTATTACAGTCGTGTCATCTCACTGCTGATCAGTATGGGGAGCTTTAACCTACGAGTGAAGTGTCTTGTTCTCACAGGCTTACCACAGGCCTCTCAAAGGACACATGGTCCACTAGACGCCACAATGGATTAGAAGTTCTTAGCTGATTGAGTGAGATGCGACTAAGGCCTCCAGGGAAATTCCTAGTGAAGAGGGATCATCTGAGTCTTCCCGGCCATCTTTGCTGATGAATCCTAGACCCTAAGACATCATTGTACCAACCATCTACAACTGTGCTTATTGGACGTGCTAAATTCTTCCATGTACTTCTGTGGACATGAACATTTTAAGTTCCATCTTTTATTTTGAGCTTTATGTACACATTGGACCATGTGTCCTGGGAAGCAGTGGTACACTGTAGGCCCAAAGAAGTCCCGCGTGATATACTTGGCCTCTTTTTGTTTGTTTGGGTTTTTTTTGGTGCCAGATCTGGGGCTTGAACTCGGGGCCTGGGCACTACCCCAGAACATTTTTGGCTCAAGACTAGTGCTCTACCACTTGAACCCCAACTCCACTTCCGGTTTTCTGGTGGTGAATTGAAGATGAGTGTCTCACAACGTTCCTTCCCAGGCTGGCTTTACACTGCAACCCCCAGCTCTCCACCTCCTAAGTAGGAATATAGGCATGAATCCTGACACCCGGCTACACTTTGCTCATTTTGACAATGTAAAGCCATGCTTTTCTTTTTTTATTCTCAAGCATTGTAAATCTCTTCTTATATCTCTTAATTATTGATATTTATTTGTAAGACAAATTTTGGTTTACCAATTATCATGGATTTTTAATATATATTATTATAAAGGTGATGTACAGAGGGGGTAACAGTCACAAGTAGAGAATACATTTCTTGTTGGATGATGTCACCCTTCCCTGCCTCCCTCCTAGTGTTTCCCTCCCATTCCCAGGCACAAGTCGTATAGCTCATTTTCAACACAGTGTCTAGTAGACATCACTGCTACATTTGTTCACTGTCTGCCCTACCGGTTCTGTGGAGTCCCACCATTTCTTGGCATTCTTAAAATCATCAGTGTGGAACCTGATTGCTTGTACTGACCACTGACTGACTCAAGAACAACACTGTCACCAACAGGGAATCCTGGAAAATGCCTTTCAATGTGGAGAGAAATGGTTTGACATTGGTATGAAACTGGGGAGCACACGAATGAAACAATATTTGTTTGATTTGCAAACTTGGGAAGAAAGGGCTGCCATGTTGTGGTATCCCAACAACCATCAAGAGGGGAATTTCAGTTGTTTTCACAAGAGCTACGTGAAAGGAGTCATTTTGTGAGAGTTCTTGGGAGTTTCCAGGAGAGTGGGATCAATGTGACCCTCTCCAAATGCTTGAGAAGTAACTCATGGATGAAATGTCAGTCGATGACAGTGTGTGCATTGTGAGAGCTGTGCTTCACACGGAAGTCCCTTTTGTCACCAAGGTCACTTTGAGATCCTGTCCTGCCTAGTTTGCTTTCGTGGTTGAATGTCACCAGTGTTCTGATGGCCCTGTGTTGGTGTATGATCAAAAGCCATTTTTGTCCCGCTCATTTGAATTGCAAATTAAGGTAGCAGCTCAGAAAAGCCTAGAAGAAACAAAAAAAAATCTCTTTGGAGAACACGCTTGATATTCAAAATATGGAGGAAGGGCTCCACTCTTTGATCTCTATGTGACTGCTCAAGGCTCCAACACCAAGCTTTTTAATGGAGGTCCTCGCTCAGCTTTTCTGTTGCACAGGTGGACATCCACAAAGCAACTTGGACAGGTTTTCATGTGGTCACTGGACCACACATTGCGTCCATGAACTAGCCCCCTCCCCAGCAGGGGCAGTAAATACCTGCCTGGCCTACACTTTCATCCCAACAACAGTTCTTCCATTATCCACTCTACGCCTCCATCTTGTAAACGGACACGTTGAGTTTTTCGTTGTTATCACTTCTTTACCTAGTTTTCTAGGGCTTTGTTTATGAAAGTATTCATGAGAAAGTTTTCTCCTTTGATGCATCAAAGACTAACAGAAACTCTAACTGAAGCCATGCTTTTGTTGACTGTATACAGCATTACCATAGGCAAATATCTGTTCTCTGGGTTTTGTTTTTTTAATTTGAAAACTGTCTTATGAAGTCCTAGAAGTCCAGGAACCTTACGATGCAATAAACTACCAAGTGTCATTTTGAGTTAGTCATAAACACTACTCAGAACTGTTCTTGAAAGCAAGTTTTTGATCAGCAGAACAATGTGACAGGAGACCTCAAAGCCCTACCGAGATGGGGAGGAAATTTCTGGAAAGCAAAGAAGGGTCGGTATTGACTGGGGCTAAGAAAGAGGAATGAAGGGCTAGAGATGTATTTTATCTAATCATGTTTTCATTAAAGAATATTTAGCATACAGATCTTAAGTCCCATTAAATGGGTATTTAGAAATTCCTGAAAATTCCATAGCTTAGAGCAATGCTCTTTAAGTACACATAGAAGGAGGAAAATACCAAAGAAAAATGGAATGCTTAAGTGAAAATCAAGCTTGAAGCTGATCCCGGGTCCCTTCCAGTGCCTGACACATAAAAGCGAGCAGATGAATATTTATGGAATGAATGAACAGTAGTGGGAAGTGAGTAGAGCAATGTTTTAGTTCTGATGTTTACTGCTTCTGGTCTCTAAATTTGCATGGAAGGAAGGAAGGAAGGAAGGGGTGAAGGGAGGGAGGAAGGAAAGAAGGAAGGGGTGGAGGGAGGGAGGGAGGGAGGGGACAATTTAGTTAGAAGCCAGCATCTAAGCAAGATGGTACAAGATAACTCTTCCAAATCACAATCTCAACCCACACTGCATGAGACCAAATAACCCAGCCAGATAATCATTGTGTATCTTTTACATTAAAAAAAAATCTTTAGAAATCACTAATACTTTAATGAAAGGAAAAATACAGCAAAGATATTAGAGAACAAAGCCTAATCATATATAATACTAAATAGCTTGAAACATGTTCAATACAACAGTTTTGGTGAAAAATATTACTGCAGAGAATTCTAGCAAGCAGCAAGGCTCCTACTTGCAAGATGAAGTAGCATGGCAGAAGAAAGTGTCCTCCTCTTTCTCACATTTGTCTGGGTGCCTCCTGTGTGTTTATCCTAATGATCGCACCAATGCCTTAGCAGGTAGAACTTGAAGCTCTGAATTTTAAGTGTAACTGAAATTTTAAAGGTTCTCTTGTTATCTGTGTTCAGAATGTCAGTGTTTCCTTTGGAGAGACATTCACTTAGATGCACTACTAAGTAACCTCTGGACTAACAAGAGAAATTAAAATGTGAAGACTAAGGCCAAGCAGCTTTCTAGGAGGGTATGTGAGAGTACCGACGAAGAGCATGGCACTGTGGTCGACACCTGTCATCCCAGTTCTCGAGAGACTGAAGTAGAGGTGGATTAGAAGGGGGAAAAGTGGGAGAAAAGGAGGGAAGAGGTAACACTGCTCAAAAAGAAATGTACTCACTACCTGACTGGGGTAACTGTCATCACCTTTTTTTTTTTTTTTTTTTTTGCCAGTCCTGGGCCTTGGACTCAGGGCCTGAGCACTGTCCCTGGCTTCTTTTTGCTCAAGGCTAGCACTCTGCCACTTGAGCCACAGCGCCGCTTCTGGCCATTTTCTGTATATGTGGTGCTGGGGAATCGAACCCAGGGCCTCATGTATACGAGGCAAGCTCTCTTGCCACTAGGCCATATCCCCAGCCACTGTCTTCACCTTACAATAAAATTTAAATTGAGAAAGAAAAAGAAAATTGAGGCAGAAGGATCACAAGTTTAAGACCAGCCTGGGTTACCTTGTGAGCCTGTCTGAAATAATTGAAAAGCAACAACAGTATTAGATGTTTTCTGGACACACTATTGGGGGTTGGGGGGGTGGACCACCAAAGCAGATACCTGAACCAAATGTTAACTTGGCTTCCCGGGTAGGTCTTGTCCATATATTCATTTGTATGACATATTTACACATGCGCAGGACCCACAAATATGGTGGCCTACTCTAATAAGCTAGTTTGTCAGGCAGTCTGAAGACAGTAGTTAGGAGCTGCCATTACAACCCCTGTCGGAGCTAAAAGTTGCAGTTGCTATCAAGGATCCAGATCTGGGGGGATTCTGCCAGATATTCTTTCATAAGCAAACAATCCTTGGAGCCTGTGAGGCACACACACACACACACACACACACACACACACGCACACGCACGCACGCGCGCACACACGCGCACACACGCACACACACACACGCTTCCTCAGATATTACATTTAGACTACATCTTATAGACTGGCTGACATAAACAGCTATAAGCCCTGCAATACTTCCTTAGGAATTCGCTCCTCACCTAACTGATGAATATAAACTCTTATGGCTTCTTCGTGATCCCATGACAAAGGAGAAGAGAAGCTAATGCTGGTATGGCCACTTTGATCAACTTGTCTTTCCTGATTAGGTTGACAAACTCCACCGGGAAACACATGAGGTTGGGTTACTTGCAAGAGGCAAGTGAAGCAGAGACAGACAGAACTCTATTGTTGAGACACCCCCACGACTGTGAGGAAAGCTAACTGACAGCAAGAGCTCCAAATCACTGCTCACCGCTCAGAGCTCTCCTTGTATTGGTTCCTTCTGTAAGTAGATTACTTTGCCTCCTTCCTCCTCTTTTAGTATATGGTAAATCTATATTTGATTATTCAGAGTGGTCCTTGAACCTATTATCTGCAGCACTGAGGAAATCTTTTCAGATTTTTTTAATCAGCATTAGAGTAATCTGATGACAGAACTTCAGAAGTAGCCTCTTCCTGTTTGTAAGGCTCAAGACAGAATTAACTTTCAGAGCAGTGACAGAAACCAGCTTCTAAGAGATGACATCTCAAGATTTATGAAAGAAAAAATATTGATGAAGGTAGAGAGAAGGTGAGTATTTTCACTAAAGAGGGGAAATATCCCTGTGGTATTTTCTCCATTCAAGAGCATGGCTATTATGACTGTAATTGTGGGTTTGGTTTCCTGTTGACTATATTGAGCCCGAGGACTGAAGAAGAAGGAAGAGCAGCGGTAAGGGGCAGGATGGACATGTTTGCACACATTCTATATATTGAAGGCAGTGGTGAATAACAAATGCCTTACAGTTTCCCATTGACTCAGTAAATGTTCACCGCACCTACTCCATGCCAGGTCCTGTGTTAGACTTTTTTTTAATATATTTTTATTACCAAACTGAATTACAGAGAGGTTACAGTTTTATACATTAGGCATTGGATACATTTCTTGTACTGTTACCTCGTCCCTCATTCCCCCTCCCCTGTGTTAGACTTTGTAGACAAAACAATAAAAGGAATAGACATGGCTTCCTTGCCCCCGAAGCTCTCAGTATTGTTCAGAAGACAGACATGAAACAATTATAAGTTAGAAGGCTAACCATGAACAGGAGATTCAAGTCACTGCTATAGGCACGTGCGTGTGTGTGCATGTGTCTGTCTGTCTGTCTATGCCTGTGTGTCTGTGTGTATACTTTTCTGGTCCTGGGGCTTGAACTCAGAGCCTGGGTGCTATCTCTGAGCTTCTTTTGCTCAAGGCTAGCACTCTATCACTAGAACCACAGCTCCACTTCTGGCTTTTGCTTTTTTTTTTTTTTTTTGGTAGTTTATTGGAAATAAGAGTCTCACTTTACTGCTCGGTCTGGCTTTGAACCATGATCCTCAGATCTCAGCCTCCTAAGTAACTAGGATTACAGGCATGAGCCACCAGCACCCAGCTGGGAACGTATTCTTTATATGGGTCTTGACCCATCTGACAGCGGGAAGCAGTGACGTTAGAGGAAACATTGCCCTTATGGAAATATGGATGTAGCCATGGTGAGTGGGTCAGCTTCTCAGCACCATAATGAAATACCTGAGGCAAGCTATGTACGAAGAAAAAGAGGTTCATTTTGCTTATGGTTCTGGAGGCTCAATGTCACATCACCTATACTAGCTCAGTTCTAGTGAAGATCTCATGGTAAATGGTGGGAGAGGGTAGTCACATCTCAAATCAGAAAGTAAAGGGAGATGGGCAGAACAAAACTCAAAGGTTTACAATGACCGTGTTGTGAGAACTACCAAGTATTCCCATGAGAACTACCGCTGAGAGGATGCTGCCATGAGTCAAAGACATACTGCCTAGATTTCCATCTTCCAACAGCGCTACCCTGGGACCAAGACTTCAATCATAATGGATCCACTTCTCTGTTTATGTATCTCTGAAAAAGAGGATGGTGTACACTACGAGGTCAAGGAAACCCCAAGAGATATGGTACATCCAACTTTTAAAATACACTCTTAGGCTGCAGTATAGCAAAGGATACGAATAGGCAAAGCCTTGGGCGCAAACAGAGTACCATCTCTTTTGGTAGCTCCAGGAACACTCATGAATTCTATGTATCCACAATTTCCCTCTAATAAGCATAGTATTTGAATATAACTTCTACACATCCTCACATACACGTTAAATCATCTCTAGATTACTGGTAATACCGAGTACACTACAAATGCTGTCTAACACTTGTTATGGTATATTGTTTAAGGAATCTTGAGAAGAGAGCCTGTACGTATTCACTACAGATGCCACCATCATAGGCCTCATTATACAAACCAAAAATAGGGTGTAAGATTAGCAACTGTCAAGTATGTGCTCAAGAAAGACTGCGGAGCAAAGGGGCAGGAGGTGACAGTAAGATGGACCCATGTCATTCCAATCCAATCGATTCAGTGTAGCGCTTAACACACAGCAAACACAAACTCAAATTTTTCTTCTTTAAACTGGAATATTTTTTTGTAAATATTTGTGCTTGCAGTTAGTTGTACCCACAGATAAGGGGGGCCAGCTATAGTGAGCAACACACATGGTTGTTATTGTCAGGAATCTCCCACATTTTCTCCCTAATCCAGCCTTTCCTACTTGCTGTCCCCCGAGTGCAGAAGAGTCTGAGTATCACTAGAAGTAAATCATGTAAGGAGGAAATTAGAGCACAATTCCACTAACCTCCTTGTATTTGCTACCTTCTTTTGAAGGTAGAGAACAATCATATGCCTTGTGCCCAGAGTCAGTAGTGTGTGAGTTCAGAATGATAACTTTCCCAACTCCTTCACTCTACCTGGATCTAGAGATGCTAAGTGAAGCCTAGGGGAAAAGATACGACTTATGTGTATGCATATATATATGTATATGTATATATATGTATATGCCTATATTGTGCATATATGCACATACACAACTGTCTAGGCCAAGGTCAGAGCAATGATACTCAAGTTCATCACACACACACACACACCCCACATCCTACAGTCATTCTTTATCTGCTCCAGAGTTCATCTTGACTTATGCATTTCCTGTGTTGTTTTTATATAATGTTACTGAGGTCTTCACTTACCTAGTGTTCCCTGAGCTCAGAAAAATACATTTAAAACAAAGAGAGAAAGGACAAGGAATGGGAAGAGGTAAGAGTATAGACGAGGAAGTGAATTTGTTCCAACAGCACTGTGCACATGGATGGAAATATCATACTGATACTCTCCAAAAAAATCACAAAAAGATCTTGAATCAAAAATATGATAATTTATGAAAGATAAATTAACATGGAGAAACAGCAGAAACATTTGAAAATAAGAAAAATAAAGAGATGAGACAGCAAATATTAAAAGACTTAACAAAGGCATAGCCTGGTACTGACAAAATAGGTAAACATGAAATAAATTTAAAAGAACTTAATATTTGCAATGTAGATCAATGTGAACATGGAAAATATTTAAATGAATTATAGTAGCAAACGTTCTTAGCAATTTGAATGAAAATATGCTGTCACCCACACTCTATATATATACCTGTGACTAAATCCACTCTACTAAGCCGTGCTGTTTAATTTGGCAAATTACGCAATCTTTTTGTGCCTCTTTGCAAAATAGATGGAGTTATCTGCAAGTTTTTCTGTGGGGCTTGAGTGAGCTAATACACATCAAGCACTTAGAACACATGCAACATATATTGCTTATAAGCTAAACATACATTCATCACTGATGGGGAAAGTCACAATGAAAACATTCACCTCCTTTCAACATAGTCTATTCCACAATTCATCGTGTAATATGAATGAGGTTCTGAGAGATAAACTAAGACAGGATGTGTCTTCAGAGAGCGGGGAGTTTGCAATCTCCACGTGACTTAGGAAGGGGTCTGCTCATTCTTAGCCTTCTAGGTTGAAATGAGGAGCGGAGGAGGAGATGCCCACACAGCTTGAACATATTGCAGAAATAATTTCTCGTTCATGTCACTAGAAATGCTTCCTGTAATAAATTCATTCTGCTCCATATATAAATTGTCATTCATCATTGCAATCCCATTCTTATGGGAAAACAGATTATGAATAGTGTAATAACTATGACTAATAATAAACAAGGCTATTTGCTTCTTGCTCAAAGGGAAATAAATCAGCCAGAAGTTAGTCTATTTCCATGCTTCACCACCATACACCCCCAGTTCCCAAAGGGGAAGGATCATTACTGGAAAGTATCTGCAATTTAAAACATGCGACTGTTTCTCCCAAAACCAAGACAGATTGCATCAATAAATACTACAGAAAAATGTTCAAATATTTCACTATCTGCAGAGAATATCAGATGTGTTCCAATAAGTAACTTCATCATTCTTTGAACATATTTGCAGCCGGCTAGCATTTGAAATGGTCTCCTTTGGGTTCTGAGTTTATTTTAGCCTACTTTAGGACACAGAAACTTGACCAGTCCAGTTCTTCCCTGGGAACTGGGGAAATAACTCTTCCTCCAGCCTCTGAACTTTGACGGAAGATGAATCCCTGAACCACATTTCTTGTCTTTCTGTTCTTGCTTCTCGCTCAGGTTTATGCTTCTCTTGATGACTTCACATTGCAACTTATGGATGGCAAAGAGACCTCTAGAGACTGGACCCTGGTAGCTCACATCTGTAACCCTAGCTATGCAAGAGGCTGCGACTTGGAGACTAAAGTTTGAAGCCAGCCCAAGCAGGAAAGACAACAAGATTCCATCTCCAATTCACTAGCAAAATGCCAAACTGGAGGTATAGCTCAAGTGGTAGAGTGCCAATGAGCAAGAAAACTAAGCAAGAGTAGGAAGTCCTAAGTTCCAACCCTAGTACTAACACAAAAGAGGGTGAGAGGGAGAGAGGAGAGAGAGAGGGGGAAGAGAAAGGAGGAGGCAGGGAAACAGAAGAAGAGAAAGTGAGCAAGTCTGAACATGTCGTAGACTAAAAGTGATGGGCATAGTGGGTATTATTTTGCCCCTTTTTTACTAGCAACTTTTTTTTTCTTCAGTGTAAGTCTTTGTTCCATTTTAATTTTTTTCTTCTCTTTTTCTTCAGTAGTGTAGCTTGAACTCAGGGCCTCAGTGCTGTCCCTGGGCTTTTTGCTCAAGGTTAGCACTCTACCACTTTGAGCCACAGCTCCAGTTCTGGTTTTCTAGGGGTTACTTGGAGATAAGAGTCTCACTGACTTTCCTGCCTGACTGGCTTTGTATTGTGATCCTCAAATCTCAGCCTCCTGAGTAGCTAGGATTACAGGCGTGAGCCACCAGTGTCCAGCTAAAGTTTTTTCTTATTATTATCTTTAAGTAGTTGTACAAAGGAATTGCCATTTAACAAAGCAGTTTATGAATGCAATCTTTCTTTATCAATGTCACCCCTTTCAACTAGTAATTCTATTGTCCTTGGAATCCTCATGATAGACAAGAGCGTATTGAGAAAGGTCTTCAAAGTCATTTCCAAATATGGAAGCCTAGGAAGTACATTTTCTGGACATCTTCATCCTTGAATCAGTCATTAGTGTAGCCATTTACTTTGGAAGAAACCTTACCTTCATCTGAGTTTGCCTGGTCTACTCAATCTACCCAAGAATTCACCTCTCCAACTTCATCACAGTCCCATTCAATACATCTTCCTATACTTTCCATTTACCATAGAACAGCTGAGAGTGGCCCTATTGTAAGTTTTCATGCAGGATAACTGGCAACTTGCAGCCAGTCACTCGACATTTCTTCCAGACCTTCATTGATCCCACCTAAGGAATGCAGAATATCACCTAATTTAACTCTCTGCGTCATATAACTTCAGGAGAAAATTTAATGAAAGGCAAAAAACACTATATAAGTAAACTATAATAAGTAAAATGAAAAGGAAACCATTATTGGAATTACTTATCCTGAAAACTGAAAGAAACCTATGAGCTATATAGAGCTATCTTTAATAAAAACAAAAAATTACTGCCACAGAATTAGGGACACTGACATTCTTCCTGCCTTAGGCTTTGGTTGATCATTGGAAATCTGGAACTTCTATGGCCTGACATTGACTAAATGTTGTTTTGTTTTGGTTGTAGAGCTTGAACTCAGGGCCTGGGTGCTGTCCCTGAGCCTCTTTGTGCTCAAGGGTGTCGCTCTACCACTTGAACCACAGCACCATTTCTGGTTTTTGCATGGTTAATTGCTAAGATAAAAGTCTCATGAAGACTTTTCGGCCTCGGCTGGCCTCAAATCATGATCCTTAGATCTCACCTCCTGAGTGCTAGGATTACTGGCGTGAGCTAAATGTGTCCTTTTCCTTTCTGAAAACCAAACTGTTGTTCACATTAAGAAAACGGTCTCTGCCTTTTACTGTAACTTCAGTGCAATTATGAAGTGCATATAATCTTGCTAAACCATGATTTATAAATTAAACTTAACAATTTTTCATCTCACCACCAAACTAAACAAAGCATACCAAAAATGATTCTGGTCTTGGTGCTATGTTTTGATGAAGTTTCCATCTCATAATTTCAATGGTTACCTTCCCCTAGGCCATATACATTTGTCACTCAATATAAGATTAATTTTCTTTTAAATTGTGAAGGGAGTGGAGTAAAATATCAATAAAGTAAAATATTCTTTGAAAAATTTTCTAGTAGTCCTGGGGTTTGAACTCAAGGCCTCCTTCGCCTTGCTAGGAGAGCCTTTGATCACGTGAGCCACACATACATCAGCCCTTTCGTGTATTTCACATAGGGTCTCTCACTTTTGCCCAGGCTTAGACCATCATCCTGATCTCTTTGCCTCCCAAGGAGCTGGGATTATAGGTGCATACAACCATATGCAGTTTGTTTTCAAGAAAATTTTCATACTTCATAAAATTACAACTGATTTAATATTTCTTCTATGTCACTGTCTCTTTGCAGCAGGTTCCTCCCAAGAGTGTTATATAATAGTTACCCTAACACTTCTCTGAAAAGTCTCACCCATGATTACCAATGTCCACAGAGCCCAGTGATTGACAGATTTAACGGCCCCTTTATACATCTGACCCCAACTACAATTTTTGGCGTGAACGACCACTTTTTCACTGTAAAATGCTCCTCCCTTGGCTTTCCAAACACACACCTCTGCAACTGATACCAAATCCATCCTTTTTGTTGTTGTTGTTGTTGTTGTTTGATTTTTGGTTTTGCCTATCCTGAGGTTTGAACTCTGGGCCTGGGCATTGTCTCTGAGCTTCTTTGGCTCAAGACTAGCTCTCTACCATTTGAGCCACAGCGCCACTTCCAGCTTTTTCTGAGTAGTTTATTGGAGATAAAGAGTCTCACAGCCTTTCCTGCCCAGGCTAGCTGTGAACTGTGATCCTTAGATCTCAGCCTCCTGAGTAGCTAGGATTACAGGTGTGAGCCACTGGCACCCAGCTACTTAATCCTTCTTGATTAGCAATATTGTACTTTACAAGACATCAAAGAAAGTGGTAACTCCTTTCCCCAAAGGAGAAAGTGATAGCTTTACTTTTACCCTAGTCATCACTTCAGAAATCTAGTCCTACCACAATTCACCCAAGGGGCTTTGCTGCTCACAGGGATTAGCTTAAGAAGAATCATTATAGCAAGTGGAAGAGCAAGAGTGATGGGAATTGGAGGGGGAATTCATCGTGCTTGAGTGAGAATCAGTGAAAGAGAGGCGCTGATTTCATAGATGGAAAGTCTTTATCAGATGGATGGATGGATGGATAGATGGGAGGCAGGAAGGAAGGGAGAGAGGGGGAGGGGGATATCTGTTCTTTACCCTGCTTAGCTCTGAAGTTCTTTTGTTCCATGAGCAGATAAATTGACTTTATCATTACAGTCATTTAGAGTTGGCTTGACTATTAACTGAAGAAGAAAACATTATAATATATGCCTACCTGATCTAGGGAAGGGAAAGAAAAACGAGGGTGTAAGATATCACAAGAAATGTGCTCACTGTCTTATTATGTAACTGTACCCCTTTTGCACAACACCTTGTCAACAAAAATTAATAAAATAAATGTTTTAAAAAGAAGAAAACATTATAACTTACATAATCTCCCTCATACTGTTTTCTCCATTCTCTTCCTACCATGCCCACAATTCTTTCTAACCATTCTGGTATAGTTCCTTTCTTCTTTCCTTTCCTTAGCAGGGTATGCTCCAGGGTTTTATTCTTAGGCTTCCCTTTGTTCCCTTTCTTTAGCTTCAAATTTTTCTCATCTTAAATTACTTACTCTAAAATTAAAAAAAAAGCAAAACCAGCAACAAAAACAGCCCAGACTTTTCTTCTCAGCTGAAGACATGGATTTTCAATGACTTCCGGCATCTGCTTTCTTTGAACGCCCATCATGGTAAGCCTAGTCTCTGAACCTGCACATAAATTCCCCCAACTCTTCATGTTTTCGTAGCCTAGTTGGGGCAATTTGGTATCAATCTTCAAAACCAGAAACTCTATAGTCTTCTCTGAGTGCTTCCCTTCTATCACTCCTCACATCAAAAAGTTAATTCTAGCCTCCAAGTACCTCTTCCTTCTCTACAAGACACGCTCTCATTGGCTTGGTTCATCACTTTAACATTTCCATCTGGATTAGTCCTTTGCTTCTTACAATCCACCTATACAGGTCAACCAAATATAGACCAGTGGGAAAATATTCCGTGCCTAACATTATGTACTGGCACCTCTGTAAGGCCCATTCCAACTACAATCAGAGCTTATCCATTCAATCTTACCTTCCACATCCCTAAATATCAACCCAGCCCTTAACATATACCTAATAAAACAAACTTGCATGCCTCTACTTGGGCCACTCCTTTCCCTCTGCCTTGAATCCCTTGTTTCTGGTGTGAGTTTGTTTCTGCTTATCTTTTAAGGCCCAGATAATACATCATCCCTTCTAAAAAAGCTTTCTTGGCCACTTGGACAAATTTTACCATTTTCTCTCTTTTGTGACTCCAATGATTAATGTTAACGCATGCTACATCTCCTCTAGTTCGCAATTTTTTTTATGCTATTGAGTCTTAACTTTTTTAGGTGTTACTGTATGATCCCACATGTAACAAATGCTCAAAGGCTATTTTTCAAATAAAAACTGAGGGGAAAAAAAGGAAATCACAGGATTAATGGTTAGCTATAGAATAACCTCTCTGGACTTAATTTCCTAATAAAATGAGAAAGGATTCAAAAGATTTTTGTTTTAAGACAACCCATGCTTTGTGAAAATATTAGAATAAGTCAGTGGTTATTTCATGATACAGTAAATAATTTTATAAACTACCCTGGTTAAAATATGAATTCAAATAAGTTTTTTCTTTATATGTTCTGTTGCTAGATGAAATGTGTTAGTTCTGGAAAGAAGCCAATACTAGGCTTAGAGAAGAGTTAAGAGCCAATAGAGACATTATTGTTAATTACATTAAAAGCATTTTATAAATTTCCCATCAGTTATACCATAACTTCTCCTCATTAATCACGAAGGACAAATGTTGCCATTTGGTCTCCTGTGAATAACATTTAGGCAGAGAATGTCCTTAATCTCAAGCCCTTGTTCATTTAAAACACACTGTGTATGCGTGCATATGTGTGTAGTGTGTGTGTGTGTGTGTGTGTGTGTATATATATATATATATATATATATATATATATATATATATATATATAATGTGCATTTCAGTTCCTCTTACTAAAAATAAGTTGCCACTTTTTTTTTTTTTTTGCCAGTCCTGGGGCTTGGACTCAGGGCCTGAGCACTGTCCCTGGCTGCTTTTTTGCTCAAGGCTAGCACTCTGACACTTGAGCCACAGTGCCACTTCTGGCCATTTTCTGTATATGTGGTGCTGGGGAATCGAACCCAGGGCCTCATGTATATGAGGCAGGCACTCTTGCCACTAGGCCATATCCCCAGCCCAAGTTGCCACTTTTAAAAAAGTTTTTTTAATATATGATGGGATGTGGGCGGCACATACCTATAGAACATTTAAAGAAAGAGATTCAAGTCAGTGATGGGTGGTGGTTATAGAAGCGAAGGCACTGCTGCCTTTCTCTGGGGACAAAGCAGGAAGGTGAATTGTACCATCACGCTGAAAAATCAAGAGCTAGAACGTCTAATTCTGGCTTTTCCATTCGCATATTCTGTGACCTTGGGTAAGTAAATGACTCTCAGATCTGCTCTTAGAGCAGGCTAGCCACACTGAATCTGCCTCTTAATTACAGTGCGGCTCCTCCCAGGACCAACCTTCACTGACTTTCCCTTTAATGTTATGACTTGGATTTTATGAAAGGCCATTGCAAGAAACAATGATGTGACCTCTACTGCTATGAAAGTGCAAACCTGTGTTGAAGGAAGCACTCTGAAGATGGTATTTATTTCTTTGCTAGAAAATTCCATGTGAAAATAAAATTCTTAGGAATTTAATCCCAGGAAACGTATCAACGACCCTTTCTGGAATTTATCAGAGCAATTATATGTTAATACGTTATATAGTCTTTCTACTAATTCTCCCTACTAATGAAACCCAAAGCCTCATTTTTTTCTTAAATTTAGTTCTGATTACCAAATATATACATATATGTGTGTGCACATACAATTTTACAACCAAAAGTTAATCATGTTAAAATCATGTCAAATTTCCTTCTGGGTAGTTATTATGTAGTTGATATCATTCTACACATGCAATTTTGTCCCTCTTTAGCATACTGTTATGTTAAACTTTCCCCCATGTAATTAGAAAAATTGCTTCAATTTATCATCATTACTTGAAAGTCTAAATTCACCTATAACCAAAACAGTAATATTAGTGTCCATCATTAACATTAGTAGTATTCCTTCATATACTTCTCTTGATATTGTAGACATTTTTCATTGTAAGCAATTTAAAATCCTTCATTAAAGAAAGTCTTTAAATTTCCTAATACCTATTTCTTACAGGGAAGAGTACAAGGAGCGTGATAGAGGGGTGAAATTCATTGGAATACAGAGTAAACATGTGAGGCTGTAACAATACAAATATTTTTTACACTGCCCTGTAAAATATAAGCCAATAAAAAATTTCTAATAGCAGCTTACTAAGCTCTGGGCTTTCTACCAGATTCACAAAGACATTGTGAGAAAAAAATTCATTAGAGTCAATATGTTCAGTACTTTAGGTTCACATGTAGACTGCTGTTTGCAGAGGTTTTGTCTCCATGCGCTGGAATGTTGATCCTAAATGTGGCAGTATTTAGAGGTGCAGAACCTTTGAAAGGCAGGAGGTTATTAATTCATAGGTGCTCCTCAGGAATGGTGCTTGCTCTTCTAACTGGTATCAGCTATGCATTTAATACCCTAGTATAGCACTATCCTCTGAGTTCTGACTTCTGAGATCTTTCTCTTGATCTTGTTTAATGTTACTCTTCTGGTTTATCTTTTATCAGTTCCCTCAGTGATTTTATGGATGTCTGCAGCCAAATTCAAGTCTTATTATCTTTTATAGCAATCAACACTTCTTCATTGAAAGATCAACCTACTGCAGCTCAACAAAGCCTGCCCTAGCTCACTTGTCAGGGAAAACAATGTATTGAGGGGTATTTTCTCACAGAAGCTATTCAGAAGAACTTTTCTGATCTCCGTGAGGGTTCACTAAAGGAGCCTAAGAGCAGAGTAGTCAGCCTCAGTGTGAAATCCATCTGCTGGAAGCAGCAAGAGACACTTGGAAGACCGTGGGTAGCTAGTAGGCTATCTATTGGCATTTTCTGCTAGGAACAGTGTAGATCTTATTTCATAAACTAGAAACTCAAATTCTGGTCCAACCACAAGGCTCGTATTTTTATTCTCTCAAGCTTGTGTCTAAATATATATAGATGTTTTATAGTCATAGATCCATAGCTACATATGTACTGAAATGTATGTATATTTGCACATCATTTAATTTAGACAATATTTATTATTTCTATGTTATATTCATATATGGCATATGTTAATAACAACGTAGCAGTAGCTTTGGCAGTGGATGATATCTAAAGGCAATTTTTAAAAGTCATTACCTGGCAGTTTCAGATAAAAACCAGGATATCTACTTAATCAAATACTCTTGGCATAAAGCAGGGTCCCAGTAATGGGTGACTTACTGTAACAGAGTGAGCAGCGGGAGACAGCCTAGAGCCCAATAGAAACCACAGACCTGGACACTCCCAAGATGGCTGCCATGTAGACTCACAGGAAATGTCTAAGACGCCTACAAGTTCTTACCGCTTACGTGCCTAAACAATATCCGGAAACTTGTCCAAAACCTTACGTTATAGACAGTATAGTCTAGTCAATATCAAATGTGGCAAAAATTGCAGACAGGAGTTACCCTAAGGGAAATAAGTTGCTCATCTCTAGAGGTTTTTTTCTTGTTATAATAGATGAAATTTTCCAGACCTAGTGACTTGCTGATTTGTAGCTTTTGGTTGATTTGCAGTGCAAATAATTCAATCTAGTGGGAGAGAGAATCCCACAGATTTATGGCTTGTTGGATATCAAATCCAATTATATTTAACCCCGTATTAATATTTTCTTCTTAAATTGCATATTAGCTTGCTAGGAATTCACACGCACGCGCGCGCGCGCGCGCGTGTGTGCGTGTGTGTGTGTGTCTGTCTGCATGCATGCATACCAGTCCTGAGGCTTGACATTGAGCCTGAACATTGTCCCTCAGCTCATTTGCTAAAGGCAGGTGTTCTACCACTTGAGCCACAGCTCCACTTTCAGCTTTTTGCTGTTAATTTGAGGTAAGAATCTCATGAACTTTCTTCCCTGGACTGGCTTCAAACTGCATTCTTGAGTAGGAAGGATTACTGGCATGACTCTGTTTCCATAGTTTCTTAAATGCTCCTTGGAAAAGTATACTATCTAACCAGTATCCTCATTAATTTGGATATCTAATAATAATTCATATCTAAGTCCAATTCTATTTGACCCATTTCCTCCTTCCCTGTATTTCAACACGTTTATATGCTACACTTTCACAAGAGGATCTCATTGTCCATCTTTATGGCCTCCCTTTGCACCTTGTGTTCAACGGCTTTCTTCTATACCTTACCTCTGATCCTCTCAGAATCAACCTCCCCAATGACATTCTCCTATAATACTCCCCCCCCCCCGCATAGACATGAATGCAGCCATTAATTCCAAAACCAACTGAGATCAGATATTAAATTTTAGTTCAAAGGTAGGAGAAGACAATAGGAACTTACTAGTCCGCATGGCACCTTGCCATCAAGAGAGAGCAGCAGAACAGGAAGATGGCCGCAGCCTTTCTCCTGCCCTTCTCCTCCGAAGCAGCTTATGAAAAACCTAGGATGAATTTTTTAAACTTCCCTAAAGCAGATCATACAATCTTCATTCAAAAGGTGCCTCCCTATACCTAAAAGAAAGGAGATGGTGACATAGAAATGCCACAAAAAGCCTGAGAAAACAGAACTTGAGAGAGTTCCTCCCAGTTCATTACCAGTAAATCATACACTCTTTGTCCAATCTCATTTTCATCAAATTAGCACAAAGAAACACGAGTTTCTCTGATTCTTTGGTGTCAGGATCTCCAGGGAACCCTTCTCCTCACTTCTCCGTGGGAGATGCTCAAATTTTGGGGTCTCTAGGACCCCATCCCCCCCTATCTCCCGGGGAAATGCCTGAACCTCGATTCTATGGAAGAAGCTCCGCCCTACCCCTCACACCGGCAGAAGGAGTAAGGCGTGTCCTTTCTGGACTGCTCTAGGCTGAAGTGGGATGCCGAAATCCCTTCCTCGGCCCCCCATAATGTGTCAGGAACCGCAGGACAAAGATACCGGGGAGACAGTTGGATGGTTGAATGGGTCTCAAAGGCTTTAATTGGGAGGGGGGGCTTATATTGCGGTAATGGCAGGAATGGAAAGGACTTGGGCCATTGGCTAAGCCGGGCTGCCCATCAGGTGATGTCATGAAACTTCCTTTGTGGGCTGGACAACCCTATCATGGTGGCACACATGTGTTCGCCACCCGAGGGGCGGGGGGCTTCTTTTCCGGTTGAGGCCGGAAGGTGGGAGGGGCTCCCTCCCACAATGCCCCAGGGCTGGGGGAAGGGCAGCGTCTCGCTTTTGGCGCCCTTCCCCCACCAAGGCCAAAACAGTCCCCAACACTTTGGGTCTTCATTTCTCAAGGTTCCTGTGTCGTGTTAAATAAATGGCTATGCTACCAAAAGATAAATTTAGAACGAATTTAACGACTGTCTTTTAGTAGTGATTCTAGAGCTAGACACATCTCATTCTGCGATGAGCAGACCCGTTTGGCTTTATGTGTGGAAAAAGGGCTGAGGAAGCAAAAACAATGGGCAAAAAGTGGGTGGTCATTGTCAAGTGAATCAGACTGTGAATCTGGTCAGTGCATGGCATGCATCAGAAAAACATCACAAACCCCAGAGTATAACTAATATATGCTAATATGAAATATAAACACAACACTGTCTTTTGCTTTCCTTCTAGGGTTAAAAAATAGGGAGGGAGGACTTCCTTGTACTGGGTTGGGTAAACTGAGCCCTGTGATCACAGAAAATCTTAAAGAAGGGTCTATTCTGGCCCTTGGTTTCAGAGGCTCCAGTCCATCGTGCTGGGTCAGAAGGGCCTTCGTGGGATGTTACTGTGCAGGGCAGATCAGCAGCTCGCCGCCTGCTTCCCAGCCTGGGATTCTGCACTCAGCTTGGCAAAACTAAAGAGCTGTTGGCTCCCAGTGGTGCTCTCAAGCCTCCAGCACAAAGAAAGAGGAACATTTGGAAAGAAAGCTGTTGTTTTTCTTAGGTTTCACGTATCCCAGGCCCCTCTCCCTCTGGGGAACTCAAGGTCAGAAGCATTTGCTTCTCAAGAGCCTCCAGGAAGAGTTGTGGAAGCACAAGCGGAGAGAGGCGTGCCAGGACCGTCTCCCTTCTCCTTCTGTCTTTACTGAAGCAAACCCTGGTGGTCCTGGTGGGTTTACCTGGAACAATGACTTCATTTCTTGTGGCTGTCTGAAAGCCAAATATCCAAACTAAAATTTATAATTCAGAGTAGCTGCAGCAAAGGAATGGCATTAGTTATTTGAACTCAGTGGCCCATCTCAAAACCTAAGGGCATATTAGAATGTTTTCCTCCCACATCTCTGCTCTGATTTTTTTTTTTTTTTTGCCTGTATCAATTCTTTTCTCCTCACCAACGTGCCATTGAAGTAGCATGAGTAAGCCTGACCCTTGACCTTTCAGAAGGGCCCACATTTCTTGGCATGCCTGATTCGGGAGCTCACTGCTCCAACCATGAAGGCCAATGTGTTGGAAAAGTCTGGTCCTCAGGTGACAGCATGGTTGGGAGGTGGCGGAACCTTTTAGAGGTTTGGATGTGCCCTTGAAGGCAATGTGGAGGTTCTAGCCCTCTTTCCCTCTGCTTCCTGCCTGCGGTTAGGCGAGCAGCTCTGCTTCTCCATGTGTTTCCACCACAACGCCCTGCGGAACCCAAACACAGCAAACCCTACAACCACACACAGAAAGCTCCCAAACCCTGAGGCAGAATAAACCTCTAACTCAGGAACCAAGTCCTTCTTCTTCTTTGGAGGGGGGGGGGAAGGAAGGGGGGCAGTGAACAGAGAAGGAACAAGAACCAGTGAGGATAAGCCATCCTCCCCCAAAGCTACCACTGCACCTACTGTTTAGGTCTCCATGCTTAGCTATTACTCCTTTTGTGTCCTATATTAATTTTGAGAACATCCAGTCCATGTCATCAGTCTCAACCTTCTGAATGTCTAAGGAAATTTAAATTTCTATGGATGCTAGAGTTTTGAGAACAGCCACCTTGCTTCAAGAATTAGGAAAGGACAAAACAGAAGGGATGATAGAAGAGGAAGCTCTTACGACACCCCATGGGTATCATACATGCTTAGTCAGATGACTTATTACAATGTGTACAATCGCATAGTCCCACAAGAGAAATACTTAATGTAGTTATACTGTTTATAGCACACAACACGATGAAGAGCTTTTGGCAAGAGGAGTAGGTGGAGTGAAATAGGGCTGTGCCCTCGCTTAGAAGCCCACTAGAGGCTCACACGACTAAGCAGAAAGATCTTCCCCAGCACAAGGGCACAGAGCACTTGCTGTGACCGAGTCCCTCACAGCAGGTGCTCCTGGGGGGCAGGCCCCTCATTTGCACCCTCCTCCTAAAACACTGTGCTCTTTGAACCAATTTTACTAATCTTCAATCTACGACTTTGCAGCTTCCCTTCATCCTGTACACACACACACACACACACACACACACACACACACACACACACACACACACTCTCCAGCAGGCACGGACAGTCTGTATCTGGGGGCTCTGCTTTCCCACTGAGAGGGGCCTGGGCTGCTCTGCTCATCTGTCTTTGTCACACAAATCAAGTTCTACCTCAACAAGGGAATCCAGCAGCCCCTTCCTATACCCCCAAGTGCAAGGAACACCCTCGCAAATCCTAACTCAGTGTACCTCATTTGCCAGCCTGCTTCACACTGGACAGGGATTGTGCATTCACGGAAACACTCACTAGGGAGCAGATAGCGTGGGAGTTGTCGGGGATAATGATATTGAGACAAATTGCTAGGAGGGGCCCCAGTGCTGGATATGATTTCCATCCCAGAGATTCAGTTTTGTTCCAATTCAGCATATTGCCACATTTATAGTGAAAGAGACCTGGCCAACCATATGACTCCTACATAGGGAGATGATAGAGACAGATGAGACAGAGAGAGACACACACAGAGACAGAGAGACAGAGACTGAGCTCTGTGGAATTCTGAAGTTGTGAACTCAATGTTCTCCAAAGGATGAACCATTCTCTTAGTTTTACAAAGTTCATTTTGACATGTTCATAGACGCATACAATGAACCTTGATCACATTCATCATCTCCACTCTTTCTCTTCCCTTTCCTGAACCAATCTCAACAAGCAATATTGTTCCATTTTCACTCACACACACACACACACACACACACACACACACAAAGTACTTTGACCACATTTGCCCTCTCATTCACCCTCTCCCACTCCCACTAGTACCCTTACCTCACAAGGGCCCTGTTTGACATCCCTACCCATTTTAAACTCAATAGCACATGATCCTTGCCACACAAGCCTAGGGCCTCACACCAAAAGAAACAATGAAGACAGAATGTGCGAAATACATAAACAACTTTCCTTGGTAAATTTTTGCCAAACAGCAAAAACGCTAAGGGTCTTAATTCTCTCATTGAATCCTTAAGACAACCCAGACTCATTTCTATTAGTGACTGCATATTATAGAAGAGATAGAGGAAACAAAGAGACACCATGTGACTTGCAGAGTTATCGAGCTGGCCGGAAGGAAGCTCTCTACCTCCCTCCGGGCCCTCAAGAGCTAGGCCTTCCTATTTTCTCCGCTCAGACCATGTATTCCTTACCACACTGGGGTAGTATGATACCATGCTGTTTTCCCCAGCATCTCCTGGGTACATTTTTCCCTGCCTTCCTGGAAGGATGAGCTGTAATGCACTAGTGCCCTCTCAACCTGCCTAGCACTTGTGCCCTTTCTCGCTGCTTTTGTGAGAAACACGAAAGGAAAAGGGCAATGATGCCTGGAAATCTCTCAGTAATAAACACTCACAGAAGCAGACATTCCAGATAGGTCAGTGACTACTCAATTTCCAAAGCCCTTTTCTTTATATGTCTTCAATGTCCTCATTTAACAAAATTCTGAACAATTTTATCATGAAGATTAGCTTTTTCTAAACATCTGTGAACACAGGTGGATGTCAATGTGGTTGAAATGAATCCTCCTAAACTTTTGGAAATCAACTTCCTATAACTCCATTAAAAAAGAAAAAATTAGATCTGGGTGTCTATGGTTCACATCTGGAAGGCTGTGACTATTGGGATGATGATTCAAGAATATACCTGGCAGAGAAAATTCTCCAAGACTCCTCAAAGAGGCTAGACACAGTGCCCTAGCTGTTACCCTAGCTACAGGGTAATTTAGCATAGGTGGACCAGTTGCCCAAAATGGGCAGGAAGTGAAACCCTATCTCAAAAATAAGTAAATATCAGGGGCTTACATTGGAAAGAACAATATTACCTCATTTGCAAAGAAATGGATGGACCTAGGACAAATTATATTAAGTGAGGTGAGCCAAGCTCAGAGAGACAGTGTGAGAGACAAACAGCACACATTTTCTCTCATATGCAGAAGCTAGATCTAAAAAAAGAAATGGGACATGAATTATACAGGTCTCTAGGCATTCACACACAATGAAACCCAAGGAGGATACTTTTAGGGGGAATGTAAGGCACAATGCCTGTGTGCATCTGATCATAGAAAATAACATTTATCCAAATGAACCCCAGGAAATGGAGCAAGAGGGTTTGGGTTTTTTTTTTTTTTTTGCTATTCTATTGTTTTCTTTTTCTGTCCTGTTTGTTTCTATGTCTTTGGGAGTATAAGAAGAGGCATAGAAATGGAGGGATAAAGGGTAAACAAATGCAGCAATGGTCCTCACTGGATATTATGTTAAAAATGGACTTTATAATTTGTGGGTAGGGATGGGAGGGAAAACAGAGAAAGTGAGGAAAGGAGTGGCATTGTCTAAAAAGAAATGTTCTCTTTATATAACTGTAACCCCTCTGTACATCATCTTTATAAGAAAAAAAATTAAAAACCAGGACTGAGCCAAGTGCTGGTGGGTCACACCGGTAATTCTACCTACTCAACAGGTTGAGATCTGAGAATCACAGTTCAAAGCTAGCCTGGTGAGGAAAGGCTGTGAGACTCTTTATCTCCAATAAACTCAGAAAAAGACAGAAGTGGTGCTGTGGCTCTAGTGGTGGAGTGCTAGCCTTGAGCACAAAGAAGTTTAGGGACAATACCCAGGCCCTGAGATCAAGGCCCAGGACCAGTGGGGGGAAAAAAAAAAATCAGGGAGAGATGTGTCTTAATGGTAAGAGCTCCTACTTAAGAAGCATAAGGCCCTGAATTCAAATTCTAGTAGGGCCAAAAACTTAAAAAAAAAAAAAAAAAGACACACAGTCAACTACTACAGCAGTTCGCTTATGTTTAGGGTTGAAATCTTGAATATTTCACAGCCCTATTTTCCAGTTGCTTGTCTCCATATAAAGTTTTGGTCATGGCTTTTCAAATTTTATTTAGAAAACTCTTCAATCTACATTTCCTACCAATTTCAAATGTATTTGATTTCAGTAACATTGTTTCATTATTAATTATATCTGTATTAATCCACTTTAAACTTTTTATAATGCCGTGCCTATCAAAAAGATACAAGATAAAGGTATGAAAAAAACTTCATCATTTTTAACATTTGACCACATGGGACATAATTATTTTAATTTCCTTGCCTATGTGAGGAATGATTGCTCTTCAGTTCATTTTCTTTGAGATTTAACAACACAATATGTTATTCACTCCCAGAAGATCTCGAATGACAGAGAAAAGTGTGCAGAGGGCTTTCTCTACTTCAATTACCCTATTGGGTTCTATCCTCAAAGAATAGCACAGACTGAGCTGCATTTTTCTGTGACAGGCTCATAAACAGAATGATTTCCTAACATTGAATCACCAAAGGGTGAAAACCTGATTATATTCTGATCATAGAAAATAAGTAATGGTTCCTTTTCTGAGAGTAAATGGAGATAAAATGATGACATTGTAGCTGAACAGCTTTGCCCTTTTCCATCCTATGAAAGCAAAATGAGGAAGCTCAGTGGTAACATAGACTACAACAGAAAACTGGGATAGGATACAAACTTAAAGAAGGAAGGAACTCTAGAAAAAAATCATTGGACTGATGGAAGATGTCAGGAAAACATACAAATGTGAACCAGAACAAGCTCATTTGTCCAAATCATACAAGAGCCAATGTTTATGTCTAGAGAATTGGGGGATATGGCCCAGTGGTAATGTGTTCGCCTCATATACATGAAGCCCTGGGTTCGATTCCCTAGCACCACATATATAGGAAAAGCCAGAAGTGGCGCTGTGGCTCAAGTGGTAGAGTGCTAGCCTTGAGCAAAAAGAAGCCAGGGACAGTGCTCAGGCCCTGAGTCCAAGCCCCAGGACTGGCCAAAAAATAAAAATAAGAAAGAGAATTGGAGGTGACAAAAACCAGAGTACCATAAAACATTTGAGGAGAAGAGAGAAAAGCTGTTGAGCATAGATTAAATTATGAAAAGCAGTTGTAGTGAGTTTGTATTTTACCATTTGAAAGCCATATCATATCACCTCATTTATTCTCCAAAAAGGCTCTGAACCAGAGAGCATTTATTCACTTGCATGTTAAAACTCATGTGAGAGGCTTCCTATAGAACGTAAAATATGGCACGGAATAGCAAAAGAGAAAGGGAGATAGAGGTCATATGAAGTCAGAAACAAAGCTATTATTATTACTATTATGATCATTACCTACCACCCATCACGGTACCAATGAGTCCAACGTCAACTACAGAAAGTGGCAGATGCTAACAGTTGGTTATTCAACTGGTGTTCTTTCTCTTCTGATCATCAGAAATTACAAATGTGAATATGTCCTAAAATTAAGCAATAAAGAGTAAACTCTCAAAGAAATATTGAAGCAGACTTCTTTTTAGATTTTTGCATACGTTTTCTACAATCACTTGAAGTATGAATTGTTCCACCAGAGTTGCTCTGAATCAATGTTAAGTTGTCTTATGAGTAAGTCTTTAAAAAGCAGACCGATTTAGGGCATATTTATTTTTACCCTGTTCTTTTGTATATTTTTTCCTAGGCCATGGACTTTTAGGGTGGTCTTTTATGAATACAGCTGAGTCTGTACAGTAGCTCTGTTTTACCAGCTTTCAGGAATTAAATAGTGGTGCCCAGAAATGTCACTAGTGGGCAGTGACTTGAGGAGAAAGTCCTGGAGAGAGGTTGTATTCAATGACCACATCCGGAAGTTCAGGGGTTGGGGTCAAAACGCCACAACCCAATCCTAGACTGCATAGCACTGCACAGTCAATACATTGAGTTGTTTTCATTCCCTGCCATTCCCTTACATCAAATAAAACAGCAATTATTGTCTCATTCTGCAGATATTATTAAATGTTAACATGTACAAGAGCATTTAGAAAGAGTTTAGGACATACAAAGGAGCTAGAAATTGCTTCCTGTGTCACCTCAACCTGGTGACTTATGGTAAAGACATTTCAGAAGATGGTTTCTGTGAAAGACGGGTTATCCAGCAAAGCAAGTAGGCTACATTTCTGAAAGAATACTGGAGGAAACAGGTTCTTCCAGACAAATCACTTGATTAAATTAGCCTTTTATAGATAAGAACTGCCAGTTTTGAGTCTGTGTCTCTCATTTCCTATGCGGGGAGAAGGAAATGATTTTCTTCTTTTCTTCATACATTATCCTATTACACTGAGTCCTTGCTGAAACGTAAAACATAGCCCTTACATATTCTAATTTGAACACGAGTAATAGCAAAACCCTAAAAGGACTAAGCTTAAGGATTAACCACAAGTATGAAGAAGAGAGTACCATGCCTTCAGCAGCATATCTGTCCTGCCCAAAGTATTTTCTTCACAGAGAAGATAACTCCCTCAAGAGCCGCAAGCTCATCATGCAAAGCTCTAGCAAAACCACAGGACTCACCTTCCAGAATAGACCCAGGGTGCACACACTAGGAGCTAAAGGAGGACAATGTTCTCAGTTCCAATTCACCTCCCCTCCACCCCCCCACACATACATCATCTCAGGAAGTCACTGCTCTGGGCCAGGTGAATTGAAATGCATGCACAGTACTCGTCGTTACTATTTTAAGATTTTATTGCTGTTATAAAAGGGATTTGGCATTTCTCCTATCTGCTCGTCCTTTTTTATTCATCTGACATTTGAGTGTTTATGAAATAAAACTTAAGAAAATAGACTTACCCTCCAAGTGAATTTTCAGTCCCCAAATCTTTTTCTCATAAATTCCTTCACCACAGCTCATAATATAAGAGCAGTCAGAGCAGCCGGGTGCCAGCGGCTCATGCCTGTAATTCTAGCTACTACTCAGAAGGCTGAGCTCTGAGTGTCATGGTTCGAAGGTAGACTAGGCAGAAAAGTCCATGAGACTCTTATCTCCAATAAACCATCTGAAAAACCAGAAACGACGCTATGGCTCAAGTAGTAGAGCACTACCTTGAGCCGAAGAGCTCAGGGTCAGCAACCAGGCACAGAGTTCAAGTTCCATAACCAGCCAAAAAAGAAAGAAAAGAAAGAAAGAAAGAAAGAAAGAAAGAAAGAAAGAAAGAAAGAAAGAAAGAAAGAAAGAAAGAAAGAAAGAAAGAAAGGAAGGAAGGAGGGAAGGAAGGAGGGAGGGAGGGTAGGAGGGAGGGAGGGAGGGAGGGAGGGAGGGAGGGAGGGAGGGAAGGAAGGAAGGAAGAAAGAGGGAGGGAGGGAGGGAGGAAGGAAGGAAGGAAGGAAGGAAGGAAGGAAGGAAGGAAGGAAGGAAGGAAGGAAGGAAGGAAGGAAGGAAGGGGGAGGGAGGGAGGGAGGGAGGGAGGGAGGGAGGGAGGAAGGAAGGAAGGAAGGAAGGGTAGTCAAAACATGACAGAAGAAAAGATTGCTATACTCTCCATATATTTCTCTTAGACCAAGAGGACAGCCTTGAAATATAGTTAATTTTGTAAATGTGCCTTTTCTTAAAGCCTTCCTAAATGGAAAATACTTCCCAACAATAACAGACTTGGAAAGCTACCCAAATTTTATTTAACCAATAATATTTATCAACAGTCCTGATATCCTGGTGGTGTGAATTTCATGTCATTGCCTCTGGCCCGTGACTCCCTTTATGCCAGTAAAGTAGGGAAGAAAGGGTTTTGTTTTGCTTTTATAATTTTAAATGTGCTACTTGAGGCTGAGTTTATTTGCTGTGTATTCTATTCTGTTTCATCAGTGTAAATAGTATCTAAGTCATGACTTGTATAAACTGCTTTTCAGGGGGAGGGGGACCTAAAACAGACCTGCAGAAATGGAAGGAATAACTCATGTTTAGTGAAGTAAGCCAAGCTCAGAGAGACAAACAGCGCATGTTCCCTGTGATATACAGAAATTAGGTCTATAATAAGCTGAGATAAGTTTATTCAGGATTCTAGAGACTTACACAGAGTGAGACCAAAAGAGGACACACTAAAGAGATAAACACAATCGTGCAATGCCGAAGTGCCTCTTCATATTTATAAAAATCATATACATATGCAAACAAACTCCAAGATAGGGAAACAAGAGAAAGACCTCCCTTTTTTCTTTTCGTGTTTAGTTTTTGATGATTCTGTCTTCTTTACCTTATGTATGATGTATTCATGTGTACATCTTCGGAAGGGTTGGGAGGAGAATACAGAACTCGAGGGAAAAGAGAGAACGTGCAACAGCGGAGCTCACTGGACCCTGACGGAAGTGAACTATATACACTCTTCATGGGTGGAGAAGGGAGGGGGGACTGGGAGAGAGTGTGGGAAGGGAAGATACTATACAAAAGGAAAAGTACTTCCCTGACTCATGTAATTGGAATCCCTCCATACCTCATATTTAGAATAACAATAAAGTAATTTTAAGTCCCCTGCAATCATTTTGTTTTTTGAAGGCCGGCACAAGGCCCTGAATACAAGTCTTTCCTCTGCCCGTCCAGTGACCATCTCTCCTGAGCGACTGTGCTCTCGTTCTCACACGGAGCAGACTGGGCACTGCCACAATGGTCTTGCACCATGCAGAAGGACACCGACACCCTCTGTTTCTCTGTCCCATGCTGGACTTGCTGATGCTGAAAATATTTTATTCCCTTGGTGGCCCATGAAAGTGGCCCTTGACAGAAAACAGAATCCAAAACGGGAGGGAGGAGGAGGAGGAGGAGGGAAAAAGAAAAACAGAACAACACATTGGGATGGTCAAGAGAGGGAGCGTCTGCAAAGCATTTCCAGACTATCTTGTGCACAGCTTTTTGCTTCTTGTAGAGATCTAAAGTTTGATATTTTTAAAATGCTCTCCAGCTACTTCCTGACTAGACTTTTACTTAGTGCCCTTCCCTGGATTGCTTACTTGCCTGTCTTTGCTTGAAGTCACGCTACTGTGGTTTTATTTCTGGCTAATAGTGACATAGGGAAACCATCACTATGTTTTAGCAATTGGCTATCATCCATACCATCCCTTCAAACTGAGTGGACGCCAAGGCACCAAGAGGCTCGATGATTGGCTCAGGAGGGGGAGATGAAATGATGAAGTCAGAGTTTAAAATTCCCAAGCCACAAACGTTTGCAGAATACCCGGCTGAGTGTTGAACATGGATCTGACTGTTCAAATACCGTCTGTGAGGAAGTGCTCAGTGGATTCAGGTCCATTGGTAGCCCTGGGATGCGTCATTCAGTCACCAAATACTGAGCTGCACAACACACAAAACCCATTCGCCTGTATCTCTTCCTCGGTGTGTTCTAATTGATTTTCTTACCAAAATAACCTCAGAATGGCTAAGTGTCTTTCCAAAATCTCTCTTGTCATGCTTCTTCTGATCAACCCACTCTACCCCACACAAAGGCTCCCAAGCATGGTGTATTTTATTTTTTGTTCAGGTTTTAAACAGTCACTGCATAGCAAAGACAGGCTTTGAACTCTCTTTGTAGCTCAGAATAGCTTCAAATTCTCTATCTTCCTGTCTCAGGGTCCAAGTACAAGGATTACAGGCATTTGCTGCCTTGCCCAGCTAGGTAAGGCATCTTACTCCTTTAGAACCTCCCTGTCTCTGGTTCCTAGAATAATAGCTAATTTTCTGAGAAATGCAGGCATCAGAAAAATATAGTGAAAATAAAGTCAGCTATTCTCTTGAAGATATTTATATGTAAAATGTTTAAAAAAAAAAACTAGCTCTAACAAGGTGTTTTCCTAATGGTGGATAAGTAAAATTTGAAGACAATTGTGAGGGTTTTTTGTTACCACATGATGACCACCTATTTCATTTATTAGAAAGGGATGGCCTTAATCAAGATATTAGTATCAATCTCCTTCTGTCCTTGGAAGACAATTGTCTATGCTAAAGTAAGCCTACCTTCCAGCTGAAGAACAATGCTCCCAGCAATGCTTATCTAACAGCCAGACCAAACTGAAATATCATCTCATTACTTGAAAAAATACTAGTGCCTAGTTGATTGCTCAACAAATAACCCGTTTGACAGATAGATACCTAGACAAAGATGTGGGGATGTAATACAGTGCCCTGTTGTTTCCTTCTCTCTGAGCGCTATAGTATTTTAAAGAGTGATTAAAGAACAGATTGTCCCTTCGGCACCTCTTGTTTTACTGAGTCTTTGAAAGGCACAGTGTGATGAGCAATGGAAATCCAAGGTGGGCCGTTCCCTCCTGAGCAGGTGGATTTTCTGTGCTATTGGGTGAGAAATTCTGTGCTTTTCATTTAAAGCAGGTTAAGTAACCACAATTAGTGTAGATGTGGGCTTGCATTTTTGCTCTGGAGGAAAAGTAGACTTTCCTGCATAGTACAGAGCCAAAGTTCAACTGGTCCCCATCATTTTTGAAAAAGTCATATCAGGGCCAAGTGTTTCTTTCAGCCTACCAGGTTGTCATCTTGAAATTATACAAGCAGAGCTGAAACACTAAAGAAACTATGGCCGAAATAATCCGTATTTTAACAAAGAGGTTCAGACATTTTAGAAGACAAATGCAGGACATTTGTGATTAAATCCCCATCCCCAAATTATGCCAAAGCCTTTATATTACAGCAGTAGATTAGTATGATTTGACTAAGTTACAAATGTAGATCAGCTTGAGAATAATTCCCATTTTCTCTAAAGAATATTAGAGTGGGATTTCTTCATAACATCCAGTCCTGTGTTCCTACTTATGTCTTATATTCGAAGCCAAGCCTCTGGGCTCTGACACGTCAGGGTTACTGCCAAGAGAAATACACAGTGAGCAAATACCCTTCTTGGTCACACTGTCATCATGATTTTCACCCTGGCTCTTTTCTTTTTTCAGTATTTTCTCTCTTATTTAGAGGCCACAAAGGGTCCAGACTTGAAAATGAACTTTAATACAACAGGCCTGCGGGCAGAACGTTTGGAGAGCTTTCTCATTTCACACTCTGATCAGTTGGAGTGCTTCTCATCTGTTTCTGTAACAACTCACCAATGCAGCCAAGAGGCTGCTTTCTGCAGGATGAAATCTTTTCAGGTCTCCAAATACAGCTTCAGCCTTGTTCTCTCCCCACAACCCACTCTCTCCTAATTAAGCTTTCACTCACAGTATAAGAAAGGACCTAAGTTACCTGCCCTTTTTAATTATTGGTGCTCAGCTCTGTCTCAGCCTTTGAAAAGCTATTTCCTTCCTTCTTTGCCAGTAGCCCCACCTGGCCAGAACCTGACAGGTTTCAAATGAGCCACTGGCAAATTTTGTCCCATTAAAAAGAAATTTAAAAAGGAAACACTTGTCAGAGGGTTCAAGCTCTGCCTCTCATGGAATCTCATCCTTGTCTCAGCATTTCTTCCCTCTCTCCCCTTTCTGAAAAATTATTGCAAACTGTCTTATCTTCCTAAACTACACAACTCCTCCACCATCCTTACACTCAATCACTGATATTCTTGTCCACTGAACTCAAACAGGTGGCCTGCCACAGAGTTCCATAGTGTGTTTCACACCTATTAATAGGAAGTCCTCACATTGCTATCTACAACTTTATCCTCCTCCTGAGCATCCGGTTCCACTGCTCTATGGGGTCCAGGACTTCACACCTCTAAGCAACCACTTTTCCCTCTCAACTGCACCAATCCAATCAGAATACTAACAGGTAAAACTTCTTACTGTATAGAAGAAAAAAGAAATTCTTCAATGGAGGATGCTTCTCCCTCTCCCACTAACTTCCATTTAACACCTTGGTTCTCCTTTGAAACAAATCTTATCAAAAGCAATTATATGCCATCTATTTCTCTCTTGCTTTGTTTTAGCCCTCTTTCTGATGTTGTATCATAATACCTGAGACTAGATAATTTGTAGAGATCTATCGGCCCACGCTCTGGCTAGGATACCCAAGAGCATGGTATTGGCATCTGCAACAAGCCTACATTCTGCACCATCTGGAGGCAGGAGGTGAGAGAGAGAGAGAGAGAGAGAGAGAGAGAGAGAGAGAGAGAGAGAGAGATTGGTCACCTTCCCACCGTTGTGACAAAATACCTGAGAAAGTCAATTTAAAGGAGGGAAAGTTCATTTTGACTCCATTTCTGAGGCCTCAGTCTATGGTCACTTGGTTCCATGTTTCTGGACCTATGATAAGGCAGAGGACCATGGCAGGGGGCATGTGGTAAAGCAAAGATCTTCACCTCAAATTAGCCAGGAAGAGAGAAGGAAGCCAGGTGCCACTGGCTCACACCTGTAATCCTAGCTGAGAACTGAAGATTATGATTCAAAGCCAGCCTGGGCAGAAAAGTCCATGATGATACTCTTATTTCCAGTTAACCACCACATACACACCCCATCCCCCCCCCCCCCACACACACACGTAGAGCTGTGATTCAAGTGGAAGCATGCTAGCCCTGAGCACAAAAGTTCAGGGACAGTGCCCAGGACCAGAGGGGGAGAGGAAGAGAAGGGATGAGAGAGGAAAGCAGAGGAAAAGAAAGAGGAGAGAGAACACACCAAGGACAAATATGTCTTTTAAGGTCATGACCTCGGTGACTTGCTTCCTCCAGCTGTGTCCCACTCCTAAAGCCTAAAGTTTCCATCAACTCACGTAGCCATTCTTCTGGGACCATGAATGGCTCTGCCCCACTAAAGAGGTCACATCCGTCACGATCCAAGCACCACCAAGGCCCCATCTCTGAAGACTGCTACAACGGGGCCTAAGCCTTCAACACACAGCTTTTGGGGGACCATTCAGATCTAATCTGTTATGGAAAAGAGAGCAAATGAGGGCACGAGCAAGCCAGCAAGAGGAATCCAACGTCACTTTGGTAACCAGCCACTCCTGTGGTAACTGACCCAGCCCCAAGTCTGAGTGTCAGTCCCCTCTTAAGGGCGTGACCTTCATGCCCTAATTGCCTCTAACTAGGTCCCAGGTCTCCACAGCTGTGCTACTGGGGGTTAGGTTTTTATCATAAAGTTTGGAAGCACATTTAATATCTTTTCAATTTTCTTGAATCAGCATCTACCACAACCGCGCTTACATAGGTAGCTCACAAACTCTATACTGTATAATACAATAGTCCTCTGTCCAGTTTTGTTGTATTTTATATTTTTGCCTGCCCTGGGGCTTGAACTCTGGTCCTGAGTACTATTCATGAGTTTCTTTGTCTCAAGGCTAGGGTTCTACCACATGAGCCACAGTACCACGTTCAGCTTTTTGTGAGTCCTTTAACCATTGATAGTTTTAGAATCTGTATATATTTCTTTTTGCTTATGATCTCTAATAATAAAGTCATATCTAGTTGGGCAAGGTAGGGATTTTGTGTGCTAGAAAACTGCTAGCTAATACACAGCATCATGAAATCCTTCCTATCTACCTAGCAACTCAACAGCACGCAAGGGGAAGAGCGTTTGCTCTGGAGCCCGGCTGGAATCTCGGATCTGCCATTAGCTATCCTTATCCAGCATATGTATTTAAGCAAGTTCGTTGACCTCTCTGTGTCTTGGCTTTTTTAAACAAAATAACAGTATGTACAAACAAAAGTAATGTATTCAATGTTACACTTATGGGCTGGAATGTAGCTCAGCTCCAGAGCGCTTGCTTAGCATGGGCAAGATCTTGTATTGAATCTGCCAATACCATACATACCAAAAACAAACAAACAAATCAACATTACAGCTGCGAGCTGGGAGCTCAGGCCTGTAATCCTAGCTACTCAGGAGGCTGGAATCTGAGGGTCTTGGTTCAAAGCCAGCACTATAGGAAAGTCTGTAAGACCCTTATCTTTCAATTAAACATCAAAAAGCTGGAACTGGAGCCATAGCCCAAGTGGTACAGTAGTAGCCTTGAGCAAAAATACTCAGGAACAGTACCTAGGCTTTGAGTTCAAGCCCCAGGACTGGCACCAAGAAAAGAAGTATCTGAAGCACATTATATATTTCATAAAGTTTAGTTGCTATCATTATCTACAAACAGTGCTACCTTCCCAATGGAAATATTCTGAGAGCTCTCTATATAATTTATAAACGTTAACAGCCACACTTAGAAACAGCAAATGAGACGAGGTGACATTAATTTTAATAAATTTACCCTAGTATCCAAAATATCATTTAATCGTGCAATCAATATGAACAGCACTAGTGAGACATTTCATCTTCTGTTTTTATCTTAAGGCTGTAAAGCCATTGCATGTGTCACACTCAGTCCAAGCACAGGGCTCAGGAGCCACAGGAGTGGGTGCAGGAGAGGAAACCTATGGCAAAGCACCCCCTTTTGTCTTTGGTCTTTTATAGATTTGTTTTTTCCAGAGCGGAGGATCGAACTCAGGGCCTTGCACTCGTCAGGCAGGCGCTCTTCCGCTGAGCTAAATCCCCAGCCGCCCCCCCCCTTTTTGTCTTTGTATAGCCTAAATTCTAGGTGATGATGGTACTCTAGAACACATACATTCATTAACACAAAGGTTCAAGTCTGAAGGGCCCACCCAACCCCACTGTGAGATTCTGAAAACGCATGGGGAACTTGACTTGAGAAAGTCCCACGTTGAATCTCTCAACATGGGCCGCGTTAGCCTGCCCTTCCCCCAGTGCACCACTAGTTCCTCCTCCCAAGGCACACTGAGGCGGGCCTTCCGCCAGCCTCCATTCTTCCCGAACACTTCTTACCTCACATTTAATCCGTGTTCTGATGTATGTATCGATCTGTACTTTCAACCCTTAGCATCATCGTGGAGATATTGAATCAGATGACATGAGTTAGGGAGGAATCAGAAAGCTCAGCTGAAGAGGTGGATTTCTAAGATTCAGGAGCTAGCTAGATGAAATATGGGTTGTGGCCATCTTGCTAACTGATGGGAAGAGGGTAAGAAAGGTAGGGTGGAACCCAGCAGTCTCCACCTTCAATACCATTCCCCTCACAACTGGTCCACAACAGGGTACAAAGTGACACACCAGGACTAAATGTCTTGCTCTTCCTTGTTTAGCTCACTATCTGCAGTGCTAGAATAATATAGGCACCTAAGACATACTCATTAAATAACTGAGGTGGGCAGGAAACAGAGAGGGAGAAAAGCAAGGAGAGAGAAAAACAAAAATGGAGGTAAGAGGGAGCATCATCCTTGCTTCTCTTTAGTTCATTCTCCAGTTCTTTATGTGAATTCTCAAACCCAATACTATAATCCAAATGGCCATGTTTGGTTTTGCTCTTGTTTATGCCTCCCACCCTGTTTTGACTTCCTCCTCTTTCATCACTACATTTCATTCCAACCTAACTGCCTCCTTTCCAGTTCTTTGGACTTCCAGAAATGATCACTCCCTTGTCACCTTTCTTTTTCTATTGTCTCTATTGGAGTGCCTTTAATAACTGTCCCCTTACCCCTGAAGTGGCACCTTCAATATTACACGACAAACCTTTGATCCCTATATTGTTCTTGATGACAGCCAGTTTTTTATTCCCTTTGTAAAATGTTCTCATTTTAGAGGTAGGCATTTGGGGACATGTGTACCTACTTATTAGCCTATGGGCTTCCATTCCTCACCACTTGATAGTGAATACCAGGAAGGGCAGGCAAATTATCTATATCATTTGCCTGGATAAACCCAATTAGATGTTCAACCTGTAAGACCTGAACATATGAAAGTGTTTCCTGGCATACAAATTGCTCTGGGCTAAATTGCCTTTTCCATTTCCTTCAACTTTCAACTTGACTCATTCTGAAAATGTGAAGCATTGCTAAAACGGTAGCAGCGGGTATCCTGTTTGCCTGAGAGCAGCACGCCAGGGAAGACCTCTGGGGAGAATGATGTTCAGCACAGCACACTAAGTCTGGTGTGATGTTTCACTAACTGCAGAGAAAATTCCAGTTCCGTGATTCAATCCTCAAAACGGGGCACCTTGAAGGCTGAACACAGTGTTCTGAGAGAATCATGTCTTTCAGAATAATAAGGGGATGGAGGCATAGTTCAAGTCATAGAATGCCTTCCTAGCAGGCATGAAGCCTTGAGTTCAAACCCCAGTATAGCCCTAAAAAAGACCCACAAGACCATTGATTGATAGACCTATTAAGACACTGCTGATCTGTATTTGAGTCTGTGGGTGAAAAGACTAAAAGGGAAGATAATGAAAACTGAATGGTAAGGGGTAGAGTAGGGCTGGGAAAAGTTGAGAGCAAACAAGGGGGTCTGTCTTCTAAAAGTACTGTAATGCACGTGTGAAATACTACAGTAAAACCCCTTTGAACAATTAGCATACCCTTAGCATATACAAAATGGATGACAGGAAGATGAAACAGGTCCTGTCCAGGGGGTGGGGACCATGGAGAGAGTGGAGGGATAAACAGAGGATGAAGGAAGATGGATGGGCTCAAAACACTTTATTGTAAAAGCACATGTATAAAAACATGGACCAGGGGCTGGGGATATGGCCTAATGGCAACAATGCCTGCCTCGTATACATGAGGCCCTGGGTTCGATTCCCCAGCACCACATATACAGAAAACGGCCAGAAGTGGCGCTGTGGCTCAAGTGGCAGAGTGCTAGCCTTGAGCAAAAGGAAGCCAGGGACAGTGCTCAGGCCCTGAGTCCAAGCCCCAGGACTGGCCAAAACAAACAAACAAACAAACAAAAACATGGACCAATAAGGCTGAGATGGGTTTAGTGAGATGAGAATTGAAGGAGAATGATCAAAGGGGTGAGTCCTGACTGATTAATATATGTTACCCAAATGAAACATCCTTGTACAACTAATCTATTCTAATTTTTAAGAGTGTGGAGAAAAAGAGAATAAGGAATCTGCTTGTGGGGGGAAAAGAATAAGGAATCTGCTTAAGTATTAACCACTGAGTCTTGGGAAGAGGTACCACATGAATGTTCTAACAGCAAAATAATGAAAACGGGGGTTAGATAAGGGATATTACCACCTTTTGTTCAGTCACCAAATGATTTATCTCTTGAGACAAATAACTAATTTTTCAAGCACATTCACAGTAATCCAGCTGTTTTAAGCCCTTAAATGTGCATAATCTCATTTAATACTCAGAACCATATAAAGTGAGAACTATAATTATGTCCCTTTACAGATTGGCTTGGTAATTTGCCCATAAATACTCCACTGTTAAGTTCCCGGGCTAAACTTTGAATACAAGTCTGAGAATCCGGGGTTGATAGTTCTCTTTAGTCTCATAACATGGAGTTTGTAATGGAAAATGGAAGACAGTGGTTTGAATGCTGCTATGGTTTGGATGTGGTTTATATTCCCCAAAGATTCGTGTGTTAGAGACTTGATCATCAGTGTTGCAAGGTGAAAGGCAATAAAACCGTTAAGATGGAGGGCCTGATGGAAAGTTGCTAGGAGGCAAGCCCTTGGGGACACTAGGAGACCCCAATAACTCTCTGGATTCCTGTTTTAGAGATAGGATTTCTTGTTCCTATGTTCCTGTGATTGCACCTGTGAAACGCTTGTCAAAGGTCAGACCAATTGGGCTACCTAATCGTGGAACTTTCAGCACTTTGAGAAATAAAACTTGCCTTTGTGTTATCCTGACTCAAATGTTTCATCATAGTCATGAAACATGAACTGAGACAAATCCCGAAGGTGATGGCGGTGTCTGGGTGGCGTAGAATAATGTTGCGAGCCCAGGGCAGCTCCGTTCCAGCGCGAAGACAGGCCTTCCATCCGTGAGAAAAGCATGGAAGGCTGGAGAAGCATGGCTGAGCAGAAGGGGAGTGGCCACGGCGCATCCACGACTTGCTGGTGACAGGGGTGTCCCCTTGCTGCCCCGCAGCTCTGCTCCCCCACCCAGTGTCTCCTCGGTTCCTGGTGGGGAATGCTCTGCCCCCAGACACCCGCGGGGAGGTTTCCTCTCGCAGTCTCCATGTATTCTAGTCCTCGCTCCAATGAATTGGTAAATAAGACTGCCTCTGACCACAGCCTCAAGACCATCTCTCTCTCATACACATACGCATTTCTAGGACTTTGTACTCCCTTTGTTACATTGTGTACATCCAATATCTAAAAATCTTTTCACTTGTTTTTTTTTTCCTTTCCATTAAACCCCAAGAAAATTAAAAAAGAACTTTTTGTGTTCGTCATTTTCCCTTTCTCCCTTCTCTCCTTCCCTCCCACCTCTCTCCTCCTCCTCCTCCCCTCTCCTGCGCCCCATTTTCTCAGCCTGTCCCACCCTCATTCTTGCAATCCCAGCTCTTTAGAAGGCTGAGATGGGAAGGATTGAAGGTTGAGGCCTGCCTCCACCGGAAGCAATCTCTCTGGACTCCACACAAAATAACCAGCAAAACACAGGATGAGAAGCCTGCCTCAAGTGGTAGAGTAGCAGCCAAACAAGTACCAGACCTTGAGGCCAAACCCTAGTACTACCAAAAGAAAAAGAAAAGAAAAAAGGATTTCTCGGCCAAATATCAAATATAAAATTTTACCACTCACAAAGTCCTATCTTCGACAAAACACTCACGCGTGATCACAGTTCACCCGAGTTCTCCAACGAGGACAGCCTTCCTGTGGTTTCCATGGCGGGCTTCTCCTCGCATGCAGTTTCCCTAGCACAGGCGGTGGCATCCACATTTCTACCAACATTGTTCTGTTCCCAAAGGCTTGAGCATTCTCTCAAAAGCCTTGCACAGCGTCCTTCCTCTCCTGAGCCCTCGCCACAATCACCCTTTATACTCTCCTCAGGACAACGCAGGCTTCTCTAGTAAGCACCTCAAAAATTCTACCCAGGACCCCAGCTTCTACCCATTAGAGCAGTACTATTTCAGAGCTGCCTTCACAGTTTAGGTCTATTACCATAATACTCCTGGCTCCAGGTACGAATTCGTTTAGGCTGCTAAAACAAAAGACTCCAGATGGCTAGCTAACATAAGTAGTGACAACACATATGTATTCCCCCCACTTGCGGAGGCTGAGAAGTTCAAGATGAAGAGAGCAACAGGTTCAATATCTGCTGTGGTCTGCTTCCAGGTTTGTGCCTTCCTGCTTTGTCTTCATGTGGTGATCCCACAAAGAGTGAAGGCATTCTTGGGCCTTCCATTAAGTCCTTCATAACTGAGCCACCTGCCAAATCCCTGTTTCCTAGCACCACGTTGGTAATTCGATTTCAGCATATGAACTTGAGAGAGTACCAAAGTATTCACAGAGATGCACACATCATCTCATTCCTGTTGGATTGTGGCTCAAACACAAAGCTGTGCTGCCTTGCAAGCGATGTTGATATTATATAGTAGACAGTTGACATACTTGTAGTTGACACTGGTTATGCAGGTCCACTTACTAAGACAAAAGATTTGATATACAAGCCACAAGGCCCAGTTCTTTAAGAAACACCACCAGTTTACGTGCTGTGTTTGGTGGTGGGAATGGTGCGAAGCAAAGCCTCTGAGGTCCATAGTGTCCCATTTTCAAGTAGAGTGCTAAGTGGGGTGATCTAAGAACAGGAACGAGAGAAGTCTACGTGCATGAGTCTATCACTAACCCTGGGAAGACCAGCTGAATGAAGATAGAGGAGCTCACGAGTTTGCTGGACATCAACAGCCCAGCCCTGGGAGAATAGCAACAGTCAATCTGCTATGCAAAGAGGGGCTTAAGCACTAGACATGGTCCATGGAAGGTATCTGTCTCCGAAGGAAAGCCTGGTTTGGAGCTCATGGCCAGAACAACCTAGGAGCCATTTGTCAAATGGTAACTCCTTTGTACAACTCATGATAATAGAATGTAAAATGGAGGTCCCCATGCTAGGGAAAGGAGCCTTTTGGTTTCACCGGCTTCCTGAGAGAAGTCCCAGGCCTCAACTCAGGAGAGGCTGCAGGCACCACCCAGCAGGCCGACTGAATTGAAGAGGCAAGCCCAAGAGCCTGGAGAAACTGAGGCAGGTAGAAAGTCGGTCAACCCAGAATTTTATGCCCACCAAAAACATTCTTCAAAAATTCTATCACAAAGAATAACAATGCCCCTTTCGTAAGGAAATGGAAGGACTTGGGGGGGGGGGGGGAATCATACTACGTGAAGTGAGCCAGACCCAAAGAAACAGACTCTATGGTTTCCCTCATTGGTAATTAGTATATATCTAGGATAGTCCTAGCATATGATCAATAGCTCAATAGCTATACACATATGATCACATAAGATGATGCTAAGTGAAATGAACTCCAAGATATGGAAAAAAGCTGTTTATCATGGTTACTTTTAACATACTATGTGAAATTATTTCATTTTTCTTTTGTTTATCTTCCCTATGGTTTAGCCCCTGTTGTCACTGTATTTGATTCTAGTACCCTGAGTATTGTATATATACATTTATCTGAATTAGGGAAGGGAAGGGGAACATCAAAATGGTGAGACAAAGGGTAAAAGACAAAGCAATGCAACAGCAATACTTACAACACAATATGTTGTAAACTAACTGTACAACTCAGGGGGGAGGAGAAATTGCAGAAGAGGGAAGGAGAGAGAAAAATGAGGGAGGAGGTAATTAGTTTCACAAGAAATGTACTACCTTTCACATGTAACTGTAACCCCTCTGTACATCACCTTGACAATAAAAAATAAATTAAAAAATTAAGTGGAATAGAGACTTTGAGACCTATGAAAGATTTCTCTTAATGTGTCACCAAAGGACAAGAACATAGGTGGGAAAAATGGATCTATACAAATAAATAGAGATGGAAACAGTAACTGCATGTGAAAAATGTCTTTTTCAGTAGGGTTTTTAATAGAATTGTCCAGACATAATTAATAATGTAGAGGGGGTATAATATACACAAAAGTTAAAAAAAATGACAATAATAGCTTTAAGGCTGAGAAGAAAATAATGCTCTTATACTGAGTGTTTTACTTGAGCATACTATAAGAAGAGACAAATTCTTATACATTAAAGAAAACAAATCAAACCAAACAATGTTACCACTGATAAATCAACCATGGAATCACTATAAAGTTACTTAGCCTAAAAGCAGGCAGTAAAGGAGAATTCAAGTTCTCACTAGGCATCATCCTCCATTGTTCACAAGCACTTAATTAGTGCCCAGTAAAGATATTTAAATCTAGCTCACAAACTCTGGCCACAATTTTGAAACTATGTTAAGTTTTAGATGATTATGGATAAAAATCATTTCAGTCAAATACTCGTTGAATGAAGTGAATGAAAATAACCAACTATTTGGCAGGAGAATGTTCAGTAGTTATCTAAGGCAAACTTTCCTTTTTTACAGGATCATAATTACACACAAAAATCTGACTAGAGAAGTCTTCAAGACCCCAATATCCTACCTAATGATTAGTCTCCATCCTGTATATATGATTTTCCCCTCGTGAACCATTTCTTCTCTATGCCTGAGTAGATTGAAAATAGAAGTGTCTACCCACACTTGAATTATTCCACCTGTTGAAAAGCACTACTTCCACTGGGATCCAAAGCTATTCTACCTTGACAGGGTGACAGACTTCTACTGATGGCTCTCTTCTGTGCCACCAGATTCCATCACACCCCTGAAGGCCACTGAGGTGATGCTAAATCGAAAGTAGCTGACACAGGATTACTCTCAAGGCAGCAAGAAGTTTCTGCACCATGCAGAAAAAGTGTCAGGAAAGTAAGAGAAGCTAGCGATCCCCGTGGACACACAATGCAGCTCCCAGCTTTGTTTCCTTGTCCTAAAATGTCTTTTTCAAATCAGAATTATAACCCTATGACAACACACACTAAAGACACAACCCCTTCAAGCAGAGTGGTACCAGTGGTTTTCAGACTGGACAGAGCTCAGCACAGTAGTCATTCCTTAGGCAGGGGTAGGGCCTTTCTTTCCAGAATGCTCCATAGATCAGGGTTTAACCCTGATAGGACTATACATACATTATTTTTCCCAAAACATACAGACCTATGATAAAATTTAGTTTATAAATTAGGCACAGTAGAGATTAACAAAGACTAATGATAAAATGAGCCAACAATAGCAGTAAACTGTAGTATAAGTTGCCCAAAACTTATATGAGTTATTTCTGGAACTTTCCATTTAATATTTTGAGACTGGAGTGGACCACTAACATCATGGAATGTAGAATCATGTTCAAGGGGGAGACTATACTGTCAAAGACATGATGCCTGTATCCAATCCTCTAGCACCAAGAAATTAATGCTCAGCTCTAATCCAATTCAGTGCTTGTTTCCAAATTTCTTTTTCCAATAATATCCTGACGTAAGGTTTTGTTGATTTACTCAGCATGAGTCATCAAGGATGCAAAATGTTTTCCTTTCTCTGCTTCTCTGAATAAAGCATTCGTTTGTTCTTAGACTCTCAGTAGCCAGGAAAACGCTATGTCCTCGTGCAGACTCAGCGGGAGAGAAGCACTGGCTTTCAGGGCAGACTCTGTGAGCCAACCTCTTCTTCTCCTCGCCTCATTTGCTTCTATGTCCTCAGCGCCCTCCTATGTAGCAGGCATCATGAGACACAACTCTGCCCACTTCCGCCATTGTCTCACTAATTCATTCTTCTGTTGATAATTGCATCTAATTCGGCCATTCTTCTGTTACTGTCTACTGAGAAGTACTCTGTCCGGGGCTACTCTGAGCATCGAGGATAAAACAAAATGAAAATGATCACGAGTTCCCTTGAAGATAAGTGTCATTTCTCACAGGTAAAAATTATTAAAAAAAAAAAAGCAAATCAAGCGTTGATAGAGACTACAGAGGAAAATTAAGTACAGAAAAGGGAGATAAAAGTTTATAGAGAGTGCAATTTTAAAAGGCAGACAGTGGGCTAACTTCTGATTATTATAGTAAATACACACAACTCCCACCAGTACTTGGTTTCCTTTTGACATTCTGGGTAGTGTCATCACTCAATGACCCCGATCTTTCCCTCCTGGCTCCTAGGGGGAGCCCCAACCAGAGCCCCTCCTCAGCCGCAATCCTCCCTTCCCTTTGGGGCTAATGGTCGGAGCACTCCAGCTGTATTCTTCCTGAATACAGAACTCAGGTCTATTCACTGAACAAACAGGAACCATCGCCTCAGACATCTTTTTTTTTTTTTTTCTGCCAGTCCTGGGGCTTGGACTCAGGGCCTGAGCACTGTAGCACTCTACCTCTTGAGCCACAGCGCCACTTCCAGCTTTTTCTGCGTATGAGGTACCGAGGAATCGAACCCAGGGCTCATGCATGCAAGGCCAGCACTCTACCACTAAGTCACATTCCCAGCCCCTCAGACATCTTTCATTGTGCACACTTTGTTTCCAGTGGTGCAAACATGACCGTGTCCTTTTTTTTTTTTTTTTTTTCACTGCTGACTTACATAGAACCCAGACTCAAATTGCTAAGAAACTTTTCTGTCTCCGAACTCACCAACCCTACCCCAGGCTTTTTCCACTTCAGAGTCCCCTCCCTCCCGATTTTATTAGCTGTAGAAAAATGAAATGCGTTAGTGAAGTTGCTGTGGCAGTCAGGACTTGGCTTGTGATGCCCTCTAGGCATCCTTTCTACTCCTTATAAACCCACCTACTTTATTCTAGAGATTCCACTAACACCATCCCAATCTGTAAAACTCTAAAGTGCTGAGTTATCATCTCCCTGGTTTTTTCCCCCCTTCTAATATTTAAAAAGAAATCAATTGGTGGCGGCTCATGTTTCTGTCCTTTGCTTCCCTCCGGAGGTGAATCGCGCTGTTCCTGAGTGAATTCAGTCTGCCTGCCTGCCCTGCAGTGAGCAAATCCCCATTTTCCCCGTCACTGCTCTGCCCCTCCCCACCCCAGGGCAATAAAACCAGATGGCAGAGACATTACACCTTTCTTATACTCGATCACAAGGTGTCGTTTATTTATTCATTTTTTATTTTTATTCTTTGCCTTCCAAAACTAGTGGAAACAAATCAAAAATGTACCAAGAGCAGGCACTGGTAGTTCGTGGCTGTCATCTTAACTTTTTGGGTGGCTGAAATCTGAGGATGCCAGTTTGGGTTTCCAGCCCAGGCAGGAAACTTGGTGAGACCCATTACCAATTAACTACCAAGAGGTGACAAGTGGCACTGTGGCTCAAGAAGCAGTTAGTTTGAGCACAAAAGCTTGGGGACAGCTCCCAGGTCCCAAGTTCAAGCTCCAGGCTTGGGACAAAGAAAAGCATGGAGAGAGCACATTGCAATCTGCCTTCAAGATTGGGATGTAGATCAGGACCCGGAGCCACCCTGTGCCCATTTCTGTGTGGAAAATGGAGTTTGTAAACGTAGCTTTTTTCAGGGCATATAGGAAGCATTAAGTGGATTCGCATATGCAGATCCCTTGGGGCCATAACTGGCACAGAGCAAACAGCATGTCAGCGTTCGCCTCCTTGAGGGGTTAGCGTCCAATACATAAAGTCATCGTTTACTCAGTCACTTGGAGGCAGGCCAGACGCTGTGCTGTCCCCAGCAGGAGCTGTGCGCTATGTTACAGGCTCCGACGACAAGAGACGAGGAACAGAAGCTGAGCTGGGTGGCGTGGGCTCCGCGGGGACGGCTGTCACCCCAGTGATGACCGCACGTCCTGCCCAGCACCCTGTGCCAAGCAGGTGAGGGAAGGGCTGGGTTCCAGGGCAGGGGGGGTGTTTGACTTTGGGTGCACCACATGGGGGAGTCCTCGGGTGGGGAACTCTCCTTGGAGGGGGTGGGCGGGAACTCAGTCCTCCCAGAGTTCCAGAAAGAAGCCCCAGTTCCTGATTTGCAGACGCATCTCCCGTTCCTGCAGCCCAGGTTGCCAATGCGCCCTGGACAGACGGGCTAAGAGGCCTCAGTGCGGGGCTGGGGATATGGCCTAGTGGCAAGAGTGCTCTCCTCCTATACATGAAGCCCTGGGTTCGATTCCCAGCACCACACATACAGAAAACGGCCAGAAGTGGCACTGTGGTGCTGTGGCTCAAGTGACAGAGTGCTAGCCTTGAGCAAAAAGAAGCCAGGGACGGTGTTCACGCCCCAGGACTGGCCAAAAACAAAACAAAAAAGAGTCCTCAGTACCCTCTCCTGGATGTTTTTCCTTCCAGTTCAGCAGTTCCCCAGCAATCTCCTGGTATATGCTATCATCACCCAGTCCACTCCCTTTGCCAAACAGCTCATCCATTATTCAGAATAATCTTCTAAATATGACTCCAAAAATGACAAGCTAAAAATACAACTTTCCCAGTGATGATGGGTTTGTACATCACTACCTGGTTTGCTAATGGTCAAGGCTTTCCTTGAACCAGGCCAAATGAAAAGTAGCAAGAAGAAGGGCAAGTCAGGCACTACGGCAGGGTTGGCTAGAGTGGGAAGCGTGGCGTCCCACAGGCAACGACTCAGACAGCGGAATAAGCTGCCAAGTGGCCTGCACGACCGTGTGTGCAGAGAAATAGCGCATATGCCAATACATCATTACACTCCCCACTGCATCCATTTCTGTCTCGATGCCTCAGTGATCATTGGCTACAGCTCCTCTTGTAAAATAGCAGAGCCAGAACCAATTTAGGATTGTTTCTTCCAAAGCCCTCATCTTGTACATGAATAAACTGAGAAATGACTTATTCATGACTGCAAAGGTCAGGAAGGTCAGGCCTAGAACTGGGATCCCAATTTTAGTTCAATCGATCACTCTCTCCACCATATTATACCACTATTCCTATTGAACCTCAGAGATTTGCCCAACTGCAATGCATTTCTGTAACGAAAACTTCTCTTTCCATTTTATGATTTCAACTCTTGATAATAAACTAATTTTTTTTTTCATTTTTTTAAGCCAGGCACTGGTGGCTCACGCCTGTAATCCTAGCTACTCAGGAGGCTAAGATCTGAGGATCAATGTTCAAAACTAGGCCAGGCAAGAAAATCCATGAAACTCTAATCTCCAAAAAAATCCAGAAATGAAGCTGTGGCTCAAATGTTAGAGCCCTAGACTTTAGGCATAGTGCCCAGGCCCTGAGTTCTAACCCCATGACCTGAAAACAAAATTAGAGAGGATCTCCATATTTAAAACTGTGCACAGATAGCTGGATGCCAGTGGCTCACGCCTATAATCCTAGCTACTCAGGCTGAGACCTGAGGGTTGAGGTTCAAAGCCAGCCCAGCCAGGAACGCTCGTGAGACTCTGATCTCCAATTAACCACCAGAAAACCAGAAGTGGCACTGTGGCTCAAGTGGTAGAGCGCTAGCCTTGAGCCTGAAGAGCTCAGGGACAGTGCCCAGGCCCAGAGTTCAATCCCCAAGACCGTCCAAAAAGACCCCACAAAAACATGCACAGAACATTCCAGCACCTGACAGAGAGGATGTGCTTTCTCCACACTGTCATCCTGAAATCACTCACAATGCATTGGTGCCCTGGCTTTTGTCTGACTTTCCAGGTAAATATCACCAGCCACCTTGAAGCAGGTCATTTCCTGCTGATAAACAGCCCTTGACAAGGCTGCTTTTACCACCTGGCCATTATTCCCTGGCAATGTCCTATCCTCGGATTCTTAATTGCTTAAACAAATGGTTTCCATGGGTGATTGAACACCGGGGCTGGAGCGCAGCACCCGCTGAAAGCAGGCGTGACAGCGGCGTGCTATTCAGCTCCAGAGCTGGGAGGAAGAAGCCCAGAGCACAGTGCAGGTCACACCGGGGGCTGAGAGAGGAACATTCCCGAATGTCATCGTGAGCCAGGGAAACTGCAAAGCGTGGGCCTGCGCAAAGGACAGTTGTCACGGGAGCACACTTCAGTGTCAGTGAGAATTTAGCTCACGTCCCAGTGACCAAACAAACATCTTTGTGGAGAAGCTTTAAATAAAAAGATACTTAAGGGGCTGGGAATATGGCCTAGTGGCAAGAGTGCTTGCCTCGTATCCATGAGGCCCTGGGTTCCATTCCTCAGCACCACATATATAGAAAAGGCCAGAAGTAGCACTGTGGCTCAAGTTGCAGAGTGCTAGCCTTCAGCAAAAAGAAGCCAGGGACAGGGCTTAGGCCCTGAGTTCAAGCCCCGGGACTGGCCCGATCAAACAAACAAAACAAAAAAAAGTTACTTAAATAGGGCTGGGAGCACTCCGTTCTTCAGGAAAGTCTCAGGGGTCTGTTCTAAGCCATGCCCATCATCACTGGGTCTGGCCTTGTATGTTGACATTGTCTTCCCAGCTCTCTAAGTTTCTTTGTTTTCTGGAAGGAGTGACCCACCCCTTCATTCCCTCTCCTGTAGCCCTTGTTGGTTTAGTTACCTTGGAAGAAGCCATTCCACACCTCGGGACTCCGGTCCCCAATCTCGGTTGACTGGTTCATCCCAGCTGAGCTTAATCCAGAACCTGTTCTTCCCAGTTCTAGACTTGAGGCCAGAGTTTTAAGTTGTCATCCTTCCGTTGCACATACTTTAAAAGTCAAAACATTCCATGCCTATCTCCTGCCTGGACTTCAGGAGACACAGAGAAAGCCGATCTGAAGAAGGAAAAGGGAGAAAGGGATTGTAACAAATGAAAAGCAACCTGCAGGGACTCGACACTAAGTCCCCATAGGCCTCGTTCAATAGAGACTAATGAGGGGTGGGGTTTGCTCCATTCCGGACATTGTGGTTGGTGGAACCATCTCCTTCTGCCCAGAACAAGAGGCGTTTTCCAAAACATCTCCAATAGCCTTGTAGGAAATACATAGAATACCTACAAACTAGGGCCACGCCATCGTTACAAGATCATTAAACTTTAACTTGCAGGTGCTTTACTGGTGTTTAATTGCTAACACATATAGGAGAGGCATTTGATAGCCATTTGTGTTTTTTCTCTTTAAATGAGCTAGGGAAAGGTATATCAAATATTGAAAAACAAAAATCATGATCAACAGGATAATGATTTCCACCCATAAAAAACGTTTTTTAACATTCAGGATATTATATTTTAATATTTCATTTTTTAAATTGGGCCTAAATCCTTTTAAGTCCAGGTTTTATGGTGAATTATTTCAAATAAATCCTTCTAGTTATCTATTGTTGCACAATAAAGCATTCCGAAATGTAGTGGTTTAAGTCATGAATACTTTGCCTTTCCTGGCTCTCGGGGAATAGGCAAGCATCTTGATAAATGGCTCTCACCAGGGATCCCCAGTGTCAGATGCCATCAAGCAGGGCTTGGCTGGGCTGAACAACAAAGATGGATCCTTCCAAGCTGGGTGCCAGTAGCCTGGACCTGCAATCCTAGCTATTCCTGAGGCTGAAATCTGAGGATCAATGTCTGAAGCCAGCCTGGACAGGAAAGTCCATGAGACTATCGCCACGTACACACCAAAACCCCAGAAATGGAACTGTGGCCCAAGAGCTAAAGTGCCAGCCTTGAGCAAAAAAAGCTTAGGGACAGAGCTAAGGGCCCAAGTTCAAGCCCCAGGACTGCCAGGGGGGAGGGGGGCGAGTAAATAAGGGAGCACACGAATATAAGGAGGAAGAGTGAACAAATGCAGTCATTATATTCAATGTTAGACTATGTAAAAATTGAATTTTGTAACTTAAGGTAGGTAAGGGAGGGGGAAATGGGAGAGACCAAGGGATGGGGTGACATTGACCAAGAAGCGTTCTACTCACAAGCTGACTTACAACCTCTCTGTACAATGACTTAATGATGATTATTTCTTTTAAATGACTCTGCAGGACTGAAAGCTGCTGGAATTCATAACATCTAAGTTTCAAGAGGTACATCAGGAAAAAAAATCAAGAATTCCAAGAGGCTCAGGCAAAAACTACAAAGCTTATAGCTTGGAAATAAACATTTCTTTTTTCTTTTTTTTTTTTTTTTTTTGCCAGTCCTGGGCCTTGGACTCAGGGCCTGAGCACTGTCCCTGGCTTCTTTTTGCTCAAGGCTAGCACTCTGCCACTTGAGCCACAGCGCCACTTCTGGCCATTTTCTGTATATGTGGTGCTGGGGAATCGAACCCAGGGCTTCATGTACATAAGGCAGGTGCTCTTGCCGCAAGGCCATATTCCCAGCCCAGAAGTAAACATTTCTACTACATTTGTTGGCCAGTAATATCTACAAGGAGAGGTTTATATAAGGGGCACAGATTCTAGGAGCCTTCTTGCATCACGGGATAGCTAGGAGAGTTGTAACCACAGTTTACCTCTGCCCACTGAAGATTCATAGGCCTCCCACATGCAAAATCCACTCACCCCTCTTACCACATCCAAGTCTCATCCATTATGGTGCCAGGGCGATGCTTCAACGATCTCATCACCTTAACCAAGTCTGGGTACCAAGGAGTATCCCTTGAGTACATTTCCTCCAGTGCCATTTCTCAAGAGCTACATTCTGCCAGTTAGCTGTCACCAGCACTTCACATTCGGAGTCAGGAAGACTCAGTTGGGCGGCTTGTTGCAGAGCATCCATTAAAGTGACCGCAGCTGGTGGGCCGCTACCACGGCGTCCGGCTTCCATTCCATAGCTGATATGCACACCCATTCTCCTCACTCCCTCACCCTCCCCTGCTGCTGTTTTTCCCATTCCCTCTCCTTCCCCACCTCTACCCCCATTCTCTCTCTTGTCCCTTCCCATCTCCATGGCATTTCAACCTCTAACCCACCTTCCAAGACCTCGGCTTCACTCAGCACGGGAATCTCGGGATAGCTGGAAGTCTTACCTTGTCACTGGCTTTCCTGAGAAATGTTCTTGAAAGTCCCAGACCATCACTTCTTCCACATCAAATAGCCAAAAAGGTACACGGCAGGAAAGAGGCTGATGTTGGTGTTAGAAATGTCTCAAGATATTGGGGTGTCGCACAGGAATATGGACACCAACTCAAAAGGAATTCAGCAAGGCAAGATTTTGCTTGTGCAGAAGACCTTGCGATGGACAGTGCTATGGGGTCCGGGGGAGGTACCCCAAGTGGGACTCAAACCCAGATCCCTCCAGAGTCCACCATGCAGAGACAGTCTCAAGCAAAAAACAAACTGACCGGCCAGGGATGCAGCACAGACTCGGAAGCTGAAACTGCGACCCCTAACAGTCCTCGAGCTGGGTTTATCAAGGTAAAAGCGTAGCACAGGTGTAGGGGGTTGACGCAGGGGTAGAGCAAGCAACCAACGAGTTAAGCAAGCCATTTACAGAAGCAGAATTTTACAGTCGGGTTGACCTAATATTTAACTTCAGTTTAACAATTACTACCATGTTTCCCTAATCCAGATGGAGTCAGCTCTACTCCCTACAACAGATAGGACGCCAGAAAGCAAATGTCAACGGGTGGGAGTCAGCCCAGGTTCTGTCCCTAACACCATGTTACCTTTATTGTGATTGGCCGGAACTTAGATTTACAATCTTGTGCGATTGGCTAGTTTGAAAGGGGTTCAAAGTTCATCCAAGCAATCAACCGAAACCAGGAGACCAATGCGAGAGGTTGTCAGAAAAACAATTCTTACTCAGCTGGAGCTCTACCGTGTGAAGCACACCTCCAGCCCCTGGCAAAGCGACTCTTAGAACAAGAGGAGGCGCGACGAAAATAGCTTCATTTTACCATGGCAGCTACCCTGAACATGGCAGTGCTTTGACAGAAAAGGTTCTAGCTTCTACGTTGGCCATCTTGGAAACAAGCTGCTCGGTGCCTTTACTGCCTCCCAAAATTGTGCAGCTCTTCTAGGTAAGCCATTACCTGCCAACACTCAAGCGAAATATCACTTCCTAAGGCAACTGTCCTTGATTCCCCCCACAACACTCGTGTGTGCTTTCCATGTTCGGATAATAAGCAATCCCTACTCCATCATGAACACTGCATGTTTATGTCTCCTTAACTAGTGGCTGCTCAAAGCTCTGGAGCTTTCTTTCACTTTCAAAGGCAGGGTCTTTGCTTTCCAGTGTTACTTTCTGTTCCTCCTCTAACTCTTCCCCAAGCTCCTGTGGGCTGGGGGAGTGATTATTATGCACAAGGCCGAAGGAGGAGGGGCCTGAGCTGCTCTTGGAAATGAATCCACCATGATGCACAAGCCAGGAGCTTAATAGGGAGCATGATCTTCAATTTGCTGAGTATAGCTCTACCCGCTGCCCTGGGCTGAGCTGTGACATGTCATCATTTCTCCGAGGATTTCAGCTAGGGCTGCTGCCGCTACAGGCAAGGACTGATGACTCCGATTAGAGATTTGAACACAGTCCTCCTCTAAAACAGAAGAGCTGGGGTTGTCAGCCTAATTGGCATTGCAGGCCTGTGAATGGCATGTATGATAATGCACATAGATTATACCCACAGCATCAAAGGAGAGAATATTTGAGGACAAAGCAAAAGCCAGGACAAAAGCAACAAGCAATCTAATCCACTTAATGGGTCAAGGAGCTAGACATTAAGCCACCGATGAATCATTTCATAATGGTAATGAAAAAGACAGCAATCTATATCTACAAATAGCATTAAGGTAGATTTGGTTTAGAGGCCAAACTAAGTTGGTGTAAAATTTACGAGACTGGTTGTCTCTCAGATACGCTCAGTGAGGGGAGGTATGTTTAATTTCCTTTTTGTTCTTTAGAGATAGATTACCATGAATTAGGTGAGTTTTCCTAATATATGAGTTCATTCGTTTTCATGATCACTTAAATTTTTTTTACCTCCCAAACTTATCGTCGTGCTGATGATGCCCGTTTTGCAAGTGAGTGAGGTTAACTTAATGACTCTTTGGAGCATTTTATTTCCATCTACTCTATGGCTCTCTGGCTTGCAGGGAGCAAACACTTATAAGAGCTGGGGAGAGAGGGAGGAAGGGACGGAGGGAGGGAGGAAGAAGAGAGAGACATAGAGAGACAGAAAGCGGCAGGTGGCTTGATCTGGAATTTACATGAGGGCATGTGTCTGCACCATGACTTCGCAGCTGGTCCCAGAAACCATCTAAAATGTGTCCTGGTGATTTGGGCAGCATAGGCAGTGCCTGCACACGCCATGACAGTTATTCTGTGCAAAATGCCATCGGAAAGGGGCTTCATTTCCGACTACAGTTCTCGTCCGCCCTCCGCAGCCCTGACGGTGGAGGGCCCTGTGTCGGAAGTCTTCGAGGCACGTTAAGCGTCGGCCTTCCTTCTTCGGATGCCTCGGTGGGTACTGGGTAGCAGTCAAGGGGGAATGAAGCCTGCCGTCAGTGCCTTGCCGTCCCCGCGGCTGTGTGCTGCTGGCCTTCCCTTTGTGCCGCTCTTGCTGAGAGGAGCAAGCCTGGCAGGGTGCGTCAGGGGCCTCACGAGGCGATGAGCCTGCCCGCCGTGTAGGGTGGGAGGCTTCCCTCCAGACCCACTCCCGATTCTACAATCCATTCCCGTGAGCCAGATTACAAGTTGGGGGAGGAATTTGGGGAAATAGCTTTTTAAAAAAAAATGCCCCCGAGTATGTAAATCAGATGTATGTAAATCAGAGTATGTAAATCAGCTCAGATGGAGAGCTGACTTGGGACGCCATGGGAACGAGACACCAGACTCGAACATGTGGCATGGCGTCATGGCACCTGCACTGGCCTTCCCCTAAATAGGGTCAGGTCGGGGGGCTGGGTCACAGGAAGCTCCCAGCCCCAAGCACTTGACTGACAGGTTCACTCACCCATAGGCCATGTGCCTGCCCCTGTCTCTTGGGGTTCAGGAACTCCCATTACCTGGGGGTGGGACTTCCCTTCCTGTAGGAATCCAGGCACAGCCATCAAGAATTGGTGCATCAATTGGGGGGGGGGGGGCACTATTGTTTACAGGGAGAGGAAATCTTCCTGGGCTTCTGAGCAGATGGGATGGGGCCCTCAACTCTGAAGCTCAGGGGCTGGGGAGATAGTGGAGATGGAGTCAGTTTCTGCCCTCTTTTGCTGGCCAGATCTGACCTCCATATTACACTAATGTAGGGTAATGAGTACATTTCTTGTTGAACATTGTTCCCTCCTCCCTCGTCTCCTCCCACCTTCCCTCCCCCACAACTCCCCTCTTCCCCAAGTTGTAAAGTTCATTTCTAACATAGTGTCTGTGAGCATTGCTGTTTCATTGGTTCACCCTTTGTCCTTTGTCTCACCATTTTGATATTCCCCAAGTCAGATAAATGTATATACAAGACACAGAGTACCAAAAATCAAAAACAGTGACAACAGGGGATAAACCAAAGGGAAAAAAAGAAAGAGAAAAGAAGTAACTTCACAGAGTACATTTTTTTTTCAAATTTTTATTATCAAACTGATGTACAGAGAAGTTACAGTTTCATACATTAGGCATTGGATACATTACTTGTACTATTTGTTACCTCGTCCCTCATACCCCCCTCCCCCCACCCCCTCTCCCTTTCCCCCCATGAGGTGTTCCATTCATTTAGACCAAACAGTTTTGCAAGTATTGCTTTCCTGATTGTTTTTCTTTTTTTACCCTGAGTCTCTCAATTTTGGTATTCCCTTTTAATTTCCTAGTTCTAATACCAGTATACATGGTTTCCAATATACTCAGATAATGTTACAGAGATAGTGTAGGTACAACCACAGGAAAGTGATACAAGAACATCATCTATAATAGATGCTACAGATACACACGGTACGTTGAAAGTAATTACAACTGTGATATAACAATCATTTCCATAACATGAAGTTCATTTCACTTAGCATCATCTTATGTGTTCATAAGGGTATAGCTAATGGGCTCTTGTGATCCTCTGCTTAACTTGCCTAAACCTGGAGTACATTTGTTTTTTTTTTTATGATGTCAGGTGCCAGTGGCTCACGCCTTTAATACTAGCTACTCAGGAGGCTGAGATCTGAAGATCGTGGTCCAAAGCCAGCCAGGGCAGGAAAGTCCATGAGACTCTTGTCTCAAATTAACCGGAAGTAGCACTGTGGCTCAAGCGGTGGAGTGCTAGCCTTGAGCCTAGGCCCCAGAATTCAAGTCCCACGACTGAAAAAAAAAAAAAAAAACTCCTGTCTCATGTCCATATCTTGGAGTTCATTTCACTTAGCATCATCTTACAGGTTCATATGTACATAGCTATCAGGCTATTGTGATCCTCTGGTAGGACTATCCTAGACATACACTAATTATTACAAATGAGGGAAACCATGGAACTTACGTTTCTTTGGGTCTGGCTTACTGAAGGCTAGTTCTTTACCACTTGAGCCACAGCTCTACTTCTGGCTCTTGGGTGGTTAATTTTAGATTTAAGAAGCTCAGGGATATTCTTGCCTGGACTGGCTTCAAATCACAATCCTCAGATGTTAGCCTCATAAGTTGCTAGGATTACAGGTGTGAGCCACCTGTACTCAGCATGTTGTCTAGTGATTGTGTGTCTTTCTGTGTGTGTGTGTGTATGTATGTATGTATATGGGCTTGAGTCTTTCTATGTGTGTGTGTGTGTGTGTGTGTGTGTGTGTGTATGTATGTGTGTATGTACGTGGGCTTGATCTCGGGGCTGTCCCTTAGCTTCTTCACTTAAGGCTAATGCTCTACCAAGCCACATATCCACTTCCATGTATAACTTGAACTCTGGGCGCTGTCCCTGAGCTCTTATACTCAAGGCTAGTACTCTACCACATAAGCCACAGCGCCCCTTCTGGTTTTCTGGTGGTTAATTGGAGAGTATCACAACTTTCCTGCTCAGGCTAGCTTTGAACCAAGATGCCCAAATCTCAGCCTCCTGGGTAGCTAGGATTACAGGTGTGAGCTACTGATGCCTTGCCCTTGTATAACATTTATATGGTCACCCTTCCTCTTGTTTCTTCTAGTACAAAGGGAGTGGTAATGTTGTCCAAAAGAGAAATGTACACATTACCTGAACTGTGAAATAGTAATCCTCTTTACAACACTTTAAAATAACAATACATTATATATATTTTTGAAGTATTCCAAAGTATGTTGTCTAACACTCCAAAGGTGAAGTCAGGCTCCTATGTCTCCTGTCTATAATCCTAGCTACTCAAGAGGCTAAGATCTGAGGACCATAGTTCAAAGCCAGCCCAAGGAGAAAAATCCACAAGACACATCTCCAATTAACCATCAAACAACTGGAAGTAAAGCTTTGGTTTAAGTGGCAGAGCACCAACCTTGAGTGAAAAAGCTACGAGACAGCATCCAGACCCTGAGCTCAAGCCCCAGTACCAGCATCAAAAAAGAAAGGGGGGGAGGGAGGGAGGGAGGGAGGGAGAAAGAGGGGGGGGGGAGAGAGAGGGAGAGACAGATGCTGTAATGGCTTTTCTTCTGTATAAAATCCACTCCTTAAAGCTGAAAAGCCAAAGCAAGCCAGACTGCAAAGCTCTGATTTGCTTTGCCACTGCAACCACGGCTGACGAGTCCCACTTTCCCCTCTGCCCATCCTTCTTCTCTTTTAAATTCTTCATCCCCTGCTCAAATATCAGAGTGCTGTCTACAGACAGTAGACAATACAGTCACAGCAGACCTGCCTGCCTCTAACACGTGACTCAAACCTCCATCACTTACCAGTTACCATTTATCCTAGGATCGCTGGTTATGAGACTCTGTTCTATTAGATTATGAATCCTGAGGATTGCCAAGCAGATAGCATCAAATGTCATTTAGTTTGTTTTTTGTGTTTCTCAGTTCACTGATGCACAAACACAGAACTATCTTATTTCTGCCTCAGTAATTATCTTTAACTAGGCTACAGTAATTTCTTCATTTCTATTAAGCAGAGGCTCCCTAAAAAACATCATAGCACAAGAGGGAGAAAATGGTGACAGGGGTAACACTGTTCACAAAGGAATGCACTCATTACTTGACTTATAAAACTGTAACCCTTCTGTACAGCACTTTTACAATAAAATTTAAATTTAAAAAATCATAGCAGATTTAATAAATTTCCAGTATCTCTTTGATGCTAGAAAGTTCTATGATCTGGATCTAAGATATCCACTCTTTCTTTTCCTAATAGTATATTCCTTAAATGTGAGAAGGAAAGGGGATAATCGAGGCAGAAACTCTCCCCATGGCTTTTCATGGCTAAAACAAAAAGCCTGAGCCGGGCATCTGTAGCTCAGTCTTGTAATCCTAGCTGCTCAAAAGGCTGAGATCTGAGGATCATGGTTCAAATCCAGACTGACCAGGAAAGTTCTTGAGCCTCTTATGTCCAGTTAACTACCAAAAATGCTGGAAGTGGAGCTACGGCTCAAGGAGAGCTCAATTAGGGATAATGCCTAGGCCCTGAGTTCAAATCCCATGACTGACACAGACAAACAACAACAAAAAACCCATGCTTGAGACTGAGCACTCAGAAAAGAGATGTGTACAGCTGTTATTCTGCGATGTAGACAGTCACGGGGGGGGGGGGGGCTGACTCCATCTTCCCTCGGGTGAGGGCTCCTTCCAATGCCCCACAACGCGGCAGTGAGGGTTTGTGAGGAGAAGAGCACACAGCAAGACCAGAAGACAGACAGCAAGAAACCGGCCAGTCTCGTTCTTCTCCCACTAACCTGCTTTCCCAGGAACTGAGCAGAGTCCACAAGAAACGGCATCGCGAGACAGCTCCGCCGAGGACCTGCCGGCCTCCCGCTCGGCCCCATCTCTCGAAAGACCAGGCGACAGGAGCTCCACAGTGAGGCTCAAGCTTCCCAAACCTAAACGTTCTGGAAGGGGACAAACCACCAAACCTCAGCAGCAGGCTCTGCCTGGACTGCGTTCCCATTTCCTCAATGCGGATGCCTCCAAGCATATAAACAAGCGTAAAAATTGAAGCTCTTTCAGTTTATTTTTTAAGCTGGCTATATTGTGATCTTGGACGTATAATCCTCCTCCTTCAGCCTCCGGAGTGCTTGGATAACAAGCACACACCATTGTGCCTGGCATAGTAGTCTTTCTTTTTGATTCATTAACTTCACACATTATGTCAAATGCTACTCTTTTTAGTTCTTCACATAATACTGACTTTGCAATATGTAAACAAATAACAAGTTTCATGTATGATATATACAACACTAGTGGACTTTAAATAACTAAGAAGGCCCATTCACATTTGTTTTATCACTCAGCTAAAGGAAGAGCTTGCCACGACTCTTGAAGCTTTTGATTTATATAATAATATTTTGCTGGGAGTGGTGGCGCGGGCCTGTAATCCCAGTACTCACGAGAATGAAGCAGGAAGATTATGCGTTCCAGATTAGTCTGCATGACATACCAAAACAAACTGCCCCACCACATCCCAATGTTTTATTTTACTTTTCTGCAAATGAAATAAGTTTGGACTATTTTTTGCCAGTCCTGGGGCTTGAACTCAGGGCCTGAGCGCTGTCCCTGGCTTCTTTTTGCTCAAGGCTGGCACTCTACCTCTTGAGCCACAGCGCCGCTTCTGGCTTTTTCTGCCAACTTTCCCATACTTTCCATGCCTGGCCCTGACAAGCTGCGACGAGCCCCAGGGTGGCCCAGCTTTCCCCCTTCCGTTCCCTACTGCAGTCTATTCACCTTTGCTAGCATTCGTCTATGCAAATGGACCTTTGGTGCTCACGGCTTCTCTACCTCTAACGTCCTTGGGCTCAAGTGTATGTCCAAACCCCAGAGAACAGGTGAGGAGAAAAAGAGCAATGAAAAAGAAAAAGCCACTGCCCTGGGATTTCAGCTGCCCTTACACATTCCCTACCAGGGGAATCCGTGTCATTCCGGAAGGCCGAGAACTCAGCACACACTCAGTCCAGAAATAAAGCACTCATGTCCATATCCTAACACAGCTCCCAGCCCTCCTGAGAAATCCTCTCCAGCCAAGTATGGAACCCTGGCCACTTCAGAGATTGTAGTTCAAGACCAGTTAGGGCAGGAAAGCTCGTGAGACTGTTCCTCAACTGCAGCTGTGTGCGGGGCCGTGCCCCCATCCCAATGTACACGGGAGGACCCTGGCACCAGGTCACCGTGGGCAGAAAAGCCCATGAGACAAAGAAGCTGAGAACCAGCGCTGCGCTGCCACTCAGCAGGGTAGCACCAAGCCAGCAAGCAGGAGGCCCCAAGTTCAAGTCCCATACTGCTAATAAAAACATTGTTTAAATAACTAGTTCTCTCAGAAGGCCTCCCACCTGGCTCTAGGGCTAGAGTTCTAGAGAACACCCCAACTTGCCATACTAAATCCCACGCACTGTAGCCGTGGGGCTTCTGGTGGTCCTTCTTGCTGTTTTTATCATCTCTTTTTCTAAGTCTGGGTCTCTCTGCAGGCCCTGGGCAGAAATCGATCTTCCTTTTCCTTCTCTATTTCTCAGCTTAGTCCTGAGCATTTTGTGGGCATGCAATCAATGTCCACTACACGATTTCCTAATTCCCAAGGAAACCGACGTGAAGATGCCAGACTCCTTATTTCTTAGGGGAAAAAAAAAAAACCAAACTGGGGTCCAGAGAGATGAGGTCATTTCGCAAGGGCACACAGCTAGTTGGGATACCATTTCTCATACAAATTCACACACTTAATGGGGCCGCAGACGCAGAAGTGAGCCAGGCATATTTGATGACTAGCCTTTGGAGAGAAGAAAGTGGGTAATGGAAAACACTGTGCAAATTCCAAACGGTCATTTTTGCAGATGAAGCACATTTTTCGTTCCCGGATCGGGTAGGCTTTGCCAATGTGTGCCGTGACTAATGCTGGCCCAGGCCAGACTTCCTGTTTGCAGGGCAGCGTGACAGATTTGTTGGTATAATTTGGCTTTAATTCATTTCAGGCCAATCCTGGAAACCAGAGGTTCTCTCATGTCTCATTGCAACATTAGCTCCGTTTGTCTGCCTTCACTTCTATTAATGCCCGGAGGCCACCCAACAGGGCGGGGAACGCCTGCCGCAGGTGACAGCCAGGAGGATAAATAACTCCTCCCATCCAGGTTTTTATTCTTTCCCGGGAAACGCAATGGCTTTGTTCTCTTATCTCGTGAGTGCATCCAGGGCTGCTACACTTGCAAGAGGCAGTGCACCGATTTCTAGGCGAAATGCAATGTCCAGGGCAGCTGCTTGAAAGGGGAAACGCCAACCACAGCATCCAATGAGATGGTGAGGACTCCAGGCCAATGAGACATCTGTCCCTCCCCCCCCACCCCCGGGCCCAGGGGCAATGCTTTAACTCTGTCACAGCACAGACCGAGTGTCGCCAGTGTCGCCGGGGATGACTAGCCTGGAAGAGTTTTCTTTCTCTTGCTTTGTCCGCAGCTCACTGATCCACAGTCTCCAGCAGGAGCGAGGGGAGGACAGGGCTGGGAGCACTCACGCACAGGTGTTCAGGGCTGCATGCGTTGCTGATTCTACCAGCAGCCTCTGGCGATGTGCAGTGGAGCATGGTGTGCAGAGTGGGGTCTTTGGAGGGAAGTGTGCCTGGGTTAAGAGCACACACACCGTGTGTGCACACACGCGTGGCTGGGTCGCTCACCTGCTCTCAATGGTCCCACAGTCCCAATGGAATATCCCGCTCCCAATACTAAGAGGAACCGGCAGGAAAGCCACAGCCCTCTGCTCTCCGTGAGTCTTGTGCTCCACCACGAGCCAATGTTCACAGCCACAGAGGCCTAGAACACTGATTGGCCCGTGTGAACTGGCACGTCCAAGGGTGTGAGGAAGAAAGGAGCACTGTGTGGACGGCAGGGGAGCACCCACAGAAACATGGGGAGCAAGCAAGAGGATTTCCCCCGACACCTGGATACTGGGCACACATCTGCCCACTTAAAAAGACCCACATACTCTCCATTTATATTCTAAACTCATTCAGGGGCTGGGGATATGGCCTAGTGGTAGAGTGCTCGCCTCGTATACATGAAGCCCTGGGTTTGATTCCCCAGCACCACATATATAGAAAAAGCCCAAAGTTGCCCTGTGGCTCAAGTGGCAGAGTGCTAGCCTTGAGCAAAAAGAAGCCAGGGACAGTGCTCAGGCCCTGAGTCCAAGCCCCAGGACTGGCAAAAATAACTAAAACAAAACAAACAACTCATTCACATATTGCAGAAGAGAAATTGGGTATTTCATAGGACATTAAGCATCTTATGTAATTCCTAGTGAATCTATGTGACATAGTGTTAAAGCCTACCCTTTGATAGATTATTAGTCCATATATCTAATACCTAGGATCTGTGCACTGTGGCTGCCTTCTCTATGTTCCTGGAAATGCACCATGTGTCAGGTCTCTACATCACATTTCTCAACCAGTTCCTTCCCATTCCCATCTTGAGAAGTCATATGAAAAAATTTTTTTAAATCAACAAGTATTTCAGAGTGGAAAGGATGGGAGCCATTTATTGTTACTGATTGATCGTACTTTTTATAGGAAATTTTAAATTATCTAAGACACAGAGTATAAAACCAACAGATTATTCTTTAGCACATTTGCAGAAAGTAAATAAGTAGCAGGAGTTTGAGGCAAAACCTAATTCTCATGAAGTGTATTTTTAAAAGAAGCTGTTGAAGCTGGGCATTGGTGTATTCCTAGCAACTCTGGAGACTGAGATCTGAGGATCCTGGTTCAGAGCCAGCCCAGCCAGGAAAGTCCAAGAGACTCTTATCCCCAATGAACCACCAGAAAACCGGAAGTGGTGCCGTGACTCAAAGTAGTACAGCACAAGCCTTGAGCACAGGAGCTCAGAGACAGTGCCCAGGCCCTGAGTTAAGGCCCCCAGGACTTGATTAAATTAATTAATGGGTGCAATTAATAAATACAATTAATTAATAAATAAAATAAAAAGAAGCTGTTGTCTTTACATAAGAAATGGAAAGCTAGGAGTTTTCTTTCCCTTTAATCCTTCTCTTTATTATTCTTATAACACTGGACACAGAACCATTATTTATGTGACACAGTTACTCAACACTACACAGGGAAAATTGGGCCAATTTCCCCGTTCATTACATAATGCGACTTGGAGTCCCTAGTGCTGCATACAAGGCCACGGAGAAGGAAAAGGCTGCTCCCCTGATTTCCATTTCACTCTTAAAGTGTGGGCAGCCAGGAATGCTGAGCACTCATAATGAGGTGTTCTTGTACGGCTTAATGCTTCCAGGCTGCCATCAATATAAAACTAGGCCGTTGGTGTTCTTACAAATGGCCTTTGCCTCTTCAAGGATCCTTTTAGTTGTTTTCTGTCCAAAGATTCACTTAAGCAAATGCATAAACTAGAGAAGAAGGAAAGAATAAGAATCCCTTTGACCTTCTAGTTCACCTCAGCTTCCAAACACTTGACGCTAAATGGAGGCGAGGAGAAGTTGCAGGTGTTTAGGATTAGAGGAGGAGGCTGCGAAGAAAGACACAGTAAGAAGGGAAAAAGCCACATTTTTTTTTTTAATGTTTTCTTTGAGCTAAGCCCAGGTGGTCACACTTGTAACTCTACTCATGAGGCTAAGACCTGAGGTTCAAAGCCAGCCTGGCAAATCTGAGAGACTCTTGTCTCCTGTTAACCAGCAAAAGGCCAGCAGTAGAGGCATGGCTGGCGTGGCAGAGTATCCACCAGCCTTATGCATGAAAGCCTAGGGAGAATTTGAGGCTCCACATTCAAGTCTCAGGCGTACACACGCGCGCGCGCGCACACACACACACACACACACACACAGCTTGCTCCATTCCAAACACCCTTCTAAGAGGGGGGAGGGGGGCACAGAGATACCTGTAGAAGATTCCCATCACCCAAGGAAATCACGAACCAGCAGAGAGGAGCACGCACATTCAATAGCCAAGTGTGCCAGTTGCCAAGGTCTGTGAAATGCAGCTCCCCTGCACCTGTCCTCAAGGGGGGGGGGGAAGGAAGCCATGCCATGCGTCAGAGTGGACCCCGCCCCCACTGAGGTCACCCTCATACCCCCCACTAGGGGAGGGGGCGTCAAAGGGGATCCCCCCCCCACCAGGGTCACCACCACACCCTCCCCCTGAGAGGGGGATACAAGAGGACGGGTTCTGGAAAGAAGAGAGACTGAGAGAAAAGAAGGCAGCAAGAGGCACCCCCTGGAGGGAGGAAGAGGGGTAGGAGGGGGAAAGGGGGAGGGGGAGGGGGAGGAGAGGGAGGGGGAGGAGGAATGAAGTCCCCCTTGGAGGCTGCAGCTGCCCCTCCATCCCATCCGGTGGCCCAGGACGCAGAGGGACTGATAAAGCGCCCTGGTCCTCTGTTGGGGGGTGGGGGGTCCCCGCGGGCTGCCTCCCTCCCAGGTCATCACAGGACCCTGAGTTTGCTCCTCAGACCCGGAAAGCATTTCAAAGCGTCCAAGCAAAGCAGGAGCGCGCTGCCTTCCCTGTGTCACCAGGCCTGGAGCGGGCAAGCATGGAAGAGCCTGTCGGAGGGAGCGATGGGGAAGAGGGAGAGTGGCAGGGCGGAGAGGGAAGGGAAGGGAAGGATAAAGAGGAGGCTTCCTACGCTCTTTAAAAAGAAAAGGAGGCTGCGCCTGGAGCTGAGCAATTTGCAGGCGGCATTCCAGGGAGAGGGTTAGAGAACCAGGAAAGGAAAGCCCGGCGGGGCTGAGCCCTGAGTGCCTGCGTGCCAGCGGCCCGGGCTGAGGAGCTGAGACGTGGGATAGGACGGGGCAGCCCGGCCCGAGCCCTGTGAGCCCTGGCCGGCCCCAGGACCCCCCTCCTGAAAGCCCTGTGAGCCCTGGCCGGCCCCAGGACCCCCCTCCTGAAAGCCCTGTGAGCCCTAGCAGGCCCCAGGACCCCGCTCCTGAAAGCTAGGGGAAGCCCTTGCAGAGTGGGGGTCTAGTCATCTTGGGCAAGCTGTGTGAGAAGAGATCTAGAAAGCTTGTTCTCCCCAAAGAAAGGAAGAAAGGGAGGGAGGAAAGAAGAAGGGAGGGAGGAATGAAGAGAGGGAAGAAGGGAGGGAGGAATGAAGAGAAGGAAGAAGGGAGGGAGGAATGAAGAGAAGGAAGAAGGGAGGGAGGATAGGCGATCCCACACACACCAGGACGTGTTGACACCAGACATCAGTCAGTGACAACACCGCCATAGGTTTCTCACTGCTCACACTCAGCTGATGGTGCACAAGGATCTGCCAGATAACCTTGTTCATAATGGAAGAGGTGCTTTATACAAATCATTTCATTATATTTAAATAGCTACCCAAAGAGGTTTAAATTCAACATTTTGTAAGAGGTGCTCAAAAGCTGCCCTTGCTGAGGACTACTTACTTCTGCTCATGAATTAACTAAAATCAAGAAGAAGAAAAAAAAAAACCACCTCTATTTTGTAGTGTTTCTGCGGTAAGCCATGCTCTGCAGTCATTTGAAATCACCTTGAATATGGAAAGGACAGGCTGATCAATAACATCTTTATGACAAGGGACCGAAGCTACCCCTAAGGATCAATAGACCTCCCACCAGACACAATATCCTGACAGTGATGTCAATGGTAACAACTTCTCCCCCACGATGTCTAAAAGAAGGACTCGAATAATGATCAACCAGGCCACATGCTCATCAAGCCTACTTAATGATACCAGGACTGCTTCATATACATCTCTCTCCTTCTCCCCATCCCTGTCTGTAACCCAGAGATGGCTGGAGATAGATTGAAGGTCTGTCTACACACGCGTGCCATGTAATAAATCTCTTTTCCCTGCCCTTCACCCTGTCTCTTTATTTGGCATATGAGAGCAAGTGGCTAGACCTGGCAAGTGGAACTTCTAGAGCGCTGCTATATAGCCATGCTTTGACCTTCAAAGCCATGTACAGTTCTAGAACTAAAAATAAGCTATCTGAAGATAATTAGCAGAGGTACAAAATACAAAACAACACCCTTACAATAAATAACAATAATAAAGTACAAAACAAGCAAACAAAGTCAGCAGGTTATAGCCGTCATGTTGTTGCTGTTTTTTGTTGAGAAGACCTAAGTGTGACACACCTTCCAGACTTTGAAGATATCTAGCCTGTGACTTAACTGGAAGGAATTCAACTCCAAAACAAAGTTGTTCCCAGAAGGACCAGGCTCCAGCCCTTCTGATTGTGCCCCTACACTATAGTGACACCTGCTGGTAAACTAGTGAATTGCATCTTAAGCTTACTCTGGAGGCTTTGAGGAAAAACTGAGGAAACTTCCTCACACAGCCTGGGCCGGAAGTGCATCACCTGCTTTCTTGTGAAAGGACCCTTATAAAATGAAGCATCTACAAAGCCTTTCATAGGCTTATGATATCTTGTATGATTATAGTTAGCAGTATATCCATAAATGCGTTAACAACCAACTCCCCAGCAGAAGAAAATATATATCATTCTCTGACACAATGTGCAACAACACATTGTGTTGTGCATTCCACAGAAGAACTAATTCTAAGCAGGCACTGGTGGCTTGTTCCTGTAACCCCAGATTCTCGGGAGGCTAAGGTCTGTGGATCGAGGTTCAAAGCAAGCCCGGGCAAGAAAGTCCCTGAGACTCTTACATCCCATTAACCACCAAAATGCTGAAAGTGGAGCAGTGACTCAAATGGTAAAGCACTACTCCTGAGCAAAAAAGGTCAAGGACAGCACTTAGGATATGAGTTCAAACCCCATAACATGCTTTACTTCATATTTACCATTTTTTTTATCTGTTGTTAACCTGTAATTTCAATTCAACCATGACTTGATAGAAACAGACTACAGGGCTGGGAATATGAGTGCTCGCCTCGTATACATGAAGCCCTGGGTTCAATTCCTTAGCACCACATATATAGAAAAAGCCAGAAGGAGCACTGTGTCTCAAGTGGCAGAGTGCTAGCCTTGAGCAAAAAGAAGCCAGGGACAGTGCTCAGGCCCTGAGTTCAAGCCCCAGGACTGGCAAAAAAAAAACCAGACCATAAACAAATGCCTGATTTACATACAATTCAGCAAGTAAAATGTTCAAGCCAGTTGATATTTTTGTTTTACAGCAAAAGAACTACAGTGAAACAAAGACATGTGTGTTAGAATGTCACTTGTCCAACTGTAACCCCTTTGATAATAAATAGGCAATTATTTTTTTTAAAAAAAGAATGCCATTCATCCATCGATACATGAGCGCAACTTCTTTGCCAGGTTGGATGGTTTTGATTACTGGAAAAGTTTATCTTCAACTATGAAACTATTCATAATTTAATGACTACAGACATGAAACAATTTTAAATTTAATTCATGATAACTTCTCCACCTTTGTTTTGAATCTAGTCAATGAAATCAATAAATCCAGCTGAGGTTTGCTGTATTTTCCTATTTCCTTGCCCTAAGCACTCCTACCTTCAAACTAGACATAGGAAAACACTGAATGTTAAATAAAAAGATGTGTAACATACTGTACCATAGTATTTCCACCACCCAACTTCAATACAAATAGCCTTTCCAGGCACTGGTGGCTCATGCCTGTAATCCTAGCAACTCAGGAAGCTGAGATCTGAGGATCATGGTTCGAACCAGCCCAGGCAGGAAAGTCTCTAAGACTCTTATCTCCAATTAACCACCAGAAAACTGGAAGTGGAGGTGTGGCTCAAGTGGTAGAGTGACAGCATTCAGCGAAAGAGCTCAGGGACAGAGCCAGGACCCAAGTTCAAGCCCCAGGACCAGCCAAAAAAAAAAAAAAGAGAGGAAGAAGGAAAGAAGGAAGGAAGGAAGGAAGGAAGGAAGGAAGGAAGGAAGGAAGGAAGGAAGGAAGGAAGGAAGGGTCTCAAAAGTACAAGTAAAAAATATATAGGCCAAGCACAGTGGTTCATGCCTGTAATTCCAGCACTTGGGAGGCTGAAGCAGGGGTATTGCAAGTTCAGGCCTTCCTGGGCTGCATAATAAGATGCTGCCTCCAAAATTGTGGCAAAATAATTGAGAAGTGATCAACTTTGTGTATGTTAACCTTTGTTTTTAAACATACCTAATTTTAAGCTTATATTACTTCATTTTTAAAAAGCAACTATTTCACAAAGTGCAAACATTGTAGCATTTGGCTCTTGGGAGCCAGTAGGAACCATCTCCAACACAGAGTAGAGGGGGTCGGATGGGGAGGTTTTGACAGAAGAGGATTCTGGAAGCCTGAGCGGACACCCAGGGACTCTCATGCCAGGACGGTTGACCAAGGTTGGGGGAAAAAAAATACAGACAACATCTTGGGATCACATGGAAGACAGAGGAAGTTCTTCTCCTATGGAGAACAAGATGAGAACACAACTAAAGTTGTCTGGGTGAAGAGTGAACTTTTGAGGGACATTGAGGGGAAAGACCAAGGGGCAGAGGCAATGGTAAACTTGCCAAAAGTGGACAGAAAGGTAAGGGCACGAACTCTTTTCTAAACCTCCCAAGCCGCTCATTGGGCTTCTACTTGGCAATAGGGTAAGAAGCATGCTAGAATCCAAGACAACGAAGTTTCTCAGTGCATGTTCAGCAGCGGTCAAACAAGACAGGGAGGGATATTGACTCTGACCTCCGCCTCCAACCGAGAACTCCTCCAAAGAAACGGTAAGATAATGGAGCCTCTGCCTTTGACTCAGTGCAAGTGAATGAGTCTTAATCTATTTCCTCCCAAACCTGAAGGAAAGAGGGACTTAGTTTATTGAGTTAGGATTTGAAGCAAGGGGTGTAACTGAGCACCTAACAGAGACCCTGACACACTGTGAGTGCTGCCTGTAGCAATGGAGGAGAGTTATCATTATTACTGCTCTTCTCAGTAACAGGCACTGTTAGCCAAGGGGCATAGAGGTTAATCGCATTAGCTTAGAAGTCAGATGACTCGGTCAAAAACCTTAGCTCTACCAGTTACCTTGTGCAGATTGGAGTCTCTAAGTACTGCCCATTAAAAGGTATTAGGGCTCCTTGGAGAAATGGATTATTTCCTGTCTGGGTCAGAACAGATGCTAGATGAGATTAGGGCATCCTATTGTGCCCCAAATAAAATGGCTTCACTGATGAATTCTACCAAACTCCTTTAAAAAAAAAAAACTAACACCAAATCTTCAAACTCTTTCAAAATACTGAAGAGCAAAGAATACTGTCAAGCTCATTCTGTGAGAGCAGCCTTTGTCCTAAGCCAAAGATGCTATGAGAAAAGTATAGGCCACTATTCCTAATGGGTGCTGAAGCAAAAATGCTCAACAAAATACTAGCAAATAGAATTCAACAGCCCATTAAAGTGATTATACACCATGACTAATGGGTATTGATTCCCGACCTGCAAGGATGGTTCAACATAAGAAAATCAACCAGAATATATTACATCAATATGGTCATCTCAACAGATGCAGGAAAAACACATGACAAAATACAACTTCCTTTTATGTAAAAAAAATTCCCCAACAAATTAAGCATAAAAGTAAGGTACATCAGTAGCAAAATTTCCAAACAGGAAAACACACAGCAAACACCATAGACAGCCATGACAGAAGACTGAAGGCTTTACTTCTATGCCGAGGAACAACAGAAGAGGCTCACGTTCCCTTACATAACACAGTATGGAAACTTCTAGCCTGGTTGGGGGTTTCTTGGTTTGTTTCAGAGGAATTAGGTAGGAAAATTCCAAATTTAAAAGAAAGAAGTCAAAGTATCTCTGCTCAAAGTGGCATGATCTTATATGTAAAACACTTGAAATACTTTGTTCTCTTTCTTTCACTCTGTCTCTTATATATACAACACATACATAGACACACGAGTGTGTGTGTGTGTGTTAAAACTATTCAATGAATCCAGTTAAAAGTCATAAAATACAACATGGAGCTGGGAGCTGGTGGCTCATGACTATAATCCTAGCTACTCAGGAGGCTGAACTCTGAGAACCACTGTTCAAAGCCTGCCCGTGCAGGAAAGTCCACGAGACTCTATCACCAATTAACTACCAGAAAACCAGAAGTGGTGCTGTGGCTCAAGTGGTAGAGCACTAGCCTTGAGCTGAAGAGCTCAGGGACAGCACCCAGGCCCAGAGTTCAAGCCTCATGGCCTACAAAAAATATACATATATGGCTGGGAATGTAGCTTAGCAGTAGAGTGCTTGCATGAAGCCCTGGGTTCGATTCCTCACCACCCACATAAACAGAAAAAGCTGAAAGTGGTACTGTGGCTCAAGTGGTAGAGTGCTAGCAAAAAAGGATACCAGGGACAGTGCTCAGGCCCTGAGTTCAAGCCCCATGACTGACAAAAACAAACAAATGAAAACAATGCATAATACCAACACCCAAAACCTAGCTGCATTCATTAATAAAACAATTTCACTTACAATAAAAAATATAACATTTAGTAAGAAATTTAGCCAAAAAAGTAAAATATTTGTATAAACCATACTATAGAAAGTTGCTAAAGAAATTAAGACTTGAAGAAATGGAAATAAATGCTGTGTTTATGGTCTGAATGACTTGACATTGTGAGGATGTCAAAACTCTCCAAAGTTACCATGAAATTCTTTGTGATGCCTTATAAAAAAAAAAATCATAACGATAGCTGAGGCCTGGTGGCTCACACCTATAGTCCTAGCTACTCAGGAGCTGAGATCTGCGGATCACAGTTTGAAGGCGGCCCAGGGAGTGAAGTCCACCTCTTATTTCTAATTAAACACAAAAAAGCCCGAAGTGCGGCTGTGTCGCAAGTGGTAGAGGGCTAGCCTTGAGCACAAAAGCTCAGGGACAGCGCCCAGCCCTGAATTCAATCCCCGGGACCAGCTCCCCCAAAAGAACCCATCTATTCATTTTAAGACTTGTGTAGCCACAGCTACACAAACTATGTTAGACGGGTGAAGGACAGACATACAAACTGATATAAAAAAAAAAAAAATAGGGAACCCAAAAATTAGATTCACACAAATATGCCCAACTGATTTTAATAAGCAAAAGACTAGTAGTTGTAATTATAGTACTTCTTTGTCTAAATGAAAACTGAAAACAGTGCACACACAAAGGGAACAAACAGATTTCCGAAAGATAAAACTATTAAAGTACCCCCGGCATCTTCTTTAATGTTCATCAAAATACAAAAGACAAAGGCGGCCTTTTCCAGAGCCGATGGGGCCCTGTGGAGACGGAGGTCCTCCCGGGGGGCTGGCTCTGGGATGGATGAACCCCCTCACACGTACTGCTTTGGGTGAGGACCAGACTGCTCACTGCAAGAGCCACCCACACCGGAACCCCCAGGGGCCTCCTCCTCGGGGACTTAGCAGGGCAAGGATCAGCCCTGAGCCCTAGGCAGAGGACCCCAGCCCGCGTGAGCCCAGGAGGCACAGCATGAGCTCTGGAAAGTAGGTGGCCAACAAACACTCACGGGAGTGCGTGCCGTGACCAGAAGTAGAGAGTGGTTGCGTGCTTGTCACCCGTCGGCTTCGCAGGGGGAGCGGCCTGTGGTAGTCAGGCAGAACCTCCAGTGGGCAGAGCCTCCCTTCTGTGTGTTCAAGTATTCTTTCTCCTGGGTTTGCAACTAGTTTTGAAAATATACTGAGTGTGGGTTCAAACCCAACCATCAACTGCATCTTCCTATCCATCTCAATACCCGAGGTTTGGACAACAGGTAGCCCACTCTTAAGCCCCCCCCCACTCCCTTTTTGGTGCCAAATTTGGGGGGCCTGAACCCTGGGCCTGCGTGCTGCCCCTGATCTTTTTACTCAAGGCGAGCGACTCTACCGCTTTGAGCCACAGCGCCGCTTCTGGATGTCTGGTGGTTAAGTGGAGACAAGAGCTTCACAGACTCTGCTGCCTAGGCTGGCTTTGAACTGAGATCCTCAGATCTCAGCCCACTGAGTAGCTGAGATTACAGGCGTGAGCCACCCGTGCCTGCAATCCTAAATCCACTTTTCAGGACTGAATTTTGAATGGTGCTCCTTTTACAATAAAAACAGCAACAAAATGCTGAGTGATGTCGCCTGGCAATGGCAGAAGCGGCCTCAGTAGAAACGTGGCGTGTTTTGGATGAGTGAAAGCCGGGTGGGAAGGCAGCGAGCTCCTGGGGGAGGGAGTTCTGCTTGCTGACAAACAAGCAGGAGGCCGGCACGGGAAGCTCCCTGCACCAGCATCCTCCAAGCTGCACGTGCGCGGGGTCACTGCTGGCCTTCAGAGCTGCAGCCCCGGGGGTGCTGGCGGCGGTGGTAGCCGGGCCACGTGCTGGTCCTGTGATCACGCGGATATTCTGGCACTCTGCACCCTCCGTGCGGAACCCCACGGCGGGAGCTTTGTGAAGCCCAGCGTTCAAGGCCGGCCGTGAGAACGAGCATTTCCCCTTCACGGATAGATAGACTCCTGGAGAAGCTAATCCTTCGCAAAGAAGCAGCTCCCGGCCAGAGGCCACCAGCCTGGCAGATGGACAGATGGACAGATGGACAGATGGAAGGCACATGGCTGCAGAGATCTCAGCTGCCCCCGCCTACCACTGGGTTTGCTCCCAACCTGCCCAGCTAAGTTGGTTTGTAGTGTCTTTTGTCCCAGGGGCGGGGAGGGGGGGTGCAGTCCTGGGTCTTGAACTCAGGGCCTGTGAGCTGCCCCTCTGAGCTTCTTTCCAGGGCTAGCACCCTATCACTTGACGCACAGCTCCATTTCTGGCACTTTTTTTTGGGGGGGGGGGTAGCCTTTGTGGTGGTTTAATGAAAATAAAAGTCTCACAGACTTCCTGACCAGGCAGACCTCAAGCCACACCCCTCAGGCCTCAGCTTCCTGAGTAGCCAGGATTAGATATGAACTCCCAGAGCATGGCCTAGCAAAGTTGTGGCAAAAACAAAAACGCATTGCAACAGAGGAAGATTATATTTTCAACAAATAATAGATACCTAGGCAAGAAGAAATGTTCTTTAGAGGCTGGGAATGTGGCCTAGTGGTAGAGTGCTTGCCTAGCATGCATGAAGCCCTGGGTTCAATTCCTTAGTAGCACATTCACAGAAAAGGCTGGAAGTGTGCTGTAACTCAAGTGGTAGAGTGCTAGCCTTGAGCAGAAGCAGCTCAGGGACAAGTGCCCAGACCTTGAGTTCAAGCCCCGGGACTGGCAAAAAATGAAATAAAATAAAAAAGAAATGTACTTTAATCCAAACCTCATACTTTATATAAAAATGAACTCAAAATATACTATGAACTTATAGGTCAAGTATAAAACTAAATACCTTTAGGGGGAAAAGAGCCTTTGTGTCCTATTTTAGTGATATTCTTGAAATATTTCAAATGTTTCTATAATTATTCTGTGTTTTATGTTTAAGCACAAGGGGTGAGCCAGGGAACACAGAGGGGAAACCCAAGCAGCATTGTCACAAGACAGGGGAAGTCTCACTGATTTTTTGTTTTGTTTTGTTTTGTTTTTTGGCCAGTCCTGGGCCTTGGACTCAGGGCCTGAGCACTGTCCCTGGCTTCTTCCCGCTCAAGGCTAGCACTCTGCCACTTGAGCCACAGCGCCGCTTCTGGCCGTTTTCCGTATATGTGGTGCTGGGGAATCGAACCTAGGGCCTCGTGTATCCGAGGCAGGCACTCTTGCCACTAGGCTATATCCCCAGCCCCAAGTCTCACTGATTTGAGCAGAATATCATGCCAGACAGAACCATCCTCTTAAACCAAAGGCCTAAGGGTAGGAAGGCCGGGGTAGGAGGAAGCTGCACAGGACGAGTCTGAAGCCCGCAGAGGTTGGTTTGTGAGGGTTAAGCAAAGACTGTCTCTGCAACATAAAAATGCAGGCAACGCTTCAAGTGCTGCTGGGGAAGCTGTGCTGTTATTCCCAAGACCTAGCTAAGGTAACTTAGGCTAGTCCTCTAAAGAGCTCACCTGTATACAATGTTATTACCCTTAAGTAGGTGTACAATATGTCAATTTATGAGTACAGTGTACCTTGAATTGGGTCATCCCGCCCATCTTTCATAGATGAAGTCACTATCAATTGGAAGAAGATGCCAGGGCACTTTCATAGTGATAGTGCCTGGACAACTAGCGCTCTCTTTCTCTCTCTCTCTCTCTCTCTCTCTCTCTCTCTCTCTCTCTCTCTCTCTCTCTCTCTCTGTCTCTCTCTCTCTCTCTGTCTCTCTCTCTCTCTCCCCTAAGTCTTTTTTTTTTGCTAGCCCTAAGCACTGTCCTGGGCTTCATTTTGCTCAAGGCTACCACTCTACCACTTGAGCCACAGTACCACTTCCGGCTTTTTCTGTTTATGTGGCACTGAGGAATCGAACCCAGGGCTTTATACATGCTAGGCAAGCACCTTACCACTAAGCCACATTCCCAGCCTGACAACTCTCTTATTAGTGGATAAGGTGACATTAAGCTGAAGCCAGTGCTTATCTGTCATTCTGGATATCGCAAGGAATTACGCTAAAAGTACTCTGCCTGTGCTTAAAGAAATGTGTTTTTGATGACAGCACATCTGTTTACAACATGGTTTACTAAATATTGTAAGCCCACTCTTGAGATTTATTTCTCAGACAAAAAAAAAAAAGATCCTTTTCAAAATATCGCTGTTCACTGACAATATAGTCACCCAAGAGCTCTAGTGAAGATACACAATGAAATTAGTGCTTTTAGTCCTGCATTGTGCACATTCTATTATTTAGTAAATATAATTTGCAATGCTATAGCTGCCATCATGATTTCTCTGGTAGATTTGGGTAAAATGAAAACCTAGAAAGGATTCACCATTCCAGATGCCATTAAAAATATTTATGATTCATCTGGGTGCTGGTGGCTTAAACCTATGATTCTAGCTACTCAGGAGGCTAAGCTCTGAGGATCTCAGTTCAAAGCCAGCCCAGGCAGGAAAGTCCATGAGACTTATATCCAACTGACCACCCAACAGCCAGATGTAGAGCTGTAGCTCCAAGTAATAGAGCACTAGCCAGCAAAAAACTCAGGGACAGCAACCAGACACCCCCCAAGAATCACGATTCATGGGGAGGCCAAAAAATCCAACACAAACAGGAGGCAGAAACGAAAACATATTCCAACCTTTTAAAGTGACTTGGAGAGGCAAAGACTTCAGTGGCTTCAGTAACTGCAGATGTGGTAGAAACAGCAAGCGAGCTGGAATTCATAGTAGAACCTGAAGATATGTCTGATTAGGAAACTTTCACAGAAGCGTATTTCCTACAAATGAGAAAATAAAGTGGTTTCTTGAGATAGAATCTACTCCTAGTGAATAAGCTACAGACTTTATTGAAGAACACCAAGGATTTAGGATTGTCACATAAAATGAGGATCGATTCATTTTGAAAGAGATTCTACTGTAGGAAAAATGCTATCATGTAGCATTGCATGGTGCAGAGAAATGTTTATGAAAGGAAGAATCGATTAGTCAGTGGGGCAAACTTGACAGCCACTTTGATCTTCAGCAACCAGAGAACGCTTATCAATTAGCAACCATCAGCATTGAGGTCAGACTTCAGTGATGACTTACTGAAGACTCACGTAATTGTGCACATTAGCAATAAAGGATTTTTAAATTAAAGTATATCCACTCTTTCATACTTACTAGATTACAGTATTACATAAACATAACTTTTACATGTACTGGAAAACCAGAAATGTTGTATGAGTCACTCTATTGCAATATTTGCTTTATTGCTTTGATCTAGGGCCAAACCCACAGTATCTTTAGGGTTTGTCTACATAATGCCTTACTAATCATGACTATTCTCAAAACAGGTACCAGTAATCACCCTTTACTATACTAATGAGTAAACCAAAGAAGTAAAAGAAGAGCAAGCCAGACCCTGAGTTTACCATCTGATTTCTCCATTTTATCTAGTCTACCCTTGCTCTCAGATGTAATGCACCACATATTTCAAGTCAGTGAGTTTTTCTTTTGGATGAGAGGATTCTTTTTTTTCTTGTGCACTTATTCTTCACAAGCTTATTGATGCTGAGCATGTCCTAGAAAAGTGATTGTCACGCCCAACTCCGACCTTTGAAGCAGAAATCCTTTCACATTCATCATTCAGGCCAAAGTATTCTGAAGATACCTTACCCTACATCTGCAAGTGCTCATGATCTTTTATAGTGTACAAAGTAGTAATCACTCTGTCGCCTATGCAAATCACCACCCTAATAGACTGTGAATTAAAGATGTCTTTCTGGGATGCCAGAATTAACAGACTCATTTTTTCCCTCTAAGATTCCTTTGCTCTATTAATATCAAAGCGATCACTTAGAATGCGTAAATGGAGTCAAATTAAAACATACAGTTCTTGATGTGCTGACGTTTTCAAAAGAAGGAAAGAAGCCAGCTTCTTAAATTCTTCATCACAGAAAACAAGCTGCACGCAGGGATTTGAAATCATCCCTGACAACTCTGGTCTCGCGTGCCTTGAGCCCTGACCATCTGAAGCCTTTCTGTGCGGCCCTCGGTCACTGCTTATCAGTGGCTAATGAATACTCAAGGTTTGAAAACCAGACTGTGTGAGCAGGCCTGACACTTGATCTGGGCCGTGAAGCTCCGGCTAACAGCTCCCCGCGTGCCCTCTGAAAGCTTTCAGGGGCCTTTCGCCGCTGCTAGCTCCTACCTTATCAGCAGGCACCAAAAGCTTCAAATTACAACAGCTAACTGGATAAAAACGGAAATGCATCTTCCTAATGGAGTGAGAGATTAATGCCTGGATTTCCCCCCTTCACTTTCAAGAGCAAAACAAAAACACAGATGAAGGCTGTGATGCAGAAAAGTCAATTAGCTCGCTCTAGGGCTATGAGCTGTGCGTGTTCCGCTACAGCATAAGGTGTCTTGGAGACTTAGACACATAATGAAAGAACAGAAAACAACTCAAGACAGAAGCTGCCAAATTACCCAAGAGACAGCAGCAAATCCCTTGCTCAGTATAAGGTAGCAATGCATTTTTCCTCCACAAATAGATAAATTACTTTGTACCTAAAGATTATTTCATTTATGAAATTTTCATAACTGTAATTCTCTATGTGAGTCTCAGAAATAAATAGAGCAGAATAATAAGAGTCATCAAAGTAAAGATCTAATATGAAATTGTCTAATACAATTGGAATACACTGTACAGCCAACAGGACATAATTTTTTATGAGAATTCTGTTGCTCCAGTAGATTTCTTACAGAGTAATAGAGTTTGTATTAAAAGCACATTTGCACTTGATTCAGGAGAGCAGGCTTTCATTACATCAACCTGTTTTTATCTACAGAGATGCAATTAAAAATTCACATGGAGTAATTTCATCTTTTTATCAAATTACCCTGAAGAGCAATATTACCGTTGGGTGACTGAGACATTTAAATTGAAAGAAGTTGGAAAGAGGCAATAGATTGGATTTATGTTATTTAAAAGACAGGTCTAAGCGGGGGGGGGGGGGGTATGCCAGAGGTTCATGCCTGTAATCCTATTCAGGAGGCTGAGATTTGAGAATCATGGTTCAAGGCCAGCCAGAGCAGGAAAGTATATAAGACTCTTAGCTCCAATTAACTAATGAGAAGCCTGAAGTGGAGTGTCTATACTCTTCTTTGATTGAAATTTGCATAGCCTAAGACTACCTCAATATTTGATAGTAACGTGTACACATAGTAACACAGTGAAAAACAGAGCTTACGGATTCCTAAGTCAGAGCCTTTACTTGCTTCAGGAATTAGAGGGCAGTGTAGAACACCTTGCACTCGTAGCCACTCTCTCCATCCCCCCTTCTCCTCTACCTCTCCAAAGCTCTGTGTGTTCTATTTTCTGGGAAGTAGATTCCAACTGGAATAGATTCATGGGAAAAGGGGGTAAGGAAGAACTATGGCATGAAACAAAGATGCGCAATGTTGGGATTAGGCATGTTTATAGACAATGGCTGTAATTTCTATTTTGCTAAATTCAAGGACCCTGTGATATATGTAAATCAGGTTCCCAGTAGATAGCTGCAAGAATCAAGACTGAAAGCATAGCTTAAGGAGAAAACATGTTTGGTGTCAGATATTGCCAGGGGCCAGTAACTCAGAATATTCATTATAAAGGGGGAACCAAAGGATTTACTAATGGGAATAAATGTCCTAAATCCTGATTGTAGTGACAGATAAACATCTGCATACATTTGAAACTCACTGAATCTGAAACGAATGAGTAGTGTTTCGTGTAATTGTAATGCAGTGAATTTCAATTTTTAAATGTTTCAACCCACAACATACTGATGAGAGTCAAAAGTGTAAAACAAGCAAGCTGGGTGAGAATAGTTATACAATGAGATCAGAGGGGAGTGGTAGAACTGTATATACTGGGCAGGAGATGAAAACTAGGCAATTCACTAACCAGCGTTCAGTCGTGATAGACCTACATTATTTCAAAGCTCTTTGGGGACAATGTGTGTGTGTGTGTGTGTGTGTGTGTGTGTGTGTGTGTGTGTAGTTCCAGCTTATTTTAAATATGAAAAACTGGGGTTCATAATGAGGTAGGATGTTTTACACTCATGAATGTAGTCGGTGACAAAAGAATTACAGATACAAGCCAGGACTCCTAGACCTGGGATGGTTCCCATCCATGGAATTCCATGTAAATCATACTCTATATCTGAAAAAGAAGATGCATTTGTGACTACTGACATTAAGCCATATGTATTAGTTATTGTCTTCTGTACACAGTGCTTATAAAATAGCCATATGACACTATAAGCTTATAAAAAGGTGTTAAGATGGGGCTGGGGATATGGCCTAGTGGCAAGAGAGCTTGCCTCGTATACATGAAGCCCTGGGTTCGATTCCCCAGCACCACATATACAGAAAACGGCCAGAAGTGGCGCTGTGGCTCAAGTGGCAGAGTGCTAGCCTTGAGCAAAAGGAAGCCAGGGACAGTGCTCAGGCCCTGAGTCCAAGGCCCAGGACTGGCCAAAAAAAAAAAAAAAAGGTGTTAAGATGCACAACTATCTTAGAAGAAAAGAGGGAGGTATGTCCAGCTTCAATTATCTGAGATTCTGAAGTTTGAATGAAACAAGATCAGCATTGCTAGGCCCGAGAATGACTTGAGAATGGAGGAACAGTGCACTTTCCTGTCACATAAACAAATACCCACAGAGTAGGGCCTTTTCCCCCTTTGGTAGTTCTCTGCATATTGCACAGAAACTTTCTGACAAATCAAATAAGTGAACAGGTTCACATACCAATGAAACTTACAAGCTAATAATTTACCAAGCTACGAATCACAGTAAATTTTTAAACAAACTATAGAAGTGTGAAAGGAGAACTAAATGTTGACTTCGTCCATGAATATCTAACACATGGGGCAAACATCTAAGAAGAGGAAACAGAAAAATATGGTTGTCATGGTTTTCTTTGAGATGCAGTAAACATGGGGACCCAACTGGACAATGAAATCCCTCTGTGGAAAAGCCACATGCTGTGTGAAAACCAAGGAAGAGTGTAGCCCCCTGAGCTAGAAACAATAAGGCTTACAAAATTTCACTGTCTTCAAGTTTACTCTTAGCTTCTATAACTCCATTTTGGTGACTCCACACTAGAGGGCTGTACCACCACTCGTGAGACTAGTTCCTCCTAGTTGGACATTTAAAAATATATGTAGCCCTTGTTCCTCTCTGTATCTACGTAGCAACCAAAGTGATGGATTGTAAAATGATCATAGTAATAGATCATAGAAATAACCATAGTAGTAGTTACAGAAATGCCATGGTGACTGTCAGACTGGTTCACTTACGATTGAATATTGGATTGTTTTAGCCCGCTCATGCTTGCTCAGTTGATATTAGGGGAACATGGTAACAATTGTTAAAATACAGTTATTAGGTCAGCCTGACCGCCAAATTCTGCTTCTGTAAATGGCTTGCTTAACCCATTTGTGACTTGCTCTACCCCCTGCGTTGACCCCCTGCGTCAGTGCTACGTGACCACCTGCTGGAGAATGCATAGCTTCTACCTTTAACAACCCAGCCCTGCGGTGGCTCATTGCTGTTCTTTACCATCCCAAAGGTGGAGAGCAGACACTGTGCACAGACTCCTCGCCCCATGGACTGACTTTCTTGTCTTGGGTGCGCGCCCTGAGTGCCCAAGATACTACAGCTGCTCCTTTCTTTCTTAGATAATTGCTTTGGATCTAAGTTTCTTTGGATGACTAGAAGCAGTGGGAGATGAGCGAGTACATACTGTCACCGGCTATTCTCAAATTAGGTTTGTCCAATGTTTCTATGTAACAGACATCCAAGGATCACTGGCCATTTCAGATTAATCAAGTAACCAGTAGGCAATGCCTAGAGGAAATCTGGGACACGTGTAAACATGGACAGAGGTGGTTATAACCGGAGACCACGTTTGCTGTTCCACTGGGAAGCAGTAAGCCCACATCAGGGCATTTAAAACGATTTGTAAATCTTGGTAGTCAGTACGAGGCAGGCTCTCAGACTCAGTAACGCTTTCCAGTCCTCTCCAAATTCATCCAAACCACCACATTCCAGGTAATACGTGAATATTACAATAGCTTGACGCATCTGCACTGTCAAGTGTTTCCCTACAGTTTGTTTGGATAGTGTTCAGAAAGCAAGGGTGAGAGGAGCGAGAGGTCCCTTCAGAAGCTGTGCTGTTTTGTGTTGTTTTTTTAAGTAATATTCAAGCCTCACTCTGTGAAGATGTGGCACCGAAATGATGTCAAGCAGGCAAATGTTGGAAACATCGTTGGGCTGAACTGGAATGTTTTGTCTGGAGGCTCTGATCAAGTTGACACAGACTAAAAGTCTTTTCCAAGGTCATCCCAGCGGCTGCCAGAGCTGAGATCACCATTGAAACCCCAGTTCTGCAGTTGTGCCGTGGCCAAAACGGATTGTTTCTAGTCGGAACAGGATGAAGGATTGTTCTTTGGTTTCCATACCCTCCACAAAGGGCGCTCCAGTGCAACTTCAGCAGGGGCCTGGGGTGGGGGAGGAGGGGGATGTGGACCACACAGCTGTTCTAGAAGGATGGGTGGAGAGGCTGAGGGCCCGGGAGCCAGCTCCAGATACGGGGACGAAGGGTGGCTTCACCTTGGCTCTGCCACACGTTTCCAGAAGCCAAAAAAGTCACTGAGTTCATGTTTAGGTTGCTGAAATATATCTCTCCTGAGTCTATCCCCAAAGCCCAATGCCTGCAGCATCTTATTTCCTGTTTGGGGATTTCCTGAAACTGAAACACAGACTTTGGCCTCTGTAAAGAAATCCGTAGAAAGCCTTTTTCTTTCCTAGGAGCCTGTGGTAGGTGCCAGCTTCCCTGCACGATCTGCCTCCCATCACAATCAATGTAGCTCCTCCCGACGTGCTAGTTAACCTCTGCTTCATTAACCACCCCTGCGGGGCTCACAATGCCCTTACCATACAGTTTCTGAGAAACTGAAAGCCTCTTCTCACAGGACAGACGGTTCCATTTACAATGTGTATGATGGTTTTATATAATTAAATGTACAAAAAAAGGGTTACTACTCAACAAACAGTTAATAAGTGTGAAGGTTTGAGTTGTGATTTCTCCCCGTATTAGAGATACTCACTATGATACTCTCGGGCGGTGGCAGGAAAGACAACCAACCGAGACTCTGCAGTAGGCTCTGATGGCCAATGGGAGATTTAGTAGGATAGATGTATTACATGCATTTTCAACATACAGTATTTCCAAATTATGATGGGGTTATTCGACCATATCCTAAATCAAGGGGAATCTTAAAACAAGGTCTAGAAACTAGAGGTGTGACTATATAATATATATATGTATGTATATATATATATACATACATATATATATATATATATATAGAGAGAGAGAGAGAGAGAGAGGTAGATACAGCTATATCACCAATTTTGGAGAAGCAAAGGTTTATTAGAACGCTATTAAGGGAAACAGAGCAGCTAGGTAAGGGAGTGCAGATGCCCTGAGCAGGATTGCTGGGACTGTTACACCTTTTTTGGCTTGGGCTATTTGGAATTATTTGATTGGCTAGTTCTCTTTTCAGAGGCCTTTTTGATTGGTTGTTCCTTTCTCGGGCTGTGGTTTGACTTCCTTGCTTGTTGTGTTCAGTTCCTATTTACTAATTCCATGGCTTGAATTTTATGTGCTGCAAGATCATTTCCCACATTTGGCCATCACTCCTCGTTTTAACTTGGCATTTAGTATTTTCTTCCCATCACACCTCCTTAAAAGGGAACTTTCCTCCACGTAGGAGGCTATTAGTTCTTGGTTACCATTGCATGACAGAGAAAATTGGACATAAATCATGTATTTGTCTTTGTGCATTCCTGTTTAGTTTGCTTTCTTCGTGATTCTTTTTTCTCCAAGTTCTTTTATGTTACGGGATGAGGCTGAACTGTTCCTAAAAGGCCATATGTGAAAAACTCCAGTCTCCAAGCGGTGGCATGACTGGGAGGTGGTGGTTGTGATAAAGGTTTGGGAGTGAGTCTTATTGGGACTGAGGGCCTGTCTTGGAAGAAGATATTAGGATCTTGCCAAGAGGTGCAGAATTTTGTTTCACCCTGTGCTCCCTGCCACCAGGGGCCCAGGCTACCATAGACCAAAACCATAAGCCAAAACAAACCTTTCCTCCTTTGAAGTTGATTGTTGCAGGCATATTGTCACAGAGACAGAATACACCCATTCAGTTTAAGACCTACCTCTCAATTTCCCCCTCTACCACCCCTCCACCTCTTCCATACACACACACACACACACACACACACACACACACACACACACACACACAAATAACTCCCCCATAACAGGTTTAGATCCTAGTCAATGGAGTGCTCCATCAGGTTGTAATCCCAAGACAATCTAGGTGAGGTCAGGTCACAGTAGTGTTGTTTGTCTGAGGGTTGGTCTTGGCGATTGTCACAAGGCATTTTCCCTCTGATCCAGTTCTTTCTGAAGTTCCAATGTGAGTGTCGGGGACAGGAGAGGGACTCAGAGGAAACAAAATGGAATTTCGTAGGCCAGTATCCAGAATATTCCTTCATTACATATTATTTATAGTTCTAAGATTATTTCAAAATAAATAAAGCAGTATGTGAAGAATAAAACGTTCTGTAATAGGAAGAAGCTCTACATCCCAGTCATATTCCTCCCGAGAGAACTCAATACCCACACTACTCAAATTTCCACTCTTCCATGTAATTAGTATAAATATGGTTTGTCTCTTCAGAAAACATACTGAAATGAAATTCCTATTGTGCGATACTGAGAGGGTAGAAACTTTATGGTGTTAAAACACGGGGCCTTATGAGAGGCGATCAGGATTAGATTACTGTGCTTGTGTGGAGCCCAAAGATTGAACACTTGTGGCTTTAGAAGAAGAGGGAGGTGGGCTGGGGATATGGCTTAGTGGCAAGAGCGCTTGCCTCATATACATGAAGCCCTGGGTTCGATTCCCCAGCATCACATATATAGAAAATGGCCAGAAGTGGCGCTGTGGCTCAAGTGGTAAGAGTGCTAGCCTTGAGCAAAAGGAAGCCAGGGACAGCGCTCAGGCCTTGAGTCCAAGCCCCAGGAATGGCCAAAAAAAGAAGAAGAAGAAGAAGAAGAAGAAGAAGAAGAAGAAGAAGAAGAAGAAGAAGAAGAAGAAGAAGGAGATAGAGCAGAGGGCACACTTAGATTCTCTGTTACTCACATGTGATGCCCTGGTCACTGGAGACTCTGCCAGCAAGAAGGCCATCACCAAATGCAGCCCCTCAACTCTGGGCCAGAACTGGGAGCCAACATATTCCTCGTTTCCTGAAAACTTTCTGTTTGTGGTATCATGTTGTTAGCAACAGAAAACAGACGTGTACAACCTTTTCATAAGGCAGATGTTTAGCAAAAGCACTATCCTTTCCAAGTACAAAAAAATTACTCTCCAGAATAAACAGAGCCAGCCCTAGGGCCTCCAACCACCACAAGTAACACAATGGCTCCCAAGGCTCTAGATGGAGCACAGATCATTGCCAGCTCTGACTCCTGAGCTCCTTTTAGCGGAGACCCCTAAAAGAAGCACCTCCTGAATAACCTACCAAAACGACATCGCTCAATTGAAAAGCCAGTAAATTAAGCCAGGTGCCAGAGGTTCGTAGCTTTCATACTAGCTACTCAGGAGGCTGAGTGGCATCTGAGAATTGTGGTTTGCCCACGAAGGAAAGCCTGTGAGATTCGTCTCTCCAATTAACTACCAGAAAGCCAAAAGTGGCGCTGTGGCTCAAGTGGTAGAGTGCTAACCTTGAGTACAAAAGAGCAGGGACAGTGCCCAGGCCCTGGGTTCAAGCCCCAGGACTGGTGTGCACGCACATGTGTGCACACACACGCACACAAACACACACACACAAAGAAGTAAGTTAAAATGTCATCTAACTATAGTTGTTATTTGCATTTTGTTTTGTATTACAAATGCAAACATAAACCCAAACTACCTATCTCTAATTATTGTGATGATTGTCATTATACAGGACAGAATTTAGCCTTGCACCTGGCACATGGCACTTAATTGGCTTTCAGTCACCTGCTCCTTATCCAAGTACCCCATCTTCAGAGACTGTTTCTAAAACCTCATCCCTTTCACCCACACTGTCCCAATTTGGTCAGTTTGATTATCGCCTCCCCGGAGCGACTGTAAAAATAAGCAAGGACTGTGAGTAGGGTAATGCAGAAAAGGACATTCATTTCATTGTTTCTGTTCAACTGTGTATCTTCCTGGCTCACCATCAGCCGAAGATCTGAAAATAGGAAGCAGACAATATCTATGATTAACTTTGATATTTTAAGATGTTTGTGTAAATGATCCACACTCTGTCCAACTAGTGGATGATTGCACTGGAGAAATTAATAGTGTGTGAACTGTTCAGATAGTGGCTGAATGCATCCTGTAAGATAAATCTCTTCACCCTTTTTGAGGTTCTGTGACTAAGTAAATATTGACTCACTCTGGCATCTCTACTTCAGGGGAACAGATATGGATTGAACAGAAACCGGCTTGCCCCTGTCGGTTTAGCACTGATATTTCCATCCTGGAGCCAGAGTTCTTGTCAAATCACCCATTGTTGATGGAGAAATGCCCCTTCTCCCAGGTAACAGGAGTAAACACTGGAGTAAAGAAAACAGAGAAAGTATTTGTTTCTAGATTTACCAACTTGCTTCACATTTGAACTTTACTTTGAACACATCTTGTTTTAGTTTAGCCCAGTTAATAAACTCTGTAAATATAGATTCTTCATATCACATTTCATGCTCCAAATGGGAATGGTGGAGACTGAAAAATAAAGTCCATCTCATGGGGCAAGTGCTAAATACTGAAATTAAAACTTCCTCAAAGGGGCCTGGGAATGTGGCTTAGTGGTAGAGTGCCTGCCTAGCATGCATGGAGCCCTGGGTTCGATTCCTCAGCACCACATAAACAGAAAAAGCCAGAAATGGCGCTGTGGCTCAAGTGGTAGAGTGCTAGCCTGGAGCAAAAAGAAGCCAGGGACAGTGCTCAGGCCCTGAGTTCAGGCCCCAGAATTGGCACACACAAAAAAATTCCTCCTAGTGTTTTATGTTTTACTAGGACATTTTAATTTTTATCCCCTACTAGAATTAAAAGCTTTATTCACCATTTTTGCCAGTTCCATTGACTACTGCATTTCTGTAAACAAAAATCATTTCTGAACTCTAGTAAACAATCAGTAAGAAATGTATTAAATATATTAATAAATTCTAGACTACTTGATCCATAATGATTTCTTAGCGTTTTTTTAGTCCCAGTCCTGGGGCTTGAATCCAAGGCCCTGGCACTGTACCTGAGCTTCTTTTTTTTTTCCCCCTCAAAGCTAGCACTCTAGCATTTGAGCTGAACTGTACTTCTGGCTTTCTGGTGGTTAAACGTAGAGTTGAGTCTCATGGACTTTCATGTCCAGGCTATAGATTCAAACCGTTATCCTCAGATCTCAGGCTCTTGAGAAGCTAGGACTATAGGCGTGAGCCACCGGTACTCTGCATCCTACAGTTTTAATACATAAATATTTTTCCTATTCCTTAACTCATGATTTTCTTATTTATCAATTATAAAGCCACAGTACTTCTTATCTTTTGTTGATTCTCTGATGATCACTTACCCTAATTTTCAAATGATCAGTATTGTTTAGAAACCTCACATTTGAAGTGCTTCAGCTCTAAGAGTTTAATTATTATCCCTGTTTATTTAACAGTACTGAGGCTTGAACTTAGAGCCCCACACTTGCTTGGCTTGTTTGCTCAAGGCTAGGCACTCTACCTCTTGAGCCACATCTGCAGGTCCATTTTTAGTTAACTAGAAATGGTGTCTTGAGGACTTTTCTGATGAGCTGCCTTCAAACCAACATCCTACAAAATGGCCTCTGAATGGCTTGGATTACAGACATGAGCCACTGATATCCAGCTAAATTGTTCTCTTTCTAATATACACTGCTATTTCTCCCTTCCTTAAAATAGTCATACATAAATAAATAAATAAAAATGCTACATGTCATCATCCCTGCCCAATCAATTGAGAGGACCAGAATCCTACAGAACTACTTCTGTCCCTGGCCCCCGTCACCAGCACCGCTGGTGTTGTTGAATGTGCTGGAACCCACATAATTGATGGGACATTTTGTAGTCAAAAGGCTCACTATGACCTAAAAGTTAGCTCTTGTCCTCTATGTAGTCTTACATCCCAACCATATGGCGAGCAAGAGAGGGCTGGTCTGTGGCATTGGATTTCTCTTATTTCCTTTCTTCTTTGTTGATCTCCAGTGATTGAGTAAACAGCATCACCACATGGACATCTTTCTCTTTTTCTTGATATAGGCACACTGAATGGGATGGTCCCAAGATTCAAAACTGGGAAATAGAAAGGTCTGAATTATATGCTCAAGTCATAATTTTATCAATTTTATTGGATTCATTCAGGTTTGAAGAGCTAGTTGTGATTATATTACTTGCAGCAATGTGCAAAACTCCATCAGAAAACCCATAGAAGTTGGGTTTGGAAGAGTGGCTCAATGGGTTGAGTGCTAGCTAAAATGAGTGGCAGGTACCAAGTTCAAGTCCTGATCCCTGATTTAAAAAAAAGAAAGAAAGAAAAGAAAAGAAACAAATCCCATAAAAAGGAAATGAGTCAAAGAATACTCTGACCTATCCCTGGTTTTAACACCAACACCCACTCACAAAACCCTACCTACAACCCTTCACCCCCCTCTTTCTCATGTCTTATTCATATCAACTAAGGTAACTAGCATAAAGCCTAATTATGTATGTAATAACAAGAGTATTCCCTCTGGTATTACCATTAATCATTCTTTTTCTGGACTTTTCTCAAGGTTTTCAAAAACTGACAGGTAGTGATTAGGACTGTTTCAACGACTACAGCCAATATTTATTAAGCTAAGTATCAATCATCACAATAATCTCCAAGGGAGGTTGGCTATCATAATAGGTGGTAGAGGTCTTACTACACATATGAGCAAAGTAAAATTCAGAAAGGCCCCTAGGATGGGCATGAGGCTTCATGGTAGAGTGCATGCATGTGGTACCGAGGAATTGAACCCAGGACAAACAGAAAAAGTCAGAAGTGGAACTGTGGCTCAAGTGGTAGAGGGCTAGCAAAATAAGCTCAGGAACAGTGCCCAGGCCCTGAGCTCAAACCCCCTTAGGCAAAATAACTTGACTGAGGTAATAATGCCTATGTGTTGTGAAGTAGCAACTAAGACTAGGTCTTCATTACTTTAGAGTCATAGTTCATAATTCTGTGTTTCCTCTGAGTTTTTCAAGCATTTAAACATTTCTCTAGCCAAAAGAAAGACATATATTGATAATAGAATTTTATGTAGGGAAGATGCTGTCTATCACTAACAAAAATTAAATGAAAAAATCCTAATGAAGGAGTTAGGAATGTTTTTATGAAATATTCAAGATTGCAAAATTACTTGAAATACAAACTAACTGCCCTTATTTTTGGCCTGTGAACTTCTACACTGTACGCTTCGGAGATTCCAAGAAAGATACAAGTCATCACTTACACAGAATTCTACCTATCTTGCTTTAGAGTAATTGACATCATTCACTCCAACTGTTGCCATAGACCAGATGTTTGTCTCCTACACACCTGCGCGCGCGCGCACACACACACACACACACACACACACACACACACACACACACTTTAAATGCTAACCCAAAATGTGGTAGCATTAGGAATTAGGCCTTTGGAAGATGACTATGTCATAAGGGTGAAGCTCTCATTAATTGAAGTTAGTGCCCTCTGAAGTTAGTGTCCCGTGGGGACAGCCATCTATAACGTAGGGAAAAGATTGTCAGCAGACATCAAATCTCCAAATCTTCCAGATTCAAGAATTGTGAGAAATACATTATTTGTTTATAGTCTTCCAAGTCTATGGTGTTCTGTTATGGCAAGCTAAGTGGCCTAAGGCAGAAATTGGTATTGGAGTGGGGTACTGCTATACAAATAGCTGCAAATGTGGAAGTGGCTTTGGAACTAACGTGAAGAAGCTGGAAGGGTTTTGAGGTCCGTGCTACCAAAAGTCTACATTGCCATATAAGAAGAAAATGGAAAATCCATGCACAAAGCCTCGATTGTCCTGGTTCTCCTGACCAGAACTCCCTGGTCAGAATATGCATGATAAAGCGATTATGCTGAAGTCCCACATGCCAATGAAGAACATAACATTGGAAAGTGGGGGAGAGACACAGTACCTGCCATAAAGTCACAAAGGAGTTGTTTGGATAATATTTGTATTCTGTGTTTTATCGAAGGCAGAACTTGTGAATAATGAAATTAGATCATCCGATAAAGTTGTTTCTAAGTAAAGTGTTGAAGTAGCAGCTTGTCTCCCCCTAACTACTTGTTGTAAAATCTGAGAATGAAGACAGAACCAATAAGCGAAGGGAACAGTTTAAAATTTTAATTTATCTGTATTTTTTTTAATGAGAACTCTTAAGAGTGTGCCAAAATGACTTTTTGGTAAGATGAGAATGAATCAGCCATCTCAACAGAAGCTAGGGGCTAGTCTCTAAATCACTGGGGAAAGGACCCTAAAAGTGAGAGGTCAGAGCTGCTACTCGCACCACAGACCCAGAGCCCAAGAAGAAGGGGGCAGGAGCACCGCAGCTCCAACGGGAGCACGGCTGCCTGTGATCACAGCTGCCTGTGATCACAGGCATCCCTCCCTGCACTCATTACCGTACTCCGCAGCCACCCCAAGGGCCCGGGAGCAGTACAGGCCACAGCAGCTGCTCCTCAAGAAGGAGCAGGCAGCAACCTTCTATGGTCTCCATGCGTGCAGTCTCCACACAGAGGGCATCGTGCTGGAGAACATACGCTCTGGGTCTGCGTTCCCAAGGACACAGGTACCCAGGCCCAGGAGTCGGTCATGACAGCTGAGAGAGCTGCAACCTGGAGGAGGTGAGTGTAAGTTGCCGGGAAGCTGTTCACCAAGCTGCGGTGGTCCTGAAAGAGACAAGATGGGGAGTCAAATGGGATTCTCCTCCAGCCTTCCGTTCTAATGCAAGTTTCCCCGTTAGGCTTTAGACTTGTGATGTTTTTCCTTCCCAATACGCCCTTTGGGATGGGGACTGTCTAGTCCACCATTAGGGTTTGCATGCCCATAATGTAGCTTTACATATTGAGGGACGTTTGCCTCAGGATAAAACACATCTTGATTCTCATTCATATCTAATTTAAATGAAACCTAGACGAGACTCTGGATCTTATGCTCTTGAGTTTATGCTGAAGTAAGTTAAGCTTTTGAGGCTGTTTGGGTATATGAATAAATTTTGCATGTGTGAAGGATAAGAATCTGGAGGGATCAGGAACTGAGTATTTGTGTCTCCCAAATCCAGACACTGAAATCCAAATCCCAACATGACAGCTTGAAGAGGTGAAGCCTTTGAAGAATAAATAAAAGGTCATTTTTGCAGAGCCATCACAAGTTAGACTAGTATAAGAGACCCCAGAGTTCCCTCTCCTCTTCCACCATATGAAGACACAGATGGCCATACATGAAACACAAAGTTGGACTTCACCAAACACTGAATCTACTGACAGCTTAAGACTCTCCAACTTTGTGGACTATGAGAAATAAATTCCTATTTCTAAGCAACCCATTTCACAGTAGTCTATTGCATTACCTCAGTACAGACAAAGACAACAGATTTCTCCTAACGAATTTCATCCTGGAAGGGGTCACATTGTCCAAAAACAAATGTACTCATTACCAGACTTATGTAACTGTAACCCCTCTACCTATCACCTTCATAATAACAGTAAAAACATAATATTAAAAAAGTTTATCTTTAGTGGGAATTACAACTAAGAAATGACTCTCTTAAATATTCCCTATGCTATCAGGCATTTCAAGTCTAGATCAATGCTTAGATTCATGCAGTGTCCTACAGATGTTGAACCGGTTCTCCTATGTGTAATATGTAATGTGTGATGAGTGACTGAAAGGATACTCACTTCTGCTTGTGTCTTTTATTTCTGAGCAGTACACATCATACCATATGTATCCACTCCATCATTTACAATAATTACAGGGCTGGGGATATGGCCTAGTGGCAAGAGTGCTTGACTTGTATACATGAAGCCCTGGGTTTGATTCCCCAGCACCACATATACAGAAAATGGCCAGAAGTGGCGCTGTGGCTCAAGTGGTAAGAGTGCTAGCCTTGAGCAAAAAGAAGCCAGGGACAGTGCTCAGGCCGAGTTCATGGCCCAGTGTTGGGTCTGCTTTCTCTGCTCTGGCTCAAATGCTTATTTTCTCTCTTATTACCCTCGTATCGTCCTCTCCCCTAACCCTCGGCCTGCAGGTCTGTCAGGGTGAGACATAGGGGCGGCTCCGGCCTGGCGTGCGCGCGACCCGCGTGGCAATGTGACCGCTATCCTACCCTGGGAGCTAACGTACATAGACCACGGAGTAGGCTTCTGAGAGCGAACTAACTTTATTGAGAGAGGGACAAGGGGAGATGATCCCGAAGGAGGGGGTTGGCCAGGATTCCCATAGGCCATGAGCTGTCACTTGACCTCCAAGGGGCTATGTCACTCTGAGCGCGCCAAACCAGGGCGGGGCTGGTAGGCGCTGGGCTGGCTGCCAGCTAAGTCGGGGGTCTATTTGCCCAACCGGTTTCTCCGGATTCCAATGTAGAGAGGATGGAAGGGCCGCATTCCCCAGCTGGGGGAGGTGCATCAGGCCCCTTCCATCCAGGGGAGAAAGATGGACCCCAACATCATACCATATGTATCCACTCCATCATTTACAATAATTACAGGGCTGGGGATATGGCCTAGTGGCAAGAGTGCTTGCCTCGTACACATGAGGCCCTGGGTTCAATTCCCCATCACCACATATACAGAAAATGGCCAGAAGTGGCGCTGTGGCTCAAGTGGTAAGAGTGCTAGCCTTGAGCAAAAAGAAGCCAGGGACAGTGCTCAGGCCGAGTTCATGGCCCAGGACTTGCAAAAAAAAACAAAACACAAAAAAAAGAGAATAGTATAGTATAATGATAATTACACCCAGCAATATTCAAACTACTAGAAAGTAGTCCCCAAGGACAATGAAAATAAAACAATCATTTATCAAAAATAGTCACGTTCTAGTATCATTATTAAATTATTGGTTACCTCCACTTTCTGGTGATGGAATGAAGATGGCTGATGAGCACTCTGTCTTCCCACATTTCTGGAAGGGTTTGTCCACATTGTCACACTGCTTTAAAAATATCTGTCCTTACAAATAACCGACATGAAACACACCGAGGCACTAAGCAGGATGTTGTGCTGTGCAAAACTGCTCAGTCCTGTGAGGCTGGTCCCTGAATTAACAGTATTTCACAAATGGAGATGGTGAAGTAAAGAGAACGTGTAGCATGATGGGATCAACACAGGCAAACATACTAAGGCAGAGAGTGTGCTTCTCATTTGTAGACAAGAATCCTGTTATGACAGAGACCCACTTCTACTTCTGTAACAACCATTGTCAGAGACAAGAAGACACTGCCTTTTGTTTTGTTTTTGGCCAGTCCTGGGGCCTAAACTCAGGGCCTGAGCACTGTCCCTGGCTTCTTTTTGCTCAAGGCTAGCACTCTGCCACTTGAACCACAGCGCCACTTCTGTCTTTTTCTATATATGTGGTGCTGAGGAATTGAACCCAGGGCTTCATGTGTGAAAGGCAAGCACTCTACCACTGGTTTATTAATGAAAACTCAATGACAGAAAAAGCATATACTAAGTAAAAAAAAAAGGTACTCAGAACACCTAATTTATTTTCTTTGAAATACACTTTCTCTCCTCCACAAAATTTATATGCTGCATTAAGTAACCAAGAATTTTGTTTTAGTAAATTGGGGTGGATGTGTATCAAAGTTCTGAACGTTTTTAATTTATGAACTCCTAAAAAAGAACAAGGATAGAATAAGATTTCATAAAGTATTGAGTTGCTTAAGACCTATATGCACAAATAAGCACAGAAAATGTGTCTCAATCTTTTATGAGAAAAACAGAAGCTACTATGATATCATGCTCAGAGTGTTCACTTACGCTCTCAGATGGATCGAAATGAAGAGAACAACAAATGTTGTGGAGGATGGGGTTGGGAACCCTTCTAGTCTGCTTATGTGCAGCTTCTCTGGAAATCAGGACAGATGCTCCTCAAAAAACTAAAAACAGAACTACTACATGAAGGCTCTATATTACTCCTGGATATATAACCAAATGAATATTAAGTCAGCATATTCATGTTTATAGCAGCAATATTCACAATAGCCAAAACACAGAATGAGTCTGAGAGGCCACCAACTGATGAGCAGGTAAAGAAAATATGGTACATAGAGATAATGTAATATTATTCAGTCATAAAGAATGAAACTATTAGGGCTGGGGATATGGCCTAGTGGCAAGAGTGCCTGCCTCATATACATAGCCCTGGGTTCGATTCCCCAGCACCACATATACAGAAAATGGCCAGAAGTGGCGCTGTGGCTCAAGTGGCAGAGTGCTAGCCTTGAGCAAAAAGAAGCAGGGGACAGTGCTCAGGCCCTGAGTCCAAGCCCCAGGACTGCCCCCCCCCCCTCAAAAAAAGAATGAAACTATGTGTGAGCTTCAGTGGCTCAAGTCTGTAATCCTAGCTACTTAGGAGGCTGAGAATGGTGGTTCAGAGCCAGCCCAGGTAGGAAATTCTATGAGAATCCTTGCTGTCTCTACATAAACACCACAAAAGCCGAAAGTAGAGCAATGACTCAAGGGATAGAGCCTTGAGCACGAAGGCTCAGGGACAGTGCTGAAACCCTGTAGTTGAGCCCCAAGACCAAAACATTAAAAAAAAAAAAAAAAAAGGAATGAAACAAAAGTAGTTTGCAGAAAAATGAACGATACTGAATATCAGCATGTTAAGTCAAAATAAGACAGATGTAGAAAAACAAACATTACATGTTTCCTCTCATGTGTGAAATCTAGACTTAGAAAACAAATGGCATGAACCTAAAAGTGAAGTGTTTGGAGTGGGAGACAAATGGAAGGGAGGGGAGGTAAAAAAAAAAATAGAGTAGGATGGGGGATGAATATGCTTGAAATACATTATATTCATTTATGAAAATACAATGGCTCAAGGCTGTGATCCTAGCTACTCATGAGGCCAAAATCAGAAGATCACAGTTCAAAGTCAGCCTGGGCAGAAAAAGCTGGGAAGATTCATCTCCAAAATAACCACCAAAAATCAGGGCTTGAGGTATGGCTCAAATGGTAGAGTGCCAGCTAAGGAAGTATGAGGCCCTGAGTTCAAATTTCAGGAGAGAAAGAGAGCGAGCGAGCGAGAATGAATAATGCAGTCCACTAAAATGGCTTTGTTAAAGGGAGGATTAAAAAAGGATGAAGACGATCAAACTATATTGTATACATGTATGGAAATACCACAGTGAAACTTGTACACAACTAGTACATGGAATAAAAATGTAAAGTTAAATGTTAAGTGTGCTTGGCTCACTCCTGTACTTGTGGCTACTCAGGAGGCTGAGATCTGAGGGTGTCAGTTGGAAGCCATCCCAGGCAATTAACTGCCCCCCCAAAAGCCAGAAGTAGAGTTGTGACTTAAGTGTGAGAGCACTGACCTTGAGAACAAAAGCTCAGGGATAGCTCTCAAGCCCTGAATTCAAGTCCACCAAGAAAAAAAAAGGGAAGAAAAGGTAGAGAGAAAGGGGTCAGGGAAGGGAAGAAGGAAAAGCAACAGAGGGGAGGAAAATGATCTAAGTGCATTGAATGCTACACAGGGGTAAAGTCGAGCTCTCTAACATGAACTAGGTAATTCTTCTTATTTATTATTCTCAGCACTTATAAGGAACAATTGGTGACACTTCACTGATCAAATCAATATAGGAAGTTGCCTTTTACAAGACATTTCACTTTGGAAGGGAAACAGGAGGAGGCCATTAGATATGGCAAGTATAAAACTGGTTAGAGAGGTGGCGATGGGTATAGAGAGAAAGGTAGACATTCATATATCCTTTTGACTTCAAAAAGTAGCTTAAGACAGTATTTTTTTACTTAAATTCCTAGAAACCAACAGATGGCATCTCTCATTGCCAAGTTGTAATGTGCTTCATGTTCATATTCAGCATTCAGACACTGAGAGTGCCAAACACAAGTAAATAGCTACTAATGTAGTAAATATTAAAAATCCACAGATAGATCCTCTGTCTCCATTGTACCAAGGAAAATACTCTTTATTATATGAATTTCTACAGAAGTACAAAAGTAAACTGCAGATGACAAGTGTGCATACAAAATATTTATTTTTAGCATAAAAAAATAGAGGTACCCTCTGCGGATAATTCATAGCTATTATTTGATAGGGCTTATTTTAAAAACTACAACAATTCATTATTATCCGAAAAGATAATAAAGATATGGCTATTACATCCAAATATTAAGGCAAAGTAGAAAATAAACCTCAAGATGACTCTAGGCTGTGTCTATCTGATGCGTCTAAAAATCAATTTTTGAACACTAGGGCCCAAAACTCTTGAGAGGAAAAATTTTGATTCCTATCAACGAGCCATCTGAGTGCCTGGGCTTCCTCCTTGGCTTGCTGGAAACTCGGTATCCACATCTCTCGCAAGGAGCGCACGCGCAGAGGAGGAGGAGCAGGAGATGAGAACGCAAACAGGGCGGGCTCCGGGCAGGTCAAGTGGGAAACTTCTGCCTTCCACTTTTTGGGTGGTAAGCCCTGCATGGAGAGAAAGAAAGAAAGAAAGAACGTAAGGTAATGACAAGAAGTAGGGCACGGGTGGCTCCTTCCTATAATCCTACCTCCTCAGCAGGCTGAGATCAGAGCACTGAGACTCAAAGCAAGCAGAGGCAGCAGAGTCTGTGAGACGCTCATCTCCGTTTAACCACCCAAAGGCTAGAAGTAGAAGCTGTGGCCCACGTGTTAGAGCACTAGCCTTCCGTGCGCGCACACACGCGTGCACACACACACACGGGGGGGGGGGGGATAAAAACATGATAAGGAAGCACAATTCCCATGTGTTCACCTTACCACCTGAAACCCAGCAAACACTTTTCTAAAGCAAATATCTTCCCTCCATGATCTCAAACTGCTCTGCTGGAGAACTTTTAAGGTACAGAAAGTATGACACTATTTTGTGTACAAGATAATCCACTAGGCGCTTCTAGTACATTGTCCTTCTTTTAATTTTTTGTTATTATGATGGTAATACACAGAGGAGTTACAGTTTCATATATTAGGTAATGACTACATTTCTTTCTTTTCTTTTCTTTTTTTGTTTTGACAGTCCTGGGGCTTGAACTCAGGACCTGAGCACTGTCCCTGGCTTCTTTTTGCTCAAGGCTAGCACTCTGCCACTTGAACCACAGCGCCACTTCCAGCTTTTCTGTGTATGTGATACTGAGTTATCGAACCCAGGGCTTCATGCATGCAAGGCAAGCATTCTACCGCTAAGCCACATTCCCATCCCTGTATTCACTTTTATAATAACAATTAAAAATCGTAAAAAAAAAATTATAGAGCATATGGGGCTGGGAATGTGGCTTAGCGGTAGAGTGCTTGCCTAGCATGCAGGAAGCCCTGGGTTCGATTCCTTAGCACCACATAAACAGAAAAAGCTGGAAGTGGAGCTGTGGCTCAAGTGGCAGAGTGCTAGCCTTGAGCAAAAAGAATCCAGGGACAATGCTCAGGCCCTGAGTTCAAGCCCCAGGACTGGACAAAAAAAAAAAAGTGAATACAGAGCAGTTACCCAGTACTGAGTACAATTCTTTTTGGGTGTCACTCCTTTCCTCCCTCTCTCCCATCCTCTTTAGATATTTCCAGAAGCAAGCTCAAAGCACGGCTATATGAGCATCTTTCCTTACAATAGTCCCCAGAAATAGACCAGAAATAACTTGAGCTATCTATCAACAAATAGGTGACTAACCTTCAGAAAAGGACTGATTACCATGATTCTCATCTCCTCGCACGGTGTCCTAGTTTTAGGCTGCTATCACAGAACACAAAGAAGTCTAAGATCAAGCATAAGATCAAGGCCTCAGGGCTGGGGTGTAGCTCAGTGGCAAAGTGCTTGCCTAGCAAGTGCAACATCCTGGGTTCGATCCCCAGTACCAAAAAAGAAAAAGACCCCCCCCCCCAAAAAAAAAGGAAGAAACAAAACAGATCAAGGCCTCAGAAAAGCTGGTGCCTAGTGAGGACCTGCCTCTTGGTTTAATGAACATGGGCCATTTTTTGCCATGTCCTCACATCACAGAAAAACAAAACAAAACAAGGAGCTATTGTGGGTCTCTTTTCCAAAAGCATTCATCACGTTCGTAAAGGCTCTGCTCTCTGCTCTCGTGACCCAAATACCTCCCAAAACCCCACCCCCAAATACCATCCCACTAGGACGGGCTTTCAACACAGGAATTTTGAGGGAATGCATTCACTTCTCACCTCCTTCTAGCCAACAAAATACAGCATGGTGACCGTGTGATTATGTATATAAGACTGTGAGGGAAATGCACCTTACAGGGAAGTATGCACGGCCTATTTGAGCAGACGGAAGCCTCAGCCTCTGGTCAGTAAGGAACTAAACTCTCCGTCTAAACTAGATTTGCCACGAAGCATGAATTTCAAAGCAAACCTTTCTTCCCCGAGTCGAGCCTTAAGATGAGACGTGGCCCTGACAAACACGTTGACTGCGGCCTCGCAGAGGACCGAGCTAAGCCATGAGCAGAATCCCGACTCATATGAACTGGGAGATGACTTGTGTTCAGCTACTAAGGTGGTGACACTATCATTCCATAGCAGTAGACAAGTCCTACAGAACAAGCCATTTATGACAGGGAGAGGAGAAGCAGAATTTAGAAAGAGGAAATTCATATTACAACAATATTTTCTATCTCCAAATGCAACAATTTAAACGATTACCAACTGAAAGAGCAAAATAATCAAGAGTCTGTTTAAATAAAATTATTTCAGCTCTTCTTTGACAGGAAAAAAGGTGTTAAAAATAGCTTACTTCAAGTTGTGCCACATATACGCCATAACAAAAAAATTTTTTTTTCTTTTGGTCAGTCATGGGGCTTGAACTCTGTACCCAGGTGCTGTTCCTGAGCTCTTCAACTCAAGGCTATTGATCTACCACTTTGAACCACAGAGCCACTTCCAGTTTTCTGGTGGTTAACTGGAGATAAGAGTCTCATGGACTTTCCTGCACAGGCTGGACTTGAACCGCAGTCCTCAGATCTCAGCCTCCTGAGTAACTAGGATTGCAGGAGTGAGACACTAGCACCCAGCCATAACAAACTTTATAAAAGAAAGGTAAATGAAAACTTAAATGGCACATTTTTGTTCCGATTTTTAATAATAAAGACACTCCATTGCAGAATTCCTTTAGAATTAGAATTAGCAGGCAAACCCTTCAAGAGATTTTCATTGGTCACTTCTCTAGGAAGAAGAGTTTGATGAAGGATAGCCTACATTATTTTTCCTCAATGCGTTCAAGAAGAAAGATGTTAAATTATGCTACCTTCAGCCACTCAGAAATACCACAATCTGATGATTCCGTTGAGAAGGCAGTACATATTCTTTTCTAGCTTTTTAAAAGCGATTTATTTACCAATATCATTATATCCCCTCTTCTAGTACCCAATCATCATTCCAGTTGATCCTGGGAAAAACAAGAGTGAACAGAATTTTATGCAGTTCTTTCAGATTTCTGTAAGTATAATCCACGAGCCTGGAAAGGATACTGAAAAGTCACCCAAGCAAGTCATCACTATTGGAAATGCTGTTTTCTGCCTTGATATATTTTTAGAATAATTGGCAAAGCATGGGCACTTGATGAAGTTGCTCATGTATTTTTGTAGTTCTGTGTGAGTGTGAGTGTGTTTGTGTGTGTGGTATACCTTAACTTTTCCTCTGATGTAGCCCTATAAATTACATCATAAAGGAAGTTATCTCAGAAACCAGGATGCATTCTCTGAGAATGATGTAATTATTAGTGTTTCTGTTGCTGACCAAGATACTCAGATAATTTTATAAGGTGAGATTTAGTACAAGATCAGATAAAAGAGTCTAAAATTTCACAACTACTTAAATTAGGAATATATTTCAAATATTTCAAGTGTTAAAATGTGCATTGTGCATATACATACATCTAAATAAATGTATGTATAGATATATTTAATTTAATTCCTATATAGTATCAACATACTACATGAAAATAATTTCTCATACTAGGTATACATTTGATCTGAAATTAATATAGGAGCCAAAATAAACACTTAAATACTTAACAAAAACTATTTACCTTCAGGACTGAGGATATGGCTCATTTATGGCACCCTGGTGGGCACAAATCCCTGAGCTGAAATCTCACTATTGCTAAAAACGGAAATTGTTTGCTTTCAGAGAGCTTAGATGAAATGTTACATACACATGGCAAGCAGCCAGTGGTCTGATGGGTGATAGACAAGCGGTATGGATGGAAAACACTGAATTTCTTTCTGATCTACAGAAAGTTAAAAGTAATTAGTTTCAATAAATATCATCTTAACAAATTTAGTTACTATGGCACAAGACTGTTTTCATTGTAAATAACTCAATGTCAAAAGCAATCTACAGGGCCAGGTGCCTTGGCCCTATAATCTAATCCTAGGAAGCAAAGACCTCAAATCCTGGTTCAAAGCCAGCCCAAGCAAGTCTGTGAGACTCTTATCACAAATTAACAACCAAAGAAAGAGGAAGCAACCGGAAGTAGAGCTGTGACTCAAGTGGTGGAGTGCCAGCCCATGTAAGGGATAGCGTCCAAGGTTCTGAGTTCAAGCACCAGTACCAGCACCAGAAACAAAGAGTATAGAACTGTGAAGATATAGCTAAGAACTGTATAATAATTTAAATGAAAGAAAGACTATATATATATATTTTTTTAATTTTTATTTATTTATTTATTACTAGTCCTGGGGCTTAAACTCAGGAGGACTGGGTACTGTTGCTGAGATTTTTTTTGCTCAAGGCTGGCATTCTACTACTGAAGCACAGCTCCATTTCTGGCATTTTGCTGGTTAATTTGAGATAAAAATCTGACACACTTTCCTACCCAGGCTGGCTTCAAACCACGATCCAAAGATCACAGCCACTGGAGTAGCTAGGATTACAGGTATGCACTACCAGCACCCACCTGAATTTATAAATATTTTAAAGTATATCCACCATTATTTAAACAATCCCCGAGCTCTAAACATAAAATCTGAAAATCTACAGCCAAAATGCTCCAAAGTCCAAAACTTTTTGAACACCCTTGTGATGCTCAAAAAGTTTCAGATTTTGGGCTGGGAATGTGGCCTCGTGGCAGAGCTTGCCCAGCATACATGAAACACTGGGTTCGATTCCTTGGCACCATATATACAGAAATAATCAGAAGTGGTGCTGTGGCTCAAGTGGTAGAGTGCTAGCCTTAAGCAAAAAGAAGCCAGGGACAGTGCTCAGGCCCTGAGTCCAAGCCCCAGGGCTGGCAAAAAAAAAAAAAAGGGTTCAGATTTTGAGTTCTTTGGATTACAAATGTTCAACTGGTGAAGGCTATATTATGTCAAACTTTGAAAAACTCTAAAATTTTGAATACTATGGTCCCAAGCATAGAAGGCCTGTGTTTCTGCCAGCAAGAGCAAGGGAAGATCAAGAAGGGGCCGAGTGTAGCTGATTGTATATGTGGAATAAAGATGAAATTCAAGTTAACTGGTGGTGGAGCATTAGTGAAAGAAATTGCCCCAGGTCTCTGCCCCACTGTTGAAGAATTAACCACGTGGATCATATGCAGAACTTGGTGTCTCCTTTCTTCCCTTGCACCCCTCTGTGTTACTGCCCAGGACATGCAGCACATGAACCCTCCAGAAGAAAAGAGATCTTTGGGAAGAAGAATCTCTTTTTAAATTTAATGTATTCCCCCAAAGACAGTGAGGAAATGTTCAGACTTCTCGCAGAGCCTGCCTCTGCCAGAATAAGGAGCAAGGATGGGCAGCAGCCATAGGTGTGAAGTGCAAAGGGCTATGAGAAGGCTAGCCTGCACCCCTCTGTCACACTCGAGTCACCTACCTTTTCTTGCAGCCTAATGTTATCCCACACATTGCTGCACACCATACACTCAAATGCATCGATGTAATTGTCCTGGTTGATGTCTTGTACTCCCCATTTCCGGTCCCTGAGAGCTGTCAGAAGTCGCTCATTGGAGATCTCCCCCTTGAGCTTCCATTCTACATAGGCCTCATACAATCTGTCATCATAATCCAGTCGTCTGATATAACTTGCTAGTTCTCTGGGGTGAGCAAATTCGGATACGAGAATAGCGCTTCGGTTACTGGGAAGCCAGTCTGCGATGCTGGGGGAGCCGTAATACACAGGGACCACTCCCAGTTTCAGTGGCCTCCACAACTTCTCAGTGATGTAGTCATCACAAACTGCATTCTCAAAAGCCAGGATAAACTTATACTGGGCAAGGATCCGATAGAAGCCCTCGGCATCCAGAGAGGCTGGACTTCTCAGCTCCTGAGGGAGTTCTTTGTTTCGTAAACACTCGCCATAGGAATCCACCTGGATGTAAGTCATCAGCTCTCGAACGTAGCTGTCCCTGTCGGATGGTGGGTCACAGTCTGACTGTACATACACCAGGGGAGCAAGTCTTTTCCTTAGCTTGTTTTTGGACTGCAATGGAACAAGGTATTTCAGTGACTTCAGGACTTCTACACCCTCCAAGTATTGGGTAGTCAGCGGCAGATGGGAATGCCTGCTGAACGTAGCTGTGTAGTTGAACAAGGTGATGACTGGCTTATGGAAGAGCTTATAGTTGTTTTTCGGGGACTCCTCGTGGAAGAGGGCCCAGTCATGGTGAGCTTCCCGAGGCAGAGGTAAGCTATCTACGTTAAAGTCAGTACCTAGAAGGAGAAAAAAAAATATTAATTTATATGCCCAGCATATAATTAGGTATTCAGAATGTAGCTCAGTAGTAAAAGTGCTTGCCTCACACCAGGCTGTCGCTCTACCCTCCAAGAGCTTAAAACTAAAACACATAAGCAGGTTAGTATCTAGGATTAGAAAACACAGGAGTCGAGACTATAAGAAGAAGAATGGCACAGTGACGGGTGCAGAGTGCCAAGCAGCCAATCACGAGGCTTCCACGCCAAAACCTTCAAGGAAGAGATCACTGAGTAGGGGGATTATTATTTCTCATTTTGTAAAAAGGGGAGTCGTGTCTGGCCAGATGTGAAAGGAGAATTTATTCCCTGCCTTCTGCAGCTGGGCTTTCCATCTCAGGGGTGTACTCTACAAGACGGGCAGAGCAATACAGAGATCAAGATCAACAATTCTTTACAAAGGAAAGAGCAAGAGAAAGCAAGCCAGAAAGGAGAAGTACTCGGGTTGGCAGATTGATTAAATGAGGGGAAAAAAGTAAAACCATGGCTGAGTAGCCAGAAGAAATACACATAATAGATTTTTTTATCCAAAATTATCGATTTCAACCAAGTGCAGTTAATCAATCTTAGTCAAAATAGCAGACAAGAAGCTTTTAAAGACAAAAGGGTTGATTATAGCACCGTGTACAGACCACTCCAGGATGGACATGAATTAACAAGCACATCCCGAGATAAAGAGGCAAAACAGGATTCTAATTAGGAGTGAGTCTAGTTTCCACAGGATTAATTGGAAAACCTTTGAAACATGATAATGTGCAGACAGAAGTGATGGATGTGCTAAGCAATTGTTTCCTGCCTGCCTGGGTGGAGATCTAGTCAGGTAGAATTTATTTCTGCAACCAAAGAGGAAGGATTAAGACATTCTCACAATATGGAACTCTTGAATGTTCCTGACACTAATGATTTTGTGAAGCCTGATTTGTAAATGTAAAGAAATAGTGGGGGAGGGGGGAATCCACCATTCATCAATCACTAGGAGATTAAAATAAGCCAAATAAATTCTTAACAGTAGAATAAGACATATGCTCTGGTAGGGCTCATAGGAATTCATTATTTAATGCAAGTACACAATCTCTCAAATAAATACAAATTCTTTGGTGCCAACAGCACACCAAAGACAAATCAATTAATAGAAAAAGGCTTTTAAACAATTACATACCAGATAAGGCTGTGTCAGAGGACACAACCAAAACACAGAGAAAATGCTGTCAAGAAGCTCCTGTCTGAGAACAGGCTTTTATTCTCAATCATCAGCAATGAGTGCCTGGCAGAAAATGGCAGTCTTTATGTTAATATGATCTTCTGCATACAAAAGAAGAGTCATTCGTGTACCTAAAATGTAGTGACAGACTGGGCTGATGGATAGAAAAGGGTAATAATCATTAACACAGAAAAGCAGATGGCCATGGAAAAGAATGGAAGAAAGGCAGGCCACTGCACGAAAGCCACTGCTGTTCACAAAGTGTCCAGGTTGGTCCACGGCCAGGTGATGGCAACTGGGACCTACAAAACTGAGCTGGAACATGAGCTAGCTAGCCTTGAGCTGAAGAGCTCAGGGGCAGCACGCAGGCTCACGATGAATACACACACACACACACACACACACACACCCCATTTGTTATGTTACAAAGCATTTCCTGGTGTCTTCCAGAGATATGCAGCGAACTTGACCAAGCACAATCAAAAATTAAATGAAAAGAAAGACCAAAAGAAGTTTTGAGAACACTTTAATTCTTCCGTATGATCTCACGGTGCCATTGATGTGAGGAAGCTCTGTCAGCGCTGTGTTATCATCAGTTGTGTTTATCACCATGCAAACTGCTGAACACGTCCCTTAAGATTGTGATAGATTCCTCCCCAAAATGATGCATATGAACCAAGTTTAACTGAAGGTGACAAAGCATAATTAAAGTGTTAAAGTGAAAGTTTCAGATTCATTGCAAGGAGGCTCGTCTTTCTTGGAAGCGAGACAGCATTGTAGGAAAAAATGACTCATGCCTTAGCAGTACTGAAGAGCATAAACAAGATCTAGGGTTTGTGAGCAGCATGGATGTGTGCAACATGAATTTTGTGACAATAATGTAGCCTACTCAATATGACTTCAATTTATGGATTCTCAGACTTACTGTACATACAAAATGGATAAATTTAAGTAATCTCAGAGTGCTGAAGTCTATGTATCCTGAGCATTTGTGGATTTTTCCTCAAGGGTGGTCTCCTTAGAACCATACATATGTGGATACCAAGGGTCTGCTGTAGCTCATTCCTATAGTCCTAGCTATTCAAAAGGCTGAGATCTGAAGGTCATGGCTCAAGTCCAGTCCAGGGAGAAAAGTCCATGAGACTGTTATTGCCAATTAACTAGCAAAAAGCCAAACATGAAGCTTTGGCTCAAGGGGTATAGCATTAGCCTTAAGCAAAGAAAAGCTCAATGACAGTGCCCTGAGTTCATACCCAGAACTGACACAAACACACACACTCATACCAAAATCCCTACAACCTGTGCACATATACACATTTGCACACACACACACACACACACACACACACTGTGGTATTAAAATAAGCTTTCTGAACAACAACAAAAAAAGGTTGTTCCAAGGAATATATAATAAATGCAGTCTGAAATACCATAGTAAAACTCCTTGGAACAATTAATTCACACTAAATAAACAAAAATGAATGACAAGAAAACAAAATGGGCTCAGATAAAGGGACAGACAGAAGTAGGAAGGGGAAGGTGAAGAATGAGGATGAATGTGGTTGAAGTCGTTTTCCTGCATGTATGAAAATAGAACAGTGAGGTTGTTGCTGAGATTATTTTAGCGTGGGAGAGGGGGATGAGGATGGTAACAGACAGGATGAGATTGATCAGCCTACACTGTTTGCATGTGTAGAAAAGTAGACCCCCATATACAACCAGTGTGTGCTAATTAAAAATAAAAGCTTCTGTTAGGCTCTTCCAAGCTACAATTCCCTGGAGGACATTTAAAATATATCAACTAGGCTCACACCTGTCATCCTAGCTACTCAGGAGGTTGAGATCAGACGATCATGGTTCAAAGCCAGCTGGGACAGAAAAGTCCATGAGACTCTCATCTCTAAGTAACCACCAGAAAACCAGAAGAGGTGCTGTGACTCAAGTGGTAGAGTGCTAGCCTTGAGCTGAAGAGCCAGGGACAGCGCCCAGGCCCAGAGTTCAAGCCCCATAACTGGAAAAAAAAAAAAAAAAAAAAAAAAAACCAAGTCAACTAGCTTCTCTCCTAGACCTAGAGCTTCACATGGGAAACAGGAATGCTGAAATCAGAGCAACATCCACCACGGAGACCTCGTGGCCTGTGATGTGGCTCGTCAGGGTTGGCTAGCTTCTCAAAGGCACTGAGCTCACCTCCACGCAGGGCCAGGCCTTTATAGTAAGAGCTGAGACGAAGGTGTTTAAAGAAATCAATTAACATGGCCAATCCATTAAAAGGCAGTGGTTTTGTGTGCAAGTTTACTACTAGTTTATACAGTCATCTGCACTGCCTCTTTTTGTTGTCTGGGTTTTTTTTGTTTGTTTTTCTTACATTCCTTCTTACGTCGAATGTCAGTTTCAAACACTGATCTCCGTGGGTTATTTTGTGTTTACTAAATACATTTGTCCCTTTAAACAACAGCTGAGGAACAGAACTTAAGTGCTGCCGTACACTATAAAGGGAGCTACAACTTGGAATACTAATGGAGTAAAACTAATGCCAGCAAAGGCTGCCAGATTGCTAACTACAGAAGCAGAATGCAACGTAGCAATAAGCAAAGGAGTGGCATGTTTTGTGGGGGTGTTCGGGGCCCCCCTCCTCTTCAGGGGCACACATGCTTCCTCCAGTTTTCCCACACACACTGCAGAACACAGAAGGCGGCCTGTGTTCCTCCCCATACCTTCCTTACAGTGGCTGGATCAACTATGCAGAGATGGAAACCCCCGTTAGGGACCAGAATTCCAGACTGGACAATAGCAAAGGACCAGAGGCATCGCTGATTCTGCTATCATGTTGAATCCATGGAACCAATGAATGGATGATCCCTAGCATATTTTCCAGCTTTGGCATAATAGTGATGTAGAAACCCCAGTGTGCTTGTACCATGGCACAGCAATGCCTTGAGTCTGAAAGAGAAAGCGCCCCTCCTCTAGGTGTTTGCCGAAGGTAATTACTACCTTTAAAAAACTTCCCACCCAAGTTCAGAAAGACAAACAGCACATGCTTCCTCTCATGTGTGGAAGCTAGACCTAATATGCACTAGAGTGTGGTAAATTATACAGAACTCTGGACATTCAAACACAGCGAGACCAAAGGAGGATATTCTTAGGAAAGGAATCCAGTGGTACAATGCCTATGTGCATCTGACCATATAAAATAATATTTATCAAAATCAACTCCACGAGGGCTGGGAATATGGCCTAGTGATAAAAAGTGCTTGCCTTGTATACATGAAGCCCTGGGCTAGATTCCCCAGCACCACATATATAGAAAAAGCCAGAAGTGGCACTGTGGCTCAAGTGGCAGAGTTGCTAGCCTTGAGCAAAAAGAAGCCAGGGACAGTGCTCAGGCCCCAGGACTGGCAAAAAAAAAAAAAAAGCAAAATGAACTCCAGGAAATGAAAATAAGAGGGTTTTTTCTTTGTTGTTGCTTTCTTTTCTTTTCTTTTCTTTATGTCTTGCTTGTTTATCTGTCTCTGAGAAGTTAAGGGGGAGTGCAGACGTGGAAGGAGTAAGGGAAGGAGTGTCATTGTCCTCATTCCCTGACTTGCATGCCTGTACATCACGTTTATAATAATTTTTTTAAGGGAAAATTCTCCTACTGAACTAAGGACCCTGGGTCTAGCTGGCATCGCCGTCAGTGCGGTGGACAAGGGGGAACTGGGTCTACGTGGTACCACCTTGTCTTCCTGGTGGATGAAGGCCAGGTTCCACCCCCAGGTGATGGGCATCCTGAATTCCTAGACACGGAGGCAGGGACTTGGACAGCGGGTTCCTGGACCTGCCGCCCCCACACCATGAACTCACAAGATGCTAGACCTGGTAGCGACCCTGCCTCCTGACCATGACCTAGTTGAGGCCCCAAGCGGCTCAGCCGCCATTGTGCGCCCTGCCTAGAGTCTCCTCTCTCCTCCGGTCACCAGGGCCTCCCACTTCGGCTCTCCATTGGAGTAGATCTGGTTTGTTGCGATTGCTTTTCTGCTCTTTGCTCTACTTTCAGGGCTCAGTTTTCTAACAGTGTTCAGTGTATCTGAGGCTGCAAATGTTGGAGGAACATGTGTCCACACAAAGTCGCTGGCTTTCTAAGAAAGACTCCTCAGTCAACCTCTCAAATGGCTTCTCTGCATCTCGCAACTGAATTTCCACGTAACACTACCGTAAAACTACATTCCTATCAAATTTGGTTCCAGAGAAAATACCCAACAAGTAGGATTAAAACATTCAAGGAAGTGTAATGTAGCCCCAAGGAATGCCTTGTGCACCGCATTAACTATCTCTGCTGTTTCACTGCCTTATCTTTTAGTGGCACTGGAGTATAAACTCGAGTACCTACGTTTGTCTGGTAGATGACCTAACACTGAATCATACCTCCCACCCTGTTTTTGCACTGGTGATTTTTGAGATAGGGTCTCTCTTGCTGTGTGGGCTTGTATCTGGACTTAAATCTGCCCATTTTATTCTTCCTGTGGTAGCTGGGATACTAGGTGTATGCCAATATATCCAGATTCTTCCTCTAAGATTCGTCTACGGACTTTTCTGCCTGGCTTAGCCTGGAAATAAGATCCTCCCATTTTCAGCTTCGCTATGATGCTAGGCACATAGCCTAGCCTTCGCTATGGTGACAGGCACATGTCACCCACTCAGCTATAGACAGAGAAGGGATCTCATCCACTTTTCGGCCTGAGCAGGCCTCAAGTCACAATGCTCCCAATGTAGCCAGGACTGCAGGTGCAAGCCATCGACACCTAACTGCCACTTTCAAAGGTCTTTCACGGGAATTTTCTCAGCTTATCCACACAGCTCCATCATTTCGTTTTTCCTGAAAGAATGTTGCTGATAATAGTGAAAGCCACACTTTGAACAAAGGAGCTACCCACATATGCTCCTGCAATATCCTGGCTCTAGCTAATTCAGGGAACTGTGACTGGCTACTTGACTCAGAAAGCTCTTTCTGGGACTCACATTCCTCCCTCTTCTCCAATTAACTTCTCCAATTAACTTCTCTTCAAGAGTCCTTCTGCCTGCCCCTAATCAATTTCACATTAAGCAACCCTCTCTCAAGTACCCATGTTCATTAGGCATATCTGTTCTACCCTGGGCCATGGAAATTTCTTAAGCCTGCATGGCCTGTAGGCTAGTCAATAACTTTGCCATCTCATTCCTGACATACAGGGCCTGAGGCAAAAGTACAAATGGCACAAAGCCCTCTGTACCATAAGCCTAAATATCTAAGAGCTATGAATCAACTTAACAAACTGTTAAGTGTTTTAGCCTGGGGCTGGGAATATGGCCTAGTGGTAGAGTGCTTGCCTCGTATACATGAAGCCCTGGGTTCGGTTTCTCAGCACCACATACATAGAAAAACCTAGAAGGGGCACTGTGGCTCAAGTGGTAGAGAGCTGGCCTTGAGCAAAAAGAAGCCAGGGACAGTGCTCAGGCCCTGAGTTCAAGCTCCATGACTGGCAAAAACAAAACAAAACACAAGGAAGTGTTTTATCCTTTCACCTTTGTATTTATGCCATGATTTAACATGTGTAAGTTGGACCAGAGTTTTGGCTCAAGAGGTCGAGCAAAAACCAATACTGGTTCAAAAACCAGTACTAGCACAAAGCAAAATGTGTACGTGTGTATGTGTAGCCATGGTTCACGTTGATTATGAATAACTAAAAATTGCCATCATTTTTACTGGAGATGATGGTTCTCTTCTCTTTAGGGCTGGATTGGCATCAGGTGAAGAGAGAAGGGCTTCCTCACCTCGCCCCTTCCCCTTCCTGCCCGTGCAGTCAAGACCCCCACGGTTGAAAGCTACGTTCTCCCACAATGTCTACCTCCTCCACAAGCACCCGCGTGCACCTCTGGCCATGTCCTAAAGTCAGATTGCACTAGTCATCTAAAGCGTTCACCACCTGGACATCCCGCCGGCAAGCACAAGCCATCACCAGGACTACACTTGTCCTCTTCCTGGCAAACCTCCCCCTATTCCTGTCTTCACTTCCTTTACCAATACCAACGTTGATTTGAATCTCTTCGCATAAGCTTAGTGCTCACCTGTGAGCACCTCTCCTTTCTTTTCTCTTTTCCCAGGTACAAGGAATTGGGGTCTTCATAATCCCCAGCACCTGTTCTGAACTCCAGAGAATATGGAGGAGCTGCCGTGAGGATGCCCTCCCAGAGATCTGCACAGTGCACAGTCCTTGAAGCATTAATGCTAGGTGCAATCGGGGGCGGGGGGGAACGTGCATATTTTTCAACAATTTGAAATGTTCTAAAACACCATGTACAGGGAAGATTTTGCTATCAAAAAAATCCCACCCCAAATAACAATAATGGTCCCATCAAAATGTATCAGTGAATCAATGATTTCTTTTTTTTTTTTTTTTTTTTTTTTTTTTGGCCAGTCCTGGGCCTTGGACTCAGGGCCTGAGCACTGTCCCTGGCTTCTTTTTTGCTCAAGGCTAGCACTCTGCCACTTGAGTCACAGCGCCACTTCTGGCCATTTTCTGTATATGTGGTGCTGAGGAATTGAACCCAGGGCCTCATGTACACGAGGCAAGCACTCTTGCCACTAGGCCATATCCCCAGCCCTTTCTAGCAGGTTTTTTTTTTGGGTTTTTTTTTTGGGCCAGTCCTGGGCCTTGGACTCAGGGCCTGAGCACTGTCCCTGGCTTCTTTTTGCTCAAGGCTAGCACTCTGCCACTTGAGCCACAGCGCCACTTCTGGCTGTTTTCTGTATATGTGGTGCTGGGGAATCGAACCCAGGGCCTCATGTATACGAGGCAAGCTCTCTTGCCACTAGGCCATATCCTCAGCCCTGAATCAATGATTTCTATCATTCATTTAGTTCACCAATTATGCAAAGAATTCAAAGCAAGACCCTCTTTCCAGCCAGGCACCCGTGGCTCACACTTGTAATCCTAGCTGCTCAGGAGGCGGAGGTCTGAGGATGGACATTCAAAGCCAGCTCAAGCAGAAAAGTCTCCATGAGACTATTATCTCCAATTAACTAGTCAAACACTGAAAGTGGAGCTGTGGCTCAAAGTGGCAGAGCACTCACCTTGGGCTATATTTCAACTCTGGTACCCCAACATTACAGTGCTTTCCAGTAAGCCTGGGTTCATAGAGGGCACAAGAAGCCTCATTTATGACCAGCTTGTCTGCTCACCGCTCCATTTTGGTCCTTCTGTGCTGGACTTTGTATTTCTGGGGCAGAGACTCAGAAAAGTTCATTTCTTCAGCTCCCTGGACAACTGGCTTGCAGTTAGATCCTGCCGGGGGCAACACTGTGGAAAGTGGAAGGAAAAGCGAAAGATTCCCCCACGGTGTGCACAGCCCTGGGAGACGCGCCCAGCGGCAGTCAGTTCTTGAGCCTGTCCTCATCCTCCCTTCTTTTGCTCCACCAGAACTTAATCCCTGTGCAACCAACTTCTGCCACAAATTCTTTTTTATTTTAATTCAGTTTTATTTTGGTTTAAGGGTGATATCAGAAGAGTTACAGTTACATAAGTAATGAGTACATTTCTTGTCAAACAGTTCCCCCAATTCTTTTTTTTTTTTTTTTTTTTTTGGCCAGTCCTGGGCCTTGGACTCAGGGCCTGAGCACTGCCCCTGGCTTCTTCCCGCTCAAGGCTAGCACTCTGCCACTTGAGCCACAGCGCCGCTTCTGGCCGTTTTCTGTATATGTGGTGCTGGGGAACCGAACCTAGAGCCTCGTGTATCCGAGGCAGGCACTCTTACCACTAGGCTATATCCCCAGCCCCCCCCCAATTCTTGTTGTCTAGAATAATTCTGTTTTCTCATTCCAATCTGAGGAATACAGAGGCCAATTTCCAAAGTGTGATACTTCTAATTTGTAATTTACTATTACAAGTTCTAAGTTTTTCCTTGCTTTCTGTTCCTTGGTTTTCCAAAAGTACTAGGACTTTTTCCTTTGTGATTTTTTTTCTTTTGGCCAGTCCTGGGGCTTGAACTCAGGGCCTGAGCACTGTCTCTGGCTTCTTTTTGCTCAAGGCTAGCACTCTTCCACTTGAGCCACAGCGCCCCTTCTGGGTTTATCTACATATATGTGGTGCGAAGGAATCAAACCCAGGGCTTCATGCATGCTAGGCAAGCACTCTACCACTAAGCCACATTGCCAGCCCTCCTTTGTGACTTTTGTTCCTGGTTTCCTCCAGAAATTTCCCCTCACAGAATCACCTCTCTATTTATTTGTCTCAGGCCATCTGGTAAGAACATAGAAGCAGAAAAACACATGCTTCCTATTTAAGAAAGGAAAATATAAAATCATAAAAATGAAACTTTCTTTAAGAAACTATCAAATTACTTGAATCAAAAAGCAAATCTATGTGTGTGCACACGTGTGTGCATGTGCACACACACGTACACAGCCAGCCATGGAACTTGAAATCGGGGCCTGGCACTATCCCTGAGCCTTTTTGCTCAAGACAAGTACTCTACTGCTTGAACCACAGTCGCTGCTCTGGGCGTTGTTAATTAGAGATGCGAGTCTCACAGACTCTTGCCTGGGCTGGCTTCAAACGGCAATCCTCAGATCGCAGCCTCCTGAGTAGCTAGGATGACAGGCAGGAGCTACAGACACCTGAGCTTTTTTTCCTTTTTTGTAAAGTCCTTCTGTAAATTACAACTTAGAACATGCAGAACTAGAACCCAATTGATAATAATAGGCTGGTGGTGATGGTCTCATTAAAACCATATTTGGCCATACTCTAAGCTTTACCACCAATGATAAATCCTTTCCAATATGTCTCCAGACAATGTAAAAAAGAAACTTCAGAACCCTCTTCTTGTAAAAAAAAAAAAAAATACAGACACACACATTTTGTTTTGTTTTGTTTGTATTTTTGCCTGTTGTGGGGCTTGAACTCTGGGCTGAGGCTCTGTTCCAGCTCAAGGCTAGTGTTCTACTACTTGAGCCACAGCACCACTTCTGTTTTGTTCTGTGTGGTTTATTGGAGCTAAGAGTCTCATGGACTTTCCTGCGCAGGCTGGCTTTGATCCTTCATCCTCAGATCGCAGCAACCTGAGTGGCCAGGATTATAGGCATAAGCCACTGCTGCCCAGCGGCTAAAGCATTCTTAAACAAATCCTTTCACCCAACTGAAATTAAAATTCTTATGGACACAAGATGTTAACACTTATGAAACAGCTGGCAAAATATGGCTATTGTAGGAGACAGAAGTAGTTTATAAATGGCAGTTGTAAGTCACTTCAGATGTAACTGAACTACCTCTGAGTCCCCCCCCCCCCACACTTCCTGCCTTGGATTAAATCAATCCTTTCACAAAGCTCAAACAACTTCTAATGTTTGCAATAACTATTAAAAGTGCTCCCTCTCTGGTACAGCTGTCTGCAGTAAGCTGAAATCAAACTGAAGTATTGAAGATAGCTCCTAACGCCCAACACAAAATCAATTCAGTTTCTCCCAGTAATTAGAAAAAGTGAGACTCTGTCAGAAGAGTTGAACCAGTAGAACAGAGCAGGAGTTACTAGCTTCCAGGACGCTCCCTGACGCGGGGGGTAAAGGCTGAGGTGCCACAGGGATTTGGCAAAGCAAATCCAAGAGCCCCGCCCTGATCTGCTGAAGGGCAACCAGACCTTCTTGACAAGGCTGCTCATCCCAGTGCAGAGCCTGGAGCCGCCCCAAGGGCATCCGATTAAAAGCCCAGTGGAAGGGCTTCCATGAATGAATCACAATCCGGTCATACTACTGCAGCCCCCCTATGGGGGCTAGGACACAGCACTACCAAATCAGGGAAGCCCAGCCAGCCCCAGAAAGCATGCTTTATTGAGCCCATTTGGAAAACAGTCAGCCGGGGACTGGAGTTTCAAAGATGAACACAGTTAGCTGCAGAGGATCTCACATGGAAGAGTGTAAATGTTAAATTGTTGGCTGAAACTCAGACTACAGTAACACCTATGCTCCTAGGAAGAAAGGGGTAATTATTCCTGATGAGTCAGAGTTGCACACTGAATTACCATTAAATACAGAGAAAACCCAGCAGTGAAGCATAAATCAATAAATAAGGTTCCATTATTAACTCAGGGCAATAACAGTTGTATTCATTGGCTCATTAGAATATCATTTGCATAGATAATGTTGTAAAGAGGGACTAGCAAGAATTCAGTAGTTCAGCTGGCTAGGGATGTACTGAATCAGCCCTTTTTGCTCTGGATATTTTAAGATAGGGCATTGTGGGAGGTGTATTTTGGGGGAGGAGGGGGGTTTTATCCCCCAGGTATGCCTGGGCCACAATCTAGGGAACTGATAGGGTTGATAGGCATGTGCCAGTAAACCCAGATTGTTCTGTTAAGAGGAGTCTCAAAAACATTTTTCCCAGGGGCTGGGAATATGGCCTAGTGGCAAGAGTGCTTGCCTTGTGTATATGAAGCCCTGGGTTCGATTCCCCAGCACCACATATATGGAAGACGGCCAGAAGGGGCGCTGTGGTTCAGGTGGCAGAGTGCTAGCCTTGAGCGGGAAGAAGCCAGGCAGGGACAGTGCTCAGGCCCTGAGTCCAAGGCCCAGGACTGGCCAAAAAAAAAACAAAAAACATTTTGCCCAAGATGGCCTGGAATTGCAATCCTCCTGATTTCAACCTCCCACTTCAAGAATTCTTTTAGATGTATTTCATTTTTTGGTTATGGCATGGGTTTTTTGTTTTGTTTTGCTTTTTCAACAACTTGTTACTTTTGTGAATGTTTGACATTATGAGTTTAAATGTTTAAAGTCTCAACACTGCTGCAGTCTGATTCATCTAAATCACTTTTTCGAATCTGACATCTGTATTTTTCTATACAACAGCATTAAGCTCCAAAGGGTGTTCTGAGACCATCTCTAGGATGTCCTCTGACAACCATCAGATGCCCCTTTCCAGGGCACCAGAATCAAACACAATGACAACAGGGGCTAAATCCTAGGAAAGATGAACAGAGAAAAAAAGAAATAATTTCACATACTATGTTGAAAATACTAACCTCAATGACAAACCACTCGCTTCCATATTTTGAAGGTCATTTCTCTTAGCGTCATCTTGTGATCATATAGCTACTGAGCTATTGTGATCATCTGCTAGGACTATCCTAGACATATACTAATTATTACCAAAAAAGGAGACTATGAAGTTTGTTTCTTTGGGTCTGGCTACTTCACTTAGTATGATTTTTTTCTAAGTCTTTCCATTTTCTTATGAATGGGGAAATGTCATTCTTTTTGATAGAAGCATAGAATTCCACTGTGTGTATACATATATATATGTATATATATGTATATATGCCATAATTTCTTGATCCATTCACCTACTGAAGGGCATCTGGATTGGTTCCATGTTTTAACTATGGTAAATAATGCTACTATGAACAAGGTTGTGCTGGTAGTTTAAGTTTGGACTTGTTTATGATCCTTTGGGTAAATGCCCAGAAGTGGGGTTGGTAGGTCATTCTTTATGTTTAGCCTTTTGAGGAACCTCCACACTGCTTTCCAGAGTGGTTGAACAAGTTTACACTCCCACCAACAGTGTAGTAGGGTTCCCTTTTGGCCACATCCCCACCAGCAACTGTTGTTAGTTTTCTTGATAATGGTCATTCTCACTGGGGTGAGGTGGAATCTCAATGTTGTTTGGATTTGCATTTCTGTTATGGCCAGTGATGTTGAATACTTCTTCACGTGACTCTTGGCCATTCTCATTTCCTCTTCAGAGAAGTCTCTTTTTAGGTCTTTAGCCCTTTTGTTGAGGGGACAGTTGCTTCTTTGAGGATTTGTTTTGGAGGAATTTCATTTTTTGAGTTCTACAGATATTTTAGATATGAGGCCTTTCTATGGCCGGTGAAGATCTCCCTATCTGTGGGCTTTCTGTTTATCTTGCAAGCTATGTCCTTAGCCATGCAGAAGCTCTACAGTTTAATACAATCCCATTTGTCCAACCTTTCTTTGATTTGTTGTGTTTCTGGGCCTTTATTAAGAAAGTTTCAACCTGTGCCAAGGAGCCCAAGTGTTTCTCCTACTCCTTCCTGCAATGTTTTCAAGGTATCTGCTTTTACCTCGAGGTCCTTGTTCCAGTTAGAATTTATTCTGGTGCAGGGTGATATATGAGTCTAGCTTCAGTGTTTTTTACAGATGTTGAGCCAATTTTGCTAGCACCATTTGTTGAAGAGGCTGTCTTTCTTCCAACCTATTTTTTTTTTTTTGTTTTTGGCTCCCTTATCACAGATTAGGTGACCATAGGTCTGTGGGTTCATTTCTGGGTCTTCAGTTCTATTCCATTGGTCCTCAGGCCTGTTCTTATGCCAATACGCCAATACCAAGCTGTTTTTATTACGATGGCTTTGAAATTCTCTCAAAGTTTTGATGGTGATACTTTATTGGTATAACCAGAAATTGTCAAAGAAACTTTCCAGCAGCAAATAGCTTCAACGATCTGCCAACAGAGACATCTGGGCTGTCACTGTCCCACTGAATCAGATGGAAAAACCTCCCAATTGTGTCTGCTTAGGAATGCATGGGTACATCATCACTACTGCCTTATTGGCAATACTGGCGCACACCATCAATTGCACACTCATCTGGTTTCAAAGATATTAAAATTTGGAAAAAAAACAACAACAACAACTTTAGGATTAAAGAAAATGTTCTCAATATAAGGTACTTGTGGCTCAGGCCTGTGATCCTAGCCACTCAGGAGGCTGAGGTCTGAGGATCTGGGTTCATGTCCCGCCTGGGTTGGAAAGTCCATAGGGCTCATCTCCAATTAACCACCAAAATGCCAGAAGTGGCGCTGTGGCTCAAGTGGTAGACGACTAGCTTTGAACACAAAGGCACAGTGATAGAGTCTAGACCCTGAGCCAATGCCCCAAGACCCCAAAAAAGCATTCATTATATCTTGCAGGCCCAATCCAATACTGTAAACAACTAATATCCACTTCTCCTATTGCAGCCAAAAAAAACCCAAAACCCCAAAACCAAGATGTAAAGCAAAGGACATAAACATTTTCCAATGATATTTATTTTATTTAAATTATCCTCATCAGATTTCTAGAATACCTGTTTGATACAAGAAATTTTACTGAACTCAAGATGGAAGGTAAAAAGAAAAAAAAAAATAAAGAGCCAGGTTCTAGTGACTCATACCTGTAATTTTAGCTACTCAGGAGACTGAGATCTGAAGATCCTGGTTCAAAGCCAGCCTATACAGGAAACTCCATTATCTTCAATTAATCACCAGAGCCCAGACATTGCCAAATGCTAATAGCTTACACCTGTAATCCTAGCTACTCAGGAGGCTGAGATCTGAGAATAACAGTTAGTAGCCTGCGTGAGCAGGACAGCCCATGAGACTCTTATTATCTCCAATCAACCACTAGAAAACTGTAAGCAGAGTTGTGGTTCAATGTGGTAGAATGCTAGCCTTGAGCAGAGAGCTCAGGAACAGCACCCAGGCCTGAACTGAAGTCCCACAACCCACAGAAAAATAAATAAATAAGCCCAAAGTGAAGCTGTGGCTCATGTGGTAAAGTACTAGCCTTGAACAAAGAATCTCAAGGACAGTGTCCAGACCCTGAGTTCAAGCCCCCAGCATCAGCACAAAGAGTGAGGAGGAAAGAGAAAGAAAAAGGGGGAGAGAGGAGGAGAAGAGAAAGGAGAGAGGAGAATAGGAAGAACTGGGCACCAGTGATTCACATCTGTAATCCTAGCTACTCAGGAGGCTAAGATCTGATAGGTTGGAAGCCATCAGGATAGGAATGTTTATGAGACTTTTATCTCCAATTAACCACCAAACGCTAGAATGGAACTGTAGCTTAAGTGGTAGAATGCTAGCCTTGAGCACAGAATCTCAAAGCAAAGAGACCAGCCCAGAACTGGCATCAAAAAACAAACAGACAAAGAACAACAACAAAAAAGAAAACAAGAAAAGAGGAGCCAAATCACCCCTCTCCCCAAAGTTTGGGGCTTTTTCCCATGTTGTACATATATACGTGTGTGTGTTTGTGTGTGTGTGTGAGAGAGAGAGAGGGACAGTGAGTGTGTGTGTACGTGTACATGGAAAACCATGCATACATGTATGCGTGTTATGAAAGTGTGCATATGTGCATACAGCAAAGAGAACTTCCTGAGACCAAACATGCTGTTGACCTGCCAACAGAGTCACTAGTGTGAAAACAAATTGCTAGAAATAGTCCACAGTTTTACTTTATTTTACTAATTTTCTGTTACTATAGTCTACATTTGTACCTTAGTTTATATTAATTATATCTGAAGATATAACTGAGATTTGTCCCCCAACTTCAATCCTATAAAAACCATAACTCAAAGAAAGAAAAGCATGGAAACCAACGTAAGAACTAACAGCATGCCCGTCTACTCTGGCCGTGATGAGCATGCCTCACAGACAGACAAGGCTCCTGCTTCAGGACGCCCTTCCTTGCTGTCTCCCAAGGCCGCCGCACCAGTGACATGGCATGTACATGGGATGTACGTGGGATGTACATGGGCAGTGCCTGCACTACAGTGCCCGTCAGCAGGCACATGGAGACGAGCAGGGACTCAGAGAAGGACCTCATTATACAAACGGTGGGGTTTTCAGGATGGTTTCAGCTAAGAAAGATCACAGAGCTTTCAGCAACTACCCCCATCATCTTATCTGTGGAAAGGCCTCACCCACATGTGGAGAATTGGCAGGGTAGGGCGTCTTCATTGGGATACCAACAACTGACCATCACATCCTGCTTGCCCTAGACTTCTGAGTAATTTACTGAATGTTTACAGCTACTCGTGCAGCCCAATGCATGTGAATGACAATGACATCCACCGTGGTCTAATGTCCCCGGAGGCTTTACATAGGAGTGTAGCTGATAAAAACCTTCCCTGCTTTGTTCCAGAACAGTCTAAATTATCCCTGTCCGTGGGATGTTGGGAAGCTAACACCTTAGCAGGAAGAATTTCCTCATTTGTTCAAGTCTTCATGCTGCCTGTTCTCTTGTTCAGTTATTTCAGTTTTTTTTCTTTTTTATAGATTAGAAGATCCTCAACTGCAAGTGTATGTGCTTCTGTCTAGCTCCCCAACAGTCAAAAAGCCCCAAGTCTGGCAATAAGACAGAAGAGAATAAGAAAGAAGTGAAAGCAGAAATTACATACTAACAGCAAATGTCTGGTTAAGGGGTCAGAGCTCATATATGAACCCGTTAGGAATTGCAAAGAAAAATCTTAAAAATTAAGTTTAAACATTGAGATGCCAGACAGTCTTCCATGCAAATATTATCTGAAAAATATATTCATCTCACAATTCTAGTTGTTAGATTTTGTGACTTGTATCTCCAGGGAAGTCAACAGTTTCTGTGACCATAAGCAGATGTATTAAGTGAGGGGAAAGCTGGTGAAATTAACTAGTAAGAAAATAACCACCCCATCTTATGAGCTTTATCCTTCTTCATTTACCTAGACAAGCATAACAGTTTTATTTTAATTACTTATGAAAATATTTCATGGTAAATTAGTAAGTGGTATCACCTCATTTAAAATAGCAATAAAATATAAGCCATACTTTGCTATCCTATTATTAATTTTTTGCAAAAAAAAAGGTTATAGTCCATGAGTTAAGAAAGAATTAATGAATTATAAAAAGATAAAATGAGATTATTATGAAGGCACTAAAGAACTACTCTTCTGGCAGTACTGGGCAGTGAATTCGGGGACTTAGGTTTATTAGGCACACGCTCTATCACTTGAGCAATGTCTTGAGCCTATTTTCCATTGGTTATATTCAAGGTTGGGTCTTGCTTTTTGCCCAGACGGCCTGGGCTTCAAATCCTCTTACTTGTGCTTTCTCACGTCACTAGGGATGATGGACTGGAGACTCGTGACCTTTTAGCCTGACATAGCCTGGAAACACACACACACTCCAAATAGCTAGGATTATAGGCTTGAGCCACCACACCTAGCTAAAGAACTAGGCTCTTATCTTAAGCTGTGGTATGGAAAACCTTTTAGTTGAAGGTAATTTCTTGATATTCCATGCTGGACAATTTCATTAGTGTTTATTACATGGAAACATCTTAGCAGTTAACCATGGGGGAATACTAAGATTCATTCAAATTCTGAGCTCAAGTAAAGCCCATGAAATAAATGGCAAGTAAATCAATATGCCAAATGTCCTAGGCTGGTCTAAGAAGCTTTACATGAATCAAACTTATAAATAAACAACAAACAACATTTTCCATTGACATAGCAATTCAGATATTTAGAGACACACTGGCATAGATGATCGGAGACAAACAAGTCTGTTCATAATAACTGTTATAAGCTGACATCTGAGATGTGTCACAAAGGTGCATGTGTTGAAGGCTTCTTCATGGGTCTGTGGCACTATTGGGAAGTGACGAAACCTCTCAGAGGTGGGGCCTAGCGGGAAGAAGTTACCTGTGTTCCCTAGGCAGGAATATATTGGGAGCCTGGCCCCTCTTCTGATTCCTGGCAGCCATGAGGTAAGCAATTTTGCTTTACCAAATACACACAGGCTGACGTGCTGCCTCACCAGACGCCCAAAAGCTAAGGGGCCAACCATCCCCGGGCTGAGACTACTGAGACGGGGCTCCTGTAAGTTGTTGGTCTCAGTTATTTTGTCAAAGGGATAGAAAACTGACAAACAAGAGTAACATAACAAGACAAAAAACATATACTGGAAATAACCTAGCCATCCCTCCACCAAAATGAGAAGGAAATGGCCACAACACAGAACCAACATAGATTTCAAAATAATAAAGTAAATTGAAATAATCTAACACATAACCAAAAATCTTGAAATGCTTTTTCTACTTGCTTTCTACAAAATATATCTATATTGTGGTTCACTTCTCTAAAGTGGACAGGGTAGGCAAAACTACAGGCTGAATTCAACTACACATAAAAACTAGAAAGGCTAGCCATTACTCTAACTGAAACAGGGCTTGTGGAAGCAAAGGAGAAATTTCTTTTTTTGTTGTTGTTATGTTTTAATTTTTCCATAAATGATATATTCCTGCATTATCTACTAACTTTTACAATCAAAAGTTAAAAAGGCAGAGAAATCTCTTTAAAGAGAAGCATAAAAAGCCTCACATACTTAATAAAATATGTAAAAGCTCACAAATATCCTCTTAAAACTGCCACACCATTCCCTGTGGTACTTAGGAAATATTACCTTTGGAATCTTGCCTGCTTATAGGAGTGTCATATTTCAGAATTTATGTGGAAAATTACATGGCACAGTAAACTGCCAGGGATTTCATCTACCCCAAAAGGAAAAGGGGAGATTAGAGTTTACTTGAACATCAGCAGGTGAATGTGTTCTGCCAATGTGTAACTAATGAATTATTTTGGCTGTAATAAGAGATTTGCACATACCCTTCTGAGAGCCCTGTTAAAACAAGAACCTGTAATTCCGCTTAGAAGTCCACTTGGATTTAAAAATTAAACTGACATCAACATAATCAAGCTGGACTTCATCAAACCACACACCTTGAAAAAAACAACACAATGATTTAACATATTAATCTCAGTACTTTCAAATACATACTTCTCAATCTTCATTATATATAAGAACTAAATGTTGGCAGTATTGGAGCTCTTAAAATATTATACCAGAAGACAGAAAAGTAATAAAACATAATATGTCTGTAATAAATAAGGAAAGTAAGCTATAGTGGATGCATTTTTTTTTTTTTTGCCAGTCCTGGGCCTTGGACTCAGGGCCTGAGCACTGTCCTTGGCTTCTTTTTGCTCAAGGCTAGCACTCTGCCACTTGAGCCACAGCGCCACTTCTAGCCATTTTCTATATATGTGGTGCTGGGGAAATGAATCCAGGGCTTCATGTATACGAGGCAAGCACTCTTTGCCACAAGGCCATATTCCCAGCCCATGGATGTAATTTTTAAACCAGCTGAAATCAGAGAAGTGATGCATAATCCCTCAGCAAATACTGTAGCTGAATTTGGCTTCCAGAAGGATCTCCCTGAGTAGGTCCCTTGTGGCTGAGAAAGAAATGAAATGTCTGTTTCTATTGCCCTCTCCTTACTAGTTAAAAGCTCCCAACCTGGTGCTCTAATTTTTCTTAAGAGTATTTCTCAAACAGGGCTAACTCATCACAATATGCCCAGAGCTCATTGAATCTTACCAGTGAAAATTCCATATCCAAGGAGCTCCCTGAGTCCTCAGCAATTCAGGACAGTGAAGACTGTACCTGGGCCAGATTCCTAGCCCCCCAGCCCAAACTCCAAAGCCCTTTGATAGGCTCATCTTGGACAGAAGAGAATGCAATTGTGATTACTGAGTCTTATTCTTTGTCACAGAACTTCACCCAATAGGCTAGAAATTAGAGTTGGTTGGAAAATACAGGGACCTCAAAAACATGCTGAGCAAAAAAGATGCCAGAACCCCTTCCCCCAAAAAAGAGAGAGGGAGAACAAAGTATACAATCCCATATATAAGAAGTCTTTAAACTGCTCCAACTAACCTCCAGTGATAGGAATCAGATCAATGGGCATCTAGACGGTGGGAGGAAGGTGTGGTAAAACTTGGCTACGAGGGAACTTTCTAGAGTAGAAGACATGTTCTGTGTTTTTTGGACTAGTGGTTACAAGATACATTTGTCCAAACTTTCCAGTTGCAGATTTTAGTAGTATGGACTTACTAGGTGTCAACTTCGCTGTTAGAGAACTCATTTTAACCAGAGACATACATAGTGCCCATGTTTATTGCCCACTCTTTACAAGCGAAAATATGTCCACCAACAGATTAATGGAGAAAGAAAATGGGGTAAATGTAATATATATAAAGAAAACAAAATCCCAACATATGTACCAATGGAACTAGAAGAAATTATGGTAGGTTAGTCACAGAAAGACAATGTAGATGGGCATGCTGGCTCATACCTGTAATCCCAGCCACTGGGGATCACAGTTCAATAGGATGACAGTTCAAGGTCAGCCCAGAAAGTTACTGATTCTCATCTCACCAAAGAGGCGAGGTATGATGGCATACACCCGTTAGTTGTATGGTAAGTACAGGAAGCAGGACTCTGATTCAGCAAAAAGTGAGACACCAGGCTGGGAACATGGCTTGGTGGTAGAGTGCTTGCCTCATATACATGAAGCCCTGGGTTCAATTCCTCAGCACCACATATATAGAAAAAGGCAGAAGTGGAGCTGTGGCTCAAGTGGTAGAGTGCTAGCCTTGAGCAAAAAAGAAGCCAGGGACAGTGCTCAGGCCCTGAGTTCAGGCCCCAGGACTGGCAAAAAACTGAAGTAAAAAAGAAAAAAAGAAATGATAAATGAAGTGAAAGACATATTTAACTTGATTGAAACAACCTGATACATACAGGTATATACACATCGCAGAATGTTCAATCTTTGGGTTTTGATTTTTCGGGAGATATTTGTTGTTGTTTTGAGGGAGATGATTTTGCTTTTCTTTTGAGACAAGGTCCTACTATATGGCCCAGGCTAGCCAGGAACTCTGTAATCTTCCTGCCTCGGCTGCCGAGTGCTAGGATTGTAACCCTGTGCCACCATGCCTGGCTTAATGTTTACATTTTTAGGTATCAGTTGGGAGTTTGTTTGTTTTTTTTAGTATGATTTTTTTAAGAACTGTAGCAGTACCACTTAGAGATGCTCCTGGAGAGAATTCTGAATCCGACAGAGGCAACAGAAGCTTGAGCATACAAAAAAACACTACAGTGGCTTTCAAGTCCATGTTTAAAGGATTCTAAGAGGACGGCAACCTTCATCTAAAATCAGTTCAAAGTTCACTCCTAATACATGCAGTCCTTCAACACAGGAAGCTGTAAGGATGCCTTCTCTGGAAATATCCAAAGAAAAGCATAGCCACATTTTTCAAGCTATTTGATTGTTGTTTTGTGTATAAACTCATGAAGATTAGAAGAACTGGTGTGACAGCCAGGAGATGGTATGGATTTCAGCACCTTTGGATATAGAACTGAACCTACAAAATCAGCAGAGAGAAGCCTAATACATAAAGAGATGGCAGACCTTTATAAACATAATATAGGTGTGGCAGTGGTCTCTCATGTGATCTGGATGCCTTATCCTGATCTTGGTACTTCAAGCAAATGTTTGAGCATTTGCTAGATACGAGAAACGAAGGTACAGAAAAACGGCCAGGATAGAAAGATGAAAACCTCTGCATCTCAGAGACCAGAGGATTCACAGTCACTGTTCAGTCGGCTGGGAATGTGGCTTAATGGTAGAGTGCTTGCCTAGCATGCATGAAGCCCCAGGTTCGATTCCTCAGTACCACATAAACAGAAAAGGCCAAAGTGGTGCTGTGGCTCAAGTGGTGGAGTGCTAGCCTGGAGCAAAAGAAGCTTAGGGACAGTGCTCAGGCCCTGAGTTCAAGCCCTACGGCTGGCAAAATAACAACAACAAAAACAAACAAACAAATACACAAAAAGGAAATAGTCTTTGAGAATTTGACTTTCAGGGTAAGTTGCCCTGTCTGACCCAAGACACCACCTTCACTTCTTAGCTCTCTGCCTCTGCCCTGACTCAGGCTGCTCGGATGACTGAGATGCCCTGTAATTGGCTAGCACGTGCAGATGCGCTGACGGAATCTGCTGGGCCGCTAAGCAGCCCCAAGACACAGTATGGCACCAAGCAGAGGAAGTAAAGCTTGCTGGTGGGAGTTGTAGCCAAAGCCAAACCTTTAAGCAGCCCGTGGGGAACCTTCTATGAACTTGCCCTGAAGACTTCTCAAGTGGAAAAGCCAGAAGGCTCTCACTTGATACCTATTTGGCTCATGAGCCTTTGGCTGAGTGCGTGCACATGCATTTCCACAGGCCATACGTCTGCTTGCTCCCGTTAGCCAGCAAAGCAGCATTGTGCACTGTACCAATAGAGCCAAAACGTCTTCTCGGAATTATTTCCCGATTGGGAAATGGAAAGTTATTGGATTGAGTCTTCCATCCAATGGGATGTAAGAGACTTTGGCCCAATAAAACATCAGAGTCGATTCTACCCTCCACAACCTGAGAGTCAGCTGGCATGCGGGGCCCCAATGCAGCACCATCTGTTCAGGCCAGATTCTCCAAGCAAGCCACCACTCCCGGTGACCACCTCACGAGCCACAGTGCTCAGGTTTCCCCCACAGCGGCAGGTCCCGTCTGCCTGGTAATGAGCAGCGGAGAGCCACTGGTGTTATGGTCTGGGCCAGGCAGACGACAAACCTTGGAAACAAATCCTCCCTCAGTAACAGAGCTAGTACTTAGGAAAAATAATGACACTGCTGAGACATCACTGAGCATTCATGAGAGGAATTAGAGGATTAGAACCTGTGAGTGACGTTATGAGAAAAGTACCACATTCACCGATCCAGGCTAGGAAAACGAAGATAGAATAACACAAAACCAGGATGAAGGGGGGAGACAAGGAAATGCTGATGCGGTTGTAATGCACGGCACAGCTAGAGGTGGGCCAAAATGCAGCGGAGACATATTTGCACATTTTATTAATCAAATTCATGGGATAGAAGATGGAAGCAAGTCTGATAGGTTCAACTTTACTAAACAGCTTTATCTAAAAAAAAAAAACAAAATTATATGGTCTGGCGTGTGTGTGTGTGTGTGTGTGTGTGTGTGTGTGTGTGTGTGTGTTTTGCCAGTTCTGGAGCTTGAACTCAGAGCCTGAGCACTGTCCCTGGCTTCTTTTTGCTCAAGGCTAGCACTCTATCACTTGAGCCACAGCACCACTTCTAGCTTTTGCTATATATGTGGTGCTGGGGAATCGAACCCAGGGGTTCATGTATACGAGGTAAGCACCACTAAGCCATATTCCCAGTCCTACAGTCTTATTTTTTTTTAACATAGGTTGTAACATTGAAAGAAAAAAAGCCTTCAAGGCACTGGTGGGTCATACTGACAATCCTAGCTACTCAGGAGCCTCAAATCTGAGGATAAAAGTTCCACCAGCTAAAACAGATTCTTATCTTCAATTAACCAGCAAAATAGCTTTTTTGCTGGAGGCATGGCTCAAGTGGTAGAGCATTGGATTTGAGCAAAAAAGCCACACAACAGCATCAGGTCGTGAGTTAAAGCCCCATTACTAGTATACACAGACATACACACTCACACAAACCATCTTCATTTGGGATTTAAATCAACAATATGCCAACTAAGAGGAAATAATTGAGAACACCATCTTAGAGTCAACGCTACCCAGAGTTCACTGGGGCAACAGCAAGCTCTGGAACGCAAAGGGGCTTTGTAGAAGCTGCTTGAGCAGGGGCATCGAAGGGGCATGCCACAGCTCCCGAATGCTGACTCCCAGAATGCACAGGGAGAGTCGAGTCTCTCCACACTCCCCGTGCAGCTGCGTCCACCTATGAACACACACTGCGCGATGCAAGGCCGCACTGAAAGCCCCTCCTTCCTGGGTGCAAACACTCCTCTTTAGACTAAAGAAGGGGGTCGATAAATTCCTCGATATCCGTGAAGTCTGATGCCTTTGAAATCAGCATTACGAAGTTAGTATTTTGAAAGAGGCCTTAAAATAACTTCAAAGACTTTAGATATAAGGCCAGGGAAAATGAGAGTGACACATAGTGAATTAAGAGTAAGTCAAGGGGCTGGGAATATGGCCTAGTGGCAAGAGTGCTTGCCTCCTACACATGAAGCTCTCGGTTCAGTTCCCCAGCACCACATATATGGAAAACGGCCAGAAGGGGCGCTGTGGCTCAGGTGGCAGAGTGCTAGCCTTGAGTGGGAAGAAGCCAGGGACAGTGCTCAGGCCCTGAGTTCAAGGCCCAGGACTGGCCAAAAAAAAAAAAAAAGAGTAAGTCAAGGGCCAACCACGTGAAAAGGCCTCAAACAATGACCTTCAGCAGTGACTACACAAGTAGAATTTATCATCGATCCACTGGGTTCAGGGTTCCATTACAGATCCTGCAAGACTGCAAGAACCAAGAAACATGGGAGTCCTTCACTGGGCACAGCCTCACCAGGCAAGAAAGGAGAAAACTCAGGACCCAGAGAAGACAGATTAAAAAAAGCAGGGAAAGATGGGAAATATACACAGGAAGAAATGCAACCACAGGTGTAAGTCAGTGACATTTTCTGAGTAATTATAAGTTAAAGATGGCAATGTTTGAAGTTGATTTAAGGAAATGAAAAGGGAAGATACATCCATGATAATCAACCCCAAGCAAGAAGAAACTGAGTGTTGCTGAAGCTGGGTGAAGAGCGCGTAAGCATTTCTCAGCTCATCTGCTCCTATTTGCATATGAAAATTTCCATGACAAAAAGTTAACATTATGGGGCTGGGGATATGGCCTAGTGGAAAGAGTGCTTGCCTCGTATACATGAGGCCCTGGGTTCAGTTCCCCAGCACCACATATACAGAAAACGGCCAGAAGTGGCGCTGTGGCTCAAGTGGCAGAGTGCTAGCCTTGAGCAAAAAGAAGCCAGGGACAGTGCTCAGGCCCTGGGTTCAAGGCCCAGGACTGGCCAAAACAAAAAAAAAAAACAAAAAAAAGTTAACATTACAACAATTATACTGAAATAAATTATTTCTGACATAATGTGATATGGCTATATGGGATTGGAGGGTTACAGAAATATACATGACTAGAAAAGTTTATTAAAAGCAAACAAAATAACCACTTGTTTGGGGAAATCAAAGTATATATATGAACATCAACTATAGAAGAAATGCTACAAGGCTGGGAATATGGCCTAATGGTAGAGTGTTTGCCTCATATACATGAAGCCCTGGGTTCGATTCCTCAGCACCACATATATGGAAAAAGCCAGAAGTAGCGCTGTGGCTCATGTGGTAGCGTGCTAGCCTTGAGCAAAAAGAAGCCAGGGACAGTGCTCAAGCCCTGAGTTCAAGCTCCACGACTGGCAAAAAAAAAGAAAAAAGAAATACTACAGAATACAGAAGTATAAAAAAGAAGAGCTGCCCTTGTGTGTATTATTTATTTTTGAGATGCTGCCTGATTGCATAGCCCAGGCCAACCTCTAATTTATACACTCCTGCCTCAGCCTGAGAGTGATGGGGTTATACCTGTGTCATCATGTCATGAAAATTACTTTTTTAATTAAAATGTTTATTTTTAAAATAAAATTTTAAACATGTAGCTCAAGTGGCAGAGCACTTGCCTAGCATGTTCACAGCCCTGAGTTTAACCTTCGGTAGAGCCAAAATAAAAACAAAAATCCTAACATAATGTTTCTTTAGCTTTACCTTTAGCATTCCCTTTGATGGCATGAGTAAAGTATTTCATTCCTTTCAGATGTTCTTTTGTCATTTTGGTCTACAACCTCAGTGTCTGCTTTATGTAATGAGTTGAAAAAAATTAAGGTGTGATGCCTGAGTATTGGAACTGGTAAAAAGTCTGTGGCCCGCTTTTAGGATTTCACTGTGCATACTGCACTCTAGTGTCATCCATGGGAAAGCACCCTGAATTTTCCACGTAACTGTCGAGTTGCACATTCTCACTTGTAGATCGTTCATTGTTTCCACATGGTCAATCTTCTCAGACAGCACAGAACTCAACTTGGGACTATTTGTTTTATAGTATGGCGTCACTGTGGGCTCAGAAGGATTTGAGGACAGGATCCTAGTTAATGGCTCATTGAGAAATAAGCTATGAGCTTCAAGCTAACTGCTGGCGGAAGGAAATTCTGTTTGTGCCCACAGTCACTTGAAGACACTCCTCCAGGACAACCCAGTGCTGGCCCCAAGTCTGACTCTCAAAGAGCAGGAAGGGCCACCTGGCAATGGCAGCTTCAGACCCCACTCTGTCATCTGTTGGCTGTCAAAGTATCCCCTTAGTGGAACAGTGACCATTAACCACGGCACAAGGCGAATTACCACGGGAATGTGGGCAGATGACACCATCAAATGGAAATGGAGTCCGTAGATGACAACAGATCCACTGAATGCTTCCCAACTAATCCAGAAAGGGGGAGGGAAAAAAAACAACTAAAACAACCATCACCATCACTTTCTTTCACCACACTCTTCATTGCAATGAGAAGAATGATCTTTTTAGGTTTTATAAAACCACATATTTCTCCCTGTCAAAATCTGATACAGGGCTGGGAGTGTAGCTTAGTGGTAGAGCGTTCGCCTTGTATACATGAAGCCCTGGGTTCGATTCCTCAGCACCACATATATGGAAAAAGCCAGAGGTGGTGCTGTGACTCAGGTGGCAGAGTGCTAGCCTTGAGCAAAAAGAAGCCAAGGACAGTGCTCAGGCCCTGAGTTCAAGCCCTGGACTGGTTAAAAAAAAAAAGTGATACAATTCAGTTTCAAGATGTCTTCCTCCGCTGATAGGTAATGGAGAGCATGTCCTCCACTTTCCTTGATATCACCAGTTTTTAGATACACAAAGCCCGCTGGCCCCATGCTTTGCTAATCAGAAAGAAGGCCTTGGGCTCTGGTGCTCCAAGCAAATAGTTGCCTTCGGGGAGGGTGAGTGTGTCCAAGAGCTTCTCATATAAAACTACCTTTTCTGGCAGCTATGTTCAAGGTCAGAACTTCTTTAACTTAGCAACGAAGTTATTCTGTGCTGGTTCATGGTCTGTGAGAAAAGCTGCTGTTCCCTACATTGGTAACCACTTGACACTGTCTGAGGGACCATTTATGTCCTTCACTATAAAAGCAAGAGGACAATTGTGTAAGTGGTCTCCTCACAGGCATGTCATATACAGCTCGGACACTTCAAAATATGAGTATTTGTTGACAATCAGAGATGAGAAACTATCAGCCTAACAGAGTATTTCATACTTAGGGTTTGCCCAAATTCCTAGGAGCCAACAAGCAAATAAATAGGAATCATCATTTTTAGTGTAATTATTTTCTGTAGTGATGAAGGATCAAAGCCAAAGCCTCAAACATTCTAAGAAAGTCTTCTACCAGTGAGTTATATATACCCTCAACCCCTCTAATACGAATCCTCAACCTACCAATATAACATAGTTGAAGAGGGCATCTTTCTCTTCAGGCACTGCAAGTTTGTTGTTTGTTTAAATCTGCCTTTGGGAGAGTAAGTAGGGGCACAGAAATGGAAAGACAAAGGATGAAAAAATGCAGCAGTGGTACTCACTAGACCCTAGCTAGAAAATTAACTATACAATTTGTGGTTTGGAACAGGAGAAAAAACTGGGAGAAAGCAAGTGAAGAGGTGACATTTTTCAAAAAGAAATGTACTCATAATAACCTGAGTTATATAACTGCAACACTCTGTGCACCATCTTTATAATTTTTTTTTTTCTTCCAGTCCTGGGCCTTGGACTCAGGGCCTGAGCACTGTCCCTGGCTTCTTTTTTTGCTCAAGGCTAGCACTCTGCCACCTGAGCCACAGCTCCACCTCTGGCCATTTTCTGTATATGTGGTGCTGGGGAATCGAACCCAGGGCTTCAAGTATACGAGGCAAGCACTCTTGCCACTAGGCCATATTCCCAGCCCTTTAAAAATTTTTTTTGTGTGTGTGTGCATCATCTTTATAATAACAATGAAAAACTAAAAAACAAACTAAAGTCATTCGCAAAATCTTTAAGCAGTCTCCAGAGAGATGGGGCTGGGGATATGGCCTATTGGCAAGAGCGCTTGCCTCGTATACTTGAAGCCCTGGGTTCGATTCCCCAGCACCACATATACAGAAAATGGCCAGAAGTGGCGCTGTGACTCAAGTGGCAGAGTGCTAGCCTTGAGCAAAAAGAAGCCAGGGACAGTGCTCAGGCCCAGGACTGGCAAAAAAAAAAAAAAAAAAAAAAAAAAAAAGAAGTCTCCAGAGTACATGAGAAAGACCAAGGCTTTCTGAATCAAGGGAGATAGGGCTAAAAATTCAGTTCAGCCATATAAAAAAGCCTACGAATGAATATGAACATGAATACGCATTACCCTAGCTCTCTGGGCCTCCTCCATCTTTCAAATGAAGGAAAAATTAACCTACCAGTGTATTTTGTGCCTGCTGCCCAGAAGGTATTTGGGAAATGTAGAGTTTCTATCTTCCCTTGTCTTCCTTGTAACCCACAATCTAGCCCATAACTCACTGGGAGCCGGAACTGCCACCCCCTTCCAGGAGCTTCCAAAAGCTCCTGGGAGCTGTTGTGGGAAGTCAGAGCCACTGACCTTGCTCTACGACCCCATCTGCATCATTCCAGTACCAGGTGTACTGGGCCAGGATTCGTCCCAGCCCCGCAGCCTGGCTACAAGCTACAGAAACGCTTACATCTGAGACTTTTCCAGCATCCTTCCCAGTACCCACTAGAAGCTCCTCACTCTCACTCCATTTTTCTTCAAGATAAACTTCTTTTGCTTCTCAGTTTCCTGTGTGACATGTCTCCCTCCGCTCTCATTCTTCCGTCTGTGATTAAACAGCCTGACAATTGCTGCACTCATAAAGGCCTGTACTCTGGCAGCTCTCTGCTGCCCCCTCTTGTTACTAAGTAGAACTGATTCACAGCTCTGAATACGAATCATGTACCAAGTCTTGTTTTAGTGGTACACAGTATTTACTCAGGGCTTTCTGTAAGCCAGGTACTATGCTCAATACTAGAAATACAACCAAAAGCTATGCTTTGTGGCACATGCCTGTAATCCTAGCACTCAGGAGGCAGTATAGCTAAAGAAAGAGGGGTAGAACAGGCTGAATGGCTAGCGGTGGGTAAGCTGAAGCTTGATGCTACCTTGTGGGTCCAGATAAAAGACTATGGCAAGTTTAGTGATTTGAAATAAAACAAGTAGAAGTCTTTTCTGTATTTAGGAAACCCTGTAGAGGACCAGGGACCGAGCTCAGGGTCAGAACACTTTTCTAGCCTTCTTAAGGCCCTGGGTTCCACCCGTGGCACAGGGGCAGAGGGAATCTAGGCACTGGGGTCTCAAGGCTGCCATTTTAAATCTTTGCTACTTGGGAGGCTGAGACTGGAAGAATCATGGCTTAAGGCCAGCTGGGCAGAAAAGTTCATGAAAGACCTTCAGAATGAAAAGTAGGAGCCGACGGGTGCATACTCACGACCCTAGCTGCACAGGAGGGCTAAGACAGCTGAACTGTGCCCAGGTTGTGCCCAGGAAGGAAGGGGGACCATACCTCAAAAACCAGCAAAAATCAGGGATCAGCAGGACGAGTACCTAGCAAATGCCAAGGCCTGAGTTCAAACCTAAATGCTGCCTCCTTCCAAAAAGGAAATCCTGTAGAATCAAAAGAAGCTTGCAGGTCTGGGAGTGCTTTCATTTCTGGATTTGCCTAACAGGCGGACGTCAGAGCTATGACCTGACTTTTGGAGGTGACTGTGTGACTTTTAAACGGGTAGCAAGCACACAATGAGCTATCTGGACCTGAAGCTCAGAAGTCCGGAGTGCAGGGAAGTGTGTGTGTGCATTACCTGCATGTGAGCTGCCGGCCTGGTTTCCTGTAGGAGACACGCCCCCCCCCAATCTCTCTCTCTCTCCTTCTTTTCCCCCAGTCCTGGGGCTTGAATTAGGGCACTGTCCCTGAGCTTCTTTTGCTCAAGCACTCTACCACTAAGCCACATTCCCAGCCCCGCAGGAGACCTCTTAGGACAAGAATCTCAACACTGAGCAGGACCATGTCTCAATTAGTCTATTGCCCTATTGTCACAGAATACCACCAACTGTGTAATTTAAGGAGAAATTTATTTGGCTCACAGTTCAGGAATCCAGAAAGTACAAGACAGAGAGGCCACAACCGGTAAGGGCCTTCTTGCTTAGTCGTTGTATGACTGACACAGGGCATCATTCTGGAGGAGAAAGTAGAGCAGGAAGTACCTAACTCACCTTCGTAACAAATCCACTCCCAATGTAACTAGCCCAATTCCTGTGAGGCCATGCATTCAACCATAAGGGCAGAGCCCTCATGACCTCCATCACTGTGGCACTGGGAACGAAGTTTCTGAAACATGAGCTTTTAGAAGCACATCAAAAATCACGGCAGACCCTGTGGTTACTTTGGGACCTCTAGGGAAGCTTCCCGGAACTTTTTCACACTGAGGAGGGGACGCAGGTGCTTTAGAGTGACTTGGGACTGTCACTTCGAAACAGTAGAAAGCTCCAGGGAGGCTCAAGCAACTCAAAGAATGACCATCACGTGTTCCAAATGTCAGAAAAGTAAAAAAATCACAGTCTCATTTTTACTTACCCAAGTTCTGAATCTAAACTCATACATAAAGGCAAATCTTATATTCCTTGATTAGTTTCTCTGTCTCTGTCTCTGTCTCTCTGTCTCTCTGACTCTCTCTCTCCAGTCCTGAGGCTTGAACTCAGGGCCTGGGCTCTGTCCCTGAGCTTCTTTTGCTCAAAGCTAGCACTCTACCACTTGAGCCGCAACACTACTTCCAGCTTTTTCTGTTTATGTGGTACTGAGGAATCGAACCCAGGGCTTCATGCATGCTAGGCAAGCACTCTACCACTAAGCCACATTCCCAGCCCCTTTGGTTTCAATTTCCATTGGACTTTCTAGAAATGCAAAGAATCATGGAGGGGAAAATTGGGAGAGAGCTTGAATAGAAGAGTCAGTGTCCAAAAAGAAATGTATTCATTACCTGGCTCATGTAACTATAACTCTTATGTAACATCACTTTGATAATAACAATTAAAAATTAAAATTAGAGAAAGAACTGTCTAAGTTATATAAAGAATTATGTAAAAAGAAGGGTGGACTATTGCTCAGTATTTCTCCAGAGCTACTCAGAAACTCAGGAGAGCTCATCACTGCTCATGGGCACAGAACGCCACCACAGCTTACCTCAGCAGTGCAATGTGGGCTCCAGTAAAGAACAGATGTACATACCACCAATGGTTCCATAGAGGTGCCTTCTACATGCCCAACCACATTTATACTGAAATATATATATATAGTATATATATAGTGTGTATGTATATATGTATATATATATATGGGTGTGTGTATCTATGTATTGCCCTTTATATTATAGGCAGGGCACTATGTACTTTTTGTATTTATGTGCCAGTTCTGGGGCTTGAACTCCATATGAGTGCTGTCCCTGTCACTCAAGGTTAGTGCTCTATCACTTGAGCCACAGCTCCACTTCTGGATTTTTAGTGGTTAACTGGAGATAATGGTCTTAGGATTTTTTCATGCGCAGTCTGGCTTCAAGCAGTGAACCTCAGATCTCAGCCTCCTTAGTAGGTAAAATCACAGGTATGAGCCCCTGATACTCAGCTGCATTATGTACTTTTTAAATTGCAAATTGTTGTAAGAAGTAGGCACTTAGGCTGATAGTACTATGAACTAGAAGCCAAAGGACAAGGATGGGAGGAAGAAAGAACGAGGGAGGGATACACTCACTATCTGGCTTATGTAACTGTAACCCCACTGTAGATCACCTTTATAACAACAATAAAAAAATAAAAACTGGGCTGGGGATATAGCCTAGTGGCAAGAGTGCCTGCCTCGGATACACGAGGCCCTAGGTTCGATTCCCCAGCACCACATATACAGAAAACGGCCAGAAGCGGCACTGTGGCTCAAGTGGCAGAGTGCTAGCCTTGAGCGGGAAGAAGCCAGGGACAGTGCTCAGACCCTGAGTCCAAGGCCCAGGACTGGCCAAAAAAAAATAAATAAATAAAAAATAAAATAAAATAAAATAAAAACTGAGACAGAATATGATCAAACCCAGAGCTCAGACCTGTGAAGATGGAGGGGAGATGAGAGAAGGAAAGTGGGGTGAGATTTGAGTAGGACCAAACCTAGAGCCTTGTGCATGCCAGGCAAGTCTCTACCACTGAGCTACATACCTCTCTAAGAAGTTTGATGCATTCTAAAGTCAGTATTAGGGAGGGGTATGATGACCTGATTCTTATTTTACTTATTTGGTTTTGATGTATGTATCAAAAAATCCCTCAGGTAGCTGGGTACCAATCGCTCATGCCTGCAATCCTAGAAACTCAGAAGGGATCTGAGGATGGAGTCTTGAAGCCAGCCAGGATAAGAAAGTCCATGAAATTTTTTCTGCAAGTAACTACCAAAAAAGGTGAAAGTGGGTTTGTGGTTCAAGTGGCTGGCAGCACACTAGCCTTGAGCACAAAAGCTCAGGGACACTGCCCAGACCTTCAGTTCAAGCCCCAAACTGGTACCAAAAATAAATACAGAAATTAAAGATAACATAATATAATGAATTTTTTGCCAGTACCAAGGCTTGAACTCGGGACTTTATGTCTGCTTAGCTTGCTTGCTCAGATGGCATTCTACTGCTTCAGCTATGCCTCAAGCCCTGCTTTGTGTTTGTGAGTGTGTGTCCTAAGGCTTGAACTCATGGCTGGGCACTATCCTTGAACTTTTTTGCTTAAGAACAGCACTCTACCACTTGAGCCACAGCTCCACTTCCAGCTTTTTTGGTAGTTTAATTGGAGATGAGGATCGCATGGATTTTCTTGCGCAGGCTGGCTTTAAAACTCCATCCTCCATCTTGAATAGCTAGGATTACAGGCATGAGCCACAGACACGTGGCTTTTTTTTTTAAAAAACAACACATCAGCTAAAGCTGTGGAACAGAGATGGCTTAAAAAAAGAAATACTAAGCCAGAAACAAGGCTAAGACAACCCCCTTTCAAACTAATCAGCACTAGGCTCACTAACGCTTTTGCCTCTATACCAAGTTAAAATTAGCAAGATTCCAAATATTTCCTTGTTTTCGTTTTTAGTGAGAAAGTTAAAAATCAAGTACTATTAAAATTTAATCATTAGCTAGGGACTGGTGGCTCACACTTGAAATCCTAGCTACTCCTGAGGTTGAGATCTGAGGAACACAGTTCAAAGCCAGCCAGGAAGGAAAGTCCATGAGACTCTTATTAATTAACCATCAAAAATCAAGAAGTAGGGCTGGGAGTATGGCCTAGTGGCAAGAGTACTTGCCTCCTACACATGAAGCTCTCAGTTCCATTCCCCAGCACCACATATATGGAAAACGGCCAGAGGGGGCGCTGTGGCTCAGGTGGCAGAGTGCTAGCCTTGAGCAAGAAGAGGCCAGGGACAGTGCTCAGGCCCTGAGTCCAAGGCCCAGGACTGGTGAAAGAAAGAAAGAAAGAAAGAAAGAAAGAAAGAAAGAAAGGAAGGAAGGAAGGAAGGAAGGAAGGAAGGAAGGAAGGAAGGAAGGAAGGAAGGAAGGAAGGAAGGAAGGAAGGAAGGAAGGAAGGAAGGAAGGAAGGAAGGAAGAAAGAAGGTGTGGCTCAAATTGTGGATTGTTCCAAAGAGGAAGAGTAGGCAAACATAATCATGATGTGTGTGTGTATGTGTGTGTTGTGTGTGTGTAAAAATGGAATGAGTAAAGTGGGGTTGGGAGAGATGAGGGAAAATGACAAAAGGGGTGGCATTGATTACAATTCATTGGACTCATAAACTGACAAGCTGAATCGAAACCCCTCTGTACAACTACTTAATTTCTTTAAGTAGTTAATGTTCTAAAAGGACAAAAAAGCTCATCTTAAGAGAAAACAGGAAAGGAAATCTTTTATTTCCCAGTAGGTGAGCGATGTTCCCTTTTCTACCCTGTCAGAGTCCTGGAGGCTTTAATTTTAGGAGACAAAAAAACCAAGGCGGGAAGTCTTTATGCCAAAGGAACACTATCTAATCAAGGTCAGAGGTATGACACTAAACAAGGAAGAATTCCGTCACAGTTTACAGAGGAGGTATCAAGACGAGGTGCAGGTGTTCCCTCCTCAACTCCCAGAAGTCAGCATTCTCATGTTACTCCCCAGGTAAAAAACTGAAAGGATTCTTGCTGGGAAATCTAACCAACCCAAAGAAAAAAATAATACTGACATAGCAATAATAATTAGCATCATCATGATAACATGAGCTGTACAATGGTAATTATGTGAATGAAAAACTTCTAGTGGCAAGCATTCTAGTAAGGGACACTCAGCCGCTATACCTAACTAGGCCTGGTGACAGATTATCAGCCTCGAGAACTCTAAGTAAAATAGCAGGATACAAAATCAATATACAAAAATCAATATACATAGATTTTCCATGTATACCAACAATGAACAGACTTGGAAAGAAACCAGGAAAACAATCCTATTCACAACAGCCTCAAAATAAATAGCCAGGCTTCAGTGGCTCATGCCTCTAATCATAGCTACTTTAGAAGCTGAGATCGGAGGATCATGATTCAAAGGCAGCCTGGACAGGACAATCCACTAGACCTTTATCACAAATTAATGACCAAAGAGCTGGAGGTGGCTCTGTAGCTCAACTTGTAGAGTGAAAAAGCTAAGGGACAGCACCCAGAACCAGGACTAAAATAAAAGTACCAGGAAATAAATTTTACTGAGGAAGTAAAGAATCCCTACAATGAAAATTGTAAATCCAGGGCTGGGGATGTGGCTTAGTGGTAGAGTGCTTGCCTAGCATGCATGAAACCCTGGGTTCGATTCCTCAGTACCACATAAACAGAAAAAGCTGGAAGTAGTGTTGCGGCTCAAGTGGTAGAGTGCTAGCTTTGAGCAAAAGAAGCTCAGAGACAGTGCCCAGGCCCTGAGTTCAAGCCCCAGGATTGGCAAAAAGAAAAATGAGAAAGGAAAGTACAAAAGCACAGAAGATCTTTAATAGCTGACGTAATCCTGAGCAAAAATATTTACACTAAAATTATCATAATACCTGACTTTTCAGCTTTAGGGTAACAAAAATGGCTTGGCAGTGGCACAAAAACAGCTCCATAGACCAATGGAAGAAAAGACCCAGAATAAGCCCACATAGCTACAGGCAGTTCTGTTTTTTTGTTGGTGGTTGGTGGGGCTTGAACTCAGGGCCTGGTACTGTTCCTGAGCCTCTCTGTGCTCAAAGCTAGTGCTCTACCACTTGAGCCACTGTGCCACTTCTAGTTTTCTAGTGGTTAATTAGAGATAAGTCTCACAAGGACTTTTCTGACCAGGCTGGCTTTGAACCATGATCCTCAGATCTCAGCCTTCTGAGTAGCTAGGATTACAGGCATGAGCCGCCGGTGCCCGGCATGGTTCATTTTTTATAAAGATGCCATAAATATATATTGGAGAGAAAGATAGCCTCTTCACAAATAGTGCTGGGAAAACTGGAGATCTACTTGCAGAAGACTGAAACCAGATCCCCTGGCTCTTGCTCTGTACTAAAATCCATTCAAAATGGATCAAAACATTAACAAAAGACCGCAAAGTTTGAAAACATTAGAAGATATAGACATAGGCAACTGACTTCCTTAATAGAACTCCACTAGCTCAGCAAGGACAAGTGTGACCGCATCAAACTAAAAGGCCTCTGCACAGCAAAAGTAATCCATAGACTGAAGAGGCAGCCTACAGAATGAGACAAAATCGTTTCCAGATGCATAGCTGACAAAGGATTAATAACCGAAATATACAGAGAGCAGTAAAAACTAAGCTCCAAAGAATCAACAACCAAGTTAATAAATAGGCCAATGAACAGAGAGATAATCCTAAAGAAATCCAAATGGCCAATAAATGCAAAAAGAAATGTTCAAAATTCCTGGCCATATAGAAAAAGCAAATTAAAATGACTTAGCTACTCAGGAGGCTGAAATATGAGGATCACAGTTCAAAATTAGTCAGGCAGAAAAATCTATGAGACTTTTATCTCCAGTTAACCAGCAAAAAGTCAGAAATGGTGGTATTGCTGAAGTATAGAACAGTAGCTCTTGAGCAAAAAAGCCAAGTAACAGTGTTAAGGGCCTGAGTTCAAGTACCAGTACCAGCACAAAACCGATTCTGCTGATGGGTGATGGGTATGGAGAGGACGGTGAATGAAGAGGATGAATATGGTAGAAGTATTATATATATATATGAAAACACAACCATGAAACCTGTTGAAATTGAAATTGTCTTAAGGGAGGAAGGAGAGTGAAAAAGAGTGAGAGTATCCTATCAGACTGTATGCATATATAGACATACAATGAAACTCCCTTATAATATGTAAAATAAATTTTAAAGGGCTAGGAATGTGGCTTAGTAGTAGAGTGCTTGCCTAGCATACATGAAAGCCCTCACTACTACATAAACAGAAAACACTGGAAGTGGTGCTGTGGTTCAAGTGGTAGAGTACGAGCCTTAAGCAAAAGAAGCTCAGAGACAGTGCCCAGGCCCTGAGTTCTGGTTTTTTGAAAAAAAGAACTTAAAATGGTACATGCCTGTAATCACAGCTGTGTTGGGAGGTAAAGAGAGGAGTATAGAAGAACAAAGCCAATGTGATTTTTTTTTTTGGGGGGGGGGGCCAATCCTGGGCCTTGGACTCAGGGCCTGAGCACTGTCCCTGGCTTCTTTTTGCTCAAGGCTAGCACTCTGCCACTTGAGCCACAGTGCCACCTCTGGCCGTTTTCTATATAGGTGCTGCTGGGGAATCGAACCCAGAGCTTCATATATGAGGCAAACACTCTTGCCACTAGGCCATATTCCCAGCCCAATGTGAATTTTTAAAATGTCAATGTGAATAACAGCAAGACTATCATCTGAAAAATAAGTTGATACTCCTAGACACTCTGTGGAAAATTAACTATACAACTTGTGGGTGGGGATGGGAGGGGAAAATTAGGAGAGAGTGAGGAAAGGAGTGACACTGTCCATAAGGAAATATACTCATAAAATAAAATACTTCTACAGTCTCAGCTACTCAGGAGCAGATAAGAGCAGGACCACACTCTGAGACCAGCCATTATCTCAAAGATAAACTAGAACAAAAAATTCTGGAGATATGGCTCAAGGGATAGGACTTGAGTTCAGACTCAAAATTCATAAATGGCAACCCGCTCATGAGACCTGATGCTGAACAATCTTGTTATCTTTACTTCAGATTAACCTGACATCAAAGTAAAAAACATTAGGCCTGGCCAATGTCCACTGAAGCATCTGTCACAGCAATAACCTCCTGCCTCTATTCCAAGTGCCATGCTGAATGGATGCCAGCAGTAAGTAAGTAAGTAAGACTCAGCTGCTTGAGTATTAAAGTCAGCCAACGCAACAACTGAGAAAAGATGACACAGCTTGCCCTCCAGAAGGACCAAGTGACCCAGCCTACCGTGTTTATGTTGTCTGGCTTGTTTGATTTGGGATTTTGCCAAATGCTCAGGCCTTTGTTGGACTAAACACAGGTGTGCCTGTGTTTTCAGGTGAGCTCTACTCTGTACAAAGAGGTTTCTCTGTGGTCTTTCACACGGGTATGTATTCTACCGGGAAGATAAGCCATGAGAGAGGAAAAGGAGAAAGGCAAAAGCCCCACTTACCATAGAAGAGGAAAGCCTTGGTCATGGGGTGATGCTGGGAGGTACGGTTGATGGTGAAGAAGCACTTATCTGCACCACACTGGCCAAGCCTTCCAGTCTCCCCAGTCAGGGGGGACCACCAGAGCATGATGGGGTAGCTCTTGACTTCCAACATGTCCTTCTTATCCATGCTCAGTGCTTCTTTCTTAGCAAATGGATCAACATGTTCAGACTCTTCTTCCAAATGTTTACGCTCATCTTGAAAACTGAAACTTTTTAACTTCTTCCTTTCAAATTTTCCCAGCTCAACCACCACCTAAATGTGAAGACAAGCATTACCAGTCCAGCGATTTGTCTTTGCCCCACCCCCCATTCCTCGGTGACCTAGCCACCAATTACATTTCTAATACTGCTGTAACAAATGTACTTGTTTAAGACAACACATGTCCATTATTACACAGCTCTGGAAATCAAAAGTGTACAATGGAACTCAGTGACTAAAATCAAGGGTGATCAGTCCTTAGAAGACAGAAGGACTCTGTCCTAGATATTCCATGAGAGACCCTAGTTTCCTGCCTTTTCTATGCTTAGCTCCTGGCCCCGTCCTCTATTCCCTTCTTCCCTTTCCCTGCATCTCTGTGGCTCTCTGACATTACCTTGATCTCAATCAAGAAAGAAATCAATCAAGAAAGAATCTCTGGGGCTGGGAATATGGCCTAGTGGTAGAGTGCTTGCCTCCTATACATGAAGCCCTGGGTTTGATTCCCCAGCACCACATATACAGAAAAAGCCAGAATTGGCGCTGTGGCTCAAGTGGCAGAGTGTTAGCCTTCAGCAAAAAGAAGCCAGGGACAGTGCTCAAGCCCTGAGTCCAAGCCCCAGGACTAGCAAAAAAAAAAAAAAAAAAAAAAGAATCTCTACTTCTATTTTATTTTGCATTTATTTATGTTTATTCTGCTGCACTGGGGACCAAAGCCAGGCCCTCGTGCACGCTGGTCAAGTGCTCTACTATGAAAACCTTGGAGTTTTTTGAAGCAGGGTCTTCCTATGTAGTACAAGCTGGCTCGAACTTGCTGTGAAACCCAGGCTGATCTCCAACTCTCAATCTTCCTGCCTCTGCTTCCCACCTGCTGGTACTGCAGGCATGTCCCACTCTGTGCCATGCCTGACCATCTCTATACTCTTTTTTTTTTTTTAATCTGGGAGAGTCTTTTTTCTTTTTTTATTTTATTGTGAAGGTGATGTACAGAGGAGTTACCGTTACTTAAGTCAAGTAATGAATACATTTCCTTTTGAACAATGTCACCCCCTCCCTCATTCTCTCCCAGATTTTTCCCCTCCCGACTTCCCTCCTCCCCAAGTTGTATAGTTCATTTCCACCTAGTATCTAGTTGGTTTCACTGCTGAACTGATTCGGTTCTGTGCTTCTTTCCCCTTCCCAAATCAGATAAACATATATAAGACAAAGGGTACAGAAATTAAAAACAGTGACCAGAGGGAATAAAACAAAGAAAAAAGAAAGAAGAAAAAAGGAAAAAAAATAACCACCAACAGTACAATTAAAAAAACCCTTGCTTCCATTTCTTGGAGTTCATTTCGATGAACATCATTTTATATGATCATATGCACATAGCTACTGATACCTTGCAATTCTCTCCTGTAAATATCCTCCTTTGTTCTCACTGTGTGAATGTTTAGAGAGCTGTATCATGTCTAGGTGTAATTATTTGTCTTTTACTACCTATTGGTTTTACTTGTAGATTTATAAGCACATTCTACTTATTACAAATGAGGGAAACCTTGCAGCCTGTTTCTTTGGGTCTGGTTTACTTCACTTAGTATTATTTTTCTACATCTCTTAATGACTTGAGATTGATCTTGGCTCCTAATGATAATCCAGGATAATCTCCTGTCTTTGCCTATTTTGTGCTGCTTTAATGGAATATCTGAGACTGAGTAATTTATAAAGAACCAAGGCTGATATCTTATAGTTCTGGAGATTGGGAAGTCCAAGGTGAGGGAAACCAAGGGAAGGGAACTGAACTCATCCATTTATCAGGAACCACCCCTGATGGTGGTATTAATCTGTCCTCTTGGTCCAATCACTTCTTAACAGCCCTATCTCTCAACACTGTGGCTACTGGAACTGCATTTCTACCACATAAACTCTGAGGGACACATTCACTACAAGGCTTTCCCCATTTACCTCATCCGCAGTCTCCTTTTCCACGTGAAGTGACATACGGACCAGGAGTGCAGGGTGGGGAATGTAAACATTTGGTACATAATGGGACACATTTACATGCTTTTCTTCAACTGCCTGTGGCTGGATATCTGTACAGTTTGCCCATACTGATCATTTTATGTGAACCTCAAAGGATTTTTTTTTAATCCAAGTGGTCCTTGGCAGAAAAAAAAAATTCCCTGCCTCTAATCATTAATCATGCCCACTAATCATGGGCATTGCCTCCAAAGTATTTCTCGGCAAGGCTGCTGAATAATTCTATCCAACATTTGGCTACATTGTCCCTTTACTTCATAAGCAAATACCATATACACACAAAAGGCTTTGTCCCTAGAAAACTATGATAAGGTTGTTTCCTGTCCACTCCTAAAGATTATACTCTAGGGAAATGACTTAAAATTTACTGATTTCTTTTTATTTAAATCCATGGGTCTTACATTTGCAATGACACCCAATATAGCATTTATAGTGAAAGGATTATCTATTGGGAGGAAGGGGAATTCATACAGTAAAGCACTTGCTTCATGGGCACAAGGCCCTAGGTTCAATTCCCAGTGTGTAGTTATCACACAGACCACTGAGTTCTGGGCTTCCACTTAAAACTCTATATTTTGCCTATTTCAAGATAGCCTAAGTCTGGGTCACTAAACAGTGACCGAAAGGGCCCGGTAGGGGGGGGCAGGTCAGCTGAGGGGCAGCTGTTGTCCCAGAGTACTGCCTTTTCCTCACATTGTAAGATTTAATATTGATATGCTATTATAACAGTATGGTAGAGAAAGGACTCACCTTATTTCACTTTACTGAAACTTTGGTAGTTTCCTTTAGACAAATAAAGTAGTTGAAGGAAAGCACATTTACATTCTGATGTAGTAAACCCTCAGTATTCACAAGCTCTGCATTCACGAATCCACCAACCATACATTAAAAACATTCAAACTGCATCTCTGCTTAACCTATACAGACTTTTCTACTTCATTATTCTCTAAACAATACAGTACCACAACTAATTTCACTGTATTATAAATAGTCTAAAGGTGATTTAACATAGACAGAAGCCAGATGTTAGGGGGGTAGGGTCAAGAGGATTGCAGAAAATGAAAGGAGGCGACATCAATCAAGATGCATCACATTCACAAACTGCTTTATTGACTGACAATTCCTCTGTCGAATTATTCAAAAATAATAAAAGGGGGCTGGGAATATGGCCGAGTGGTAAAGTGCTCGCCTCGTATACATAAAGCCCTGGGTTCAATTCCTCAGCACCACATATATAGAAAAAGCCAGAAGTGGCGCTGTGGCTCAAGTGGAAGAGTGCTAGCCTTGAACAAAAAGAAGCCAGGAACAGTGCTCAGGCCCTGAGTTCAAGCCCCAGGACTGGCAAAAAACAAAACAAAACAAAAATAATAAAAGTATAATAATAACCTTTAAAAGCCAGACATGGTAATTCCATGCATGCCAGGAAACTGAGTTGGGAGGATTATGAGTTCAAGATCAGCCTAGACTACACAGTAAGTTCCAGGCCAACCTGGCCTATATAACCAAGTTGACTTCTTTTTTGCTGAAGGCTAGCACTCTACCACTTAGGCCACAGTGCCACTTCTGGCTTTTTCTGTTTATATGATGTTGAGGAATCGAACCCAGGGCTTCATGAATGGGAGGCAAGCACTCTACCACTAGGCCACATTCCCAGCCCCCATGAGACTCTTTTATCTCCAGTTTGAAAAAGCCAGATGCAAAGATGTGTCTCAAGTGGTAAAGCACTAGCCTTGAGCAAAAAAAAACGCTGAGAAAAGCCCTTAGCAGCACAAAAATAAATAAATTCGGTCATTAAAGGGGAAATGAGAGCACTGATGTGAGAAAAAGTATCTTTCCTATCAAAAAAAAAAATAGTTTGCTTCCAGCTAATCTTGAGAGAATTTTCTGAAAGGTTCTGTTTTGGCTAGGAGGCTTGACCCTTGTTAATTACATTATAGTTACATACTTCCTTTATCTGAGCACTTTAATTAAGACATCCTATTAGAAGGTCCTTGAATTTGTTGCATCTTATTAATTAAACTGTATCCTTTTGCAGATTATGAACCCTAGCTCCCCCAAATGTGAGCAGAGGGGAAAGGGATGCATGGTCAGGGATAAAAAGGGAGCAGCCTGTTTGCTTTGGGTGTTCCCTTGCCAGATTTTGGACTGATGGCACATCCTTCTGCAGAAGTAAACTTTGCCTTGTCAAGTTCATTTCGAGTTGGTATCCTATGTGACACTTTAGCATCCTGAGCTATTTCTAACACGGTACAGAAAAAAGACAGTAAGACTCAGAGAGAAGGTAGCCATCTCTAAGTCATGCAGGAAGGCCTAACAAACAATGTAGCCAACGACTGGACCTTGGGATTCCTCTGTGTCTATGAGGTAATAAGATATCTGTAGTTAAGTCACCTACTCACCAGTTTACCTGAGCAAACTCACAAAGAATCCATGAAATACATTTTAATTTATCCTTCTCCTACTTATACTGCAGATTATTGGATCTGCCTACCCTGAAAACCAGTAAAAACAAAAGTGGTTCTGAATGCATAAGCATTTTATCTTTTCCATCGATAAGTATATTTCAAACATGAGTTTTTAAATAATATTGCCACGATGCTGATCATTGAATCACCCAAGGTGAGGTGTGGTGGCTCACACCTGTCATCCTAGCTAATCAGGAAGCTGAGCTCTGAAGATTGCAGATCACACCCAGCCCTGGTGGGAAAGTCCATGAGACTCTTATCTCTAACTAATCACCAAAAAGTCAGAAGAGGAGCTGTGGTTCCGATGGTAGAGTGCTAACTTTGAGTTAAACAACAACGTTCAGAGACAGTGGCTAGCCCCGGAGTTTCATCACACGCCACCACCACCACCACCATGGCTAGCAAAACCAAAATTGAGTCAGACAAAGGTTTAGCCTCACCACTCACATCGCTCCTCAATCCAAGATGAAACCAAGATGAGATTCATGTCAAAAACACGACAATTTATTCTGACATCAAAAGGAAAGCTCTTGGCTTAGATTCGGGCATTCTTCATGACTGCAAAATTTTTTTAAAAGTGCTATAGCAAATCAAAGATCCCTGTTAACATCCCACAGAGAAAAGGGCAGAAGACTTCAGCTGTTACTCTTCCACAGAGAGATGCAAAAGACTCCAGCTCCTGCACAGCAGACACACCAGGAGGTAGTCTAATGTATCCTCGCCTAGAATCCCAATGAGGTGGCAGAAGGAGGTGGGAAGTGCAGCCCCAGAGCATCCACCAAAGTACTCTAGGCCTTGTCTCATTCCATCCTAGCCAGAAGGAACATCCTAGGGTCCGAAGACCAGAGGACACCGTGGCCCCCACACCTGAAGTATTCACTCACATCTACAAACAAGTCCTAGTGGAAACATGTCAGTAGAGAAAAACATATCTGAGCACACAGCCAAACATTTACATCACTGAACAGTTTTCATTCTAACTTAAAATCAACCAAAGTCAGAACAACTGACCGCCGAAGTACAAGGGAGGCCCTCAGTTCACTGACACTAACACAGCGCTTGGGTTACAGCGTATGTCAAGAAATTTGTCAATATAGTTGTTTGTATTCTGCATTCTTTTGCTTCTTCAAGAATGGTGTCTTTCGTACACACTGCCCTACTATGTAATTGTACCCTTTTTGCACAACACCTTGTCAAAAAAATTTTGTTTAATTAATAAATAAATTACAAAAAAAAAGAATGGTGTCTTTCTAAACAGTGCATGTATTCTCCCATATGTGGAAGTTAGATCTAAAACCGGGACATGATAAATTATATAGGATTCTAGGCATTCTCACATATACTAAGACCAAAGGAGGTTACCCTCAGTGGAGGAACACGAAGATACAATGATTATGTGCATCTGATCATATAAAGAAACATCCAAATGAACTGCAGGAAATGGAAACAAGGTGTTTTTTTCTTTGTTGTTTTCCCTTTCTTTTCTTTATGTCGTGTTTGTTCATTTATCTGTCTTTGAGAGGGTAAGAAAGGGCAAAGAAATGGAGGGACAAAGGGTGAACAAATGCAGCAGTATGACTCAGTAGGCACTATGTTGAAAATGAACTATACAACTTGTGGGTGGGGGCAGGAGGGACAACGTGGGAGAGAGCAAGGGAAGGGGTGACACTGTCCAAAAGGCAATGTATTCATCTTCAGGAGGGGTTGGGAGAGGGAAAAGGGTGAAAAAGTGTGCAGTGCAGTTCACTATACAACTTGCAGGTGGAGACAGGAGCGAGGGACTGGGAGAGAAAGAAGGAACAGAAGACACCGTGGAGAGAATGAGGGAAGACACTATACAAAAGGAAATGTTCTTTATACCAGATTCATGTAATCCCTCCCTATATATCACCGCTATAACAACAATACGCTAATTTTGTAAAAAGAAATGTACTCATTACCCAGCTTATATAGCCCCTGTATATACTATCTTTATAATACCAATAAAAAAGTTTTTTTAAAGAATGGTCTCTTTCAAGCCATACACCAGTAATACTAGCTACTCAATAGGCTGTGATTTGAGGAACATGGTTCAATCTGATCCCAGGCAAGAAAATGCATGAGACTCTTATCTCCAATTAAAGTGGTAGAGCACTAGCCCTGTGCACAAAAATTCAGGGACAGTACTAAGGCCCTGAGTTCAAGCCCAAGGACTGACATAAAACTTTTAAAAAAAAGAAAAAGAAAAGAATGGTGTCTTTCAGAATCCATCAATGGGACCAACTGAGATTTACTACCTCTCTTCAGTACCGGAGCCAGGGAAGAATCACAAACTGACGTCTGCATTGATGACTTTGCTACTATGCCACACATCAGTCACCATACCCATTCACACCCATCCTTTGAACCTCGGGTTCACTTGTTCAAAAGCATTCTTCCTGCTTTGGAAAGTAGAAAACCCCTGAGCTGAAGAACTAAGGAAAAAGTAAAGTGTTTGGAATTGGGGACGAAAAAAGGTGGCAAGAGCCCAAGAAAGAGTCTACATCACACAACCCAAATCTTTGGTACCTGGAGTGTGACCAGCAGAAAGGCAGTAGATGTCATGCACAGGCAAGATGCCAGAAGCTTCCTCCTGTGAACCCGCACCATGCTGCCCTGCCCAGGGGGACTGACAGAGGGCAAGCCTGGTTCTCACGTCAGTCCATAGCCTGAGACCCTTTCACATGGAGGAACCATCTGGATGCCAACTTCCAGTGCTGCCATTCCTGCTGTGAGCTGATCTCCATGAAGGACTGAGATCCGAGCTGCTGAGTAGGCCTGGCTGGACATCAACTGGGAACAGCATGCAGTCGTCTTAAGCTATCAGCAAAGCAGCTGGAGATTCTTCAGCCAAGAGGACATCACAAATGCTGCAACAAATGAGCAGATCACCTTTCAGCCACAGAGCAGGAGATTTAATAAATGTAGTCTTGCAAGGTGACATGTAAAGGCACAATAGTTTTAAAAGTAAAAAGAACCTCTCAGCTTGTGTAGTCCTAATGTATCATTCATTGATACAGCAATCAAGACAGATTGCAAAGGGGACCACTGAAGGCCACAGAGTCCATTAGAGGACAGGACCTATTGTACAGTCAGGTCACAAATCTAAACTTTCCTTTCCATTTAATTTCTCTGCCACTGGAATATTAAATAACAGAAGTCATTTATATATGAAATCACTTCTTTCTATCCAGGTTTCAAAGGAGAAGACTCTAAAAGGAGGATTTTACAGGGAAAAACTGGGAGAAAGCAAGGGAAAAGGTGATATTGTTCAAAAAGTTAATGTACTCTTTACCTGGCTTATGTTAACTGTAACCCTTCTGTACAGCCCCTCTGCAACAACATTTTTTTTTTAATTTAAGGAGTTTAGCTGTGTACCAGTGGCTCAGGCCTGGTAATCCTAGCTCAGGAGGCTGAAATCTAAGGAATGAGGTTCGAAGCCAGCTTGGGATAGAAAGTCTATGAGAGACTTATCTCCAATTAACTATCAAAAAAGCCAGAAGGGGAGCTGTGACTAAAGTGACAGCATGCTAGCCTTGTGCAAAAGATCTCAAAGACAGCACCCAGGTCCTGAGTTCAAGCCCCAACTCTAGAACCAAAAAAAGAAAGATTTCTATAAAAACTAGATAAAGGTTCAGGCTTTGAACAAAAATAGAATTAGAGCCAGGCACCAGTAGCTCAGTTTGAAGCCAGTCCAGGCAGAAAAGTCCATGAGACTTTAACCTCCAATAAACTACTCAGAAAAGGCCAGAGGTAGGGCTGTGGCTGAAGTGGTAGAGTGCTAGCCTTGAACACAAAGAGGCTCAGGAGTAGTGCTCAGGCCCTGAGTTCAAGCCCCAAGACTGGCAACAAAAAGGGGGGGTAATAAGCTGGGTATACAACTGTAATACATCTGGCTCACATCTGTAACACTACTTACTCAAGAGGTAGAGATCAGGAAGACTGTAGTTCAAGGCTAGTACAGACCAAAAAAAAAAAAAAAAAAAAGTTTGCTAGTTAGCAGAAGTAGCCGGAGTGTTGGCATGCACAAGTCACCCAAGCTATGATTGAAAGTATATATAGGAAAATCATAGTTCAGGATAACCTGAGCAAAAATAAGACTCTATCTTAAAAACCAGGGTAGAGTGGTGCATGCGGTACATGGGGAGCGAGGTGGGGTGGCGAATGTAGCCAGCAAATAGTGATACAGCAAAAATGCCTGGGCTTTGCCACCAATGCCCGGACTGAGCTTTGAATAATCTAGATTCTGTGTGGTGAACTTCCCTGTGGAGAGGGTCATGTGGCCAAAACCAATAGCCAACGGAGGCCCTCAGTCCAGCAGCCTGTCAGAAACTGACCGCTGCCTATCTTGAGAGCGTGGAGGCTGAGCCTTCCCCAGTCCAGCCTTCTAAGAGAATCTAGTCTCGACCCACAGCATGGTTATGGCCCAGCAACGGGCTTTGGTCACACCTGGACTCCTGCCATGAGAGGTCTGTAGCTCAGGCTGGCCTTGGACTTGAGGTGTAACTCAGGCTTGTTCTGAACCCATGACTGATTCTGCTGAGACTACAGGTGCGTACCAGCATGAACTTTCATTAGAAGGGAAATCTGGCCATACAAAATGAACTCCTCAATCACTGGAGAACAATCAATCACCTCAGTGCTGAAGCCGATGACCCACGGTTCTGCAATGGCAGAGGGCTGCCCCAGAACCTAGATTCCAGGCACACTGGACATCATTTGGATGTGGCTGGTTAGTCGACTAGTCATTCGTAGATTGGTTTTCATCATCTGACAGTTATCATTCTGCTTTCTGTGCTGGCCCACATTTCACATACTCCTGAACAGCAGTAGCATGGAATTCTGACACTCATTCCTCCCATGATTGTTTCCGAATTCTCTGAGATCACCAACCAAAGTGTGTGGAGCGTGTCCTAGAGTGAGATTTCATTTAAATGCACAAGATTTCATTGAAATGAAGACAGATTTGCACTGCCTCAAATTCTCTTTAGTCTAGGAAATATTTGTAACATGTGGTGTAGCTGTGCAGCATGGCAAATACTCATGGAGAGGAGCCCTGGGCCAGTGATGTCTCTGAACCCTCCAGCCCCAGGGCAACTGGAAGAGCAGGTTACATGAGGGCCACTATGAACCTCAGTGGCTCCCTGATCAGTGTCAGCAAATACGGTCAGAACAATAGAGCTCATTCTGCATGGAGTGAAGACCTGAAGACTCTGGAAGTGGGCAGCTAGCTGCCAGCCGCCTGCAGGCTTCACAGTAGCTTCACAGACCTAGAGATGACATTGTCTGAAGGCTCCATCATGCAGAATGAGATCTACAAGAACAACCTAGGGCTCATTAAAGACCTGGATAATGTGAAGCTGCAGCTCCAGAAACCAAACCAACAAAACAACAACACAGAAGCTAGGATGACCTAGAGGAAGAGAACACTGGCGTAACAGACTGGAACTACTTCTGACCCAGAAAGCTGACAGAAAGATCAAAAGTCATGAATTACAAAGAGTACTTTTTTTTTACAAAGGAAGATGGAGAGCCATTTGGCATTAGCACATTTCTATTAGCACATTGTATTAATGATGTTATTTTGTAAATTACTTCCATATCGGCATGCTCATTATTTTCAGATATATTCTTATGCTGATTTGTGGAGTTGTTTGCATAATTCCTCAGATTTTTAAAGGAAAATTGTATGTTATTTCCTAGAATGATTTCCTTACTTAGCATCATATGTTGGTGCATTTGTGCATTTTTTAAAATTGTATTATCAGGGGCTGGGGATATAGCCTAGTGGCAAGAGTGCCTGCCTCGGATACATGAGGCCCTAGGTTCGATTCCCCAGCACCACATATACAGAAAATGGCCAGAAGCGGCGCTGTGGCTCAAGTGGCAGAGTGCTAGCCTTGAGCGGGAAGAAGCCAGGGACAGTGCTCAGGCCCTGAGTCCAAGGCCCACGACTGGCCAAAAACAAAAACAAAAAAAAAAAATATAATAAAAAAAAAATAAAAAATAAAATTGTATTATCAGCAGCACTGAATTTTCTTCCTTGTATGTTAATATATTATAATGGTTCTACATCGAGGTGACAAAACAGTACAAACCGTGAAGAAAAAAAAAGGTTATTACGCCTCATAATTTTGGGGAAAAACAGTATTAACGGAACAAATGAAGGTGTCCTGTAGTGGAAAAAGAAGTGCAGATATATAATGCAGAATTATAGAATTACAGAATATCTATAGTGAGAATACCACAATTTTTCACTCATGAATTGTTCAAGTGGTAAATGTGGCATATTGTTCACTGAATAAAGTAAAATATTAATTTTTTTTAACTGGCGCAACCAGTCACATCTGTAATCCTAACTACTCGGAAGGCTGAGATCTGAGGATTGAGGTTCAAAGCCAGCCTTGGCAGTAAAGTCCAAGAGACTCATCTCTAATTAACCACCCAACAAGCAGAAATGGACCTGTGGCTCCAAGTGGTAGAGTGCTAGCCTCAAGCAGAAAAGCTCAGGGACAGCTCCCAGGCCCTGAGCCCAAGCCCCGTGACTGACCAAAAAAACCCCACCAAAACCCAAAGAACAAAAAACAGATAATGATCAAGCAAGGACACCAAGTTCAGCACAACATAAGAAGTTCTCTTTTCTGGCAAGTACAGCAAAAGAGTTGTTTGGGAACTATAATTCTCTCTAAAAATTTTAAGCAACATTTTAAGACTTTAAAAGACACAAAATGGTCCCACAGGGCTGGGAATGTGGCTTAGTGGTTAAGTGCTTGCGTAGCACGCATGAAGCCCTGGGGTTCAATTCCTCAGGACCACAAAAACAGAAAAAGTCAGAAGTGGCGCTGTGGCTCTAGTGGTAGAGTGCTAGCCTTGAGCAGAAAGAAGCCAAGGACAGTGCTCAGGCCTTGAGTTCAACCCAGGACTGGCACCAAAAAAAAAAAAGGTCCCGCAAAAAGTAGTTTATTCTCAAGATTCCAAGAGTCTGGTGTCTTGCTCCACTGGCCCATGGGGGTCAGAAGGAAGAAAGGGCAACAGCATCACAGGGCCCCAGAGGACAGATTCCTCATTTCAGCCTCATTCTCTAGAATACAGAATGTAGGATAAAATTAGAACGTGGCATCGAGCTCTGTTTAAAAACCTGGGTTTAAGCAGGGCACATGAGCCCATACCCACAATCCTAGCTATTCGGGAGGTGGGGGTTAGAGGGATGATGAGTCAAGGCTTAGCCTGTGCAAAAATGTCATGAGATTCTGTCTACCTCAACTAATAAACATCTGGATATGGTGGCACATATCTCTCATGCTACCTATTTGGGAAGTATAATCAGGTGGGTGGGGGTTCAGGTTAGCCTGTGGGGGGAAAAGTGAGACCATATTAAAAAAAAAAAAAAAGCAAAAAGGACTGAAGCAGTGGCTCAAGTAATAGAACATCTATCAAGCTCAACGCCCTGTGTTTACAATCCAGTATCACCAGAAATACCACCCAAATTCCATAGCAATACCACCCCACCCCAACCCCCCAAAAAAGAACCCACAGCAGAGTAATGGTGACGTGGTGGCTCACACCTAGAATTCCAATTACGCAGGACACAGATTAAGTCCATTCGACTCTCGTCTCCAATTTACCACCAACCCGTACCCCCCCCCCAAAAAAAAAAAATCTGGAGCTCTGACTTAAATGTAGAGTGCTAGCCTTGATGGAAAAAGCTTAGGGACAATGCCCAGGCCATGAGTTCAGCTCCAAGAACAGCTGTGGGGAATCTCATAATCATCAGCTAGCTATCAGAGGGAAAAAAAAGAGCAAAAATCTATAGGAACATGAAATGTAGCTTTCCTATTCTGCTAATAGATATGAGCCACATGAAATACGGAGCTAGTATTTTGAGTTCCAATTCTCATTCTATCACACAATATAATAACTTTAGCCACATGAGAGATTTTTTTTTTCCTAAGCCTGTTTATTCACAGAAAATGTTAGCTGCCATTCCTTCCAGCAGGACAGAAAGATTATCACATTTTCATTTTATATGAAGAAGCAATGGATTATAATTGTAATTCACATACTCCAGATTAGGTAGTAAAATAACACCACCTTTAAAGGGGAATAGAATCGATCATTTTTCTCCTAAAGAGTTTTAATCTATCACGGCACTGCATCTTATTTATATCCACTCTGTAAACGAGGCAAGGAAGTTAGTGTTATTCCTACTTGTCACAAAGAAGGGCGCTGAACCTCCACAGCAAGTTTAAGTGATTGGCCTAGGACCATCTTTTTAGAAGTGTGTCGAGAAATCAGGTCACTTGGCTCTAAGACCGTTGGAAAGAAATGGAAGAAACCATGACTGCTTGCTGAGAATACAAAAAGAATCAGGTATAAAGGAAAACAAAGGATGGAAAGATAATTTGAGGACAGAGTCAAGAATATTTGTACATGGCTGATATGAGTAGTATGGTCTTTTAAAATTAAGATTTTTATATGGCCAGGCACAGCAGCACTGTGGGAGGCTGAGGCAGAAAAATCATGAGGTACTTCTTGGCAGCAAGGCCAGTATAAGATGCAATCTTTAGGGCTGGGAGTATGGCTTAGTGGTAAAGTGCTCACCTTGTATACATGAAGCCCTGGGTTCGATTCCTCTGCACCACATATACAGAAAAGGCCAGAAGTGGCGCTGTGGCTCAAGTGGTAGAGTGTTAGCCTTGAGCAAAAAAGAAACCAGGGACAATGCTCAGGCCCTGAGTTCAAGCCCCAGGACTGGCCAAAAACAAAACAAAACAAAAGATGCAATCTTTAAAGAAACAAAAACTATGCTTGGATTTATCAACTACAGCAGAAAAGAAGTCTCTTGTATACACAAAATCTCAACCTAGGTAATATTAACCAAGCTAGAAATGTTGGGGACCAGTTCTGATGAACTAATAATCATCCTGTTAAGTATGGAGGGCACCCAGCACTGATGGCTCACGCCTGTAATCCTAGCTGTCAGGAGGTTGAGACCGAAGATCACAGATCAAAGCCAGCCTAGGTAGGAAAGTCCCTGAGCCTCTTATCTCCAATTAACCACCAGAAAATCATACATGGAATTCATAGAACTGTGGCTCAAAGTGGTAGAGAGTTAGCCTTCAGCAAAAATGCTCAAGGACAGTGCCTAGGTTCTGAGTTCAAGCCTCAGAACTAATGGGAAAGGGGTGGGGGGGGTCACACCTGTAATCTCAGGATGATGAAATCTGAGGGTCATGGTTGGAGGCCAGTCCCAGCAGGAAAGGCTATGAGACTCTTATCTCAAATTAACTACCATAAAGCCAGACATGGAGCCTGCTGCTCACACAGTATGCCACTAGCCTTGACTGCACAAGCTCAAGGACAGTGTCTACTGAATTCAACCCCGAGGATGGACACCAAAAGAAAAAAAAAGGGGGTAGGGGTGCTGGGAATGTGGCTTAGTGGCAGAGTGCTTACCTAGTATGCATGAAGCCCTGGTTCAATTCCTCAGCACCACATACACAGAAAAAGCTGGAAGTGGCGCTGTGGCTCAAGAGGTAGAGTGCTAGCCCTGAGCAAAAGAAGCTCAGAGACAGTGTCCAGGCCCTGAGTTCAAGTCCCAGGACTGGCAATAATAATAACTAATAATTAATTTAAATAGATAAAAACAGGAAGAATACATGAAGGCATTAAATTCCTGTAGACCCCTTTAGACCACCTTGCCTTATTCAAAACCGTACCCAACCTAGGGTACACATCCCACAAATGACATCAACACTGTGTTGGTTCATGGAACATTCCACCCGACCATTGTAAGGCACAGCGAGTAGAGGTCTGCCTGGAGGAGCGTGATGGGAAGCCGGCGGGGACACACAAGCTTGCGATCACCCAGCAAAAGCGTGGGCTAGAGCCGTGGCTCAAGTGGGAGGGCAGCAGTTATGGGCGGGAAAAGCCAGCCCTGGGCAAGCTCAGCTCCAGTTCAAGCCCGGGAGACCCCCATCACCCCCCCCCCACCCCTCCTCCTTCAAAATACGTGACAGATATTCTGGGTGGCACCTGACAGGGGCTAAGGGACCACGTGGAGGTTCCAAGAGAACGTCTTCCATCACAGCACTAGGCCGCGTCTTTCACAAAACACAGAGTTCGTGTCGGAGCTGAGTGGAAACGCGCGGGAGAAACGGTGGCCTGCAGAACTCCCCACGAAGGCCAGCGTTCCTCACCGCAGGGTCCTCAAGACCGTCCCGGCGGCGAGAGTGGAGGCGCGGGCGGGGAGGGGGGGAGAGGGGGGATCGGGGAGAGGGGGGGATGGGGCGCGGGAGGGGAGAGGGGGGATCGGGGAGAGGGGGGATGGGGCGCGGGAGGGGAGAGGGGGAGGTCGGGGAGAGGGGGAGGTCGGGGAGAGGGGGCATCGGGGCGCGGGCGGGGAGAGGGGGGGATCGGGGCGCGGGCGGGGAGAGGGGGGATGGGGCGCGGGCGGGGAGAGGGGGGGATCGGGGCGCGGGCGGGGAGAGGGGGGATGGGGCGCGGGCGGGGAGAGGGGGGGATCGGGGCGCGGGTGGGGAGAGGGGGGATCGGGGCGCGGGTGGGGAGAGGGGGCATCGGGGCGCGGGCGGGGAGAGGGGGGATCGGGGCGCGGGTCGGGAGAGGGGGGATCGGGGCGCGGGTGGGGAGGGGGAGATGGAGACCCTCCCTTTGCGGCGGCCCGGGGCCCGCTCTGCGGAGGGGCCGCTTGCGCGCGCGCGCGCCCCCCACGCCTCCCCTGCGCCCCGGGGCTACCCGGCCGCCCCCGCCGCACCCCTGCAGTGCCGTCTCGCGATCACTGGGGGAAAGCGCTCGCCACAGCTCTGCCAGGTACTGCCTGCGGGGCCTACTCTCTGCGAACGGACTGGGGTGTCCCGTGCGCCCCTCCGTCTCCCCCCCGCCAGGCGGGAGGGCTGGGGCTGGAAGCCGCCGGCGCGCCCCGCCTTCCCCCCCGCACCCGGCTGCTCAGGCTCAAGGCTCCGCCCCCATCACGCAGGGCGGGAGACCCGAGCTTCACCCTCACCTGGCCACCGCGCGGGTCCCGGGCTGGCCCCCGGCAGAGCCCCGCCGAGCCGGGCGGGCGCGGGAACCCGGGGCCCCAGGCCCCTCACTTTCCGGGGGCGGCGCCCCCACGGGGCCCCCGGCTCTCGGGAAGACTCGGAAGAATAATCCTGGACTGGCAGAAGCAGCTCCCGAGGTCCCCCGTCCAGGCCGAGGGATCCGGACCCAGGCTTTCCCGGATGCCCTGTGCACAAGCCAGGGGGCTGGGCTGGGAACCACTTTGGGCGGCGGGCCCCCCACTGGTGCCAAGGCCTGACCCGGCCTAGGCGACGTTTTCTTAATGAAAACCTCCCTTTGAAAGGAAGGCGCCCCGTCCCCCTTCCCTAAGGGACGGGAAGCTGCTTCCTACATTCTACTGGGACTGGGCGCGAAGTCAACCATTCTTAGGAAACGTGTCCAGCATCAGCTTCCTCCGAGGTCTGGCAGGCTGAACCCTGCGGTCGGGGTTCTACTGGCTGCCATAGTCTGAACGTTTGTGTCCCGCTAAAACTCACGTGTTGCTAGACACGCTGTTGATCAGGAGTTACACAACTTGTGGGTGGGGACAGGAGGGAAAAACTGGGAGAGAGCCTGGGAAGGGGTGACTTTAAAAATGTACCCATTCTCAGACTTAATGTAATTGCAACCCCTCTGTACATCACTCTATAATAACAAAATACATTTTTTAATTCACATAAGGGGCTGGGAATGTGGCTCAGTGGGAAGAGTGCTTGCCTAGCATGCATGAAGCCCTGGGTTCAACTCCTTAGTACCACATAAACAGAAAAGGCTGGAAATGGCGCTGTGGCTCAAGTGGTAGAGTGCTAGCCTTGAGCAAAAGCTCAGGGGCAGTGCCCAGGCCTTGAGTTCAAGCCCCAAGATTGGAAAAAGAAAAAAGACAATACAGTGTTGCCAAGACGTAAGAGCAACCCTGAAAACCCCTGAGCAAAGGACTTACCAAGGGCCCAGAATCTCATAATAAATGTTCTAAGCTACCAAATTTGTGGGCTAATTTGTTACACATCAGCAATAAGTTAGAAATTTCCATGTATAATTATTTTCTCGCAGTCAGTTTTGAAATTTATCCATGTTAACACAATAGCTCTTTAATTCCTATTTACTCTGATATAGTTTTCTATTGTATGCTGATTGTACAATGGACATCCATTTTTTTCTCTATTGAACATTTAGGTTGCTTATTTTTGTATAAATATTTCTACTTTAGACTCCCATGCACATTTTGTACATATGTGAAAATTATTGTAGAGTATGTATCTGGATCATAAGGACGTAAAAATAATTTTTAAGGGCTGTTTCTAAGTTTCCATCTAGAGTGGGTCGGCCAATTTACACAGCTTCCACCAGGGGATGTGTATCATTGTCAATACCACTACTGTATTACTACTAATAGCACTGTTATATATGCTTGAGCACGTATTTTTTCTCACTGTATGTACAGGTAAAGAAAATAGTATAATGAGTGCCAGGCGCTTGCGGCTCACACCTGTAACCCTGGCTACTTAGAGATCTGGCGATGGCAGTTCCAAGCCGGCTGGGGCGCGAAAATCCTGCTATTGACCCACTTATCGTTTAAAAATAAATAAATAAAGACCTTTCTCTTGGTAACATTCGAACTGGCAACGGTATTCATTTTCCCTTGGAGGAATAAAAAGCTAAAAAGAATTGCTAATACTCCAGATTAGTTTGGTAAAGCATCTGAAGCGTCAGTTTCTTGGGAGACAGGCCCCCCCAGGCCTCGAATGTCTCAGCGACCGGGCCAAGGTCTCACAAAACTCAACTCCCTCCACGAGTAGTGGAGTGCGGGCCTCGTACACAGGAAGCCCTCCCCGGGTTCGATTCCCCAGCACCACAGACACAGAACAAGCCAGAAGTGGCGCTGTGGCTCAAGAGGTAGAGTGCCAGCCTTGAGCAAAAAGAAGGCAGGGACAGTGCTCAGGCCCCGAGTTCAAGACCCAGGACTGGCAAAAACAAAAAAGTGGCGGTCCATTTCTAATTTCTTGAGTTTGAATCTGCGAACCTCATCAAGCGCCAAGATCTCGTTCCGTCCGGGCCGCGCCCCAGGGCTCCCCCGTGCGCCCCCCAAGGCCTCCAGGCCCAGGGCGCCCCGCCAGCGCGCTCTCTCTCCCGCGGGCAGCCCGGCGAAGCCGCGCGCAGCCCGCCCCCGGGCGGCCGGAAGCCAGTCCGCCAGGGACGTGACGCACTTCCTTCCGCGAGCCGCGGCGGCTCTCGCGAGACTGAAGCCGGGCTCTCCCGGAAGTGGCTCGCAGGGAGCAGCGAGTCGGCCTCCCCGCCGCGTGCCGAGCCGCCGCCGCCGCCGCCGCCGCCGCCATGCAGTCGGATGATGTGAGTCTCCCCGCCGGCGTCCCCGGTCCCGGGTCCCGGGTCCGCGCAGGCCTGGCCGCGTGTTCGGGACGCGGCGGCTCTTGCGCACGGGCCCGTCTGCCTCGTGTCTGGGGCACGCGCGGCCCTCCGAACCCCGAGTCTCGGGGCGGGCTCGCACGTGTGTCCCCCGGGCCGGCCTCCTGGGCCCTCGGTGCCCCGCAGTCGGGGACGCTGCGCGGCGCTGTGGGCCGGGTGGGAGGGCGCGGCCATCCTCCCCCGCCTGCACGTTCCTGTTCAGCCGGCTTCCCGTGTTCGGTGTCCCCCCTAACGTCCCCCTAGTGTCCATCCGAGCCATCACTTCAGAAGCAACCCTCGATCCATCGCCTCTCGGTGTTTGGGTATTCACCAAGTGCGTGCCTGGCTTCGTGATCATCGCTGTCTGGGTAACAAACCAGACACAGGTCTCTGCTATCCAGGGCAGTCTGGTCAGAAAATCCGCCAACAGGCGGACAGATGACACCGTTGCATTGTGAAATAGTAGTATGCAAGAAAGATCAGTAGTAGTGAAGTCGTATAGTGCTGGTCAGGGGCTGGGAATATGGCCTAGTGGCAAGAGCGCTTGCCTCGTATACATGAAGCCCTGGGTTCGATTCCCCAGCACCACATATATAGAAAATGGCCAGAAGTGGGGCTGTGGCTCAAGTGGCAGAGTGCTAGCCTTGAGCAAAAAGAGGCCAGGGACAGTGGCCTGGCCCTGAGTTCAAGGCCCAGGGTTGGCAAAAAAAACCCAAACCAAACAAATAGTGCTGGTCAGAGATGTCTAGGAATAGGTGTTTGAGCTGAGATGTAGGTTAAGAATGAGCCAGCCACTGAGGGGAGAGGGCATGAAGATCTGGAGATGACAGAGAAGCAGTAATATAGAGGGCACTAGGTGACTGGTAACAGGAATCACGAATATGAGGGAAAGGTAATGAAGTTGGATATGCTTGCCAGGTCAAATCCTATAGGGAGAGAGAGAGAGAGAGAGAGAGCGCGATTGAAGCTTTTAAGGGGATGGCAATTGACAAATCATTGCAGTCAATTTATTGAGATGGGAAACAGTCAAAAGGGAAAGCTACATTTTGGGGGGATGGGGAGAGGAGATGCTGATCCTGGGGCTTATGCTGTTCCTGAGCTTTTTAGCTGTACCACCATTTGAGCTGTGTCTTCACTTCTGCCCTCTGGTAATTTCCTGGGCTGGGCACAATTCCTAGGTTGGCAACTCAGGAGGCTGAGCAATGCCAGCCGGGGAGGAATGCCCCCTGAAACTCTAATGACTCCAATTAACCATCCGAAACCTGAAGTGGCTCGAAGTGCTCAGGGACAGCACCCAGACCCGGAGTTCAAGCCCCATGACTGACCAATAAAAAAAGTCTTAAGGACCTTCCTGGCCCTGCTGGCCTCACATCTAATCCTCAGATCTCAGGCGTGAGCTGTGAGGCTGCTTTTGTTTTTGAAAGACTACGTCTTTAGAAACGTGTAGAATGCGGAGTTCCACGTGGGTATGTTAATAGTGATGATGTGTTCAAGTGGGCAGCTAGATGCATAGAGAAGTCCCGTACTTAGGAAAGAAGTCTGACCAGGAGGTGACAATGAAAGCCAAAAGCCCTAAACATGAATCATTCATTTCCTTACATTCCAGCTTCATTTTCTCTTACCTCTTTCCTATCCCCATCAGACACACTGATAAACATACCCAAATGTCTTCTATTTGGCCTTTTATAATGGTTTATCTAACTGCTTTAAAGCTTTTTCCCAGTACCTCTTATACATCTTGTGGCTCCTAGACTGATTGGTACACTTTGCAATACATTTTCTTTTTTTTTTTATTGTTGACAAGATGATGTACAGTGGGGTTACAGTTTTATGTACTTAAGGTAGTGAATACATATACATTTCTTGTCATACTTGTTACCCCTTCCTCATTTTTCTCACGATACACTTTTTTATAGATTTTGCACCCCTAACTAGATAAAACATTTTAAAGACTGTTTTCTTAAGTGACTACAGTGTATCAGGACATAGAGATGTCAACACCTTTATTTATTTTTATTTATTTTTTTGCTGGTCCTGTGGCTTGAACTAAGAGCCTGGGCACTGTCTCTAAGTTGCTCTGTCCTCAAGGCTAGCACTCTACTATTTGAGCCACAATGCCACTTCTGGCTTTATGTGGTACTGAGGAATTGAACTCAGAGCTTCATGCTTGCTAGGCAAGCACTACCACTAAGCCACATTCCCAGTCTATCAATGCCTTTACATGTTAGGTATGTAACAAATGAAGAACATTCATATCCAAGTGTTATGGTGCACACTTGTGATTCGAGGATTCAAGAGCAGAGGTGGACTGCACACCTGTGGCTCAGACCTGTAATCGTAGCTATTCTGGAGATTGAGATTTGAAGATGGTGTTGGATAGTTTGGGCAGGAAATTTTTTAGACTCTTGTCTCCAATTAACCACTAGAAAAAACAGAAGTCCAGCTGTGACTCAAGTGGTAGTCTTGAGCACAGAGACAGCACCCAGGCCCTGAGTTCAAGCCCCACAACCAATTTTTAAAAAAGTAAATGATGAGTACATGATGAGCTGAGCTGGTACATAAACCTAAAAATTTAGTGCTGTGTGTGTGCGTGCGTGTGTGCGTGTGTGTGTGTGAGTGTGATCCTGTCCTGAATCTTGAACTCTGCTGTGCATGGTCTCTGAGTTTTTGTGCTCAAGGCTAGTATTCTACCACTTGAGTCACTGGTCCACTTCTGGCTTTTTGGTCATTAATTGGAGATAAGAGACTCAGACTCTGCTGCCCTGGCTTGCTTCAAACAATGGTCCTCAGATCTCAGCCTCCAGAGTAGCTGGATCACAGTGCCTGTCTAATGTGCATTTAACACTGATAATGAACAGGTATAAAATAAGAATGTGACAAAGTGTATATAATACAATCTTTTTATTGAAAATATACCGATGAGGGGTAGGAGGGTCATGAGGAAAAAAACGGGGCGGGGGGGGGGAACCTGGGAAAGAAGCGACGCTGTTCAAAAAGAAATGTACTCATCACCATATATGCCATGAGCTGCCAGTGGTTCCAGCCTGTAATCCTAGCTGAGGCCTGGAGGATCGTGGCTCAAAGCCAGTCTGGACAGAAAGTTAGTGAGTCTCCATCTCCAATGAACCAGCAAAAAGCTGGGTGGCCTAGTGGCAAGAGTGTTTGCCTCCTACACATGAAGCTCTCAGTTCGATTCCCCAGCACCACATATATGGAAAACGGCCAGAGGGGGCGCTGTAGCTCAAGTGGCAGAGTGCTAGCCTTGAGCAAGAAGAGGCCAGGGACAGTGCTCAGGCCCTGAGTCCAAGGCCCAGGACTGGCCAAAAAAAAAGCTGGGCTAGAAGTGTGGCTGAAGTGGTAGAGTGCCAGCCATGAGCAAAGAAACATCAAGCTTGAGGTGCTGTAGTTCACATCCCAACACCAGCAAAACACACACACTGTTGAATATACACATAAAAACAGTTTGGAAAAATATCTACAGATTAATGCAATTTTATCTAGTTGTTTGTTTTTTTTCTCATAAGAATCTATCACCTGCTTAATGTAATACCAGGTTTTGAATTTTTTTTTCCTTTAAGATTCCTAGGGGAAAACAAGACATTTAAAAAACAAAACAAAAACCACAGTAAAGCAGATCCTGTCTTATATAATAAGTTCTGATGCCTCATGTTGTGAGGGTTTTTTGTTGGTTTGTTTTGTTGGTTTGCAGTTGTGGGAGCCGTATTAGGAATAAGATTGAACCTGGGACTGGGAATATGGCCTAGTGGTAAAGTGCTCATCTTGTATACATGAAGCCCTGGGTTCGATTCCTCAGCACCATATATATAGAAAAAGCCAGAAGTGGCGCTAGTGGTGCTAGCCTTGAGCAAATAGAAGCCAGGGACAGTGCTCAGGCCCTGAGTCCAAGCCCCAGGACTGGCAATCAATCAATCAATAAATAAATAACACTGAACCCAACCCGAGGCCTTCCTCATGCTAAGAAAGCATCCTACCCTTGAACTACATCCCTAGCCCTTGTGATGTTGTCTGTTTTAATCAACAAGGTACCACTTAGGGCACAATAATTTTTTCTTAATTTCATTTTGTGTCACAGGTTATCTGGGATACACTAGGAAACAAGCAGTTTTGTTCCTTCAAAATAAGGTGAGCCTAGATTTGTAACCTGAAATAAAATTCTTCTAATTGCCTTCCTGGTAATTAATCATCATATAATTTTTGTTTACTTTCCCTCATTTAAGGACCAAGACTCAGGGCTTTTGCAGAAATGAATACAGCCTTACTGGACTGTGTAATCGGTCATCCTGTCCCCTGGCAAATAGTCAGTATGCTACTATTAAAGAAGAGAAAGGTAACTCCCCAAGTTCACCTTCCATGAGAACTACTCAACAGCCTTATTAGCAAGATGTTCTTCAGTTTGTCTAAATAATTTTAAATTTGTTTTACTTCATCCTTCAGGACAGTGCTATCTGTATATGAAGGTTATAGAACGAGCAGCTTTTCCTAGGCGTCTCTGGGAACGGGTAAGACTTAATGACAAAACTTTAATGAACACAGATAAAGAGCAAAAATAGCATGCATTTCCCTTCTCCCTTAATCATCTATAGACTTTTAAAGGCTTTCTCCTTAGGACCCATAGTTATTGACAGTGAAGATTTACTATTTTCCCTACTCCTCAAGTTCTCATTATGTTTGGTAGGTCCGGCTTAATAAAAACTATGAGAAGGCACTAGAACAAATCGATGAAAACCTAATTTACTGGCCCCGTTTCATTCGACACAAATGTAAGCAGAGGTTTACCAAGATAACCCAGTACCTAATACGCATCCGGAAGCTTACACTAAAGCGACAGTAAGTATTTGAATCATTTATTTTAAAATCTTTCTTTCCATGGATCATGTTATGAAGCTGAGGTTGTAAAACTTTTGACAAATTCATCTTTGAAATGTCTTACCTTCCTTATTTGGAGAAGAAACTTCAGAAGTGTACTCTGATTTTGCAGGATGTCTAGTAATTGTCTCTCCCTCTTTATCAAAGCATCTCATTCATAACATTTTCTTTATTGTTGCCTGAAAGAATCTTAACACGAGCAATTTGGAAATTATGTAAAAAATGTAACCATTAACTGTTAAGAAGTTTACTCGGAGGGGGGGGGGTTGGGAATATAGCATAGTGGTAGAGTGCTTGCCTCCTATACATGAAGCCCTGATTTCGATTCCTCAGCACCACATTTATAGAAAATGGCCAGAAGTGGCGCTGTGGCTCAAGTGGTCTTGAGCAAAAAAAAGCTAGGGACTGTGCTCAGGCCCTGAATTCAGGCTCCAAGATTGGCAAAAAAGGAAAAAGAAAAAGTTTACTCTGGAAGCATTGAACACTACTTTTAAAAGTATGAGAAGTAGTGCTGGAATCAAAAAACAAAATACAGGGCTGAGAATGTGGCTTAGTAGTAGTGTACTTGCCTAGCATCCATGAAGCCTGGATTTGATTCCTCAGTATCACATGAAGAGAAAGAGCCAGAAGTGGTGCTGTGGCTCAAGTGGTAGAGTGCTCACCTTGAGAACAGACAGTGCCCAGGCAAGCCCCAGGACTAGCAAAATAAAGGATGAGAAGTAGAAGTGTGGCTCAGGTGGTAAAGTGCCAGCTTTGAGCAAAGTGAAAGCCAAGTGAGAGCAGGAGTCCCTGAATTCAAGCTCCAATAAGGGCACAAAACAAATGATGGAGGGGTGACAGCAATCAAGATATATTATACAGTAGCTTTGGGAGTGTTAAGTTTTAATGCTTTTTTTTGTCCAAGTGGTATTTTTATAAATTAAAAATCCTAATTAGACCCAGAATCAGCAAATTGTTGCTAGTTGCAATAAATTTAAACTTCAGGGCTGGGGATATGGCCTAGTGGCAAGAGTGCTTGCCTCGTATACATGAGGCCCTGGGTTCGATTCCCCAGCACCACATATACAGAAAATGGCCAGAAGTGGCGCTGTGGCTCAAATGGCAGAGTGCTAGCCTTTTAAGAAGCCAGGGACAGTGCTCAGGCCCTGAGTCCAAGCCCCAGGACTGGCAAAAAAAAAAAAATTAAACTTCAAAACTACTATGTAATTAATTTGGCAACTCAGTTTTGTATCGAAATCTTCATAATACAAATTAGAAGTGAAAGTTTTGTTAGTGTGGGGTATATAAATACAAAGAATATACTGTATGTACACCATATTTATGGGGTTTTGTTTTTGCGAATGGGAGAATGATCTGCCAAATCAGTCAAGGGGAAGAATGAAAGTGGAAATTGGGCATTCCTTTAAATTTTCAATATTTCCTTTTTCTAGTATAATAATAATTTTTGATGAAACAGCTAGGTGCCAGTGGCTCAGACCTTGTAATTCTAGCTGCTCAGAAGGCTGAGATGAAAAGATCACAGTTCAAAGCCAGCCCAAGGGGGCTTGGAATATGGCCTACTGGCAAGAGTGCTTGCCTTGTATACATGCAGCCCTGGGTTCGATTCCCCAGTGCCACATATATAGAAAATGGGCAGAAGTAGCGCTGTGGCTCAAGTGGCAGAGTGCTAGCCTTGAGCAAAAAGAAGCCAGGGACAGTGCTCAGGCCCTGAGTCCAAGGCCCAGGACTGGCAAAACAAACAAAAAAAGCCAGCCCAAGCAGCAAAGTCCTTGAAACTTTTTTTTTTCTTGTCAGTCATGGGGCTTGAACTCAGGGTCTGGGCACTCTCTTTGAGCTTTCTCACTCAAGATTAATGCTGTACCACTTTTGAGCCACAGCTCCACTTCCAGTATACTTGTGGTTAATTGGAGAAAGGAGTCTCATGGACTGTTGCCTTCCTGAGCAGGTTTTGATTGGCTTTGAACTGTGATCTTCAGATCTCATCCTCCTGAGTAGTTAGGATTATAGGCATGAGCCACAAAATGGCACTGAATAAGTTCAAACATTTGTTCAGAAATGCCCACACAGCCATATTCTCATTGGACAGTCCCTGCAACTCCAACCAAAACTTACCACACAGGGAGAAGCACACTTCAGTCTGTGGGAATCTAGGTTGTAGCTGAGAAGAAGTTCTTCTTACAGTAAAGTGACAGCCAACGAAGGCTCACATAGTAGTCTTATCACATTTTGTTTTAAAGTATTATAATAAGACCTAAGTATTAGATCATACCAGAAATGTTATGACCCCATTCATCTTGAGGTGGTTCGAGAAAAGGATTCCAAAATTAAGTTTGAAAGAATCAGTGACAGAATTCTCCAAGGTCATGAAAATCAACTGGCTTAGCTATCTTCTTTTGTCTGTTGAAAGAGTTGGACATTCTTGCTCTTTATAACTTGCTCTGGTATTTCCCTTCAGTTCAGTTTTGTTGTTTTTGTGTTTTGCCAGTCCTGGGCCTTGGACTCAGGTCCTGAGCACTGTCCCTGGTTTCTTTTTGCTCAAGGCTAGCACTCTGCCACATATGTGTTGCTGAGGAATCAAACCCAGGGCTTCATGTATATGAGGCAAGCATTCTTGCCACTAGGCCGTATGCCTAGCCCCTTCAGTTCAGTTTTGACTGCCTTTCCCAGTAATCCTTTGCAGGCATAACAAGCTCCTGTGTTGCAAAGTACTGAAAAGTGACTCCTCAATGAACTTTTTTATGCTTCAGAAGTTCTTCTATAATTGGACTGTGCACTAATATTGCATGAATAGCATCTTGGCAGCACTCAACTGTACCAAGTGGTTGGTGAGTTTTGCATAGGGCCTGGATCTCTTCCTTGTCCAGCAAGCCTAGGAGTAGGGATGGAGAGCTGCTCCATCTGTACCCCTGGGCAGGAGGGAAAGGACAATGACAGTAATGTCATTGGCAGTGGGCCAGTGCCCCTGTCCCTGACTTCTTTTTGCTCAAAGCTAACATTCTACCACTTGAGCCACAGCGCCACTTCTGGCTTTTTCTATATATGTGGTGCTAAGGAATTGAACCCAGGACTTCATGTATGCAAGGCAAGCACTCTACCACTAGGCCACATTCCCAGCCACTAGCAGTATTTTTAATACTACTTTTATGAAGTATTTCTTGCTGTATTGAGCTGAGCCTTACAAAACGAATTCCAATCCTGTTTTTCAAGAAGTGCACACAGGATACAAACTTGAATTTTTAAATAATGTATTCTATTTCCCTAGGAAAAAACTTGTTCCTTTGAGTAAGAAGGTGGAACGAAGGGAAAAACGAAGAGAGGTAACTTACCTGATACTTTGATAGCTCGCTTGTTTTCATAGGGAAAGGGCTATGCATAGGGTGCATAAGGAAGTCAGTAAGCATCATGAGTCTGTTACACTCCAATTAACCACCAAAAAGCTGTAAGTGGAGCTCTGGCTCAGGTGGTAGAGCACCAGCCGAAGTTCAGAGACAGCACCCAGGCCCTGAGTTCAAACTAAGATGAGCACCAAAAAAGAAAGTTTCCTGTTAAGTGTGCTCAAGTTCTGCTAAGCTCTTACTACTGACAGCCATTTGAATTACTCTGTATCTTTTGTAAAATGTTCAATGGGATCTATAAATAAGTCCACTTAGCCAGCCAAAGAAACAATCAGTAAATCTGAATCAGTGAAGCTACCACTTCCAGAGTCCGTGTGTGTTTCATTCTTCCCTGGAGATTAGTTGCTCACTGTCATATAATAGAATGATGTAATCAATGCCCCAATGTTAGTATATGTGAAAAGTACTAATGATGCGTAAGGCTTTAAAGAAAAAAATTACAGAAATTTTTGTACGTTTATCAATGGGTCACCCTTGGGGTGTGAGTACCTCGCTTCAGAGAACATGAACACTAATGTGTAATGCACCCTCTTAACTACACATGCCCAAACGCCCCACCTTGTAATTTATCCCACAAACTTTACTTTAGTGGCATTTACAGTTTGGCTCACCTTATGAATGTATCAAGAAGTGCTATTTCTAAAGCCATGAGATCTTCCTTTGTTACAAAGGAAGGGGTGACATTGACCCAAATGCGTTGTACTTGCAACCTCACTTATGGAATTATAAACCCTTTGTACAACTCCTTAAAAATAGCAATAAAGCTGGGAAGCTCATGCTTATGATCCTAGCTACTCAGGAGGCTAAGATCTGAGGATGACAGTTTGAAGCCAGTTAGGGTAGGCAAGTTCATGAAACTCCAGTTAACCGCCCAAAAAAGCTGGCAGTGAAGCTGTTTAAGTGGTAGAATGTTAAGCATAAAGGCTTAAGGTAGCTCAGGCTTGGAGTTTACACCCCAGGACAGGCACAGAAAATAAATAACAGATAGACAAAAATAAAATTAGAGGGCTGGGAATATGGCCTAGTGGTAAAGTGCTCGCCTCATATACATAAAGCCCTGAGTTCGATTCCTCAGCACCACATGTATAGAAAAAAGTCGGAAGTGGCACTGTAGCTCAAGAGGTAGAGTGCTAGCCTTGAGCAAAAAGAAGCCAGGGACAGTGCTCAGGCCCTGAGTCCACACCCCAGGACTGGCAACAAAAACAAAACAAATTAAAAAATAAAATTAGACAATTTCCACTTCTGTAGGCTGAAAAAAAGTACTAATGAAGTGAATTAGTGTCTTTCTCTTATAGGAAAAAGCATTAATTGCTGCTCAGCTAGATAATGCCATTGAAAAGGAATTGCTGGAGAGACTGAAACAAGACACGGTAAGGAAATATCTTTGGAGCATACATTGTAAGTGGGGTAGTATCATACCACCAAATAAAGTGCTAGAAAGATGCCCTATCCTGATTTTATCCTTGGAATTTAAATTTTTATCCTTCCTTTTTGTTAATTTATGTAAGCACATAGAATACTTTGCTGACCTTTAATAATCTACCAAAGACTTTCCTTTGTATTCTGTTATTTCCAATTCCGATTCTCATACTCAGCAATTCCAGATACTAGAGTGTAGTCAGATTTTAGGATGAGTTTGACATGAGTTTCAACATTTCTTTTAAGGTTAACATTTACGTAGTCAACATGAATACTTTTTTTGTTTCCCTTTCAGCAAAATTACTTTTATCCCAATGCAAGGGTTTCATACTTTCAAGTGACCGGGTTCGGTCCTTCACAGAAGCTACCTATTTGACATTAACCATTGATTATTTAAATGGCAAACTGGGCTATAGCTGGGCACTTGTGGCTCGTGCCTGTAATCCTAGCTACTCAGGAGTCTGATAGGATCCCATTTTGCATTTTGAAGCAGAAAAGTTCCTGTGAGACTCCTATCTCTAATAAACCACTAAAAACCTGGAAGTGACTCTGTGGCTCAAGTGGTAGAGCACAAGCCATGAACAAAAAGAAGCCCAGGCCCTGAGTTCAAGCCCCACAACTGACCAAAAAAAAAAAAAGCAAAACTAGGTTATACTTCTGGCTCCAGCGTTGAAAACTCATCTTCTCATTAAAGTTAAAATATCTTCATTAATTGCTTCCTAGGGCACTATTATGCTCGTAGGACAGTAGAACTTCAAGTGTAATACCCAAATGTAGTTGTTAAAGGCAGTCCTTTTGTTCTCCAGTATGGCGACATCTACAACTTCCCCATCCATGCCTTCGACAAGGCTCTGGAACAACAGGAGGCAGAAAGTGACTCTTCAGATGTTGAGGAGAAAGATGATGAGGAAGAGGAGGAAGAAGTAAGTTTTAATAACCTACAGAATTGTTTATGATACACAAATAATCTCTAGCACCCTAAACAGAACCATTAATCATTTACCTACTATGAGATTAATTTTGGTTTAGCAGTAGATACTTTTGTTTTCAGCCAATGAACTGTTTTATAAATTAACAATCTGCTCCTTTTGAAGATGTGCCCCTTATTAATTTAAACTAGGCATGTTATCTAATGTCCACATTAAATTTAGAAATGAGTAAATTTCAGTTGCTTAATATATTGATTCTGATTCTTATGAACTTATTTATGAAGTCTGAACTGTATTTTCATTATGTATTTGCAACTTAATAATTGTCTTATTTTAGGGTATGGGAAAGAGAGAATTTGTGGAAGATGACGAGGTAGATGAGAGTGACCTAAGTGATTTTGAGGTGAGCTGTGGGTAAAAAAGAATTGTCCCAGGGCTGGGAATGTGGTTGAGTGGTAGAGTGCTTGTCTAGCATGCATGAAGCCCTGGTTTTGATTGCTCAGTACTACATTAACAGAAAAGGCTGGAAATGGTGTTGAGCAAAAGAAGTTCAGGGACAGTGCCTAGGCTGAGTTCAAGCCCCAGGACTAACAAAAGAAAAAAATAATTAAAAAAGAATTGACCTTTGGTCTGAAGCACTGTATGGGGACTTCTAAACGTACACACAAGAAAATGAATTCTCTAGTTTGCTCTATACTTGAGAGAACAGCAAAGGGGGGTTGGAAAAATGTAGCCCTTTCCCTATTTGACTTTTTTTCTCCACTTCTTAGGATATGGATAAACTAGATGCCAGTGAGGACGAAGACCAAGATGAGGAATCCTCCAGTGAGGAGGAGGAGAAAGAAAAGGCTGTTGGTGTGAAACACAAAGGCAAAGCACCCGTGAAAGGACCATTGCGGCGAAAACGAGCCTATGTAGAAATAGAGTATGAACAGGAGACAGAGCCCATGGCCAAGGCCAAAACCACAACCACGTGATCTCCTTCATTTACTATCAAGACTAAACATGAATGAACTTCTCAGACACATCTCCCCCTCCAGTTTTGGCTCTGAGCTGTATTTCACACAATATTTGTGTTCATAATTTTATGTAACTTTAGAGGAGCAAGAAGTCTGGAGTGAATGGAGAGAGCCTTAATGTGAAGACTATTTTTATAACATGTTTTTTAAGTGCCAGCTGAAAGCCAAGGAGCTGAAGATGTGTTCCTGAAGCTGGAATGAGACTGAGGGTGTAAATACTTCTCAATTTCAAGCAGCAAATTCCTTGATATTTTTTTCTTTTCTCCTCCAACTGGTGAAACTTCCAAGTTTTTATTTTATTGTTGTATTTCTTTCCCTACTTCTATGAGAGCAAAAGGAAAGAATAAAAGATAATGAAACTCGAACTTCCAATGTTTAGTGTAAAAATACCTTTTGTTATAGCTCCATTCATACAGTTCTTCTTGGGAAGTAATCTTAAGTTCCAAGGATGGAAGTGTCCACAGAGTTCTGCTGCACTTTTCTAATCCAGCTCACCACTGTGCTGTCTTTGCAGTTTAAGACAACTCTGGCTAGAAGACCCTGAAACAATGAACAAAACGCGATTTTTGGTTTTGTTTTTTATTTGGGTGGGAAGGTGGTGAGAAGACTGGGCTTGTACTTAGGGCCTCTGAGTATTGTCCATGACGTTTTTTGAGTCACAACTTGAGCCCCAACTCCACTTGTGCCTTTTTGTTGTTTTGGGGTCAGACATGGAGCTTGAATTTAGGGCCTGGGTGCTGTCCCTAGCACTGTACCACTTTGAGCCACAGTGCTACTTCCAGTTTCTGGTGGTTAACTGGAGATAAGAGTCTCAAGGACTTTCCTTCCCAGGCTAGTTTTGAACCAGGATCGTCAGGTCTCAGCTCTCAGAGTAGCTAGGATGACAGGCGAGAGCCATTGCTGCCCATCCGCTTCTAGCTTTTTGCTGGTTAACTGGAGGTAAGAGTCATGGACTTCCCTGCTAGGGCTAGCTTCTGAACTGTGATTGTCAGATCTCAGCCTTCTGCACAGTTGGGATTATAGGTGTGAGCCACCAACACTCAGCTGTTTTTTAACCTTTATTCCTACTATACTCAAAAGACAAAATGGGTGACCTCAAGGGAGAGTTTACTGGTCAGAACAGGTAATCAACTGTTAGAATGCTTGCAAGTGTCCTGCTGGCCTGCCAAACAGCTGCTTATTTCTAGCCTTGGCAAATAGCATTAGAACTAAGTCGCAATAACTCCCCAATATTAAAGAGCTAAAACAAAATGGTCTGAATGAAACAAAAGGCATTGTCACTAAATATTTTTAGGATTGGAATTTCTTGTCATGCTTCCTTCATTCTGTCAGATTTCTAAATGAAGCAAGAAATGAGACATTATTGAACACATGTAAGCATGTCAATAGTCATGGCTTGTTTTGAGTATTCTTTTGTGGTTGATCTTGGAGCTTGAACTCTGAGCCTGAGTGCTGTCCCAGAGCTCGTCAGCTCAAGGCTAGTACTCCACCACTTGAGCCACAGTGCCACTTCCGGTTTTCTGGTAGTTAACTGGAGATTAGTCTCAGACTTTCCTCCCTGTACTGGTTTTGAACATCTCAGCCTACAAAATATCTAGGACTAGAGACATGAGCCACTGTCAACCAGCGAGAATTCTTTCTAACTCAAAAGGCTAGAACAGAATTTAAATCTCACATGCTTGTAAGGCTTTTGCCCATCTTTTTATCCTTAATCCCTACCATCTGAACCCCTCTGCTCTAAATGGTCTGAATAGCTTTAAAGAATAGGAGGGGCAGAGTATAGCTCAATGTCAGTATTTACATTTAACCATGTGCCAGGTCCCAGGTTCAACCACCGGTTGTTCAAATTCTGAGGATCTAAAACACTCCATGTTGATTTCCAGACTTGACTGGGCACATAAATACTGAAATTGAAATTACAATCAAGATTACCTAAGGACAATGAGATGCACAGAAACGGAGATGCAGACTGCCTTACCTTTACCTGCCCTTGGGAGCAGCGGTCCAGGAGGATGAGGCAGTCTGTGGCCTCTTGGAGTAAGGCATCCTTAACAGGCTCGGGTGTAAGGTTTGTATCCCTTGCTACATCACATACCAGTTTCAAAAGAGCCTTCAATAGGACCACAAGTCTGCAGGAAATTCTGGAATTGGGAAGAAAAATGGTCATAGTCTAAATTGGCATAGTAAGTTAAAAGAGTTAAGACTACTTAGCTGGTGGTCTTCTTTGGGCCCGAGCACTATCCCTGGCTTCTTTTTGCTCAAGGCTGGCACTCCACTATTTGAACCACAGTGCCACATCTGGCTTTTTTCTATATATGTAGTGCTGAGGAATCGAAGCCAGAGCTTCATGTATGCGAGGCAAGTACTCTACTACTAGGCCACATTCCCAGCCCTTAGCTGGTGGTCTTTCAACTTTTAATTAGTTTGTGTAAGAAAGCCTTTTGCTGACTCAATATAGCTTCTAATAGTATTTCCTCAATTAAATGCTACTAGGTGGGTGCAAATGAAAAATGCACATACATCACATGTCCTGAATCCTTTGTACTGAGCACACTTATCTTGGCATGTTCTAAAGAGAAAGTTGAGGTGTACCCCTTTTAGCACGCCTATTATGTGTCTGGGTGCTACAGACCTAGGCCAAGTATACTGTATGAGAAGTTTCAGCGTTTCCAGTATCTTCAACCTAGCCTCCTCTTGTGGTCCATCATAAACTTCCAGATAAGCAATGATGACTCGTTCCAGCCTCTTCATGTGCCGGACAGTTAGGATCCCCAATCTGAAAGTGGAAAGGGACTGTGATGACAGAGGTGGACTAGGCTGGGCGCTGGCGGCTCATGCCCATCATCCTAGCTACTCAGGAGGCCGACATTTTAGGAATGCAGTTCAATCCCGAGCAGAAAGTCTATGAGATTATTTACAGTTAACCAACAAAAATAACCCAGAAGTAAGCTGGGTACTGGTAGCTGACACCTGTAATCCTCGCTGCTCAGGAGGCTGAGATCTGAGGATCAAGGTTTGAAGCCAGTCCAGGCAGGAAAGTCCATGGGACTTTTTTGTTGTTGGTGGTGGTGGTGGTGGTGGTGGTGGGGTTGGAACTCAGGGCCTAGGTGCTGTTCCTGAGCTCCTCAGCTCAAGGCTAGCACTCTACCATTTTGAGCCACAGTGCCACTTCCAGTTTTCTGGTGGTTAATTGGAGATATGAGACTCATGGACTCTCCTGCCCAGGCTGACTTTGAACCATGACCCTCAGATCTCAGCCTCCTGAATAGCTAGGATGACAGGCGTGAGCCACCAACGCCTGGCTCCATGAGACTGTTCAATTAACCACTAGAAAACCAGCAGTGGTGCTATGGCTCAAAGTGGTAGAGCACCAGCCTTGACTGAAAAACTTCAGAGACAGCGTCCAGGCCCTGAGTTCAAGACCCGCAACCAGAAAAATAAAGCCAGAAGTAGTGCTGAGGCTCAAGTGAAAGAGCGCCAACCTTGAGCAAAATTGCTCAGGGACAGCACCTTGAGCCTCAGTTCAAGCTCCAGGACACACGCACACACGCACGCGCGTCCTAGACTGAGGACAGATGGCCTGACGAGCAGCCCAAGTCCTTGCCTCCCGACAAAAGCTGGTAGGTGTCTGGCATAGGTTCTGCGTAAGGGAAGGCGGTGCTCGGGCTCCATGTGAGTGAGGATCAGCTGCAGGACCTCGTCGCAGTGCGTGGTGGGACGAGCTGCACCTCCCTTCCAGTGCAGGGATTTCTCCAGAATGGGAAACAAGTCCAACAAACACAGGAGCACAGCCTGGGAGAAGAGGAAAGGAACCATAGTTCACCTATTTGCACTCACACCACTCCCAAGTTTTCTATTTTTTTTTCCCAAGCACAAAGATGGATTTATTGGGGAAGTAAAAAGTATACTGACCGACCCAGGTCGCAGCCCAGACTCGGGAGCTGGGACCGCAACCGTAAAAAGCAGGCTGGCCAGCCAGGGCCGCAGCCCAGACTCGGGAGCTGGGACCGCACGCCCACTCCAAGTTTTCTAAGGCCTTTGTTGACTGTGGGAATATGTCATAGAATCCTAAAAAATACCAATAATAGGGGCCAGGAATGTGGCTTAGTGGTACAGTGCTCGCCTAGTTTGCATGAAGCCCTGGGTTCAATTCCTCAGCACCACATACACAGAAAAAGCCGGAAGTGGCGCTGGGGCTCAAGTGGTAGAGTGCTAGCCTTGAGCAAAAAGAAGCCAGGGACAGTGCTCAGGCCCTGAGCCCAAGGCCCAGGACTGGCAAAAAAAAAAAAAAAAGATAACACCTCAAGTTTTTGCTGGGCTAGCCTAAAGGACAATACTATTTGTGCCACCCAGAGACGGGATGACAGGTGTGAGCCACCATGGCCAGCTTATTGACTCACCGGGAGTGTTTCTAAGTTTGCTAACTTCGTTCCTGGACTGGAAAAAAATCCCAGCTTCTGAAGTAGCTGTGATTACAGGCGTGAGCCACCATGCAAAACTCCTCACAATATCTCCACCTGACAATCACAAATTAGTACTTCCTCTTTAAGACTTGCATACTAATTTTTTAGAATAAGAGTGACTGGATGCCTGGCAATGGGACTTGGTAGAGTACTTGCCTACCATGCAAGTCATTACCACATAAACAGAAAAGGCTAGAAGTGGTACTGTGGCTCAAGTGGTAGAGTGCTAGCCTTGAGCCCAGAGACTCAAAGACAGTGCCCAGGCTCTGAGTTCAAGCCCCAGCACTGGGAGGAAAAAAAGAAGATTTCATGAGACTCATCTCCAACTAACCAGCAAAAGCCAGACAGAGAGCTATGGCTCAAATGACAGACCATCAGCTCTAAGCAAAACAGCCACATGAGAGCATGAGACCAAGTATAAGCCCCTGTACTAGCATTAAAAAATCCTTTTTCACCACATTAAAAAGATATAAATGGGCTGGGAATATGGCCTAGTGGTAGAGTGCTTGCCTCATATACATGAAGCCCTGGGTTTGATTCCTCAGCAACACACGTACAGAAAAAGCCAGAAGTGGCGCTGTGGCTCAAGTGGCAGAGTGCTAGCCTTGAGCAAAAAGAAGCCAGGGACAGTGCTCAGGCCCTGAGTCTAAGTTCCCAGGACTGGCCAAAAATAAATAAACAAACAGAAATAAATGTTGCACTTGTTAGTAACTACATTCCTACTACCAAAATACTATTTAAAAGGAAAGGGGGACAAAAACGTGAAAAGAAACAAGATAGCAGTGAGAGGATAGCAGAGAAGGCATAAAAAAAGAAGAGAGTGGGGTTCACCTTGGTGGTAGAGCACTAGCCTATCATTTTCAAGGGCCTGGGTTTAATCCCAGCACCTCTACTTCAAAAACAGAAAGAAAAGGTTATTTATGCTTTGCATTTTATTCAATTTGCTTCTTCAGTCTTTAGAATGTTCTCTTCCTTCCCAAGCAACTCTTAAGAGAAGTGAACACACCCTTCCTAATTATCACTTCATTCCCAATGCCTTCTAAAACCACCTCAACACCACCCAAACCTGGCTGGTAGCAAGCTGCTTATTGGTGGCTACCTACTGCACTTTATGCAAACCTCTTAGCATTCTTAGTACTGCTGTACACAGTTTTGGATATAAGTGTACATAGTCACACTGAAATACCTATCCTATTATTAAGCTATTCTTAAAGCAACAAACCCTGTTTAATTCACTTAATTCTTGGAATAAGTTGCAATAATTGCAATGTTTCAAAAGTGTAGTCTTCATTGAATGAACTGACACCAAAATATCTACATACACAGCATGTAAAGTGCAAGTGTTGATATAAAGCAGGACAAAAACATTAAAATGAATGGAAGTACAACTTTGGACACAATGCTGAGCCACATGAAGGTAAAACTGGCTTTTCTGCAGAGACTCAGGAACGTAGGGCCGCTTGATGGTGCGATACTTTCAGCTTGGCAAGTGCTTTTAGTTTGCATCTTCATTTCTCAAGGCGGGAAAATGCCTCTCAACTCTTTCTGGCCTACTCTCTCTTCTCAAGAACCCAGAGATCTGTGAATGAACTTGACAATTACCTGCACAAGGTGGTGCTCTGGTATGTACAAGTGATTGAAAATGGCGTGGTAGAGGACCTGGGCCCTGTTGTACTGGAGCAAATCAGCAGCTGGCTGCAATCAGACAAATTACACAATTAAGAGGAAAATTTCCCAAGGATGAAAAAATATTTCTCCCCTAGTGCTAGGGATCTAACCCAAAACCTCACCCACAACATCGAGTGGATAGTTTCTGAAATTGGACTATGCGTACATGGTGATTCATTATACTAGCATCTTTACTTCTGGATATATCCTAAAAGCTCCATAATACAAAGGTAAAACATAAAAAGGTTCCTTTAGTAATAATCTGCATATTTAAACATGGTTCCTAGGATAGGAATGTGGCTTAGTGCTTGCCTAGCATGCACAAAACCCTGGGTTCAATTCCTCAATACCACATAAACAGAAAAAGCCAGAAGTGGTGCTGTGGCTCAAGAGATAGAGTGCTAGCTTTGAGCAAAAGAAGCCAGGGACAGTGCTCAGGCCCTGAGTCCCAACCCCCAGGATTGGCAATAAATAAATAAACAAACAAACAAACAAATAAGGTTCCTTTCAGGCTGTGGTTTTTTCTTTCTTTTTGAAAGTCACCTGTTAATCACTGAAGGTGTGGGTATTGATTAATAATGAGTTATCTTTCCGTTTCTTCTAAGATTACCCTTTCAGTTGTTATATTACGGATGAAATACAATTTCTACCAATGTATGGAGAAAAATACAAATAAGTGAACTTAATGACTTTATGGTACTAGGAAGCTAGTTCAGTAAAATATATAAATGGAAGGAAACACAGACGGTGAGTGAGTAACAGGTGACTGCCCGGGGAGCTTACCACGTTGAGCACAATGTGATGAAGGCACTGCACGCCCAGGACCTTGTTCTCAGTTTGGTAATCATCTGAAATGAGCAAAGACGGAGGAAGTACCCTTTCCAGATGTTGGCTCAGCCAGGGCCGGGTGATCTGTTGCAAAGTCCATGAAAAAACATGTTTGACTGCAGGGTTCTTCTTCCAGGATTCCCTAAAAGGACAGATGAAACCAAAGGGGTAAAGTGGCATGGTGCTAATTATTAGCAAAGAAAAGTAACTAGTGTGGGTTAGAGTATTTTCTTGTTCATAGGGGAAAAATAGTGCTTTCCGGATAAATTAATTTCATAACATACATTTAATGATTTGAATTAAAACAACTTATACCAGAGACCCTAAATACATATATCTAACCATTAGCTAAAGCTTATCTAGGCCAGGCACCAGGGGCTCACACCTATAATCCAACTACTCAAGAGGCTGAGATGTGATGATTGCAGTTCAAAGCCAGCTCAGGCAAGAAAGTCCTTGAGATGCTTATCTCTTATTAACAACCCAAAAAGCTGGACGTGGCTCAAGTGGTAGAGTGCTAGCTTTGAGCAAATGAAGCTCAGAGATAGCACCAATAACCATCATATATACACACACACACACACACACATATATATATATACGTGTACACATATATATATTTTTTTGGTCAGCTGGGGGTGGGGGGTGCACTCAGGGCCTGGGCACTGTCCCTGGCTCTTTGGCTCAAGACCAGCACTCTACCACTTTGAGCCGCAGGTCTACTTCTGGTTTTCTGGTGGTTAATTGGAGACAAAAGTTTCACAGGGACTTTTTAGCTGGGCTGACTTTGAACCTTGATCCTCAGATCTTAGCCTCCTGGGTAGCTAGGATTACAGGCATGAGCCACCAGTGCCAGGCCCAATATTATCTTTATATTACAAATAATGAAACAGATTCTTAGTAGGACCTACCTACCTGGTCCTAGTAAGAGAAATAAAAACAGACACTAGCTTCAAAACTAAACCTTTTAACTCCCAAGTTCTGTTGTAAAATGACATCATGGACTTCTTTTCTCCTCACTCTAGCCCTACAAATACTAACAAAGTATAAAGTGGAAACTTTCACAGAAAACACTTCAGCTAATAGTAATCTAAAGTTTTCTACTTTTCCATCCCAAAGCGTGCTCTCTAAATTAAAGATCCCCAGATTTAGGATCTGGAGGGATGGCTCTTGTGGCACAGCACTAGCTGCAAACAAAAAGGCCAAACAAGCCCTAAGTTCAAGCCCCCAACACACACCCCCAAACACGCATGCACGCAAGCACACACACACACACACGTGCGCCGGCATGCACACACACACAATCCTAAATTTTAAAACTGTTAAGATAAAATCCTTCCCATGTCTTTATTTATTCTAACTGCAGATAAGTGGAGCAGAATTCCCATTTTCACAAGTTAGCTGTCAGAATTCATAATTTCCCAAGGCCGGAAGAAAAGAAGCACCGGACTAAGCTGGAGGGTGAAGACCTCAATTCCACACTCAAGTTTGTTACACCGTTGACAGCCACACCGTCCAGTGCTTTAACAGACCTATTTCACCACCTTTCTTTATCCGATGGAGAAACCTGTGTTATTTTGAGTTGTGACAAAACGTTAATAAAAGATCCGCACTCACTTATTCAAATCAGGCTTGAGAAGTCCAAGGACCACAGGGAATCTCCCTCTCTCTTCCTCATTTTCTCCACGCAGGAATCCTGCCACCGAGCTGCATTCGGTAACGTCCAGGAGGGAGGCGAGCACTCTCCCCGCCACGTCCCGCGATCTCGGGCTGGTCCAGGGTTGCTTCACGCGGTGCGAGACGGCGAAGATGTAGACGGGTCCCGCTAGGTGACTGACGTCCGTCTTCCAGGCGGCGCGGTCGGCGCAGCTCTTGGCAGCCGCCACTTTGCCCAGCAGCTTCAGGTACAGCGATCCCACCTGCTCCGCCTTCTCGGCCACCTCGGGGGGCCCGCGGCCCGCGCCCCCGGCCGCCGCCGCCGCCGCCTCCTCCTCGGGTGGGGCCGCGTGCTTCTCCAGGGCCTGGGCCACCGGCGCCAGCATCTCGAGCGTGCCGCGGACCGACGCGCCGCTCCCCGCCCACAGGCGGCCCCACTCCGCGGCGTCCACGAGGGCGCCGAGGTCCTCGAGGGCGGCCGCGCCCGCCGCGGGCCGCCGAGGCTCCGGGCCGGAGAGGCGGCGCGCCAGCGAGGCCCAGGCCGGCCCCAGGGCGCCCGGCGGCTCCATGGCTCGCCCCCCCGCCCGCAGCGAGGCGGGGCTGGGCCCCCGACGGGACGAGGAGGTGGCGGGGGGCGGGGAGCGGCGATCCGCCCCAGGTGGAGAACCGAACCCACGCGCGGCGGCGGCGGGAGGACGCGGAGCGAGCGGAGGAACTGCTCCTGCGGACTCAAAGGCAAGGAGAGTGAGCTCCAGACATCGGCGGGGGCGGGGTCCGGGGGGCGGGGGCGGGGTCCGGGGGGCGGGGTCGGGGGACCGGGGACCGGAGCCGGGTCGGTGCCCGCGTTCGCGGCTGCTCGGGAGGCCCCGGTCCTCCGGACTGAGGTTCGAAGCTGTCCCAAGCAGCAAAGTCCCCGAGACTGTTACCAACCATGGATCACCCACATGCTCGACAGACAGACAGACACCCCCCCGCCCCCCCCACACTCTCTACCTGTATATCCCGCACACCAAACACCACCTTTAGCAGCAGCCAGTCCCGGCTAGCGCGCGGTTACCGGAAAGCACAAAGCTAACTTCCGCCGGCACCGCCGCGACGCTCCGCTGCACGACTAGTGGTCGTAAAGCAGTTATGAGCTGGGCTGAGGGCAAGAAGCGCAAGAAAGGTGGAGCTACGGCGGGTAATTTGCATAGAGACCCATTTCCCCCCCCCCCCCCCCCCCCGCTGACTTGGTTTCAATTTTCATTCGTTAGAGTAGAAAGAAATGAATGGTCACAAAATATCAGGAGTGTGGTTTAAGGGCTATGGTAAATTATGAATGAATAGTGTGTCCATCTGGACTCTCTTACTCACCCTTTCTGAAAAATGAGTGACACTTACCTAGGGCTCCTCCGCACTGCGCGCGCGCTGATCCTTTTCGGTTCATGAGCGTGATGATTGGGTTCTCATGCGCTTGCGTGACATGTGCCTCCCTCCACACCTTGTTACGCTCTGGGCACATTACCCTTCTGACGTGAACTGGGGGTCCCTTGGTGTGTTGTGCTGTTCAGTGTCAGTTGTGGCTTTAGGCCGGGTTTGGGGTCTGCGAGCGGCGCCCCGTGCGCTGGAGACCTCGGAGCTCTGCACGGGGGGCGGTGGCCGCCGCGGGGGAGGGAGGCGTGGTCCCCGTCCCAAAGAGCATGGTGCTCTTATTGGGGGTGCCTAGCAAGCTGCCTGTCCAGGATGCCTGTCTGCGAGCCTTCCTGTCTCTCGTCTCTCTCTCTCCTTCCCCCCTCAATCCCCCATCAGAGTGCTTGCCTAGCAGGCATGAAGCCCTGGGTTCGATTCCCCAGCACCACATACACAGAAGAAAAAGCCAGAAGCGGCGCTGTGGCTCAAGTGGCAGAGTGCTAGCCTTGAGCAAAAAGAAGCCAGGGACAGTGCTTAGGCCCTGAGTCCAAGGCCCGGGACTGGAGAAGAACAGAAAAGAACAACAAAAATCCGCACACCTGTTAGAATTATTAAAGCGTGAAATTGTTGAAGTTCACTGTGTTGCTTTTGTTTTTGCCGGTCCTGAGGCTTCAGGTTTTTTTTTTTTTGCTCTTGAGCCACGGCTCCCCTTGCAGCTTTTCGTGCCTATGTGGTGCTGAGGACTCGAACCCAGGGCTTCGTGCTTGGTAGGCGAGCACTGTACCGCTAGGCCACATTCCCAGCCCCCGGAGCTCAGTTTTATCTCCTCTGTCCTGGGGAGTTTTGTCCTCGGGTCCCCATCTATTCCTCTTTCATTCAGCCTTCCCTCCCTTGACCGATTGGTGGCACTCACGATTCTCCTAGCAATCCCAACTACTGATGACCATTTTCTCCCAAGGCTCAAGTGAAACCAGACACCAAGCAATAATACGCGCTTATTGCATCTGTCCTGTGGGTGAGGGCTTCTTCCGTGTATTCCTGGTGCTGCATGGATTCCAGCTCTGCTTCCAGGGGAAGAAAGTACTTGTGTTGTAGACACCCTCTCCTCTGCACTGTGTCTCCTGAAGCCACCCACCGTGTCTTTATCCTTAGTGCCTGGCACCATGTAGTCGTGCAATGGATGCTTACTGAATTCACACGTGCCCATCCACAGAGGATGGCTGTGTAAAACACCGTCCATTCACACAGTGCAGCTCTGTGAAGGGCCATTCTGTGGACTCCAGGATATAGGCTTAAGTGAAAAAAGAGCACAACCTCAGCCACGAAGCACAGTTGTTGCCTTGCTTGCAAGGAACATCACATCTGGGAATATGACCTAGTGGCAAGAGTGCTCGCCTCCTGTACATGAAGCCCTGGGTTCGATTCCTCAGCACCACATAGATAAAAAACAGCCAGAAGTGGCGCTGTGGCTCAAGTGGTAGAGCGCTAGCCTTGAGCAAAAAGAAGCCAGGGAGAGTGCTCAGGCCCTGAGTCCAAGCCCCAGGCCTGGAAAACAAACAAACACACTAAGATCCCATCTACAATCTAAATGTTCTTTTTCACTAAAAAGGGCCAGTAATCACCGAGAGAGTGACTGATTTCTGAACTGAGGCTAGCAGTGTAGAGGATTGCCTGTGGCATTTGGATTGCTGTCAAATACTGCTGTGGCTATGTTGGAAAAGACCCAAGAGCCATTATGAAGATGGACCCACTGGCCAAAGACAATCAGAGCACGAAAGGACTATTACCTGTCACAATGGAAACATAATTACGTGCAAAACAGTGAATTCAGTGATACTAAAGAGAAATATACCTCATCATTCCAGTCGCCTAAGGAATCATTTCTTATTTTGAAAATTGGTGAATTCAGGGCTGGGAATATGGCCTAGTGGTAAAAGTGCTTGTCTCATATACATGAAGCCCTGGGTTCGATTCTTCAGTACCACATATATAGAAAAAGCGAGAGGTGGCGCTGTGGCTCAAGTAGCAGAGTGCTAGCCTTGAGCAAAAAGAGGCCAGGGACAGTGCTCAGGCCCTGAGTCCAAGCCCCAGGACTGGCCAAAAAAAAAAAAAAAAAAGAAACATGGGATCTTATTTATTGGGCTGGGGATATGGCCTAGTGGCAAGAGTGCTTGCCTTGAAAATTGGTGAATTCAAATAGAGAAACTAAGCATTTGTTCTGCTACATATTTCAGGGCACCTACATAGTGTGTGGGTTGGTAAATGCAGCAGGACTGGTAGCATTAGAAAATCATGATCCACACCAATAAAACATTGAAACAAAGGGGCTGGGAATATGGCCTAGTGGCAAGAGTGCTTGCCTCCTACACTTGAAGCTCTAGGTTTGATTCCCCAGCACCACATATATGGAAAACGGCCAGAAGGGGCGCTGTGGCTCAGGTGGCAGAGTGCTAGCCTTGAGCGGGAAGAAGCCAGGGGCAGTGCTCAGGCCCTGAGTTCCCATGGGTGCCTGCCTTAAAAATCTTGGGTCTTATTAAACACTCACAAAATTCCTTATTTTCTTTACCCTAAATATACAATGTTATTACTAAACATTGCAACAGTGTTATTAGTAAAAATACAATTATCAATCAGAATTTAGGATTTCTTGGTTGCAGTACTGATCTTACCCATACCGCGCTGCCACAGAATTGTACCCCTGTATCCCTCAGTGTAAGGTCCCCCCTGGGAGGGCTTCATGCAGATTCCACCCCCCCCCCCCCGCCCTGTTTAAGGCTCTGCTCAGTACCTGTGTTGCCTACATAACTGGCCCACCTGGAGATAGTTACCTCTGCTTTCTCTGAGGCCACGTTGGAATCCACCTGGCCACACCTCCCGCCTCTGCCCTGTATAAGGCATGCCCCCCTTCCCCCCCACCCCCCTCTCTGTTCCAGGAAGTGTTTGAGCTCAGCCAGAGGCTGACAGTTCGGGAATAAGCTTTTCTCTGCTGCCTGAATACCTCGTGGTGCTCTCGTTCATCAGCTACCTACTTTAATACACCTTACACTGAGTCCCATCATTTAATATTTCTTTTCTGCTCATTTTTGTCTTAAGGAAGATATATGCAGTCATGAGTGACAAACACTATGTCTCAAGTCATGTGAAGTAATTTTTGTTTGCGATGTCAGTGATGGTTAATTTTTGGTGTCCAGGTGTCCACTTGATTAGGTTCCGGTATCCCCAGACAGCTGGTAAAGTAATTTTTTCTACGAACATCTGGAATAGATTGGCATCTGGATCATAGTGTGAGAAGGCACTGCCTAATTAATCCAGACGTAGAACAGAACATCAAGGTAGAGGAAAGGGGAATTTTCTGGAACTGAGATACTTGTCCTCTCCTGCCTGTTCTTGGATATCGGAACTGATTTCTAAGCCTTTCAGTGGGACCTGCACTTACGGCTGAATTAGACTGCCTAGTTCCAGGGATAGCCAGCTTCCAGGCCACAATCATAAGCATTTCTCAGCTTCGATAAGTATGTAAGCCAATTCTAATAATAAAAATCCCCTCTTGGGCTGGGAATATGGCCTAAGTGGTAGAGTACTTGCCCTGGGTTCGATTCCTCAGCACCACACATATAGAAAAAGCCAGACGAGGTGCTGTGGCTCAAGTGGTTGAGCACTAGCCTTGATCAAGAGGAAACCAGGGACAGTGCTCAGGCCCTGAGTTCAAGCCCCAGGACTGGCAAAAAAAAAAAAAATCCCCTCATATCTTTTTTACACTTTTTATATGTTGATTGTTATAAATATGATGTACAGAGGAATCACAGTCAGGTAAAAAGTACATTTCTTTTTGGACAATGTCTCCCCTTCCTTGCTCTTGCCCACTTTTCCCCTCCCATCCCCACTCACAAGCTGTACAGTTCTTTTCCACATAGTGTCTATCAGTACCACTGCTACGTTGGTTCATCCTTTGCCCTCCCATTTCCATGCCCGGCCTTATCCTCCTAAAGACGGGTAGACAAGACAAAAAGAAAAGAAAACAAAAACAGCAATGAAGAAAAAAGCCTAATTTCCATTTCCTGGAGTTCATTTCCATAAATATTTTTTTGATTGACGATTGATTGGTTGATTGCCAGTCCTGGGGGTTTGAACTGGGGGCCTAAGCACTGATCCTGAACTTTTTTTTGTTTAAGGCTAGCACTCTACCACTTGAGCCACAGCACCACTTCTGGTTTTTTCTGTGTCTGTGGTACTGAGGAATCGAACCCAGGGCTTCATGCATGCTAGGCAAGCCACATTCCCAACCCCCTGCCCAGCTTTCTGGAACAATTCTTTAAATATGTTTACTCTATTTGCACATGTGTATATGAAGTACTTTTGATCATTATTCATGCCTGCACACAGCCTTCTCCTTGTACCTTCCCCTTTTAGTTATATTGCTTGGCTTCATACACTTTGGAGTCAAGCAACATTTTATAAAAGAGAAGGGCACTTTCCTGGGCTGAGCAGAAGAGATTAATGACATGGACAGAGGCAGGTTGGAGGAAGAAGCAAAAGAACAAAAAGTGTATTGCCCATTTCAAAGTTACTTTCCTGGAAATGTGGAATCAGAACAACAGAAAGAGCCGATTGGTTAACGTCAGGTTACTTTAGGTTACTTTCTTTTGTGTACCCATGAAAGCAGTGGGAATGTCATTATCAGGCCAATTTAAACTGGCTAGTTTGGGAAATTTGGCGATTATCTCTCTAATCCTGATTTTTCAGGTCAATAAACAGGTCAGTTTCCCTGGGCTGAGGGTGTAGCTCAGTGGTAGAGTGCTTGCTTTTAGGATTAAAAGACTGAAACAGAATTTCTTCAAATAAAAGGGTTGCGGATGTAGCTCAGCAGGTATAATACCTGCTGAGCTCAAACTCAGCACCTCCCTTACGGTCTCCCCAAAAGAATTCCTGTCACTAATGAAATCTCCCTGGCCAACTGAAGGCAATTATTCAACTCAATGTGCACAATTTTGAGAACACACAAAGCAGGAATGTCTGTAATTTACTGCCTGGCCGTGGCAACCGTATTTCTCATGTTTCTCAAGCTACGTGTACAAGTTTTTCCTCTTACATATCTGAAGCGAATTGCTGGATTCTAGTCTTGGCTGCACCATCAACAGCACGAAATAAGACGGGGTCTTGGCTGTAGGATGAAGTCCGGGCTTTTACACTCAGCCATGAGGAAATGAAGATTTCCCTCTGGTTGGCATTCTTCCTTTCAAAAATGGCTGCTTAAAGTGGTGCTTAAAAGATAATTCTAGCTTGCTAAATTTAGAGTGTGGAGAAAGTCCAAGATGGGAATATTCCACGGGTAATTGTGCAAGAGCTGCTAATGTGTGTGGCAAGAGGAGGGTGCTACACATTGCCATTCCAGCGTTCTTTTCTGTCTGCCACACAACATATAATTTAGTGAGGTTAAAAGTTAACTGAATCATATGGCGAAACCACTTGGTACAATTACTACACACTCAAAAAAGATGAAAAACATGACACTGAACAGGCTCAGTTGGTGGGACGGGTACCAGGGAGGAAGGGACAGCAAAACACAGAAGGTGACTACAGATGAGGATGGCCAAAGTAGTTGACTTGCCATTATGCTAACAGGGAAACAGGAGATGTTAAAAGCTTTAATACTGCTTTTTGCAGGGCACTGTGGCTCACACCTGTAAATCCTAGCTACTCAGACTGCGGTTCCAAGCCAGCAGAAGCAGGAAAGTCCTTGAAACTCTTATCTCCGATTCACCACCAGAAAACCAGAAGTGGAGTTGTGGCTCAAGTGGTAGAGTGCTATCCTTGAACAAAAGGAAGCCAGGGACAGTGCTCAGGCCCTGAGTTCAAGCCCCAGGACTGGCAAAAAAAAAAAAACACAAAAAAACAAAAAAAAAACAAAAATGAGTACTGCATTTTAAATAAAGGACTTGGGGTATGGCTTCCTGGTAGTGCTCATGCTTAGTATGTACAAGGCCCTAGCTAGGTTCAGGTCTCAGCACTATAAATTAAATGAATAACATAAGTAATAAATGCTGCCTGTCCAAATCCATGAGAAGTAAACTAGTATCCGAATATAAATGCTTTAAAATAAAACCAATGCCCTAACCAAGGGAAGAGGTGATACTGTTCAAAAAGAAGTGTTCTCATGGGGCTGGGAATGTGGCTTAGCAGCAGAGTGCTTGCCTAGCATGCGTGAAGCCCTGGTTTTGAATCCTCAGCACCACATAAACAGAAAAGGCCGGAAGTGGCGCTGTGGCTCAAGTGGTAGAGCGCTAGCCTTGAGCAAACGAAGCTCAGGGACAGTGTCTAGGCCCTGAGTTCAAGGCTGGGACTGGCAGATGTGTGTGTGTGGTGTGTGTGTGTGTGTGTGTGTGTGTGTGTGTGTGTGTGTGTATTTTTAAGGGCTATTTGTTTCCAGCTACAGGGGGCCTGCCAATTTAAACAGGTTCCATCAGGTGGTGTGTATGTCCTTGCCAATACCACTGTTGTATGGCTACTACTAATAGTATTGTCACATCATTGTTTATTTTTCTGAATTATGCCTGACCTGACAACCAGTTTTGTTTTCATTTGGACTCATGTATAGGTCTCCCTCATACTGCCTTGTTTTTTAAATGTTATCATAGTCCTCACAAATACTGTTCATGTCACTGAAGTCATTAGCCACTCTGTTTTCATTTCTCTATTCCCCCCACCCCCCACACTGGCCCTAGGGTCTTAACTCAGGGCTTTGTTCTTGTTCTGTTGCTGTGGTGGCGATGGAGTTTGACAGACTTTTCTGCCCTGGCTGGCTTTGAGCTATGATCGCCTAGCTTCTTGTGTAGTTAGAATTACAGGTATGACCCAAAACTGGCAAGCTTTTTATTTTTCTTCCTTCCTTCCTTTCTTTTCCTTCTGTTTTGTTTGGAACAAGATTTTGCTATAGCCCAGACTGGACTAGAACTTACTATGTATCTTGGGCTGGTCTGAAACTCATCTTTCTGCCTGTTTTTCAAGTGGCAAAATTAGATGCATGGGCCTGATCTTTTTTTTTTTTTGCCGGTCCTGAAACTTGAACTCAGTGCCTGGGTACTGTCCCTGAGCTTCTTTGTGCTCAAAGCTAGCACTCTACTTGAGCCACAGCGTCACATCTGGCTGTTTCTGGGTAATTTATTGGAGATAGGAGTCTCAGTCTTTTCTGCCTGAGCTGGCTTTAAGTCGTGATCTTCAGATGTTAGCCTCCGGAGTAGCTAGATTTATAGGCATGAGCCACCAGCACCTAGCTTGGGCTTGTCACTTATTATTAATAGCCAGTGCTGAGTATTTAATCCAGGACTTTCAACGTGCTTGGGAAGGAGGCTGAGCTATAGCACTGAGCTATACCAAGCCCCAATATTAATCAGTCTTGAGAAAGTGCACATGTATAATCTTATACCATAGATAATACATATGATATACTGTATATTATAAAATGGCCATATATCCATATCTCTCTCTTCCAGTGCCTCCTGCTGTCATCCCTTCCTCTTCTGAACTCAACACTGTGGTTTCTTCTTGAGACTGTCAAATAGGGAAAGAATCAGAATCTATGCCAAAGCACAAAGGTGACATTGAAGCTGTCTCTAGTCTGCCAGTTTACTAGGAAAAAATTAAATGGACATGATTCCTGTTCTTTAATGTCCGGGGAAATGGAATGCTATTATCTGGTATGGCAAACAACTTAAAATTTTTTATATGACCAGTTTCTCCTTGTCTCTCACCTGTCCACACCTGTCCCTCTGAACCTGTGCATACGGCTTCCGGAGAGGGATATAGTCAGGGACACAGATGCAGAGACGGAATCTAGAATAGAAGGCAGGGAAAGACTGAGGGGGATGGTGGCTGGAATGAGAAATGTCCTCACGCGCGGAATACTTGGAATCCAGCTGGTGGTGCTCTTCTGGGAGGCAGTGGAAATTTAGGAGTCCTGGGTCACTGGGAGGGAGGTGTGCGGCGTGAAGGTCGTAACTGCTCTCCAGTCCCTGGCCTTGTCTGCATCCTGGTTACCATGAAAAGCCTCCTGCCACACTCGTGTCTGTCCAGGAACCTGGAGCCAGAAGCCCATGAACTGAGGGGCTGGGAATGTGGCTTAGTGGTAGAGTGCTTGCCTAGAATGCATGAAGCCCTGGGTTCCATTCCTCAGCACCACATACACAGAAAAAAGCCAGAAGTGATGCCGTGGCTCAAGTGGTAGAGTGCTAGCCTTGAGCCCAGAGTGACTCGGAAACAGAGCGCAGGTCATGAGTTCGAGCCCCAGGACTAGCTCCTCCCCCCCCCCCAAAAAAACTGAACCCTCTAAAATCATAAGCCCAAATAAAGCTTGTGTTCTTTAACTTGTTCTCTCAGGCACTCCGGTCACAGTTACTTAACACTAACACAGGGAGGAAACCATGACAGAATTGAGGGAGGTGTGAAAATCCTTAGTGAGAACTGTATTTTGTGCTTTGGCCCTGGTACATGTTTAATTTAATTATGTAATTATGGTTGAATCATTTGTTTCCCTCAGAGGTATCCAGAGAAGAAAGTATATTATTTCTTGTGATAAAGGTTGGTAGGTTTAAGTGCTCAATCTTTCCAATGACTAAATGGTGTGTGTTTGCCACAGATAAGATCATGTAGTTGGAATCCTGGAATGTATAATTATTACTCCTTATCATTTTCCTTCTGAAAGGCATTCGGGGTGCAAACTGTTATTTGAGCAGAACTCTGCGTGGCATAGTTGTCCATGAATACTTAGTGAACACAGAAAATAAGTGGCTTTGCTTTCAAATGGTACCCATGTTTTAAAGCTTGGCCTAAAATTATTTTACTTTTTGCTGGTCCTGGTCTTTTGCTCAAGGCTAGTGTCCAACTACTTGAGCCACAGCTCCACTTCTTTTGGCCACCAGTGCAATGTTAGGTTTGCTGTTCAGTCCCATATTCCTGGTCCTATTCCGGACTTATCCCACGTCCGCCTTTCTTTGCCTAAAGTTCACACCAAATATTGAACTGGGGTACTGGTAGCTAACTCCTGTAATCCCACCTACTCAAGAGGCCAAGATTTGAGGATTATGGTTCAAAGTCTAGCTAGTAAAAACCATGAGACTTGTATCTCCAGTTATCCAAAGAACTGGAAATGGAGCTAAGGCTCAAGTGATAGAGCTTTGAGCTGTGAGCACAGATTCAGGATAGTGTCAAGCTGTAAAACTGACTTCCCCAACTTAAAACAAAAACAAAAACAAAAAAACCTACAGCTTTATGTAGACTCTGGGAAGCTCAAAAAAAGCTGGTGATAGCCCAGGAAACAGGTGTTCTGCAAACACTGAACTAATAAGATGGCATTAATAACTAAGACTGTGCTCAGCAGCTGTACATTTATACCTGAACAGGTAATATGCAGTTTCCCGTCTCTGTGCTCAGGAGGCTGAGATCTGAGGATCATGGTTGGAGACAGAGCTGTGGCTCAAGTGGTAGAATGAATAAAATGGCCTTGAGTGTTTACAATGAAAGGACAGTACCTAGTTCTGGTACTGTATACCACACTCTCTCCTCTAGTTGGGGGCTGTGGTCTTTTGCCTATAGTCCTAGCTACTCAGGAAGCTGAGATGGGAGGACTATGGTTCAACGAAAACTGGGCAGACAGGTTCATGAGACTATCTCCAATTAATCAGCAAAACAGAACCAGAAGTGGAGCTCAAGTAGTACAGTGGCAGCCCTGGGGGACTGTGTCCAGGCCTTTGTCTTCCAGCCTCACTACTGGCCCGTGTGCACCTATGTGTGTGTGGGGGGGGGGGTGGTACACACATGTGTGTACCTGCATCCATCCATTCATTTGCTCGTAGAGATAAGGAAGCTTTGTGTACCATCTGCCTTGGGGAGCAGGAGTTGGAGAGGGCGGTTAGAGGGTTCTGTTCCCTCGACTGGCAGAGAAGCCAACAAGCCCAGGCCACAACCCACAAGCAAAATCTGGTTAGAGAAACCTGTTATTAAATTTAATTTTCTTTAAATACATAACATTCTCCCATCCTCTCCCACTCTGGAGAGAAGACTCCCATTCCCACAGTTCTGTGAGGGGGGAGGGTGTATGTTCCAATCTGAAAAGCCTGAGATGTTGAGGATGAAGTATAAAAATACTATTTACAAAGGGGAAGGCAGGCTTCTGTTCTTCCTGCAACCAAGTCACCTCGCCCCAGGCCCCTGGGCACCGGTGGAGCCTAAGACAACAAGCCCTTCCTAACAGGGGTTCTCAAACCCCAACCACGAAACAGGAAGCGCTGAGACGGAGGGGAGAGTGGATAGCACCTCAGTCAGATCCTAGCAGAAGAAGGATTTCCCCATCCCTGCAGTAAGCCGCTCCCGGCCATCCTGGTTCTGCTAGGTCCCTTGTAAACATTGACTTTGTCCTCAGGAAGGTCCTCACTCCACCTGTTCTCTGCAGACTCTCCTAGGCTCCGGGCCCTCGCTCTCTGACCTTTCCTTTCTAAGGAAGTGGGGTGAAGGAGTGGTGGGGCAGAGCCCGCTCATCCCTTCCGGGCGAGTCCATCTTGTCCTCTTCGGGGGATTCCTGAAGAGGATGCCGTGTCCATGGGGCAGACCAAGGTGGACTCCTTCCCTGAGCGGAGCTGAGGCAGCTGGCAGTGCAGCACTGGGTTTGGCTGAGTCGCAGGAGTCGGCGAACCAGGCCCGGGTCTCGCCCTGTGGGAGAAAGCCCAGCGCCCTCCCGGTAAGCCCGACGCCTCCACCCAATGGTTCTGTGCATTGCAGCAAAAGCCAAGGCGTGCGTGGGGAGGCGCTGCCCAGACGCCTCACACCAGCTCATCCAACAGGATCCCGATGCTCTGGGTGGTCTCCGTAGGACCCGCAATGGGCTTGTTGCACATGGGGCAGACACAGCGAACTTCCAGCCACTTCACCAGACACCTGTGGACGGACGAGAGAAACAGAACCTCTAAGAAGATACCCCAGACGGCCCCTGTTGCCCCTCCGAACAAGAATGTTCCCAATGGGACCCCTCTGGATGACTGGATGTCCTGACAGCATAGCCCCTCGGGCCTCACTGGCAGGTGGGAGGTGACGGGGATTGGGAAGTTCTAGAAGGTGCTCCCTGATGATTTCCCTTCCACAGGGCAGCCCTGGCCACATCCCCACATACTTGCGGTGAAAGGCATGTTGGCACGGAAGCACACCCAGCTCGTCCTTCCCCTTGAAGTCTTCCAGACAGACGGCACAGGTTTGCTGCGGAAGAGAGTGTTGTGACACAAAGACGCTTATTAACCATCCTGAATATATATCCATGATGTCATCCCTGGCCAGGACAAGGAAGGTCCAGCCCAGCCTCCTCCAGCCCTATTTCACACATCTGTGTTACTGACAGGGTGATAGCCATTAACGCTATGTGCTGCTTACAGTTAAACCAAAATATAAAAAATAAAGTTTAGTTCCTTAGTTGTTCTAGTCATGTCTTTCCCTACCTCTTCTGTCTCATTTCTTCCCCTTTCCCTCCCTCCCTTTTTCTCTATACAGGTACTAGCATTTGAAACTCCAGTGTTGCATCCTTGCTTGGCTTTTCTGCTCTAGGCTGGCCTGGCACTCTACCACTTGAGCCACAGCTCCACTTCTACATCTTAAGAGAATCTCATGGAACTTCTAGCTTGGGGCTTGGAACCAGAATCCTCAGATCTCAGCCTCCTGAATTGTTAGTATTATAGATGTGAGCCACTGGTAGCTAGCCCCAGTTAAATTCTTTTTTTGTTGTTGTTGTTGTTGGTTGTGGGGCTGGGCACTGTCCAAGGCTAGCACTCTACCACTTGATCCACAGCACTACCTCCAGCCTTCTCTGTGACTTAACTGAAGATAAGAGGGGCTGGGGATGTGCCCTAGTGGTAGAGTGCTTGCCTAGTATACATGATACCCTGGGTTCCATTCCTCATCAGCACATATACAGAAAAGGCTGGAAGTGGCGCTGGGGCTCACATGGTAGAGTGCTAGCCTTGAGCAAAAAGAAGCCAAGGACAGTGCTCAGGACCTGAGTCCAAGGCCCAGGACTGGCAATTAAACAAAAAAAGTCTCAACAGACTTTTCTGCCCAAACTAGCTGGAACCTTGATCCTCAGATCTTAGCCTCCTGAGTAGCAAGGATTACAGGCATGAACCACCAGTGCCTGGATAAGTTAAGTTCTTTAAATCTAGGCTTTATTCCCTGTATGTTAACCTCCGTGATCTGTGCTGCATTATTCTTATAGAGGGAGGCTTAGGAGACATCTAAGCCTAAGTTTATAAGACAACTCGCTATGAGCAGGAGGTATAATAAATAGCAGACATCAAAAACAAGAGGGAAATGAGGCCATGTCTATCTAGGCAGTCTTGTGCTTGGTGATGCTGGAATCCTCCCCACTCCCAGACAACCACAAACACTCTCTGGTTAGGAAGGTCTGTGACCTCAAAGGCATAGGTGGGAGAGATCATGAAAAAGTAGAATTGAGGGGCCCCGGGGATTTGGAGCAACCTAAGAGAGGGTCAAGAGGGAGAGGCAGAGTTATTGCTGTGGCAACCATGGTCAGATCTAGTCTGTTAACACAGGGTACTTCATAGGGAAGATGCTTTTATTTCCTTTAGGGACACGCAGGCCATGAGCTAGCATGGGGAAAGCTAGCGAGCTCCAGCTATGTGAGTGAGGAAGTGGTGTGACTCTCCTTCCCTTAGAGATTCGGCACCGCAGGACTCCCGGGGCAGTGGGCCATAACCATCTATAAACCTTTCTGTGATTGCTTTGTTGTCGGCCCCAAGTAGACTCCAGACAGAATGGATCTCATGTAACAATTACCTGTTGGGATGCTAGGCCTAGGGAGATCTGGATGGAGGCAGGAAAGGCCAAAATTCCAAAAATGGTCTGGGCTAAGAATTGTGGGAAAATGGAAGTGGTAGAGCACTAGCCTTGAGCAAAAAAACATTTCAGGGACAGCACCCAGGCCCCCCCGTTCAAGCCACCGCCGACTGACAAATAAACTGTGGACAAGTGCAGCTTGCCCTACCAGCTGGAGGCCTGCACAATGTCCCAGGACACTTACCCCATAGAGCTGTAACTTCTTCGCATCGCCCTTCAGAACCACCTGGGGAGGGAAGAGGCACCCATTATACAATGAATGAACCAATGAGGGAGGCCTAGCCTTTCCCAGTGGGAAAGTGAAAGGCTCTGGACAGACCCCGCAAGCCCAGCTTGAGGAGAGCTACAGGAGAGCTAGCCTCTCAGGGAGAGGGAGGCCAGGGGAGCTCAGGCTATTATTCTCCTCTCCTTCCTATCAGGAGAAGTTCCGGGGAAGGGTAGAAGGTTACCTCCTTATAGCCGTATCGTTCGCTCTGTGCCTGGTTCCGGAGCTTGCTGGGGGAAGAAGACAGATAGCAGGTTACTCTTCCTTTGCATGGATGGACAGATCTGTGACACTAAGCTGGGCTGGCTGAACACATGGGCGTCCTTCTAGCAGTGAAGGGGACATTGTCCCATAGCTAGCACAGGTCACAGTTTGGACCTACGCAGACCACTAAGTTCACTAAGGACTCTGACTCGTACTGATTTACTACTACTGCCAGGACGGAAGATTCTCCATGAAGTGACCTTTCCTAGTAGGTAAATTCCTTCGAACTTGCCTATGGCATGTACACAGACAGGGAGTTACATATTCTTAATAGGGATATTTCCACAACGCCAGGGTAGCAGGATAAGTAAGTTTCTGTTGACCCTGGGGAATTTTCCACTCAGCGAATACAAGAGATTCTGGAATCAAAGCACACTTGTCTTCAGTGCCAGACAAACTACCCAGACGACGTCTTCTTTGTTCTCTCCTATTCATTCGAAGCCAGTGGCCTGCAGACAGCCCAACTCTCAAAAAGCCAAAACACGGCATGTTGTTACTAATAGCAATGGCATAATAGTTCACCAAGGACTTGTGTGTCGCTCCCAGAGCAACAGTGTCCAGAACCTTCTAAGAGGGAGATCTTTCCCTTGGATAGATGAGGTAAATGGAGACCAAAGAAATGAAGCAATTTGCCCTAACTTCCCAGAGCTGGTTGGCCGGAGTACCTGGATCTGAATCAAAATCTATGTGATTGCAGAGCCTGTCCTTTACCACAGAACATGACCTGTCCCATTAGGTGGAATACACCACAATCCTGAGAATGTGATGTGATTTGGAAACATAACCCACATTTCATGGAGTCTACTCTGAATGGCTTACTGTGCAAATGGCTTGGACTGCAGTCATGCACTGATTTTCCACTGTTTTATTTTCAGTGGGAGGGACTTTCATTCTGAATTCTGCAGTCAATTCTGTTTGCCTTTGTTGTTGAGATACAGAGTGTTTATTATTTCGCCAGTCCTGGGGCTTGAACTCAGGGCCTGGGCACTGTCCCTGAGCCTCTTTCGCTCAAAGCTAGCACTCTCCCACCTTGAGCCACAGCTCCATTTTCTGGTGAACTGGAGATAAGAGTCTCAAAGGCTTTCCTGCCTGGGCTGGCTCTGAAGCGTGATAGAACCTCAAATTATTAGAGGCTGCAATGTTCCTGGGGTAGTATGGCAGCAGAAGGTACAGCCAGGCTAGGCCCAGGGTGGTACAGGGTAGATAAGATCAGGCTTCAAGCCTCCTCTGTCCTTCCTGACAGGAGGTTAGGCAAGCCTATGTTCCTGGAGCCTGGGGGGAAGTCTGTCCAAGTGGACTCCGGCCGGGGCTGGGGCTGGGGTAGAACAGCCGCTATGCTTTCCTCTTCTCTCCACCTTGTGCTTTCTGTTCACTGCAGTCTTGGGCTGAATGCCTGCCAGGTGTCCTACTGTCCCATTATTAACAGGCAGAGCACTCCTTAATAATCCAGAAGCAAGGTTTGTGTGTTTAGGTCTCCCCATGTGTCCCAGGTTGGTATCAACCTCACCCTCCTCCTGCCTCAGCCCCTTGAATGCTAGGATTCTATGTGTACATCACCCAGAGAACAGTTTTCATAGATCACACAGGCATTTCTTGCCCCATTTCCACAAGGAAGGGGTGCTACCTGGTACCGAACTAGGCTGGGCTTAAAGAAGACATGTTCCTGTGATCAGGAAGCTCTTAGCAGCTTGCTGAGGAAGAGACACTGCTGCTCCACTGTGCTGAGTAAAGGAAATTGTAAATGGCCTGCACACGGTTTGTTCATATTCTCTCTCTTTTTTTTTTTTTTTTTTTGCCAGTCCTGGGGCTTGGACTCAGGGCCTGAGCACTGTCCCTGGCTTTTCTTTGCTCAAGGCTAGCACTCTGCCACTTGGGCCACAGCACCACTTCTGGCCATTTTCTGTATATGTGGTGCTGGGGAATCGAACCCAGGACTTCCTGTATGGGAGGCGAGCACTCTTGTATTCCCAGCCCCCATATTTTCTTTTTCTCTCATGGTTCTGGGGTCAAAGCCAGACTAGACATCCCACTCGGAACTCTGTGTCCGGTGCCAAACATCTTTTAGGAGGCACCACTGCCCCTGCCTGCAACATGTCTGCACTTGTTGTGTGGATGTGGGGGGCTCTTCTCTGCTTGTCAGGCCTCGGAGTCTCCGGTCCCCCGCTCCAGCACCTGTCCGGTGTGGCTCGCATTACCCAGGAACCTCCAGCCCGCTTGGAACGGAGGAGGAGCTTCAGAACTGTGCCTTCATGCTACAGAAACAATTCAGCCCGGGAAGGATTAGATCATGTTGAAAACAGGGCTGAAAGGGTTGCAAAGAAAACAGAGCAGAAAGCAAAGACCTTGGGCCTTCCAGCTGGGGAGGGAGCGAGAGCCAGCCGCTCGGGACAGGTGGCGTTCTCAGCTGCTGCTGGAGCAAAGCAACTAAAAATACTCCGCTTTCAATGAGGCCATTTGTAGCCGCTGCCAGCAGGTTCTCCCTTTCCTCTTTTCCCTTTTTGAACAAACAATGCAGCCAGATCCTGAAAATAATTGTTCCCTTCCTGCCTATTTGTGCTCCGCTAGCCCTTCCATCCTGTGGCGGGGCGAGGGCAGCTCGGAGCGGGAGAAGCGGGTAGCTGGCCCCGGTTCATGAGCTCACCGGGTCAGGAGCACTGGTCAGGAGCCTGTTTTGGCTGAGAAGGAAACTGAGGAGAGGAAGTGGCTTCGGAGCTGTGTGTCTTTCTATATATAGGCTCGCGTACGACCTCTTAATGAGCCTCTGGACACAGGGCAGGGGGGCAAAGGGGCAGATTACCGCGGGAGGGACAGGGGGCCCCAAGCGGTATCACCCGGTGACCACACGTCTGCTTTCTTTCTGCTCCAGGCAGAGACAAATCAGCGGCCCTCAGCTCCCCAGCCTGCTGTTCTGCAGGATCCCAGAACCCAGCCGTAAGGCTCCCCGGATCCCCACGCAAGCAGGGGACAAGCAAACATATGGAAGGAATCTGCAATGAAAGACTCATTGTTCCCAGATTAGCCCCCCCTCAGGATCTCTCTGGAGGTCATGACTTTGGGCAGATCCTTAACTGTCTTCATTTATACAGTGGGCAAATACTTAAATTGCAGTATTGGCCCAAGAACTAAAGGAGCTACATGAATGATTTACAAAATGCTACCACATGCCTGGCACACACAAAGGCCCTTGACAAAGACTAGGCCCTTCGGAAATCCTGCTCACCCATTTCCTGGGTAGGACAATTGTCTCTGGATTTTCTTCTGTTGCCCACCTTTGCAATTTGGGGCGTGTGTGTGTGTGCGCGCGCGCGTATACGAAGCCTATGTGCGTATCCATGCATATATGGCAAGAGTTGGTTTTATTTGCTCCTCCAAATCTCATTCTAAATATGGAAGCCTTAGTTTTCAGAGCAATTAGGTAAATTGCTGGATTTGGGGTTTGCTGTAGGTGATCTGCCACTCGTAAGAACAGTTTAAGGGAGGAAACTTCAAGAAAAGGGAGGAGGGCTAGGAATGTGGCTTAGTGGTAGAGCGCTTGCCTAGCACGCATGAAGCCCTGGGTTCCATTCCCCAGTGCCATATAAACAGAAAAGGCTGGAAGTGGTGCTGTGGCTCAAGGGGTAGAGTGCTAGCCTTGAGCAAAAAGCAGCTCAGGGACAGTGCTCAGGCCCTGAGTTCAAGCCCCAGGACTGGCAAAAAAAAAAAAAAGAAAGAAAAGGGAGAGGAGCCAGGCACTAGTGAGTAACCCTAGCTACTCAGGAGGCTGAGATCTGAGAATCATGGCTCAAAGTCATCCTGGGCAGAAAAGTATGTGAGACAAAAGGCCAGAAGTAGAGCAGTGACTCAAAAAGTAGAGCACCAGACTTGGGAAACTCAGGGACAGAAGCTGGGCCCTGAGTTCAACGCAACAGGACTGGTACGAAGAAAAAAAAAAAGAAGCTCTTACAAGGTAAAACAACAACAACAACAAAAAAACAACAAGGCTCTCTGGGCTGGGAATATGGCTTGCCTAGCATGCACGCAGCCCTGGGTTCGATTACTCAGTACTACATAAACAGAAAAAAGCCAAAAGTGGCACTTTTGCTCAAGTGATAGCCTTGAGCAAGCCTTGAGTTTGTTCCAGCCCTAGGACTGGCAAGAAAAAAAAAAAAAAGAAAAAAACCAAACCAAACCAAACAAAACCAGATAGAGCTAATATTAGCATTTAGAGTTGACAACAGGATTTCCCAGGAGGGCAAAAAACAAAACAACAACAAAAAAACCAAAACCACATGCTGAGGACCTGTTCCTAGACACCCACAGTACTTAATCCAGGAGGAGATTACGGAATTAAGGGACCCCCAACTCATTTACTCAAGCAGACAGTAGTAAGTAATAGGAGGCAACCTTAGAGTAACTGACCGAGAGGTGGGATTCGGTCCAACCTCAGTGACCTCATATGCTCTGCACAACTTGATAGGCCGACAGAAATAGAAACACAGATAGCAGAAGGGCAGGCTAAGCCAGGTCCCTCAGACCAGCAGCACTAGCAAAACACTTTGCTTCGGGACCCTCGCTCAGCCTCCCCTCAATCCCGGTCTTTCTTCCTCGACTCTGCTCCCACAGTGATCAGTGACCCCACACACCTGATGAAATAACAGCAGAAGATGAGGCTGAGCATGAAGACAAAAATGCCGGTGCCGAAGATGACCATGTAGATGTTGAGCGGGAGGTCTTGGAAACTGATGGGTGGCATCGAGCAGGACTTGTTGGTGCTAACTAGCCCCAGGCCACAGAAACACCCTGCAAAAAGAGAAGATGGAAATATTAAGAATTAGTCACTTACCACTGGGGTTAATGTCATAATACTGTGTCACTTGTACATTAATAGCAGGAGCTAGCCTCAATCTGCTTTTTCGTGTGTGTTGTTTTGTCTGTCCTAGTCCTGGAGCTTCAAGCTCAAGGCCTGGGTGCAGTCCTTGTGCTTTTTTTGCTCAAAGCTAGTGCTCTATCACTTGGGCTCCACTTCCAGCTGTTTTATTTATTTACTTATTTTAATGGTTACTTAGAGATGAGTCTCAGAGATTCCTACATGGGCTGGCTTCAAACCAAGATCCTCAGGTCTCAACCTCCTGAGTAGCTAGGATTATAGGCATGGGCCTTTAATTTGAGGGCATGAGTTTATGTATCCCAGGGCTAATCTTGTTAGCACTGGGGGGGACTGTTTCACTACTGATCTCTGAAAGGGGGATGCTAATCAAAGTAGTGAAAGATCCAAAAGGCCGGAAACTTCCGTCCCATTAGGTAGAAGAGGCTCACAGAATGCATGTAGAACCAAACAGAAGAGGTAAGAGAAAACATTTGGGTTTGGACCCCCCCCCCCCCGGCTCTCTTCCTAGCTAACTATGTGACCTTTTTACCAAGTTAGCTCTCTCTAGGCTTCACTCTGTCCTAGAAAAACTAGCAAAATAGAAAGACTGCAAACGATGGGGTAAGAAACTGGCTTTGAAAACTGCGAAGTGCAACTGCAAAGGTCATCTGTCATTAAGCCACCTGCTTCAAAAGACGCGCTGTGCCAGGACTAGAATAGAAAGCGTTCGCTCCAAGACCCGGCCAGTGTGTTCCAGAGAGCGGCCCAGTGGGGGCGGGGAGCCGCAGCCTCCTCCTCCCCCCCCCACGGGCTCATTCAAAGCCCCGGGGCAGCGCCACACAGGCCCCGTGGGCCCCGAGGAGTACATGCCCTCTCTGCACGGCTGGCCAGCCACTCTCCCCTCCCCTCCCCTCCCCACAGGGCTCAGGGACGGTGGTGGCCCTTTCACGGTGGTAGTTTCCTCCCCTCAGCCAGGGTTTGGTAAATGCTGGCACGTGACTAGGTTCTGGGCACAGAAACAAACTTTTAAGGAAAGCTTTTCTTCTTAGGCCTCCCTAACACACCAAGGCTGGAAGCCAAATCGGAGCTGGAAAGAAAACAGTCTGATAAGATAGAAAGCCACAGGCTGAGCATGGCAGCAGCGGCCGAGGGAAAGAAAGGCAGGAGGCCTGGATGAATGAGATCGAGCGGCATTCCCACCGCATTCTCATGCTACCAATGAATCCATTTTGTTTTTTAAACAGAGGGGATCTTGCTATGTTGCCCAACGGGAGCTAGGACTGCTGGGCTTGAGTGACCCTCCTGAGCAGCTGGAACTACAGCGGCATGCTAATGCACCTGGCCTATATATAATTTCCTACCTGTAAAGCCACTATAAAACGACCCCTTCCCAACAATAGGGGGGAAAGCCCCCCTATCAGCATGCAATCTGCTCAGTCTTGCAGCGTACTAGGTCAGACCCTGAAAGTCCCTCTGCTCTCGGGCATCTTTTCCACCTGGTAATTATCAGGGCTACCACAGCTCAGTGTTGGGCCAGAAATAAAAAAAAAAGATTAGAACCAACTGACTGACATGCTGTTATGGTTTGGAAACGGTTACCCTGTCCACGTGCAGAATGCATGTCTTCCTATTTAGGAAGGCTCTGGAAACTTGGGGTTGGAGGACACAGCTCCTGGGGGGTGGGGGGTGGCGGGCAGGTCTTTGAGAGCTGTTATCTCTGTCCATTTCTGGCTGCCAGTGATGTAAAGTCACACCCTCCCAACACAGGGGACTGGAACCTCTGACGACACAAGCAAAAATAATGTTTCCCGCCTTAAGTTAATTGCCCTCAGTCAGTCAGTGAGGAGAAAGATAATTAGACACACAGTACATTTATTCCTCTTCTTCTCTTATATCCAACTCATGACCACAAACTTCCACCCAAACTCTGTCACCTCTTTTTTTTTTTTTTTTTTTTTTTCTGTGCTGGCACTGGGGCTTGAACTCAGGTCCTGAGTTGTGAACTACCCTCAAGGTTAACTTCCACTCTACCACTCCCAACTCTGGCTTTTTGGTGGTTCACGTTTCGGTTTTTCCTGCCCAGACTAGCTTCGAACTGTGATCCTCCCATCTTAACATCTTGATTACAGGCATGAGCCAACAGCGCCTGGCCACATCCTTTGTTTACATACTAGCTAACCTACTCTCTCTCATTCTTTCTAGTTCCTTCTCTAATTACCCTCCATGTCTGACACAACCTCCTCCTACTCTATTTCCAAACTCCTGGTTGGATTCCAGTCATCCCCAACATGCATGCATTCTTTCTCCTTTCAATATCTCCCCAGTGTCTCTAACACACATCCACCCCTGTCCCTACGTGCCTCTTCACCTCGGTTCTTTTCCATAGTTTTGTTTCCGTGTTGGTCCTGAGGGTTGAGTTCAGGGCCTGGGTGCTGTCCCTGAGCTTCTTTTGCTCCAGGCTAGCCCTCTACCATGAGTCACAGTGCCACTTCTGGCCTTTTCTTTATGTGGCACTGAGGAATGGAACCCAGGGCTTCATGCATGCTAGGCAAGTACTCTACCACTAAGCCACATTCCCAGCCCCCCTACACCCCCCACCCCCCTTTTTTTTTAAACCACTTGAGCCACTTCTGGCTATTTTGGTGATCAATTGGAGATAACAACCTCAAGGACTTTCCAGCCTCATCTGGTTTCAAACCATGATCCTCAGATCTCAGCCTCCTGAGCAGCTAGGATTACAGACTTGAACCACCTACCCCTCTCACTAGTTCATTCACCTTTTCTTGTCTAGAATTCCCTTGCCTTTTCTGATTTTGGCCAGGCTTGGATTGGTGATATTCCAATGCTCTTTCTCTGCCTGAATTCTACTGTGCTCAGGGCCTACTTCAACTGTCTGCTCTTGCTCACTCAAGTCTTAGCCAGGGGTTGCTGTTGGCTCTTGCCTATAGTTTCATCTACTCAGGAGGCTGAGATCTGAGGATCTCAGTTCAAATCAGCCCAGAGCTAGGCACCGGTAGTCCTAGCCACTCAGGAGGCTGAGATATAAGGATCCTAGTTCAAAGCCAGCCCGGCCAGGAAAGTCCCTGAGACTCATCTTCAATTAACTACCAGAAAACCTGAAGTGGTGCTGTGGCTTAAAGTGATAAGAGCACTAGCCTTGAGTAAAGAGGCTCAGAGACAGTGCCCAGGCCCAGAGTTCAAGCCCCACAACTGACCAAAAAGACAGCCCAGGAAGACAAATCTGAAATGATCTTCAGTTAACCAGCAAATATTGGAAGTGGAGGTGTGGCATGTTGTAGAGTGCCATCCTTGCATAAAACAAGTAAGAGTGCAAGGCCCTGAATTTAATTCCAGTACTGGCTCATATACAAAAAGTATCTTAAATAACACAGATGTCACTGGCATCAACTTAATTTGACTCAAACATGTACTGAGTATCATAGTGATGATGATACAAGCACTAAGGTTGCTATTATAGACAAAAGAACAGAGAAGAACTGGGTATATGGGCATAAACCTATAATCCCAGCATTTAGGAAGACAAGGAGGGTTATTGAGTACAGCCTAGCCTAGTCTATCTATCTACATCTATACATCTACACACCTACATCTATCTACATCTATCTACATCTATCTATATCTATCTATATCTATCTATAGCTATCTATAGCTATCTATATCTATCTATAGCTATCTATATCTATCTATATCTATCTATATCTCCGGTCCTGGGTCTTGAACTCAGGGCCTGGGCACTGCCCTTAAGCTTCTTTTGCTGTAGGCTAGTACTCTACCACTGAGCCACAGAACCACTTCCAGCTTTTTCTGTGTGGTACTGAGGAATCAAACCCAAGGCTTCATGAATGCTAGGCAAGCACTCTACCACTAAGCCACATTCCCAGCCCAGACTGCATTTTGAGATCCTATCTGAAAAAAAAACAAAAAGTAGAGGAATGGATGCTTTGCTGTTTAGGAAAGAACATGATACAAATAGTATAGGGATGGGTGTCAACACTGAAACAAGATAGAGAGACACCAAACAGACATAGTCCTAGGCAGCCTGAGGATGTCTGAGGACATTAATTTGGACTTCCAGTGCCTAGGCTAGTGCTCATCCTGATAACTTGTTAATAAATAATTCCCTGCTTTGTTCACATAACCTGGTCTTCTTGGCAACAAAACTCCAACTTCTAAGAAAGAAGACTGATGTTTGGGAAAACTGCCCAGAAACTGCCCTCAACTAAATAAATCACCAGTCAGCCAAGAAGCATTGCTGTGGGACTGCTTTATGTTCTGACCTAGACCTTGTTGGGAAACTACAAGCCAAAGAAGTTCTTGTTCTAAAGGACTTCTTGATTAGGGGGAAATTAAAGGAAGAATTAGCTACTAAGCTTTACTTTGCCTAGCAGAAAGCCTCTTGCTTCTAGGCTCCAAGCAGGGTTAGAAAGTGGCTTTACCACCTTTCGCATTCAAATATTCGCTCTCAGTGGGCAAAGGCTATCAACTTTCCATTAAGACTACTACTGAATGGGCTGGAACGATCGATCAGTTTTCACTTTACACCGGCAAAGGGCCCCAGGCCTTCGCTTCCAGAAAAATCAGCCTCCTAGCTTCCTACCACTGCATGAGGGCTACCCCTCAAGCTCATCCCCCATTCGTCTTGGCTCTTCCAGGTGTCTTTCATGAGATGGACCCAGCTACTTTTGAGTCCCAAAGAACTTTGTTTCCTGTTCTGGGAAGTTGTAGTGCTGTGGCAGAGACTACTATTACAAAAAGGCCTATACCAGTACCCTGAAGACACCGGCCCCAGCAAATCCCGGAGCTCCAAGATTAAGTGTGTGAACTTCAGTCTTTGTGTGTGCTGCTCCAGGGGCTTGACACCTCAGAGCCTGTCTGTCCCTGAGCCACTGCTCTACTTCTAGCTTTTTTTTTTTTGGGGGGGGGGTGGTTAATTGGAGAAAAGAGTTTCATGGACTTCCTGATAGGGCTGGACTTGAGCAGCATTTCTCAGATCTTAGCCTTCTGAGGAGCTAGGATTACAGGCAGGAGCCACCTGTAAAAAGATATAGAGGCATAGAGAAAAGCTTCAGGGAGTGATGCGAACTTTTTGCTTCTATAACAGCTGAATCTCTTACCTATACCTATACATACAGCTTCGATGGTATTTTTTTTTTTTTGCCAGTCCTGGAGCTTGAACCCAGGACTGAATCAAGCACTGTTCCTGAACTTCTTTCTTTGATTAATAGCACTCTACCACTTAAGCCACAGCCCCACTTACAGCCTTTTTTGTTTATGTGGCCCTGAGGAATCAAACCTAGGGCTCATGCATGCTAGGCAAGCACTCTACCACTAACCCACATCCCCAGGCCTTGATGGTGGTTTTATAGAATATTTTAAATAATATTGTACATGAAGGGCTGGGAATATGGTCTAGTGGTCGAGTGCTCGCCTGGTATACATGAAACCCTGGGTTCAATTCCTTAGCACCACATATATAGAAAAAGCCAGAAGTGGCTCAAGTGGCAGAGCTAGCCTTGAGCACAAACAGCTCAGGGGACAGTGCCCAGGCCCTGAGTTCAAGACCCAGGGCTGGCTAGCAAAGGCGGGGGGCTCACACCTGTAATGTGAGGATCTCGACAGCATCCAGGTACTACTACTGATTTCGATCCCCAAATCTAGTACAAAAAAAAAGTGCAAGAGTTGGGGGTGGTAGTGGTGTTTAGCACGAACCAAGTTAAAAAAAGAAAGCTGCCCCAGACGGAAGAGGGGGCAGGATCGGCGGCAGCTGCCTCCGCTCTTCCCGGGGCCTGTGGGTCAGTCTGTCTCATTGTCTGGCCACCCTCGGAAAGCCTGAACTTCACGAGTCCCGCCGGGCTGGCAGGCCGGGTGCGGGGATGACGTCAGGGAAGGGCAGGCCGAGCCAGCCCCGAGGATCTGGGAACTGTGCTTCCCCTCCCAGCCACCCGGGATCCTCTCTCCCAGCTGGGGTGCGCGGTCCTCCCCCCGCCCCCACCTCCGCCCCCTCGCCCGCACCGCCCGCTCCTCGACGGCCCGGTGCATTTCCAGGAAATCAGACCCAACTAGAAAACAGAAAAAAGAGAAAGAAGGGAGGGGAGGGGAGACACACAACACGCTGCCCCACTCCGGCCTTAAAACAGCCCCCCCCCCCCGCGCCCCCAGCGTTGGGAGGGCTCGGGAAGAACCCTCCTCCTCCTTCTCGCAGCCCGGGGGGGCGATCCGAACCCCAAGCCCAGCCTTTCCCCTGAGCCGCCCCCCCCGCCCCCCACCCCCGGTCCGGGCTCCCGGCGAGGCTGCTCCTGGAACCCGCGCGCGAGGCTGGGTCCCGGGGGGTGGGTGCGCTCCCGCCCCGCGCTCCGGACCCCAGGGCGCGCACAGCTCCCGCCGGGCCGGCCCCGCACCCCGAGGGCGGCCGGGCCATCTACCCGCGGGGCTTTGTCCACCCGGGAGAGCGAGCGTCGTTCCCACCCCGCGTGCAGCCCCGCGCGCGTGTGCGTGTGCCTATGCGTGTGCACGGGTGGTTACACGCGCCTGCAAAGTTTCCGGCCGGGAACTTGAGCTCCCTCTAGGAGATCCTCGCCTGGGCGCGGAGTTCACTCCCCTCCGCCCGCCACAACAAAGAACAGAGCCCGGGCGCACAAAGGCGAGGACGCGGGCGCCCGAGCCCGGGAGCCACTCACACAAAGGCTGGGGAAGCCGGGGCTCCCGCGCCCCGAGGCCCTTCCAGACCCCCATCCCCACCCCGCTCCCCGCTGCCCGGGTCTAACGCCGACGAGTTCGAATCCCGCGGGGTGGGGAGCCGAGGTGGGCGCCAGGACGCCGAGGAGGAAACTTGGCTCCCCAAGGACGCCGAGCCCCGTTGGCCCAGGAACCTTGTGCGTCCCCCCCCCCACCCCCACGCCCCGGTGCCCCGAGCCGCAGCCCGGGCTGCGCCGCCGGCTTCCCCCGCCCCGGGACTCACCGTTACACCACTGGAACGGGTGCATCAATGAAGCCTCAGTCGGCGTCCTCCGGGGAAGGAAAGCGGGCGCCGCCGGGGAGGGCGGGCTGGGGCGCGCGCGACGGCGGCCTCGCTCCCGGAGGGGTCCGCTCCCGCCGGCGTGGGGGGCTCTCCCGCGAGTCCCCCGGGCCACAAAGAGGGAGGACGAGGAAGCCCACAGAAGGTCCGCCCGGGCGGGCAGATCGCCACGAAGGGCCCGGGCTGGGGGCGCCGAGGGGCGGCACGGGGAGGGGGGGGGAGCGGCACAGGGGTCCGGGGATCGGGATCGGGATGGCAGGGGCGCTCGGCCGGCGCTGGGAGCGGAGCCCGGGTCCCACGGTGCCGACCGGAGCGCACCGCGATCCTTAAAGCCGACGGGGCTGCGCCCGCCCCGCCCCCGCGGAGCCCCGCCCCCGCGGAGCCCCGCCCCCGCGGAGCCCCGCCCCCTCTGAGTCCCCGCCCCCACGCGTCACCGCCTCCTGGCCAATGGGAGCCCTCCTCCGGCTCCAGGGCGTTTCCAGGCGGGTCCCACACCTTGGCCCGGGGAACCTCCTTGCCCGTGGTGAAGGTGGGGTGGGAAGGCTGGGGAGGGAGGGGACGCCCCGCCGAGAGCTCGGTCTCCTGACGATTTCCCTCTAAAGGAAAGGGCCCGGTGCCTGGTGACTGGCTGGCGCTCGAGATCGGGGGGTGGGGGGTGGGGGGGGGGCAAAGATCTTTGATCTCCTGCATTGCTCAGGTATTGAGTGGACAGTGGTTGAAACAAGAGTAACTGTCTTCTCCAATTTTCTGTGACACAGTATACTGTTTGCTTCTCTTTTTGTCTATCTCTACACCATTCATCCATTCCCTGTACACCCATTCATTTATTCTTTTATTTCTTCGTTCAAGTACTGGAGCTTGAGCTCTGTCTGGGTACTCCCCCTTAGGTTTTTGCTCAATCTCTTGAGCCACACCTCCCCTTCTAGCTGTTTGATGGCTCTTTGAAGATAAAAATCTTCAGGACTTTCACACAGCATCTAGATTGGATCTCAGCCTCCCTATTAGCTAGGATTATGGTTGTAAACCACTGGTACCCAGCCCATTTTTTTTTTTTCCAGTCCTGGGGCTTGAACTCAAGAGTCTGGCTACGGTCCTGAGCTGCTTTTGCTCAATGCTAGCACTCTACCACTTCAGCCACAGCACCACTCCTGGCTTTTTATGTTGATGTGGTACTGAAGAGTCAAACCTAGGGCTTCATGAATGCTAGGTAAGTATTCTTCCACTAAGACACATTCCTAGTGTTGTGCCAAGTCGCGAAACCACCATCAAGAAGACCACCGAGACTCAGACATTCCGAAATGCAAAAGCAAGGCAAGGCTTTATTTAAGCAAGCTGCAACTCGGGCCACGTCCTACCCACCGACACAGCAGAGGTTAGGAGGAAGCCCTGAGCTGTGATTACACAGGGCTTATAAAGGCAAAGAACAAGGTTACAACAATCAGGTGTTCAAGCAAGCAAGATTAGGATACAGATACAAATCTGATTGGCTCAGGGTTCGATTCTAGGGGTGGTCAGAGTTAAGCATTCCCAGCGGTTAGAGTTCTAGACCGACTGGGCCCTAATGGGCTTGTCCTGGGTCTGCTCACAGGGCCTGCTTATCTCAGGTTCACGTGGTAAAGTGGGGTTCGCGTGGTAAAATGGGGTTCATGTGGTAAAATGGGGCCTGACTTCAAAGTCTGGCACTTCATTTCCCCCTTTTTCTTTTTGGTACCTTGGGAGCCAATCATGGCTCCATTCTGTCCATTTCAATGGCTTGCATGTCTAGGGGATGATATAGAGGTAAGGCATGGGCCACTAGGGCCCAAAGTAGTAACCAAAGGGCCTGTCACCATTTCTTACAAGTATAGTCTCTGTACCTCTGTTTTACATGCCTCTAGTTTATCTTGCCTCATCTTCCCAAAAACAACTCTGGTCCCTCGGTTTTAAAGGGGGGCTGATGGGTGAAGATCATCCATCTTCTGTAACTTCTTCAGGCTGACTCAGGGGCGTAGACCTTACCTAGCCAGGAACCTATAACCTTAGTCTACTTTACCAAGGGACTGCAGGATTACTGCAAACTGAAAATTAACTTTCAGCTATGCATACTTACCATTAGCTGTATAGTGTTTAGTATCCAAATGTAAGCAACAAAATACATAAACTTCTCAGCTGTGCTCTAAGGGTCGGGTGGCTATACCCGTATTCCTGAGCAAGCCCAAAACTACCTAAAATAAGGGTGTCACCTCACTTTGGAGTGAGCTGCCAAAATAACATTAACATTAGCCTGGGTAGCAGGGAAAGAAGGCAAAACAATGTTCAGTCTAACTTTTCTTGAGGCGAAGGCGAAGCGGCTGAGTCGGGTGCTTAGAGACCTCCCATGTTCCATCACGGTAGTCGTCGTCCAGGGCAAAGGGTCAGCTGGCCTGGCGTGGGAGCAATGCACCCACGTGGTGATGCCGTCTAGGGTCCCTTCCACCGTGGTTCTAAGGATTTGGGGTTATGCCTCCGGACGAACACTCAGTCCCCTGGTCTGAATAAATGGGGGGTAGGGACAGAAGCAGAATCATATAATGCCTTAAGTTGGGGCCACATTTTCTTGTGCACGAGCTGCAAATGATCAAGTTTACACAGAAATTCAGCATCATCCAAATCAGCAAGCAATTCAGTCTGAAGGCTAGGGATAATGGGCGGAGGGTACCCGTACATTATTTCAAAAGGAGTAAAGCCAAGCTGATAGGGAGAATTTCTTACTCTAAGCAGAGCAAAAGGAAGGAGTGACACCCAGTTTGCGCCAGTCTCTAAGGCCTATTTAGTTAAGGTCTCTTTTAGAGTCCGATTCATTCTCTCTACCTGTCCTGAACTCTGGGGTCTATAAGCACAATGCAATTTCCAATCCGTCCCCAGTGCAGCGGCTATTCCCTGACTTACTTTTGAAACAAAAGCCGGTCCGTTGTCCGACCCAATGGTGGATGGGAAGCCATACCTGGGTAGGATTTCTTTCAGGATCTTCTTAGCCACTACATTCGCAGTCTCATGCTTTGTTGGATAGGCTTCCACCCATCCTGAAAAGGTGTCTACAAAAACTAGCAAATATTTATATCCAAATTTTCCAGGTTTAATTTCTGTGAAATCTACTTCCCAATACACGCCTGGCCTATCCCCACGGAGGCGAGCTCCTTTAGTAACTGGTTGATTGGGGGCGTTGGTGAGCTGACAGGCCTTACAATTTTTAACAATATTTTCAATAAGTTGATCTCCTTTCTAATTTTCACTTTGGAGTGTCTGAGCAAGTCCTGCATTCTTCGGGTTCCCATGTGAGAAGCTCGGTGGATTCTCTTAAGGATCCCCTTACCCAGCCCTTGTGGCAGGGTAAGTTTCCCTTCACAAGTTTTCCACCAGTCATTGTTTCCTTCTCTGTCCAGGGGGTTGTGGGCCATGGGAATTTTCTTTATCCACTCCAAGTCTTCTTGGGAATACTGGGGCACAGGAGGCAAAGCTCGTGGCCCTGGGTCTACTAAAGTCTGTTCCCAGGAACTCTGACTTGTCTGGCTGATTTAGGCACAGGGATTTTCAGCACAGTCTATGTGCATTTGACAGCCAACGCTTGCTCTCTTTTAATATGAAGCCCAGATGGGTGACTTCAGGTTTACAAATTTGTGCCTTTTAACATTCTAGTTTGTAAAAGCTTTTTCCTGACTGGCTGGGGAACTGATCTCTGATGACCTAAAAAAATTACCTTTGCAGGCCTTTAACAGATCTCAATAAGGACACAATCTCAGGTCTACAAGCTTTCTTTCCTGAACAGATGTATCAGCTTAAAATTCTCACTGCCAGTCAGAGCTTAGAGTAGATGCGGGGTGGGGGGGGGTTGATATTTTAAACTATCCCCTCATTTGACAAACTTACCCTTACTGCACACTATCACAGATGACTGGCAAGTTCCTACCCAGTAGACAGACATGGGCATTGGAAAGGCATGCTTACGAACTATTCTTCTAGGACCTCCCAGCACTGATTAACTTTTGAAAGGCCAACAGTAGTGACTCTAGGATCTGACACCATCTCTGTCATCCAAGCAGTGGCTTACTGCCTCTGGATGCTCCATCACTTTTGTCCCAGGAGGAGTGACTTTTCACTGGACTTGGACTCAGGGCCTGAGCGCTGTCCCTCAGCTCTCCAGCTCAAGACTAGCACCCTACCACTTTTGAGCTCCACACCACTCCGTTCCCAGCACTCTGCTGGCTGATTAGAGACAAGTCTCTCACAGGGACCTTTCTCTGCCCGGGCTGGCTTCGAACCGCAGATTTCAGATCAGTGAGTCTTACAAGGGGCCACTTTACTCCAATTATAAGCAACAAGGTGGTCCACACAGAAGTAGTTTTTAAGCATGCTCTCTTACCTGGAACTTATTAAGGGTCAGTATTAGATCTTGACAAACTTGTAGGAATCACCTGTGCTTCTCTGTGGGCCTGCTGGAAACTGTTACAAAAAACCTACAAAGAAGCTGGAATGGCAATTAAACATTTTGGTAGCCATAATTCTCCTTTTCTCACTTTGCAATAATTATTTAGGACAATTTTACTTCCAAATTTCTTATCTAGAAATGTAGTCTTGATTTCCAAAGCCTTTTTAACACTAACACAACACTTTAGCTTTTATCTGCATTGGAAAAACTGAAGCTCACAGGCATTCTGAAACCAGGTGCTGCCCTTTGCCTATGGGCTGCTTGTTTCAAAAGAGCCTCTTTTTTTTTTTCTTCAGTCCCAGTTACTGCATGGCATGAAGACCTTTGAATTTTTCCTTCATGCAAGAATTACAATTAGAAATACTTATCCATTCAGCTTTCCAATATATTAGCGAGAAACATTGGCCCATTTTGCCATTTCTTTTTTAAAGAACCCTGAGAAATCCTTTTTTAACTCTAGTTCCTCTTTAAAACAATGCAATAATACCTTTAAAGCATTTGGTAATGCCCAAACTTGATGACCATTTGAATTTAAACTTAAACTTAGTTTTGCATCATACTGCAGTCTTGAACATGTTCACACTCACACATGCACACACACATACATTTTCAAAAGATCTTAAAGCGCGCTGAATAAGCATTGGCCGTACATTTTAAGACAAAAACCTTTAACAAATGATTTTAGCATTCTCCAGCCTCATTTTCCAGGGCTTGATAGTTTTAGTAAAACATTTTTAGTCTTAGTAAAACATTTTAGCGCACCAAATAATTTTCTGCTTAAGAAGGCTGGGTGGGGGGTCCCCCTAGAGTTCTTTCTTGCAGACACTCTCACTGATTGACTGATTGTGGGCTGTCACCTGTACATCTTTCCAGTGAGCTAAAGTCAAGTCCAGGGGAGTGGAAGGAATGTTCCCCATCATCCGTTTGTCAGTCAGGCACAGCGCAAGAAAGAAACACACAAAAATAATCACAGGCACAAAGACCAGACAACACTTACAGAGACTTAGGGAGCCGTGGCTTACAGGTTCGACTGTGTCTCCCCTGCCCCTGTGAGTCACGAAACCACCACCAAGAAGACCACCGAGACTCAGACATTCCGAAATGCAAAAGCAAGGCAAGGCTTTATTCAAGCGAGCTGCAACTCGGGCCTCGTCCTACCCACTGACACAGCGGAGGTTAGGAGGGAGCCCCGAGCTGCGATTACACAGGGCTTATAAAGGCAAAGAACAAAGTTACAACAATCAGGTGTTCAAGCAAGCAAGATTAGGATACAGGTACAAATCTGATTGGCTCAGGGTTCGAGGCATAGGGCTCGAGGCATTCTAGGGGTGGTCAGAGTTAAGCATTCCCAGCGGTTAGAGTTCTAGACCGACTGGGCCCTAATGGGCTTATCCTGGGTCTGCTCACAGGGCCTGCTTATCTCAGGTTCACGTGGTAAAGTGGGGTTCACGTGGTAAAGTGGGGCCTGACTTCAAAGTCTGGCACTTCAACAGGGCCTGCTTATCTCAGGTTCGCATGGTAAAGTGGGGTTCGTATGGTAAAATGGGGTTCACGTGGTAAAATGGGGCCTGACTGCAAAGTCTGGCACTTCAATCCCATATGCTAATTGAAGATGAATTCTTACACAAATCCTAAGAATTCCTAACACTTAAATGAGATTAAGCATTTGTGCTCATAAGTGCTTTCTTATTTTGTACTATGATGCTCAAACCTTCTGACCACCACTTTCAAAGAGTAGTGGCCCTTCCCTTCCTACCTGATTACTTCCAGAAGTTCTAAGGGTACAAAAACCTTCAGAGGCTGGGAATGTGGCTTAGTGGTAGAGTGCTTGCCTAGCATGCATGAAGCCTTGGGTTCAATGCCTCAGTTCCACATCAACATAAAAAGCCAGAAGTGGCGCTGTGGCTGAAGTGGCAGAGTGCTAGCCTTGAGCAAAAAGAAGCCAGGGACAGTGCTCAGGCCCTGAGTTCAAGCCCTGTACTTTCATTTTTGGATTTTATTTTGAGAATCATATTTTTTTCCAGATACTGGCTTTCTTATAGAAAATGGCATGGTATTGTATATAAATTATGTATTTTTTTTTTACAATTTTAAAATAGTTATTATAAAGGGTTATAATTATATAAGTCAGGTAAAGAATACATTTGTTTTGGACAAAATCACCTTTTCTCTTGCTTTCTCACAGTTTTTCCCTCTTGTCCCCACCCACAAGTGCTATATTTTTGACATAGTGAGTACCACTGCTGCATTTGTTCACTCTTTGTTTTTTTAATTTTCTTATTTTGCCAGTCCTGGGGTTTGGACTCAGGGCCTAAGTACTGTCCCTGGCTTCTTTTTGCTCAAGGCTAGCAATCTACCTCTTGAGCCACAGCACCACTTCCATTTTTTTCTGTTTATGTGGTGCTGAGGAATGGAACCCAGGGCTTTGTGCATGCAAGGCAAGCACTCTACTGCTAAGCCACATTCCCAGACCTGTTCACTCTTTTTTTTTTTTTTTTTTTTTGCCAGTCCTGGGCCTTGGACTCAGGGCCTGAGCACTGTCCCTGGCTTCTTCCAGCTCAAGGGTAGCACTCTGCCACTTGAGCCACAGCGCCACTTCTGGCCATTTTCTGTATATGTGGTGTTCTGGGGAATCGAACCCAGGGCCTCATGTATATGAGGCAAGCACTCTTGCCACTAGGCCATATCCCCAGCCCAACCTTGACTGTTTCTTGAACCTTCCACGCCTCAGGTGGTCAAGCAGTTTACACAATCTTATCACAGCGAAGGGGAACGTCCCTGGAAAGGGGGGGGAGATCTTAGTGAAGATGGAGTCGGCTTCTGCTCTTTAACTAATCTGAGGTGGAGTCAATCTGACCCCCTTCAACAGCCAATGATGGCGCTGGCCAGATCTGACCTCCATATTACACATGTCACCCCCCTCCCCAATTCACATGTGGTTATTGAAACAATACTCTGACTGACTTACTAAAACGATGTTCAGATTTACTGAATATTTACTTCTTTTGCTTAATAGCATTTTCTTGTCTCTGGTGTTTTCAAAGTAAAATGTTACATTCAGGGCATTTAAGTCTAGCCTTTGCTTGTCTTCCTGCTACTCTTCTTCCCCACCCACTCTTCTGTCAATCTTGAAGCTTTCTGGTGGTGTTCTTGTTCTTTGTACATAGTATATTCTTTTATTGTGATTTTTGTTACTGGTGTGTGAATGTGTGTGTTTGAGACAATGTTACATGTAGCCCAAGCCAATCTTGAACTTAAGATTCTTCTATCTTAGCTTCTGGAGTGTTGGAATTACAAGGGCTTGAACTCAGTTGGTGTTCTACCTCTTGAGCCATGCCTCCAGTCTAGCTTTGTTTTTGCTAGTTAATGGGATAGAACCCTGAAGATGTTTCTGCCCTGTCTGACTTCTAACCACTGGTACCTTTTTCAGATTGTCTTTATTTATTTATTTATTTATTTTGCCCGTCCTGGGCTTGGAGTCAGGGCCTGAGCACTGTCTCTGGCTTCTTCTTGCTCAAGGCTAGCACTCTGCCACTTGAGCCACAGCGCCACTTCTGGCCGTTTTCTATATATGTGGTGCTGGGGAATCGAACCCAGGGCTTCATGTATACGAGGCAAGCACTCTTGCCACTAGGCTATATTCCCAGCCCCCAGATTGTCTTTTTTTTAACTTAAAAATTAATATTATTTTATTTTAAAATAAAGTTCATTCAAGATTGGTAAAATTATATTAACAAAACAATATACAATGCTAGGAATGAAACACAGATCAAGTTCTCTGGCATTTAAACTACTTTTGTAAGTATTGCTGCTGCACTGGTTCACCTTTTATCCCTTGTCTCTCCATTTTGATGCTCCCCTTCCCTTCCCTAGTCCCAGTAAATGTATACACAATACCCAGGGCACCAAGATCAATAACCGTGACATCCGGGGTAAAACCCTAGGGAAGAAAGGCAAAAGAAAATGGCATCATTATATTTGAACATTTGTAAAGAGCATAATTGAAAATGGATTACAGAGTTCACCATATGCAGCTCAACTGTGACTTTTTTGTTTGGAATGTCCTTTTCCTTTAGAGCCGGATAAACGTTTTGTAAGGCTCAGCTAAAAACTCAACCTCTCCTATGCACTGTCACCGTTTCCCTCTTTGACTCTTGTTAACACTTGGCATGTACGGTGTCGTGTGTTTCAGGATTATAAAGAGAAGCACATAGCTTCCTGCCAGCTCATAGATAATAGCGTGGAGATGGAAAACCCATGTGAAGCATGTGGTTCCACCAACATGACCTTTTGGAAGAGGAAAACTATGGAGAGAGTGAAAAGGGGCAGTGGTTACTGGGTTGGGAGAGGGATGCTGGAAGTAGAGGCGACAGAGAGGAATTTCAAGGCAGTGGAACCGCTCTGTCTGACAGTAGAACAGCGGGCCCCTGAAACTGTACCTTTGTCCAAACCCATAAAATGTGCAAAGTGAGAGTGAACCCTAAGGTAAGCTGTGGATGGTGGGTGACGCTGGATTGGCCCTGTAGGCTCATCTGCTGTAACAAATATACCAATCTGGTGGGAGATATTGGTAATGGGGAGGCCATGTAAGCATGAGAACAAGTGGTATGTGGGAATCCCCTGCATTTTCTTCTCAATTTTGTTGAAATACTGTACTAAAAAAAAAAATCAAGCCTATTCTAAAGCTGAGACATGTGTAGTAGAGCAAGTAGAAGGCCCCAGGTTCAAACCTCATACCACTAAAGTAATTCAGTAAATAAATACGTAATTAAATAAATAAAAATACCAAGCCTACAGTTATTGCCTCCTTTTTTGCACATGGGGAACAGGAAAATGATTCTTTTTGTCTTTCACTTTACTCATTTCTGTTTATACTGAAATAAAGCCTTGCTAAAACTTAAGAAAATAAGCTTGTAAGCTGGGTACCGGTGGCTCATATCTGTATCCTAGCTACTCTGGAGGCTGAGATCTCAAAATCATGGCAAGAAAGTCCCCTTGAGACTCTTATCTCCAATTAACCACTCAAAAGCTGGAAGTGGAGCTGTGGCTCAAAGTGGTAGAGTGCTGGCCTTGAGCAAAAGAGCTCAGAAACGGTGCTCAGGCCCTGAGTTCTGGTACCATAACTGGAAAAAAAAAAAGATTTAAACAAAAAGCTTATTAAAAAAATAAAAGTACCAAGGGACTTAACAGTGTTTCTAATTTCATGAATACTGTCCCGTTAGGTTCCTCTAGCAGAAAACTGCAAAAGAGGAAGAGCCTTGGAAGGGAAACTGGACAGGAAGCGAGGAAGCCCTCTTTACCCACCTCCTCCTTTAGGTTACAGAGAGTTTCCCTGGGACAGGCCCTTACAGGGAGGAACCATGCAGATGCTCCTGGAGACAGAGCAGGTCACTGAAGACATTGAACATCTCAGGCCATATGTACGTGACCCATGACTCCAGCAATCGGACAGACTGTCCGGTAATATTTTATATTTTACCTTGTGCCAGTGGCTCATGCCTGTAATCCTAGCTACTCAGGAGGCTGAGATCTGAAGATCGGCTCTGAACTAGCCAGGCAGGAAAGCCTGTGATAATCTTATCTCCAGTTACGTACCAAAAGAGCCAGAAGTGGAGCCGTGGCTCAAATGGCAGAGTGCTAGCCTTCAGAAAAATAAATAAAAAGCTTAGGGATAGTGCCTAGTCCCTGAATTCAAATACTAGGACCAGAACACACACACACACACACACACACACACACACACACACACACACACACTCTATCTACCTACCTATCTATCTTCTTTTATATCCATAATTTCAAGTGTCTAGTAAGTCTCCTGAGGCACTTAGAGAACTTAGTTTGGGAATGTTGAATCCCTTCCCAAGTTTTATCCTTTACCCCTCACAGCTAAAATGGCTCAGTGAGTGTCTCAAATGATGGCTTGGACTGGAAAAGGTTTATTGCACCACTATTCACAATAGTCCAAATATGGAATCAACCCAGATGCCCCATGTGGATGAATGGATAGAGCAAACATGCTATATTTGCACAATGGTATATTATTCAGTGATTAAAAAAAGAATGAAATTCTCTCATTTGCAGCAACATAGACAAACTAGAGATCATTACGTTGAGTAAAACAAGCTAGACACAGAATGACAAACATGGCTTGTTCTTGGTCATTTGTGGCAACCAGTAAGTCAATCTTACCAGAGAATAGAATGGAATTAGGACTCACTAGAGACAGGGAAAGATAAGGGAAAGAAGAAACAAACTTTAATAAGGGGCACCAAAACAAAGTTAAAGCAGAGAAATTGTTTCTGGTTTTTAATGCAGTAGGGTAAACTATTGACAGAAAACAATAGACATTCTTTTTCTTTTCTCTTTGTGCCAGTACTGGGGCTTGAACTCAGGGCCTGGGTATTGTCCCTTAGGGTGTGTGTGTGTGTGTGTGTGTGTGTGTGTGTGTGTGTGTGTGTGTGTGTGTGTGTGTATCCTGGGGCTTGAAATCAGGATCTGGATGCTGTCTCTGAGGTTTTTTTGCTCAAGTTTAGCACTCTACCACTTGAGCCACAGTTCTGTTTCCAACTACTTGTGGATTAAATGGAGATATGAGTCTCAGTGCTTTCTGCCAGTCCTGACTTTGAATCTCGGTTCTCAGGTCTCAGCCCCCTGAGTAGCTAGGATTACAGGTGTGAGCCACTGGGCTGGGCTCTCCCTAAGGTTTTGTGTTCAAGGCTGGCACTCCGCTTGAGCCGCAATTCCACTTCTGGCAAGAGCCCCCAGCAACCAGCCACAATGTATATTTCAAAAGGACTAGACAAGAAGAGTAGGAAATTCATGACAAAAATGATTGACGGTTGAAAAATATGAAGTGCTTGTTACCTGATTTAATCATTACATGTTATATGCATATACTAAATTACGGTAATGTACTTCATAATGATGTAAATGCAACTAATATTAATTTTTTTTTTACAAAAGCTGTGCTCAGTCCCAGCTTTTTCTTAGACTGAAGGATCTTAAAGAAGACAAGTTGACTGCTTTTATAATGCTGATTCCATTTCTGTGCCTCAACCCAACAACTCCTACACCAGAAAATGGTTGTTCCAGACTCATCTTTGAATGTCAGGGAAACAGTCCTTCTGGAGGAAGAAACTGAAACAGTAAAGATGATGGGTCACATATCCAAAGCCACTTGAGAAAGCTGAAGTGGAGCCATGTGTCTAAATCTAAGAAAAGAAGGGAAGAGGACACTAAGCTTCCGCGAAGAGGTATGCTTGTTCCCTGGCCCCCAACCCCTACAAGCTCCCTCATTCTGAGTCCTGTAAGTACCCGACAAACCGCTTAGGGTCAGCCAGGCATTTGGAGAAGAAATGGGAGGCAAATACTTTAGACACTCTTTTTCTTTTGTTTTGTTTTGTTTTACCAGTTCTGCGGTTTGAACTCAGGGCCTGAGCACTGTCCCTGGCTTCTTTTTGCTCAAGGCTAGCGCTCTACCATTTGAGCCATGACAGCACTTCCAGCCTTTTCTATATTTGTGGTGCTGGGGAATCGAACCCAGGGCTGTATGTATATGAGGCGAGTACTTTACCACTAGGCCACATTTCCAGCCATAGACACTCTTTTTCCATGGACTTTTAAATCCAGTCATAAAATAAGGAAGAAAATAGCAACTACGGTTGGTTGTAAAAAAAAACAAAGCAAAACAAAACTATAACCAACTCCAAGTAACCATACCATGCTTTAAAGTTAGGCAGATTTTCCCCAATATTTCAGTATTTTCCCCACCCTTTTTTTTTTAAATTCTTTGTTCTCTTTTGAGACAAGGTCTTGCCATGTAGCCCACACTGGCCTCCAACTCAAGACCCTCCCACCTCAGCCTCCAGAGTGTTGGGGTTCAAGGTATATACGACACACCTGACTCAGTTTCTCCAAGCCTTTAATGTCTTGAAGAAGTGTCTTCATGAGAGGAACACGTGATTCTTAGAAGAGCGTTATAGCTCTGGCTAGGCCTTTGGACGACTTCCACCTTGGCTTCAACAGCACGAGACTCTGAGAACTCCATACTGGCAGCCTGGAATTCCTGACCCACAGAAACCACAAGACAACACTTCAAGGTTATGTTTTTGAATTTGGGAGGATTATGGTTACTTCGTGTGAGCTAAATAGTCAGCTACTATCACGAAGAGACAGACGCGTTCTAGAGCGCCCAAACAATATGCTTTCTTTTAGGCTCATAACTGTTCCAAAGACAGTGGAAGGAGCAGGTTGTGGAGGTGGTTCTGCTTCAGGGACCCTCGGGAGACCCGGCTGCTCCTCCCCCGGGCTGCTTCCTTTTGTTCTTCCACTGGGGGGAACTCAGTGTCACAATCACATTTCTCTGCCGTGGCAGGTAGTTCCCAGAGTCACATGTCTAGGTGAGGCTGGGACAGCTCTATTAATAAAAGAGAAGGGGGAATGAGTCGAGATGGACACCGGCCAGCATCTCCCCACCTGAGTCCTGGTTTAGGCACTAGTTTTGTGTTTTCGAGTGACTTACCTCTCAATAGCTCAGTTGCTCATTCATAAGGTGCAGGGTTGGATGAGATTGTTGGTTTTCAGTAATATATATATATATATATATATATATATTTCAACCACTGGAATAGGAAAAACTTTTTTTTTTTTTTTTTGGCCAGTCCTGGGCCTTGGACTCAGGGCCTGAGCACTGTCCCTGGCTTCCTTTCTGCTCAAGGCTAGCACTCTGCCACTTGAGCCACAGTGCCACTTCTGGCCATTTTCTAGATATGTGGTGCTGGAGAATCGAACCCAGGGCTTCATGTATACGAGGCGAGCTCTCTTGCCACTAGGCTATATTCCCAGCCCCAGGAAAAACTTTTTTTTAAAAGATTTTCTTCTTCATTGTTTAAGTGATGTACAGAGGGGTTTCAGTTTCATACATAAGGCAGTAAGTACATTTCTTTTATTTTTTGGGGGGTGGTAAGTTATTATATATATTTCACAGTATACATTTTGACATTCACAATGATGAAAATTGTCATTCTACTCTACATAATTTATAAAGTCTATGATCTTTAACAGTATAGAGACTTTCTCCATTTCCAGTGATATGTACACTACGTTTCTTTTGCTTAGCAACATTCCTTCCTTCACTCATTCCTTCTTTCTCAGTCCCACCTATGAAATGCTGGTTCCCTTTCCTCAGCGTCCGATGTAGCGATGGTTCCCTCTGCTACTTATTGTTGTTGAGTAACATATTTTGTAATGCATCGATGTTTAAAAACAAATGGCAGGGACTCGCTTCAATGCCCAGCACCATGAAACAAAAGACTACAAGAATAAAAATTAAAAATAGGGCTGGGAACATGGCCTAGCAGTACAGTGCTTGCCTAGCATGCATG